>NW_026991714.1:133072046-133687046 GCF_029215605.1 Mirounga angustirostris | reverse complement strand
AAGATCAAATCTCTTTAGCTTAATGTTAATAGAAAGCAGAGGGCAGAGGGTCACTGCAATCTTGGTAAAGAAAGGAGCTCACTTTTCAATGCTATTTTGACTTGTAGCAAATAAGAAAGATTGTTTCACATGGCTAATACAATTTTCATGTCCTCAAGATGCAAATCTGATATGCTGTCAGGAATCACTTTAGCTTTCCTCCTGCTGAGAAGCCACAAGCTAATCTTTGGTGGTTTTTTTTTGTTGTTGTTCTTAATCAAACATAATATCAGGCCCCATATTTTTGGGTAGTGTAAAAAAATCCATGAGAACCAGCTTCCAATTCCTCAAGAAGGCAAATTAACTCACCTTCCCAAGAACTTTTCCCCAAGATTTTCTCATGCGTACTAAGTATTATGAATAATCCACCATTATTTTCTCAGATCTGTCTACATCTGCCTATTTTGCAGAAAGATAAGTAAATGGCAAGATATCCATATGCAGTGAAATGACAGAAATAAAACTAAAACAAGGATAAGACTGAGGGGTGCTAGACAAGAAACCAGAAGCTTGACAAAGGCATAAACATGTAAGTATATAAGTAGGTAGCTTATGCCCACTTTTTGCTTTGATTTTTAGCTTGATTTCATAGAAAGTGTTAAGAATTATTGAGAAATAATGGAGTTTGAATGTCAGTCTGTCACTTATTAAACCATGTGTCTTTAGGCAAGTAATTTACGTTCTCTGAGACTCATATTTCCCATTTAGAGAAAGGACATAAAAAATGATTTCTTATGGGGCACCTGGACGGCTCATTCGTCTAAGATTCTGACTCTTGATTTCGGCTCATGTCGTGATCTCAGGGTAATGAGACTGAGCCCCACATCTTCGCTCATGATTGTGCTCAGCGGGAGTCTGCTCAAGATTTTCCTTCTCCCTCTCCTCTGCCCCTACCCCTGCACTCTAAAATAAATAAAATAAATAAATCTAAAATAAATAAATCATTTAAAAAAAGATTTCTTATAAGATTATTGTGAAAATAAATGTGAAGTGTAGAGAACATAGCCTGGTATATGCAAAAAACTTCCCGACCCTATTCTCTTTCAACAGGTATGCATTTTCAAATGTAGCCATTCACAAGTGTCTTTGGTGACGGTGGTGGCAATGGTGAAGGTTCTGATCTTTGTTTCTCAAACTTTGGGCAGAAGATTACTTGCAAAACAATTTACCTCCATTTTCAGACCTTGTTCGCTTCTAAACAATGTGTAGCCCATCTTCTCTGCTTCTTAGGAATAGTTGGTTTGTTGTCTGGATGACGGTATCAAACTTTGTCAGGAATTGTGTGGAAGAAACTGTTCCTTATAAATGTCTTGCTTGAATCAGAATAATGAATGACATACAGATGGACTATCGGGAGTGGTCTATCAATTTCATTATCTGAACTTCACTCAATAATCTTCCATAGTTTGCTAACACTGCCATTCTCCCCATCTCTCAAGAATAATAAAATTCCACCCGCTCACAGTAACATAGATTTTTTGGCCTTAAAATAATTTTTATACAGATATTTTTATTTTTATTTATTTATTTTTTAAGATTTTATTTATTTTTTAGAGAGCGAGCGAGAGAGGAACAGCATGAGAGGGGAGAGGGTCAGAGGGAGAAGCAGGCTCCCCGCTGAGCCGGGAGCCCGATGTGGGGCTCCATCCCAGGACCCTGGGATCATGACCTGAGCCGAAGGCAGACGCTTAACCGTCTGAGCCACCCAGGCGCCCCAGATATTTTTAAAATAGAGTATTTCATTTTGTCCTTGCAAGTGTTCTTTAAAATCTCCACGCTTTGGGGCGCCTGGGTGGCTCAGTCGTTAAGCGTCTGCCTTCGTCTCAGGTCATGATCCCAGAGTCCTGGGATCGAGCCCCACGTCGGGCTCCCTGCTCCACAGGAAGCCTGCTTCTCCCTCTCCCACTCCCTCTGTTTGTGTTCCCCCTCTCTCTGTGTCTCTCTCTGTCAAATAAATAAAATCTTAAAAAAAAAAAATTAAATAAATAAATAAATAAAATCTCCACGCTTTGCAATATCACACATCAAGCATCACAGAATTTATGAGGGAATAGTAAAATTAGGGGCACAAGACTCAAAAAGTTCATGAGAGATATATATATATTTCAGTAACACAGCTTTATATATATTAAGTTGTTATGTAATGTTGCAATAAATATGGCGCTTAACTTAAAAATATCAGAAATTTGTTTGTGGAAGCAGATGCCTAAAGGGTGCAGCTTATAAGTTATTGTAAAGTAGTAGAAGTAGGATTTGGTCTGAAATTAGATGAAAAGTTGTAACACTGGAGTGCATGGATGTAGCTCGTAACACAGACAGTGAACTGAACTGGCTGGTAGATGTCTGAAATGTGTGATGTGTGTTTGTTTTGGGTATCCCTACACAGCTCTGTTCAGCTGGGTGCAGTTCTCCAAGTCTACTTTGTATTTCACATGAGCAAAAATGTCCATAAGCAAACCCAAAGTGTGTGTATATTGATACCTAATATATCAATCATGTTAGAAGAAATTCATATTTTTAAAACATGAAATTACAGCAGAAATGACTGAATGTACTTTTTCCTCAGAATATCCACATATGCTATTTTGGATGGGGGGAAAGAGCTGGCAAAACATTCTCAAGTGAGTTCGGTAGTTTTATGCAATTAACCAATACCTATTTTAGGAAAACCAGTATTGAATCCCTTTCAAGAAGTAGATGGGATTAATGATCCATTGGTTCTATATTGGATTAAGTTTATTTGATGAGAAATGGACAGAGAATAGATACCAGATAAATCATAACACCATCTATGTTTGGTTTAAAGTTTTATTTAAAAATTAACAGTAACACTCGTGTTACTGAAGTAAACTGAAGTTTGGTGAGAAATGCATTGAGCGTCTAGGGGAAACTAGTCTGGGCATTATCTATCTCTCAAAGAGTCAAGATTATTTAGTAGCCATGTGCTTAGAACCTTCTAGATGTGAGGAGAAAAAGCTCAGAGTGGCCAGTATTCTCTTGGGCCCTACTGATAACCCAAGGGTTCTCATCTGAAGGCCTTGCTCACAGACTCATCTCAGAAATGAAGGGCTTTTAATTGAACACCTGTTTTTTGTCTTACCTCTGGCTAACATCCTTGTTCACGTTTTTCTTTATTGGGAGTTTTATTTTTTTAAATTATAGTACTTTAAGCACACTGTTAGAAATATCAAATTGTACTGAAGGGTTTATCAGCAACAACAATGGCAATGACAAGAGCAGAAACATGAAAAAGACAGCAGTGTGACTCCACCTCCCCCCCACAGAAATAAAATCTTTATTTCATCCTTTTCTCCAATCCTCTGGGATGGAGGAGTGCTGGGAGATGCCCACATCCAGTTAAGGATGAGTCTTATTTAAACCACTAAAAGGAGAAGAAGGGAGCAAAAAAAGCGATACTCTATATCGGGAACAAGCAATACTACCTCATGCCATTCTTTATTTCCCTCTTGGTTTCATTCCTGGAGCCAGCCTGAGATAATACAGCAGATCAGAGTGCCTGGGTGGCTCAGTTGGTTAAGCGTCTGACTTCAGATCAGGTCATGGTCCTGGGATGGAGCTCCGTGCTCAGCAGGGAGTCTGTTTGTCCCTCTGTCCCTCCCCCTGCTCATGTGCTATCAAGCTCTCCTGCTCTCTCTCTCAAATAAATAAAATCTTAAGAAAAAATAATACAGGAGGTCTTGCACTGCCCCTGCTCCCAACTCTTCCTTCCACCTCCCTGCCCACTGCCTCGTGTGCCTGCTGACTTCCTTTGGACCCCTCACATTTCCTTTCCCATAGCCCTACTTCTCTTTTCCAGCAAAACTTTGGTACTCTCAGTATCTACCCCCTCATTTCTGTCTCTTGACCTTATCTCAGGTTTTCACACCAAGGGGTCAATGATGGGTATCAACTGTCTTAGAAATAGGATGCTTTGTGGTTAGCCCAGTAGAGTTGGATTTTCCTCTCCAGTCTGGGCAGTTTCAGGATGACCCTGGGGAAGTTACGTCACCTCTCTAAACTTCAGTGACATCATTTCCAAAATAAATATAATAACCTGTCAGGATAGCTTTGAAGATAAAATAAGCGATGTAAAAACCTGGCATATAATAAGTGCCATCATAATGTTTTGTTTCCCCTGTACTGACCATCTTTTGCAGGAAAGAAACCAAAAGCCTTTAGGTATTAAAAGCTCAATTCTACCCTTTGTAGGATAATACAACTCAGTCAAGGGTAAAGAAGTTAGTTCATGTCTGGGATAGTTTCTGAGACCTCTGCTTTAAAGATTTCAAATATGCTTTCTGATGAGAGGTGGCGAGGCTTGTGGTTAAGGCCTCCAGCATATTAAAACAAAAACAAAAACAGACCATGCTGACCCCAGCACTTATTAGCGGAGTCGCCTTGAGCAAGTTGCTTAGTAGCTCTAAGGTTCATCTGTAAAATACAGATAATAAAAGTGCTACTTCATAGGTGTGTGTGTGTGTATGTATGTATGTGTGTGTTAGAATTAAATGAGATAACACATTTAAGTGTATAGTTCAGTGTCTTGTTTATATGAAATGCATTTTTTGTTATTTTTATGGTGATGTTGAAGATGCTACTGATGAAAGTAATGAGGAAGTTGGTGATGATGATGATGTCAAGGAGTGTAAAAAAATACCAAGATTCCAAGAAGGCTTAAAGGTTCTTAAACTTTTTTTAAAAAAATGTTTTAAATTTATTTATTTGACAGAGAGAGACACAGTGAGAGAGGGAACACAAGCAGGGGGAGTGGGAGAGGGAGAAGCAGGCTCCCCGCCAAGCAGGAAGTCCGATGCGGGCCTCGATCCCAGGACCCTGGGATCATGACATGAGCGGAAGGCAGATGCTTAATGACTGAGCCACCCAGGTGCCCCAGGTTCTTAAATTTTTAATGAAAGAGCTTATTTCTGCCTTTGTTATGGGCATTTAATCAGACCATTGATACAAAATGTGCTGTGTGAATTTACTTCTTTATCACAGGATAACTGGATCCATTACCTCCTTCCCCGTGACTCACCTAATGACCGATGGTGATAGTGTGTGCTAAGAGGAGCAAATGATTTTTTTTTCTTTTGTCTTATGGTTTTTATCTTCTGAGGAGAAAAATGTTAGTTCTTTCCTGATTCTGTGTCTCAAATGCTTAGAGAAGAGGCTCATTAGCTATATTTAAATATTTTCATTTTCTAGGGCTTTCATAACAAAGCACCACAAATTATGTGGCTTAAAAAATAAAAAGATAATTGTCTCACGGTTCTGGGAGCTATGAGTTCAAGATCAAGGTGTCACCGGGATTGATTCCTTCGAACAGAGTTGGGGCTCTGTTCCTTGAGGCTTCTGTCTCCTTGTCTTGTAGGTGGCTGTCTTCTCCCTCTTTTCCCACCGCAATCTGTGTCCTAATTTCCCCTTTATATAAATTCATCAGTGGCATTGGATTATGGCTCCTCCTAATGGACTCACATAACTTGATTAGCTCTGTGAACACCCTATATCCAGATAAAGTGACATTCTGAGGTACTAGGAGTTAGGACTTCAACATATGAATTTTGGTGGGACACAATGCAACTCATAACATATATACAGGAGCACCCTTCCCACAGCTCCCAAGAGTGTTGTTAGCTAACACCTCTAGCCCCCTACCCCTGGAAATTGTTCTCAATTAAACAGAAGCTGCCTTGCCTACAATATTACCCTCTCTCACCAAAAGACCAGGTCACAGACAAATAAATAGTGGCTGATTGAAGGTACAAAAGTCCAACCTCCTTGCCTCAAAATTGTGTGGTACAATTTAGGCTCTAGATCTTCTCATGGTTTCTGGTGTGCTTTAAGAATCTTGTGCATTCAGTTCATCTTTTTTTTTTTTTTTTTTAGATTTTATTTATTTATTTGACAGAGAGAGAGACAGCGAGAGCAGGAACACAAACAGGGGGAGTGGGAGAGGGAGAAGCAGGCTTCCCGCCGAGCAGGGAGCCCGATGTGGGACTCAATCCCAGGACCCTGGAACCATGACCTGAGCCAAAGGCAGACGCTTAATGACTGAGCCACCCAGGCGCCCTCAGTTCATCTTCTTTACACAATTGCAAACTCTTTCCGTCTTTTATAATAATTATAAATTTTATAATAATCATTATCAATAGCATTTTCATTAACATTTACCTTCATCTACCCATTACATCCAGTAGAATGATGCTGGTACATTCTTGGTAAATACATATTCAGAAACAAATTTTGGTGAGATGAGGTTTACCATCATGTACACAAGGCACACTGAGCAAGCACAGAAAGCCCAACAAATGAATGGCAGGGTACTGACTTTCACTGAGATGTAAATGGACTCCTACACACTGGATATTATGCTAAAAAGTGGCATTAGGCTGGAAGATTAAAAGTGAAATATTTGTAATATGAGGGAGAGTGCTCGGTTACCACTACATGTGGTGAAACTTAGATGAAAAATAAAATTATCCTATCCCTTCTCTTCTCTAATTAGAAAATATCTTATAAGACAAGAAATCCAGATGCTTTGGGAAGATTTTTGTTTTTGTTTTTAACAAAACCTTGTCACCTTTCCACCTTTGTCAATGTAGGTATTGCAAATGACTGGCCTACTAGTTCAGTAAGTGAAATGATGAGCATTTTGAATTTCTGAAAAGGAAAATTCATGAAATACATTTAAAAGCACAATAACCACAATCTGTATTTAAAAAATGCTACCAGAAGCCATTCCATGGAGAGAACCTGTTTTAGTAAACTAATTCTGAAAATTTGTCATTACCATATTTATTGTTAGTATAAAAATAATATTCCCAGAGAGACTGAAGAGAGCTTATTCTTTGAAGTGACATCATTTCTTCCCGACATAATTGTCTAAATCATTGTTTCTTGGATTTAATCTTGACAATACTTTCTCACATTTCTGTTGGACTTTATAACTGAAAAGCACATTATCGGAGGACTCCTGGTTCTGGCTAAGATCGAGTGGCTGTTTCCCTTTAGCCCAACCTAAAAAGCCTTGGAGAGAATACAATGAGAAAGTATAGGAAGGCCCTTTAAGATGGAAAGAAGGGGGCACCTGGGTGGCTCAGTCATTAAGCGTCTGCCTTCGGCTCAGGTCATGATCCCAGGGTCCTGGGATCAAGCCCCGCGTTGGGCTCCCTGCTCTGCGGGGAGCCTGCTTCTCCCTCTCCCACTCCCTCTGCTTGTGTTCCCTCTCTCGCTGTGTCTCTCTCTCTCTTAAATAAATAAAATCCTTAAAAAATTATTTATAAAAAATAAAAAATAAATGGTGCTGGGTCATATGGTATTTCTATTTTTAATTTTTCAAGAAAACTCCATATTGTTTTCCATGGTGACAGCACCAATCTACATGCCCACCAACAACACACAAGTATTCCTTTTTCTACACATCCTCACCAACAATGGCTATTTCTTGTCTCTTTGATTCTAGCCTTTCTGACGAGTGTAAGGTGATATATCTGTGCGGTTTTGATTTGCATCTCTTGATGATCAGTGATACTAAGCACATCTTCATGTATCTGTTGTCCATCTGTATATCTTCTTTGGAAAAATGTCTATTCAGGTCCTCTGCCCATTTTTTCATCATATTATTTTTGGTGTTTTGTTGTTGTTTTGATTTTTTTTGGGGGGGGGGTTGAGTCGTATAAGTTCTTTAAGTATTTTGGATATTAATCCTTTATTTAATATATCATTTGCAAATCTCTTCTCCCATTCAGTAGGTTGCCTTTTTGTTTTATTGATGGTTTCCTTCACTGTACAAATGCTTTTTATTTTGGTATACTCCCAATAGTTTATTTTTGGTTTTGTTTCCCTTGTCTGAGGAGACACATCTAGAAAAATGTTACTAAGGCTGATGTCAAAGAGATTATTGCCTATGTTTTCTTTAAGGAGGCTTATGATTTTAGGTCTCACATTAAGGTCTTTAATCCATTTTGAGATTATTTTTGTGTATAGTGTAAGAAAGTGGTCCAGTTTCATTCTTTTGTAACTGTCCAGTTTTCCCAGCACCATTTACTAAGAGATTGTCTTTTCCCCATTGTATATTCTTGCTGCCTTTGTCCATTATATGACCAAATTAACTGACTATTTCTGGACTCTCTATGTGTCTACTTTTGTGTCAGTACTATACTGTTTTGATTACCACAGCTTTGTACCATATATTGAAATCTGAGATTGTGATACCTCCAGCTTTGATCCAGCAATCCCACTACTGGGTTTTTACTCAAAGAAATTAAAACACTGATTTGAAGATATATGCATCCTATGTTTATAGCAGCATTATTTACAATAGTCAAGATATGGAAGCAGCCTAAATGTATATCTTTAGATGAATAAAGATGTAAAAAAGATGTGTATATATACACACACACACACACACACACAGGAATATTACCCAGCCATAAAAAGAACAAGATCTTTCTCATTTATAATGACACGGATGGAACTAGAGGGTATTATGCGTAGTAAAATAAGTCAGAGGAAGACAAATACTATAGAATTTCACTTATATGTGACATCTAAAACAAAACAAAACAAACCTACTAATGAAAACACACTCTTAAAAGCAGAGAACAAACTGGTGGTTGCCAGAGAGTGGGGTAATGGGTGAAATAGATAAAGGGGATTAAGAGTTATAAGCTTCTAGTTATAAAATAAATAACTCAAGGAAATGAAAAGTATAGCATAGGGAATAGAGTCGATAACACTGTAATAATGCTGTATGGTGACTATATTTACCATGGTGAACACTAAGTAATGTATAGAATTGTTGAATCAATATGTTGAACACCTGAAACCAATATAACATTGTATGGTAATTATATTTCAATACAAACAAATTATTCTGGGAAATGGGATTAGTTGGAACTCTGCTTCCTTCTTTTCCTTTCCTAATGTCAGCGAAACCCAGTGTGAAACAGCTTCCACTTCAACCTGCAGCAATAAAGTGATGTGAATCAACTAGTGCTTTCCAGCTGTGGCTGAGGTTTGGCGTTCTGCTTCCAAAGGGTAAAAATGGTCAACCTCAAAAATACTTCATCCTCATTTACAGATAAATAAACTAAAACTCAGGGAGTTTAATTAACCTACCTAAGGCCGTACAGTTGGTAATTCAAAGAGATGTATACGGTTTAGACTTCCCTGGGGACACAAATACATTTTCTTCTCATTCCCCTGCACTAATCCAAAAGGCCAGGTATTATTCCTATAATGCCTTCACTGTCATTATTTACTTTTACTTAAAGGTTAAGCTTTAACCCAACTGATAATTCCTCCCCCAGCCTCCCACCTCAAGCAAAACATCCAGTAGATCTTAATGCTGTTTTAAGGAGAGAAGACCAGATAGCTCCTGGATGGCTATAATGAATCAGATGAGGACAGAGCAAATGACAGATGGGTTTCTTCATTTCTCGGCAATGTGAAAATGCAGACACATATACGAGATTATTGAGCAGTTTTGAATGCCAGGCTTCAGAACTGCCAACTGGTGGCCTTTGGATGGAAAGCTGGTGATAGGAACAAAAACAAGGAGTGAATATGACCCACATATCACCATTGTCTATGGATCCACTGACCAGACCACCAAAGGAGATGTTGGCTTTCCTTCATACAGATGAAACCAACCAAGAGATATTAACCTTCAGATACAAAAAGCCCATTCCTCCCACGCTGCTATAAGAAAAATCTTTATAACTAGATCAGCTACTGGCATGAGCAGAATCAAAAGGGTCAAGTTGATGAAGCACTGAGAGATTCTATGACAGAGCTTGAAATGCCTTGCCTGTGTGTGTATGTGTGTGTATGTGTGTATGTGTGTGTGTATTCATTGCTTCCATTAGTTCATTTGCTGGAAAGACAATATTTAAAAGGTCAGAATTATAAAAATGAGCCGTGTGTGGAACACAAATTTACTTTCTCCACAATTAATCTCTGATTCCATCCCACCCAAATCTCCTCAAGTCATAAAGAGGGTCAGGACAGAAAGGGTAAGTGACAAAAAGAACACCATCCCAACTATTAGGAAAACAACAACTACAACAACAACACTGAGAACAACAAAAGCAAAGACCATTATTTGATAGTGCCTTTTTATATAAGAAACGTTGTTAGGCTTTTTTTTCCTAATGCTTGAGACACCTTCTTAAGGTAAGAATTATCCATGAAATAGATTTGGTCATTATAATATTGTTTGACAGAATTGAACTTATGTCTGTTAGTTACCAGAGATGATGTTTTTATGGAGCACAGGATCCTTAAATATCTGGCTTCAGAGCTATCTGAGGTACAAGTTCATGAGGTTTTTCAAAAAGGGACCATTCTGGCAAAAGCATTATTATAGACATGTGTATCATCCCCTAACCTTCTCACAGCCCTTGGGCTCTCAGCCTTAATTGAACAGAACTTAAAAAAAGACCCAAATTTATTGCCAGTTGACATAGGAATCTATGAGGGTCACATATCCAATGTTCCACAGAAATCTAATTTTGAGAGGAGAATAAAGCAAGAGAGTAAAGTTGAAGCAGTGGATTGCACAGAGAAAGGAACATGAGAGCAGAAGCAGAAACAAGAGATTGAGGATATCAGAGACTCTGAGAGATAGAGATTGATAAACAAACAAACAAACACTTGAGGAGCCATCAGAGACAGGGACAAACAGGAAGCCATTTTTACTTCTTATAGTTTCCCAGCTTCTAGATCCATATCCATGAAATGGCCAAAGGTACTGCATCCTTAAAATAATAGTTCCCACCCCAGGCTCTACCCAGTTTAGGCAAATTCATTAAACAAGTTTCTTTTCTTTACATGCCAAAGACAAGTGCATATTCTCAGGTGCACAGGGCCTCTCACCCAAAGTCATATCCCTCCTGGGGCAGTTTATTTAATTGTCACCAAACTCTGGAGAAGATTACAGCATTCTCCCCATCGTTAGGGTACCCATAAAATAAACCTTGCAAACCATCAACAAGTGAATGTGGAATGAACTTAGAATGACCCTTACAAACCAGAGAGTGTCATAACAAGATCCCTTACAGCTGTGGAAGGCCCAGATATCCCGAGGACCCATGACACCTTGGTAATCCGACCAAGATAAGGGGTCAGGAGGTCTAGACCAGATATTTCCTCTTTCCTTCTAGAGCTTCCTGACTCCCCCTTTTTATAGTTTTATCTCTATTTAGTATGATTGTTTATAACATCACAGCCAAAAAGACAAATCTGATCCATGTTGCCATATAAATGATCATCAAAAGCTAGAATCAAAATGTGAGGAATATAATTTGGGTCCTTAAAGTAAGAAAATAAACAACTTACGCAAGTTTAAGGATGTTTTTTCAGACTTTAGGCCATTAATCGTGGACAGGTCTGTCTCTGCAGCTATTAATCCTGACACTGCAGTTCTGGAACAAAGAGAAAGAGCAAGCAAACTGACTTTCGTGTCCTCCCCGTGAGCTCAGGTGCCTGGCAACTGATGTAGACATACGTTGTGTTGTTTCTCCAGGTCCCTGTGATTCTGAAAGGACTGGACCAGAACCGTGAGGAGGTCAAGTTGCTGCTACTCTAGGGAGACTCTGAGCTACCCCTCATGATGTTCAAGGATATTCTCTGGTCATTTCAGGCATGGGAAAGGTAGGGCAGTAGTTCTTTGCATCTTTAAGAGCAATATAGCCAACTGTCTTTTTTACTCTTATGTGCCTAGTGTGGGATTCGGGTCAGGGAAAAATGATGCTGTCAGTTGGGTCTAAATTTGCAACTGTACGGTCATCTATCCAATATCGTCAACCAGTTGGCATTGTCTTGTGTCTGTAAGCATGGACTCTGGAGTCAGACAGATTTAAATGCTGACTTTGTCACTTACTTGCTGTATGACCATGGATAAATTATTTAAACTTGCTGCTCCTTACCATAAATGAGGATATTGACTACTTATCTCATGGATCTATTGAGAGAAATGCATGAACTAAATACACGTGAAGTGTGTAAAAGACTTTGGACAAATTCACTTTTGATAAGTACTTGATATTACAAAAAATAATAAAGCTTAGGACAAACTTACAAGGCATTCTCCAGGACCAAATGAGAAGTAATCTCAAACTGTTTTTTAAACTTCTGTGAAGAGGAGGAGGAAGAGTGTAAGCTGAGGAAGTGGTAGTTTCAATAGTTTTTTCGGGCACTTCACTCAGCCCTGTTGAAAGACTCACAATCATACTACAGGATTCCGGATGAGTAAAGGCTGTGTGTGCAATCACACGCGTGCACATATGCACACACACACGTACACACACACGTCCCTAGATCCCTCTAATTAAGATGATGCTGTCCTGGAAATCTTTTCTTTTCTTTTCTTTTCTTTTTTTTTAAAGATTTTATTTATTTATTTGACAGAGAAAGACACAGTGAGAGAGGGAACACAAGCAGGGGGAGTGGGAGAGGGAGAAGCAGACTCCCTGCCGAGCAGGCAGCCCGATGTGGGACTCGATCCTGGGACTCCAGGATCATGACCTGAGCCAAAGGCAGTCGCTTAACCAACTGAGCCACCCAGGCGCCCCTCTGGAAATCTTTTCATCTTCACAGATATATCTGCTTCAAATTTATTAGGTGGCGACAAACTTGCTATTTGTCTAGATGTATTATAATCTATTATCCACTCCACTTAGGTGGAGTTACTAGCAAAAGGTCAACGATTGCTGTGTAGATAACAAGATAAAGGAAACAAGAAAAGGCTGTAACTAAAAGCCTAATCATTCACAGAATTGTAGATCAAGGTAAGAAGCTATACTTTTATGTAAAGTACAGCATGGCAATATCTAAGGAAGAATGTCCACTAATGGCTTTGCTTTGCTAATACAATCAACCCTGCAATAAACATCTTTCTATACATCTTTGCACACATGTGTAAATATGTCTTCAAGAAAAATTGCTAGAGGTGGGATTAAAAAGTCAAGCAATTTGCACATTTAAGGTTCATAGAGATTGACAAATTGCTTTATGAAAATGTTGAGACTCTTAACTGAAGTGTATGAGAGCTCACATCCAAGCTTAGCTGACTCATTATTATCAATGATTTTAAGAATTGTCAATCTTTAGGGTGAGAAACAATGAAATGGAATTGCTTCTTTTACTAAGGTTATGTTCTATACTCAGCAAGTAATATAAAATTGCATGTTGTCAAAATTATATTGTGAAGTCCCTTGAGTCACCTAAAATGTATAATATATGCAGTTGGAAATACACAGCCCTGCACAGTAATATATATGTACCCTGAAGTAAAAGAACCACTGAATTTGATAAAGGAAGGAACAAAAAGAAAGTCCCAGACTTACGTCAGGGAAACAAAACCATTCTGCGTTTAAGAAAACTGTCAAAACCCTGGCGTTTTTCCTTGAGCAGTGGAAGGGCCTCCTATACTCTAGTTGTTATGTCCAGGTAAAAAGTGACTCCCAGGTGAAAAGTGACTCCCAGGTGAAAAAAATCTCTCCGCATGGGTTGCCACAGCACATTAAAAACACATTTATGAATAAAAAGTCTCTATTAGCCATATCCATATTAGAGCCTGCGCCTTATAAAATTAATTATGCATCAAGTTAAATTCACCCTGCTTCTCTTGGTGATGCAGAGCGTCTTTTTCACTCTTGACCAGCACTGGGATTATGATGAGCGTCAACTGTATTAACTCTAGCCAAGAAAAGAGTCATAAAACGATCCCCTCCCTGAAAGGGACACAGGCCTGTGCGAGGGTCATTGGTTGACCTGCAGTGTAATGTGCCGCGGCAGACGTTCATTAAGCAGAGTCCTGAAGAGATGGCCCTTAGCAGAGCTGCACTTCAGAGAGACAGAGTAAGGCTGGAAATGTGGTCATTCATTCATGTTGCCATATGAACTTTGCCTCCTGCCTGCTCCCAGCAATCAATCCAAACTTCCTCTTAGCGATGAATTAATCCAAGGCAAAGATGCAGTAACATGGTCAGAACAACATAAAACAAGAAAATGTCAATGCAGGAAAGGGCCTTGTACTGAATGGCATCACTCTGTGAAAAAGGAAAGAGGCTTAACAGAAACACAATGTATTGAAGGTAACATTACACAGAAGAAAAAAAATATATATATATATATCTCCATTACCAATCTTCCTTTTATATTTCCTATTGCACAAGTGCTTGTTACTATATTCATTTTATTTTAATTTTTTTCCTAACTCTAAGGGGAAGGGAATCTTCACAAGGAAATTACTCCTCTCTTACTTGAACACATTAATGTGTTATTTAATGTGCTATTTATTTTCTTGATTATTCCTTAAAATATCCATGTAAAACTTATGTACCTTGTTCAGGTAAAAAAATTCAAAGAACAGCAGAAGAAGCCAAGTGACTGATAAAGAGCTTGATATTCACACCACTGATATGATCCAGTTTAACACTGAATAGAGTGGGTGGAATGGAATTAACAGTTAATGAGAATCTACTATTGACCAGATATTGTATAGAGGTCTAGCATATATTCTCCACCTTGCAGAAATTCTGTGATGTCAGTTTTGTCGTCCTTATGACCCTTTTATAGGTGAAGCCACTGAATTCCAGGAAGTTTAAGAAAATCATTCAAGATTACCTAGCAAGTAAATGATAACCTAGATTTAAACCCAAGTCTACCTACTTCTAAAAAGCACTCTTTCAATTCCCACACATCATACCCAAGGCACAACTTTAGGGATCATATCTTCTGCAATGCTGTTTTTTTGCATCAGAAGTAGTTGTATTCTAGTGCCTCATAAAAAGAGTTGGATTTCTATCACAATAGAAACAATATAAGAGTGGGAGACATGCCTGCCTCTCTATAACAGTTTGGCTTTTAAAAGCTTTTAGCATAAACTACATAATAGGTCATTAGAAAAATAGAACAGATTTTTATATGCCATTTTTACAGATGGGATAACAGAGGCCAAATGAGCTCCTGAAGTTCCTAAGGTAAGTTAATGGAGGGTTCAGCCTGCAAACCAGATCTCCTACCTCCAAGTCCTGATCTCTCTCGGTCACATCATGCTGCTCAGAGATGTGAACAGAGGGACCCCTGTTGATTCTGACATTTCTGACAGTAGGCACTCTTTTTTTTCCTCAAAGAAGCTAAATTGTCTCCTCCACTCAAGATAGGAGGGTGGAAGGTGAAATGTTTTTTCAACTACCAGGCTTAAGAGCTGCTGAACCATGGGGATTTAGTCTCATCTCCATCCTGCCCTCAATCCCTCCTACCCAGAGAAACTACAGTAGAAACATTTCACTGAAAAATCTCCCATTAGAGAAAGGGTCAGGCCTGGAGGAGATATA
The DNA here is from genome assembly GCF_029215605.1 of Mirounga angustirostris. Taxonomy (NCBI): domain Eukaryota; kingdom Metazoa; phylum Chordata; class Mammalia; order Carnivora; family Phocidae; genus Mirounga; species Mirounga angustirostris. The sequence continues at coordinate 133,671,663 of NW_026991714.1, read as the reverse complement.
ATATGTCTCATGCTGGGAGCTGGCCCAGTATGCTTGGCTATTCCAGCCCCTCCGTAAGGACCAGTAGCAAAGAGAAAGTTTCCCACTGTGCCCTACTTGAGCACTGATCTGTTTACTGTATGCAAGCTCAACTTCCACATGGTCTCTGGGCCTTTGGAGTCCCAGGGACAGATATTTATCCTTCAAATAAGTAAGTGAGCTAACATTTGTGAGAGCTTTACAAAGTTCTGCCACATAAATAATCTAATTAAATTCTGAACTGAATCCAATATGTACTTATCTGCATTTTTGTCATAGGGAAACTGCTTAGTGATGAAATTACTGAATCGACTTAATGTCATTTGGCCTCCAAAAACTCCATGCTCTCTTCTCCACACCATTCTTTGCATTTACTCAATTACCTCAGACTATCTATTTAAACCTTGGTAGTGGGGATTTCCCCCAAAAAGCTTCTGGAGAACTTACCTTTCAGTATCTCAGGTATCCAGGTAGTGAGCAGCTCTTGAACACTACATGAGAGCCCTTCCATGAGGGAAATACCTCACAGGGAAGCCAAGACTAGATCACTCTGACACGTGCCCACCTCTTGACTACTGTGTAGATAGGAGGGGTTTGGCTTTGAACTGCTGCTCACTGAACACCATGTGAGCTCTTGACTTGAATTTTCTATCTCATTTCTTCTCTCCGTTTGTTATGGTAGACCACAGCTTCTTTGTCACCAAGGTCACAACTGCCTCCAAATGCTAGTTCATTACAGAAGCTTCTTGTTCTTAAGTTTTTGAATTTGTGGTTGCAGAGACAAACTTATGTGTGGGAAGCAGGATGGAAGAGAAATAACTGAGCAGTAGATTTGGGCTTGCTGCTTTGCCCTTTAAATAGAGCTGACTCTCCCATGCATCTTAACACAGTCTATTTGTATGAATCCTGGCACATCATGCCATACTACCTCTTCCAAGCAATTGCTCTGTCCTGTTTTCTGCCTTGATAATTTCTACTAATCTACAATAATAATTTCTTCATTTCTACTAATCTACAATTTTTAACCCCATTTCCTGGATCCTTATAGTGTTTTTTAGTCCTTTACTTTGTTAAAAAGGCAAACTTCTTCCTCTGGCTTAGTGAATGCATTGCCCATGTCAATTCTGCAGCCATGACCTTTACCTTTTGTCTGTGTGTTTTCACTCTCACTATTCCATTCCAATACTCTTGCTATTCCATTCCAACAACTGTATATAAAATTTCCCTTTGGTAAAACCTGATTGTAAAACACCCTAACACCCAGCACCCACACAAGGGAGCAACAAACCACATGAATTCTGGGAAGTCGCTACTCCTCAGTGGAGCTTATTGTCATCTATAAATGGGGACTTGACTACATTATCTAAGGAAGGAAGAAAAAGAAGGAAGAGCGGGGGATAGGTTAGTTTGGACGTGCAAGATGAATGATCAGAATCTGAGAGCTGAAATGAAATTGAGGGAAAATAAAATCTATTGTTTTTAATTTACCAATGGAGAAAGTATTATGTCAGTAGAGCTCAGATGAATGGGTCATGGACCCCCTTGAGATTTATATGAGAGCTATGAACATTTAACAGAAGAAAGTGTATGTATATACAATATAGACATATGCATACAACTTCACTGAAGCCTACACTAACCTTAGGTTAAGAACCCTGAAATTGGTACTCAGCTCAAGACTCGCTGCGACTAGTGTATGGGTCACACATTTGGTACTTCATTTAGAAAACATGTTCATGTATTACATAATCATCTTGAATTTTCTCTAGCTGTTCCATGTGTATTAAATTAGCATATTTAACTATGACACTTGCCGAATTAAATATGGAAATTAAACATTAATTATGTATTAATTATTAAATTAATAATTACATTAAATATGCATAAAAAACACCAGAAGGAAATGTGTAATCATCTAGGTCAAATTAAATAAATAAATAGATAGATAGATGATAGATAGATAGATAGATTTATGGTACAAACACCATTTTACATTATATTTAATCATTTCCATAAAGATAGCAAAACATTTTTTTATTAAATACATTTACCAATCAGCAAATAATAATAATTTATCACATGAAGTATTCTATTTTTAGTATGGGTAATATGTTCCCATATTGAGGGCTTAGATGATTTGAGTTCCACTTCATATCCCAAGATATTCAAAGTTGAAAGATTATCAGGTTAGGTTTTATATTAAATTGATAAAGTGCAAACTAGAGAAAGAAAGAGGTACCTCTCTGCTTGGGTGATAAATGATACTGCATCTAAAATGTTATTACAATTTCACTGAATCATGAAACATAGCAAATATAATTAATCATAAAACCATACCAAATCTGCTGAAGACAGATAAAAAAAACTCAGCAATCTTCTAAAACCTAATAAAGGGTGTTTAAAATGTTGCTTTAACCTTAAGTGTTTTCAGATGACTTCATATTCTTGTTTAAAACCAGTTTTGTTATATTCCACAATAAGAATATATAACGCAATTCACCAGGGTAGGTAGAATTAGGCCCAAAACTACAGAAAGTATCTGGAAGACAAATAAATGAGAAAATATCCAAATGTCATAAAATTCTTAAACTCATAAATATATTTTTATTAACATGTTCAATTAGAAAGGCTAGCAGATGCTAAATCCTAAAGCTTTATCAGTGAAGGAGAAGTTGTCCAACTAATTCAGGAGATCATAATTGCAATTATGAAAATTCACAGATGCCTTAGTTCTCCCTTGAATAAGTGGCTCAATGTGGTCATTGTAAAGAGAAAATTTCTCAAGATCTTTGATCTGAACTTAAGTGAATGGGAGACGTCAGATGTTTGTAAAAGGGTAAAAAACCTTCAGCTGTAAAGTCTGAGGATACAATGCATAACATATTGACTATAGTTGAGACATTGTATTATATAACTGAAATTTGCCAAGAAAGTAAAACTTAAATGCATACATGTATAAAATTTTAAAATATATATAAATTATATGTAATATAGTTATATAAATATTATATCTAAAATATATACATATATATAATATATAAATACATGGAGTGATGGATATGTTAACTACATGGGAGAAATTTTTTCACAATGTATATATCCTACAATTTTATTTTATTTTATTTTATTTTATTTTATTTTATTTTATTTTATTTTTAAGCTCCTTAAGAGCAGGGACTCCAACCACTTGGTTTATTATCTCCAGTCCCAAGCACAGTGTGGGGTATACACAAGGGTTCAACAAATATCTGTTAATGTCCAGCAGCCATCAAGCATTTTGTGAGGACTCATGTCTCACATGCAGGTTTGATCCCAAGGTTGGTGTGTGAAGTAACAATGAGAGTCACATCTCTGGAATTCCTTAGGGAGGTGCCAGGTTGGAGACTAAAACACCAGCTTCTTTTCCTCCGGGGAGGGAATAGATCACTGTTTCTAAACCAGCACCCAGATAAGGCTTGAGTTTAGGGGCCGGGTGTAATACAAAATGATAGACTTGCAACTCAGTGAGGTCAAGTGAGGCCCAAAGGGGCCACAGAGTCACTGTAGGGAAGGGCAACAGTTTCATCACTCATTTCTCGTTCAAAGTGCCATGGCCAATTCCCATGTTAGAGTGAGTGCAAGCAAGGGGACTTCACAGTAGTGCTGACCTGACCAATTACTGTATTCAGGCTCAGGCCAAGGGGGCCACAGGCTTGCATTACCCTGACAACCTCTTCAAGCTGGAGGAAGCCCACATGATTGCTCAGCCTCTAGGGAGCCCAACAAAAGTAAGACACCTCCATGGGAACTTTATTCATTCCCCTAGCCATGGTCTATAGGAAAGAGGTTATGGGTACTTTTTGTGGGGCACAGACTCTGTGCTGCTAGGGTCATTCTCAGAATCATCCTTGGGTCTCCACACAGGCTGGAACTTGAGCAAGACAGGTGGGGTGAAAATGGAGGTCTTCACAGGAGGGGGGTGGCATCTTCTCAGTATTGGGGGAACCACTACAGGCCCAGGAGCCTGGGAGCCAAAGTAATGGAGCTTGTGCTCACTATTTCCAGCCATGTATGAGAAATGAAGCCTCCCAAGTTGAGGACCAAGGGGGTCAAATCAACCATGTGGCTTTTTGGGTTCAATGACAGGCCAGCTCAGTTTAATTTCACTTCAGACCTTATAACTTCCAACTTTACCATAGACGTGCTAGTCAGCAGAGGGAAGGGGTCAAAGACCCTAGGCACAGTGTAGATAGGGGGTGATGGGGCCATCATGGAGGCCATGGTGGTAGCAGCTGATGGCAGTGGTGGAGGTGGCAGCAGGGTGGGTGGCAAACATGGGGAGGTTGACTGGTCTTGCAAGAGGATTGGCTCTGGTTTCTACAATTTTTTTCTTCTCTTCTTGACATCCTGGGAGTAGAGGTGAAGCTCCTCTTCAGCTATTCCAAGCGCTGGTGCATCTTCAGGGCACCCATGTTGTTGAAACAATTCAGGTCCTTCTGGACTGCACAGAAGAACCTTACTAGGCCTGTTTGCCCTTACGTACTACCCTCTGGACCAGTGCAGGGCTGTGGTGGTCTATGCTGCAGAAGAGGCTGTGCAGAATGTGCCCCATGTAGGTGGCCACCTGCTTCTCGAAGTCTGCCTTGGAGATGAACTGGCAGAGGTCATACTCTGGGGGAACTCACTGCTGAAGTCATCTAGGACCTCTATCTGAGAGGGACTGCAAATGGCTAGGGAGGTGGCAGAGTGGAGTGGCCACTGGGATGGGGCCACCAAGGCTCCAGGTGTGTGAACCCCTACCCTGTCTTAAGCTGGGGGAGTGGGGCAGCTCCCGAGGTCTGGGTCAGGTCACCCTGTTTGGTGGGAGTCCTACAGGTGGGGGCCGCAGGGGTGCACCTACTATCTTCCCCACAGCCACTGCTCCCACACATCTTCCTTCCACCATCTTCAGCCACCACCAGGCTGCTCTCTAAATATCTTACAATTTTATCTGTAAATTATACCTCAATAAAGCTGGAAAAGGGAACTTAAGTAGCCTAGAGTCTATTTTAACCTAGAGAATTCAAAATCAAAAGACTCATGTCAATTCTAGACTGGGCCATAAAGGAGTATACATTCCTACTCCAAACCATAATACCATTTCACTGGATGATTTTTGGAAAATCATAGATTCAGAACTGGTAGAGTATATACTATATTTACTGGAACTCATTTTATTTTAAACGAGAAAAATCTAACCCCAAATAGCCTAACAAATAAACAAAACAAATAACAAAAGGAAATTTATATAATGTCCAACAAAAGTAAGAAGTCAAAGGAAATCTGAAGGTAGATCTTTAGTCACACCTATATTCAAACATTGAAATAATATCAAGGGGGCTTTTTTGTTTCTCACTGTTTAAAAGGATATACTAATACATCAGCCATAGCAACATATTTAAGTATGCCCTAGAAATCTAAGATAGTAAATAATTAGGTAATCTTTACAACCTGTTCTCATCCTTAGATTCACATTTTAACAGTTTCTAAGCAAACTAATATCCAGCATGAAAGGTATTCCATAGTCATAATAGTTTGAGTTAATTATTTTATATCAATGTTTTAATTATTGTTGAGTCTGGCAAACTTTCAGTTTTTGTACTGTGCCCTAAAGACTCAGCTAGAGATTCATGTTGAAGTCAGCACACACATATTTAGGAGATACCAAGAGATTTAAAACTACATAATCCTGGGTTTACATGCTTTCTTATCAGCCATGTGACCTTAGCCAATTCACTTAACTTCTCTGACCCTTAATTTCCTCATCTGAAAAATAAGGATAATGATATTACCACCTATTCCAAAAGGTTATTTTAGTTAATGAAGGATACCATATGTGAAATCTACATAACACAGTGCCTAGTACACAGAAAGAACCTCTCTAATTGCAGTCCTTTCTCTAAGCTGAAATGTAACTCTAATTTCTATTTATTCAAAAATACTTATTGACTGTCTACTATGGGCCAGGTATTATGGTAGACTCCGGGAATTAAAGATGAGTAATACATGTTCTATATTGTTCAAGCTCTTAAATTCTTGTGAGATGAAAGAAGAAAAAAATATCAGGACCCTAATAGGTGCATGCCCTCAACCTTTCATGTTGTACTGAGAATCAACTATCTCTTCCCTAATGACGAGGCTTTGTAAGAAAAAGTCCATCTTGGGACAACTGAGTGGCTCAGTCAGTTAAGCATTTGACTCTTGGTTTTAGCTCAGGTCATGATCTCAGGGTATGGGATTGAGGCCAGCATCTGGCTCTCACTCAGTGCAGAGTCTGCTTGAGATTCTCTCTATCTCCCTCTCCCTCTGCCTCTCCCTTCCTTCAACTCTAAAATAAAGAAATAAATCTTTAAAAAAAAGAAGAGAAAAAGTCCATTTCAACTAACTGACCGCAGACAGATATAGATTTCTTTGCACCTTCTCCACTTCCATGGCTTTACTTGACTAGCCTATGAAGAGGAAAAGGAAGGAAGGAAGGAGGGAGAGTAGGAAGGAAAGGAGGAATGGAAGAGGGAGGAAAGAAAGAAGGAAGGAGAGGGGGGGAAAAAAAAAGTCTATCTCCCTGAGAATGAGCTCTTTCCCCAAATACAGCTTAGTCCCATATACAGGTAACTAATTGGCAAACTAGCCCACTGGTCAATCAGACTTTCCATAACATATATGACTGTTAATAGTAGGCAGAGCACCTTGGTCACAGCAACTTCTTTCAAGACACATCTCTAAAGGCAGGGGAAACAAAAGCAAAAATGAACTTTTGGGACTTCATCAAGATAAAAAACTTTTGCACAGCAAAGGAAATAGTCAAAAAAACTAAGGAAATCCACTAATGGGAGAAGATATTTGCAAATGGCATTAAGGATAAAGAGCTGGTATCCACGATCTATAAAGAATTTCTCAAATTCAACATCCAAAAAACAAATAATCCAGTCAAAAATCAGCAGAAGACATGAACAGACACTTCTCCAAAGAAGACATACAAATGGCTAACAGACACACAAAAAAATGTTCAACATCACTAGTCCTCAGGGAAATACAAATCAAAACCACAATGAGATACCACCTTACACCAGTTAAAATGGCCAAAATTAACAAGACAGGAAACAACAAGTGTTGGTGACGATGTGGAGAAAGGGGAACCCTTTTACACTGTTGGTGTGAATGCAAGCTGGTACAGCCACTCTGGAAAACACTATGGTGGTTCCTCAAGATGTAAAAATAGAGCTACCCTATGGCCCAGAGATTGCACTACTAGGTATTTACCCCAAGGATACAGATGTAGTAAAATGAAGGGGCACATGCACCCCAATGTTCATAGCAGCAATGTCCACGATAGCCAAACTGTGGAAGGAGCTGAGATGCCCTTCAACAGATCAATGAATAAAGAAGATGTGATACATATATACAATAGAATATTACTCAGCCATCAGAAAGGATGAATACCCACCATTTGCATTGACATGGATGGTCAGTGAAATAAGTTAAGCAGAGAAAGACAATTACCATATGGTTTCACTCATATGTGGAACATAAAGAATAGAGACGAAGACCACAGGGGAAAAGAGGGAAAACTGAATGGGAAGAAATCGGAGAGGGAGACAAACCATGAAAGACTCTGGATTCTGGGAAACAAACTGAGGGTTACAGAAAGGAGGAGGGTGGGGGGATGGGGAAACTGTGTGATGGGTATTAAGGAGGGCAAGTGTTGTGATGACTACTGGGTGTTATACACAACTAATGAATTGTTGAACACTACATCAAAAACTTATGATGTACTATATGCTGGCTAACTGACCATAATAATAAAAAAAATAGTAGGCAGAGCACAAAATCAAAACAGTGACCTCATTCTAAAATAGGAATTCAGAATGTGATAAAATGTGAGATGACCCAGTCTTCTAAATACAGGCTGGTATCATATATGTGTTGGGGCCAATTATTTACTCACTTACTAAGAGGAAGTCAGCAAAATTCTCTGATAGATGCTGAAAAAGAGGATCTGTATTAAGTGTAGTCAGTTTGAATTGCATTAGTTTCTCCCAAGCAGAAAGCCCTACAGTTTGGCAGTCATTTCCTGTCCTAAGGGGATTTCATATGTCACTGCCACTGAAGCCAAAGTGTGTATTCAACCTCCTTGAATATGGACTAATGGAAATTGTATTTTAACCTGCAGCCCCTGGACTGAAAGAACTGCTGAGGGATTGAGTTTCTAAATATAAATACAATAACTCTCTGTGGATATAGCTGAAGCATCTCTCAGCCCCTTAACTTTATGGGTTCTGCCAATCATGGGGGACAGTGAAGAGAAGTAGAGAAGTGTTGAATAGTAGAGAATTGGAAGTGACTTTCCCAATTCACAATTTATTCATTAGTTTTGTTTGGGCATATATACAGAATATGAGACTACCAGATTATAAGTTATGAGAAAACACGAATCATGCATATCATTTCCACCATTGTATGCTTAGAATCTGGGACAGTCCCTGGTACATATTTTTTCTCAGTAATGAACTAGCAAGATCATGACACTCCATAGAAAAGGGTCTTTTGGAGACAGTTATTCACTCTGAAATCTGCTTCTTTCTTCACACTCTGGACAGCCAGCTCTATGCAAAGTGCTATTCAATACCATCACCTTACCATTCTATTTATCTCAGTGGTAAAGACAGACACCTTCAGCAAACTACAGGAATCTGAGGTTGAAATTCAGATATGTAGAGTCTCTGAAATCCTATTGAACTAACCAATGCTATAAAAATATGATAGGAATTTATAGAAGGCTGGGCATTGAGAGATAAGTAAAAGATTCATCATAAGTTGTATAACACATGAAGTGTAAAAAAAAAGAGAAAAAAGAAAAAAGCAAAGTTTAGACAAAAACTGCTACTTCATTTATACAAAAATGTTTTCATTATTCTAAAAATAAAATGTCACACTAAATTTTAGAGAAATAAGGAACACAAGAAAACTTCTTTATGAATTGAAGTCCAACATAATGACAGACAATCACATTGGCAAAGCCCAAACATCTCTTCAAATTATTTTACTTTGTCTGTTTCCTCCTTTGTAAATGTGATAATTATTGTGCCTACTTCATAGGACTGTTCCAATGATTACTTTAGACATTTCTTGTAGAACTCTTGATATACAGTTTTTCTAAGATGACATTTTTTTTTTAGATATTAAGAAGGAAGGAGCAAAAAGTTTTGATAATCAATAACTTAAGAAGAAATGAATTACATCAAGTTAAACAGGTGTAATTTCTATAGGATATCTCAGATCAGCTCCAATAATATAAGATGTATTGTAAATTTCCAAGAGAGGGCTATAGTATCAACAAAGAGATAGAAAATATAACAAAGTACCAAAGAAGTTATAACTGAACTAAAAAATACAGCAGAGGACTTCACCTGCAGAATGGATGAAATAAAAGCACAAATCAGTGAAATGGAAGACAAGACAATGGAAAACACCCAGAGAGCAATGAAATGGAAAAGAGAATTAAAATAAGTGAGAATACTTTAAGGAACCTTTGGGACAATATCAAGAGGAATCGCATTTGTAATATAGAAGACTCAGAAGAAGACCAAGAGCCAGAAAAATTATTTGAAGAAATAATAGCTGAAAAATTCCTTAATCTGGGGAAGGAAATAGACATCTAGGTCCAGAAAGCTCAGAGAGTACTAAATAAGATTAACCTAAAGAGAAACACACCAGGACACATTACTAAAAATAGTAAAAGTTAAAAAGAAAGAAAGAATATTAAAAGCAGCAAGAGAAAAGCAACATATTGCATACAAAGGAAACCCCATAATGCTAATAGCATATTTTTCAGAAGAAATTTTATAGGCCAGAAGGGAATGACATGACATATGTAAAGTGCTGAGAGGAAAAAAAAAACCCCTGCTAACCAAGGATTCTCTGCCCAGCAATGTTATCATTCAGAATTGAAGGAGAAATTAAGACTTTTCCAGATAAGCAAAAACTAAGGGAGATCATCACCACTAAACCAATCTTATAAGAAATGTTAAAAGGACTTTTCTGTGCTAAAAAGAAAAGGCACAAATTAACAATAAGAAAAATTATAAAAATAAAAATCATACTGGAAAAGATAAATACATAATAAAGGTAATGGATCAGCCAATTATAAGGCAAGTATGAAGCATAAAAGAAAAAAGAGATAAAATTAATTAAAACTTCAATAATTAGTAAAGAATACATAGACTAAAAAAGATGTAAAATGTGTCTTCAAAGATATAAAACATGGAAGGGGAAATAAAAATATAGAGCTTTAGAATGTGTTCAAAATTAACTTACTATCAACTTAAAAGAGACTTATATAAGATGTTATATGTGAACCTTACAGTAACCACAAGGAAAAACTTAGAGTGAGTAAAAGAAAAAGAAATCTAAACATAACACAAAAGAAAACAAACTACAGGAAGAGAGAAAAGAAAGAGAACAATTAACAAAATGGTCATAAGTACATAACTTACCAAGAATCACTTTACATGTAAATGGACTAAACTCTTCAATCAAAATACACTGGGGTGACTGAATGGATAAAAAATAAAAACCTTCTATATGCTAAGTATAAGAGATTCACTTCAAACATAAGGATAATCAGAGTGACTATGAAGGGATGGAAAAAGATATACCATGCAAATGAAAGCAAAATAAAGCTGGGGTAGCAATACTTACATCAGACAAAATAGACTTTAAAACAAAAACTGTAACAAAAGACAAAGAAGAGCATTGCATAATGATAAAGAGGTTAATCCAACAAATGATATTTGTGAACACTTATGCACACAACATAGGAGCACCTGAATATACAAAGTGAAAATTAACAGAAATAAAGAGACAGATAGACAGCAATACAATAATAGTAGGGAATTTTAATACCTTATTTACATCAGGGCATAGATCATTTAGACAGAAAATCAAGAAGGAAACATTGGCCTTATATGACACCTCAGACCAGATAGACTTAAACATAGAGAACATTCCATGCCCTGTTGGTGGGAACATACGTTGGTGCAGCCACTAAGGAAAACAATATGGAGGTTCCTCAAAACACTAAAAACCTAACTACCACACAATCCAGTAATTACACTTCAGGGTATTTATCTGAAGAAAACAAAAACACTAGTTTGAAAGCTTGAAAAGATGTATGTCCTCCTGTTTATTACAGCTTTACTTGTAATAGCCTAGATATGGAAGCAACCTAAGTGTCCATCAAGAGTTGAATGGATAAAAAAGATGTGATATATCAGATATATCAGGTGTATATAATTCATCAATAAATGGATAAAAAGATGTGAGATATATATACATATATATATATATCTCACAAATATATATCATGTATATATGATATATATAATGGATTATTACTCAACCATAAAAAATGAAATCTTTCCATTTGCAACAACATGGATGGACCTAGAGAGACTTATGCTAAGTGAAATAAGTCAGAGAGAGAAATACCATATGATTTCACTTATATATAGTATCTAAAAGAAACAAAGCAAACAAAAGCAAAATAGAAACAAACTCATTGATACAGAGAATACACTGGTACTTGCCAGAGGGGAGGGAGATGGGTGAACAGGTGAAATAGGTGAAGCAGATTAAGAAGTACAAACTTCTAGTTATAAAATTAAGCCACAGGGATATAATGTATAGAATACAGAATATAGACAACAATACGTAAGTTTAATAACTTTGTGTCATGATAGAAAGTAAGTAGACATATTGAGGTGATCATTTCATAATGTATAAAGATATAGAATCACTATGTTGTATCCCTGAAACTAATATAATAGTGTATGTCAGTTATAACTCAAGGCAAAGTCACCTGGCTCTTTGTACTCAGCAGTGGACTTCTCAAACATCCTGCTCAATTCTACACCCATCCCGACCTCTTCCTCCAAGGCTTTACCTGCAAGAAATAATAGAATCCCTATCAGAAGCTTAGTCTAGAGCTGCACCAAGCAATATGATATCTAATAGCCACGTGTGGCCATTTAACATTTGAAATGTGGCTAGTCTTGAGGATCCTATAAATGTACTCCCTATATTAATATTTTTGTAATGATTACATATCAAAATGTTAATGTTTGTATTACTGTATTAAATAAAACATATTATGGAAATTAATGTCATCTGTTTATTTTTATGCTTTTCAATGCAGCCACTAAAATTTTTTTAAAGTAGACTCCACAGCCAACGTAGGGCTTGAACTCATGACCCTGAGATCAAGAGTCACATGCTTTACCAACTAAGCCAGCCAGGCACCTCTAAAATTTTTTAAATTATACAGAAAGCTCATATTCTATTTTATTGGCTAGTTCTGGTCCAGAGTCAACCATTTAACTTAAAGCCATGGGCAGCTTACTAACTTTGCCTCAAATAATCCAGAAGCTGAGTTAAGGAAGCTCTTGTAAATAAAAGAGGAAGAAGGTGTCTAGAAAGGAGGCAACAGGAAATGGTAGAAAAGAACAAAGGTTTTGGCATCAGGAGTGACCAAGGTTTAAGTCCTGACTCATCACTTTCTGCTGTGCTACCATGGGCAAATAACCTAGCTTCAGTGAACCTCAATTTTCCTTCTCTAAAACAAGAATATAATACCTCTTGCTAGTTTTTAAAAGCATTAAGTGAGATAGTTAATGTGAAGTGCTTAGTATAGTACATATTTAATAAATGGCATAACAAAGAAAATGCCAACAGGAGACTCAGAATTCAGTTGTATTGCATAGTTACTAAGATCTGAAGGACAGGCACTGGGTTTGGAGGTAGGGTGAGGTCACTGCTTAGTGGCTGGGGTCTCATCCTTCTTAATGTAAAAGTGAGCAGTGTGGAGGTTTCTAAGTCTGATTTTTTGGTGTGTATTTTGGTTAATTATCCCTTAAGCTATATTTTTATTGATAAATTATACAACTTAGTTTTTTCATATTTTTTGCTTATAAATTTGTTTTGGTAACCTAATTGTAATCACTTTATAATTATTGTGTTAAGACATTTATTAATGTCGGGCGCCTGGGTGGCTCAGTTGGTTAAGCGACTGCCTTTGGCTCAGGTCATGATCCTGGAGTCCCTGGATCGAGTCCCGCATCAGGCTCCCTGCTCAGCAAGGAGCCTGCTTCTCCCTCTAACCCTCCCCCCCTCTCATGTACTCTCTCTCTCTCATTCTCGCTCTCTCAAATAAATAAATAAATCTTTAAAAAAAAAAGACATTTATTAATGTCAGTCAAGTCATTGGTAATATTACTTAGCATAAAACTCATCAAACCATGACCATGTTTAGCCCAGAGCTTGTCTGTTGCAGCCATCTCCTCTGTGTGCTTTTGTCTTCTTTTTAATAACCTTGAAATGGCATTTTAATACCTTAGTATTAAATCCTATTAATAACATAAACCCACCACAAATGTATTGTGGAGCCTGCTTCTTAGAGCCTTCTGTCTCTCAAAGAGGAATTATTTCTCCCTCCTTTCCCTCTGTTTTAGTTTTCTAGGGCAGCTGAGACATGGTAACACAAACCGGGTAGCTTAAACAACAGAAATTTGTCCCACAGTTCTAGAGGTTAAACATCTATGATCAAGGTGTCAACAGGGTTGGTTCTTCTAAGGGCTACAAGGGAAAGATTTGTTCCAGCCCATTCTCCTTGCCTTGTAGATGGCTGTCTTCATGTTCATGTGGTATTCTCCCAGTATTTCAGTCTATCTTCAAATTCCTCTCCCTTTTGTTTTTGAGGACATATTGGATTGAGGCTCACCCCAGTGATCTCATTTTAACTTGACAAAGACCCTAATTTCAGATAAGCCTACATTTTGAGGTGCTGGGGGTTAGGACTTCAACATGTGAATTTTGGGGGGACATAACTCAACCCATAACATCCACCAATAGCCTGGACTCATTATTTATTAGTTTTTCCAGCCAAAAGAGACTAAAAATGAAATGGAAAATACTGAATCACAGTGCTTTTTTTTTTTTTTACCTTCTCCAGGGCCAGTCTCTTGTCACAAAATATAAGTACGTATGTCTGTCATCTGCTATTATAGAACTTTATCTGAATCTAGATATCTTTTCGTTGAGTCAGACTTCTGTCAGAGAAACTCCATGTGGCAGAAAGATCAAGAAACTGTGTCAAGGAAACTTGAGTTCTAGTTCTGTCTCTAACTTGATTTATGACCCTTAGAATGTTCTTTCACCATCTGTGGTTCTTTGTTTATTCATTTATGGAATCAGGTAGATTTGATGATGTCAAAAGCCCTTTATGATTCTATCCTTCTAGAATCAATTAAATTAAAATGCAATTTATCCTTACAGACTAAAAAGCACTTCTACTAGTTTTTGTATGGATTATAAAAACAAACAAAATTTTCTTACTTCCTGGAATGTTGCCATAGTAAGTATGTAAATCTGTGTTGCTTATAAATAGCAGTGTTGTCCCCTAGAGTTTGTTACCATGCAACTTGTACCAGGAGATTGCTGGGGAGGAAAATGTCTGAAAAGGGGAATATGAATCATGGACAAGAAAATTTCACTTCTGAACCACCCAAAGCACCAATATAAGTAGACAAGTCAGAGCTTTCATGGAAAACACATTCTGGTGCCAAAGTGGGGCCAGGAAGGGAGAGCTTGTGGAGAGTTCTATGCAAAGGTATTTTTATTGTGTAACTACCACTTTTGTGTCTGCAGCCACACAACTGCTGGTGAGTTGGAGGTCCCTATTAGGCAGCATCTTCAGCTTTCAGGACAATGGGTAGGTTGTTGGGTACTTCCTCATCTACTCATCATTATATCTAAATTTAGACAGTAATGTCTATTGTTACTCCTGCCTTCTAAGTCAATTCCAAGTCTCTATGTTCACTAAAGGTAACCCAGAACTGTAGCATAACCTAATGGGTTATATTAGTTTTCTAGAACTGCTCTAGAAATTATAAACTTGGTGGCTTAACACAACAGGAATTTGTACTCCCACATTTCTGGAGGCCAGAAGTTTAAAATCATGGTATTGGGAGGGTCATGCTCCCTTTAAAGGCACTAAGGGAAAATTCTTCCTTGCTTCTTCCAGGTGCAGGTGGCTCCAGGCCCTCCTTGGCTTATGACAGCATAAGTCTAATCTCTGCCTGTATCTTCATATGGCCTTCTCCTCAAGTCTTTTCCTCTTCTGTTTGTCTTCTTCTCTTCCTAGAATGACACTCATATTTGGATTTATGGTTCCCCTAGATAATCAAGGATGAATTCATTTCAAGATCCTAAAGTTAATTATATCAGCAAAGACACTTTTTACAAATAAAGTCACATTCATGGGTTCTAGGTGGTCATTTCTTTTGAGGGCCACCATTCAACCTATTACATGGTCATTCTGGGAAATAAAGTTCCAGCATACTTAATCAGGTTGACATAATACAATCCAGAATTAGCAATCTCTTTGCAACTTGTCATACACACATACCTCATTTAACCAAATTTGCTTCTACATAAAATCAATAGCAAAATCATGCTTCTTTATAAGATCATACAATTATTCTTTGCAAAACCGAAACACACTAACCTTCTCCCTAGAGCAGAAACAAAACTATCATTTGTCATGTCTTCATTTCTTCCTCATCTAGTTATATTCTTCCTATATATTCTGAATTTACAATAGTGAGATTTAAATTTAATCATTATTACTCATTCTTAACACTACTTATATTTAGATGTTTGATAAATAGGAGAGGGAAAAATTTAAATGAGTTACATATGCAAAAATATTCATGTCAAAGCATAGAAGAAATACTCATAAACACTAAGGGGCTCATTTGTGCAATTGCTCACATGTTGATACCTGGTATACAAAGCTTCTTTCTTCCAGTACCCACACGACATGCCCTTTGTCTTCAGAAATAACTTCAGCTGGTCACGATTCCAGGCCTGGCAGGATGACCCAAATGTCCATACCTAAAATTTCTGTGCTATTAGAAGTTCTACCTGTATTTCATTGTTGATATTTATTATCAAGATTTTTGATAGGACAGATAAGTAGCACTCCAGAAGACATCCTACATTTCAGTCATAGCATTCCATATCTCTATTTTCTAGAAACAATCCAATTTCTCCTTCATAATCAGGATAAATCACCCTAATCATAGTTTCTGCCTTCTTTGCCTATCAGTTCATTGACATGAAAAGCCCTAAGTTTTCAAGTGACATTCTTAGCATCTGGTCAATACAATTATCTTATTGTGTCACATGTTAGAAGTGTTTAGAGCAAAATTATCTAAACTAGAAGAACCCAAATTTTTCTATCAGGCATGAAAAAATTTATAATGGATGATTAGAGCTAATAATGCCCACAAATTACATGCCTTGATCCATGAGTTCTGGAAGTAGAAGAAAGATTACTGTATATTTATCACAGATTCAGAGAATAAAATACATCCTGGAAGACATACCTCAGAGCCTCAAAGTGTTGTCATCCTCAGATGCTGTCAGTGCATCTTTAAGAAGTTATCCTCTATTCTTTCGAGCCAGATACATCATGATGACTAATAATGTGGTAAACACAATGAATTCCCTGAGTTTGAATCTACTAGTATACTTCATTTTCTGCAAAATGAGTTCCCTAGTCAGAAGCAATGCTAAGTAACATGCATGACAAAAAATAAGGCATCCTGTAAGTCTTTAATCGGGAGCTTTGGCAGAATCATTGTAGTCAGGAAAGAAAATCTATATCCAAAATAAGTGCCCACTTCAATGAGAATAAACTACTACCTCTTTCTTGATGAAAATAGTCCAGTGTAACTAACTAGCCACTTAATGGCTGGTTGGTTCCCCAGCTAACTTTGAGCTCAGTGTTAATCTGTGCTGTTGACAGGTTGAGTTCTCACCAGTAGCTGTAGCCAGATTAGCCTTGATGAAGTGAAATTTGAGCTTCTGAAACCATGCATAAACTCTAACCTTGTCACCATGGCCAATTTGTTCATGAGCTCATTGGCAAGGATAGTGAGGCCTATGGAGAGAGACTAACTGACATTCACTGAATATTTTATCTTATCCATATGATTACTGATATCATTGAGATTCTCTCCCAGCTGAGTTTACTCTTTTGTGAGCATTGACACACACCTCTTCCCTAGACCCATTGGCCAGCAATTTTCCCATTGTGTTCTTTCTAAATAATTGAACATCTAGGCAATTAGTCACTGTCCACAAATTAGAGTAATTCTATGTCTTTGGCCATTTCTCCTTAACGGCAAAATTCACCGTCCTCTGGGTTGAGCATATCTTTCATAATAAATCAACTCAAGCATTCTGATATCTAAGTTTTGGGAAAGCTTCTCTGTTTTAAACTGTGGACATCCTGACATCTCAGCTTGATTCAGTGCAGACCACCTCTGAGTTAAGTTTTTAGACATCTCAGAAAACTATTAGAACCATCTTCAGTGCTCCAGCTTACGGAATCCAGGAATTTTGTCTAATGTACCCATTTGAAATAGTTGGCTTAACTCAACAATATAGTCCTTCTTCTCTGATTCAAAATTCTCCCAATTATTTCCATATATATTTCAGTTCTAATGAAGCAAATTAGCAGTCTTAAAATTATGTTGGTGTCTACAATCCCTCTTCAGAGCTCATACCTTGGATCCAGTGTCCTGGAACCTGCTGGCACTACATCTGGTTATAAATCTAGATGCAATCAGCTATTATGTGGATAGGTCTTGAACAGTATCCCCATTCCACTCAGTCAACTACCTCAGGAAAACCCATTACACATTCTTTGAGAAAGTTATAAAAATTCCATTCAGATAGGGCAGGTTATAAAAATTCCATTCAGATAAGGCAGGATGAGCTGCTTCTCCTGGCAGTTGAGATTTGGCAGAATTTGGAGCTTCAAAGCCAGCAGCCTCATCAGAATTTTCCATTTTATTTTATTCTGATTTTCAATGTCCCACTCCTTCCCCAAAATATCCTAACATTAACATAAGAGGACCTATAAAGTTTAGTCTTGAGTTTAAATTTTCAGCAATTTCAACACTGTGGCTGTAGAAGATACGGGTTACTTTTAAGGTAGGATGGAAATATTCTGGTTTGTTATTATTCAAATATTTATCTGGGAATTTGAAGTCTTGTGCTCAAATCTGCTTTTTTCTTTTCTCAAGTACATCAGTACTCTTAGAAGCAACCAGAAATGCCCACAATCATTATAGTCTTTATTTCCACTATATTGTTCTTTGACTCTATAGCAACAGCTATTTGACCTCCCAAAGACTTGCCTTCTGAAAGGACTTTACTCAAGGTGACCAAAGGTCTTAAATTTAGTAACACTTTGGCCAAAGCCTAACAGGTACTATAAATGTCCTATTTATCCCTGATAGCAGTGTCATTAGCCCAGCTAAATCTTGTCAGATCAGTAAATCAATTCCACATTTCTATCCTTAAGCTTCTCTTTCCATGAAACCACTTCTCATACCAATACCTGAATCTTCAAACCTTTAGTCATGGAGGCAGAGTAGAGTATTAAGAGATTAAAGGACTTATTTTAGATATTAGATATGCGGGAAGAGATGGAGAGATAAAGGTCAGAAAGTAGGAGTCAGAAGGTTAGAGAAAGTATCACTAATTGTTCCTCTGAAGCACTGACATGGGTGAACAAATCAGAGCTTTTGGTGAAATCTGAAAAGCTAAACAAGATCCAGCTGCTAAAGTAGACCTATAAAGGGTGAGCTCGAGAGGAGATTGGCAGGAAGGTGTGCTGTTATAAAATTACCACTCAGTGTTTCTGCGGTTGTTCATCTGGTAGAGGGCTGATGGCAGCAAGGTCTGCAGTCTGGAAAAGAAGCCAGATGCAAAGCAGAGGACATCAAAGACAAATTGGACATGCTGAGCTGATTTCTATCTGTATATGAGCATATCTTCTCAAGACAACCTTCTGATATTAATGGCAGTTGCTATATTTCCTCCTTCCAACTCTCATGCAACTTTCTCCTTGCCAACCTAACCTGGTATCATACAGAGGTGGGCATTCTGGGAAACACAGCTCCAGCTTAGCTAACTTCCCACCTTAATCAAGTTGACCTGGAAACATCCAGCACATATACAGCAATGTTCACTTAAATAAGTAGTCACTGCTCACCTTGGTTTGGTACTGTAGGCACTGTTCAGTGCAAAGTAAAGCTTTCTGTGGACTACATCTAAACTCTCATATGCCAGGCAATATTTATCTTTCCAAATTCTGAACTGTAAATCAGAATTTATTGATTGCAGTTTTGTTCTCCTGGAGATCCACATTTCACAGACTTCTGACCTCCTACTGAAAAATAGATTGCATTCTGTAGGTTTTATATCTGCTGAGTGTAGCTTGTTGTTGCTTGGATTCTGATGCCATGATCTTTGTCAGTTTGTTTGTTTTGTTTAATCTATGTGGTTGTATACCTTCCAGGTCAGTAGCTTCCTAAAGAAATTGTAGAAGGGCAGGGGAAAAAAAGGAGGAGGAGGAGATGGGGGAAGAGGAGAAAAAGAAAGAAAAAAGAGATTATGCATGTCTGAAAATTCTCTTTATTTTATCATCCCTGGATCATGAGTTTTGCTGAATATACAATTCTAGGTTGAAAGTAATTTTTTCTTAGAATGTTATTGAATGCATATATCTTATGTTTTCTATCACCAATAAGCTTATTGAGATTCCTGTTACTATTCTTATTTTCCATTCTACTTTAGCTCTCTAGAAATTCTTATGATTTTTTTACTTTTGAATTCTGAAAAACAGCAAGGCATGCCTTGATTCAGATCCTTCTTATTCACTGTATGGACTATTTAGCCTATTGCTATTCAATCTGGAAATGAATCAATTATTTCCTAATTTTTCCCTCAAGTTAATATTTTAAATAGGAAACCCAGATTAAATTTTGTTTTTCATTACCATTATTTGCTTATATAAAACAAACCTGATATTCATTCAAACCTATTTTTCTTTGTTTGGTTCTCTGGAGACTATGCTCTGTATGATGGTTACCAAACCTATTGCTAAGTGCCTCCAACACTATGCCATGTTTGTTACAATTTGTGTAGTCCTGCACAAGTTCTGGCTTACTTTTCATTCCATTCACCCAGACAGCAGTAGACTAAAAAGGTCCAGTGCATGTGCCATGTCCTACAGGGAGTCTTCTTAGTATCCATTTATTAATTCTCTTTCTCTGAACTTTTTTTTTTAAGATTTTATTTATTTATTTGAGAGAGAGAGAATGAGAGACAGATAGCAAGAGAGGGAAGAGGGTCAGAGGGAGAAGCAGACCCCCCGCCGAGCAGGGAGCCCGATGTGGGACTCGATCCCGGGACTCCAGGATCATGACCTGAGCCGAAGGCAGTCGCTTAACCAACTGAGCCACCCAGGCGCCCTTTCTCTGAACTCTTGAACCCCACATGTTAGTGATGTTATATGCATAGTAGTAGGAAGAAGTCATCATAATATTTTAGGTAATGTTTCTAGATTAAAGATAGTTTGGTCATTCTAAGTACATTTATATAAATATTTCAGAAAGTTCTGTGATAGGTTATGTTATTTTAATTTTAATTTTAATTTTATTAGAGACTCTGTTTAGAACGGTTGTAGGTTTATAGTAACATTGAGAGAGAGGTACAGAGACTTCCCATGTACCCACTGCCCCCACACATGCATATCCTCCTCTGTTATTGACATTATTCACCAGAAATGTACATTTGTTTTACTGAGGATAAACCCACAATGACATATTAAAATTCAGTTTATCTTAGGGCTCATTCTTGGTGTTGTACATTTCATAGGTTTGGACATATATATGACAAATATCTTATCATTATAATATCATATATAGTATTTTTATTGCCCTTAAAGTCCTCTGTGATCTCCCTATCCATCTTCCCACCTCTACCTAGCCTTGGGAAGCACTGATCTTTTTATTGTCTCCATGGTTCCTTTTCCAGAATGTCATACAGTTGGAATCGCACAGTAGTAGCCTTCGCAGATTGGCTTTTTTCAAGTAATATATATTTAACGTTCCCCCTATCTTTTCATGGTTTGATAGCCCATTTCTTTTTAGCAATGAATAATATTCTATTGCCTGGATATATCCATTTATTTACCCATGTAACTACTGAAGGACACCTTGGTAGCTTCCATGTCTTAACAGTTATGTATAAATCCTCTATAAATATCCTTGTGCAGGTTTTTATGTGGTCATAAGTTTTCAAGTCCTTTGGGTAAATACCAAGGAGCACAGTTGCTGGATCATATGGTAAGAGTATGTTGAGTTTTGTTAAGACACAGCCAAAATGTCTTCCAAAGTGGCTGTACCACTTTTTGTATTCCCACCAGGAATGTATGAGAGTTCCTTTTGCTCCCCATCTTTGCCAGCATTTGGTACTGTGAGTTCTCAATTTTGGCCATTCCAATAGATCTATAGTGGTATATCTTTTTGTTTTAATTTACATTTCCCTGATGACATCTGATGTGGTATGTCTTTTCATATGCTTATTTGCCATCTGTTTATCTTATTTGGTGACATATCAGTTAAAGTCTTCGGCCTATTTTTTTTATTCTTATGTTAATCCCCATACATTACATCATTAGTTTTAGATGAAGTGTTCCATGGTTCATTGTTTGTGCATAACACCCAGTGCTCCATGCAAAATGTGCCCTCCTCAATACCCACCACCAGGCTAACCCATCCTCCCACCCCCCTCCCCTCTAGAACCCTGTTTGTTTTTCAGAGTCCATCGTCTCTCATGGTTCGTCTACCCCTCCGATTTCCCCCGCTTCATTCTTCCCCTCCCGCTACCTTCTTCTTTTTTTTTTTCTTAACATATATTGCATTATTTGTTTCAGAGGTACAGATCTGAGATTCAACAGTCTTGCACAATTCACAGCGCTTACCAGAGCACATACCCTCCCCAGTGTCTATCACCCAGTCACCCCATCCCTCCCACCCCACCCCCCACTCCAACACTCAGTTTGTTTCCTGCGATTAAGAATTCCTCATATCAGTGAGATCATATGATACATGTCTTTCTCTGTTTGACTTATTTCACTCAACATAATACCCTCCAGTTCCATCCACGTCGTTGCAAATGGCAAGATCTCATTCCTTTTGATGGCTGCATAATATTCCATTGTATATATATACCACATCTTCTTTATCCATTCATCTGTCGATGGACATCTTTGGCCTATTTTTTTAATTGGGCTGTTTTTTGTTTGTTTGTGTAGTTTTAATAGTTCTTTGCATATTTCAGTTAACAGTTCTTTATCAGATGCATCTTTTGCAAATATTTTCTCCCAGTCTATGGTTTATCTTCTGATTCTCTTGATAATTACCTTTTGCAGAGCAGAAGCTGTTTTTTTTTTAATTTTAATAAAGTCCAGTTTATCAATTATTTCTTTTATGGCTCATGTATTTGGTGTCATAACTAAAAAGGCATCACCATACCCAATGTCATCTAAGTTTTCTCCTATGTCGTCTTCTAGGAGTTTTAGTTTTTCATTTATGTTTAAGTATATGACCCCTTTTGAGTTATATTTTGTGAATGACATAAAATCTGTGTCTAGATGATGCTGATGATGAATGCATGTGGAAGTTCAGTTGTTCCAGGACCGTTTATTGAAAAAGCTATCTTTCCTCCTTTGTATTGCCTTTATTAAAGGCAAACCCTTTGCTCTTTGACAAAGATTAGCTGACTATATGCAGGTCTATTTTTGGGATCTCTATTCTATTCTATCGATCTATTTGCCTATTCTTTCATCAGTATCACAGTCTCTTGATTACTATAGCTTTATAGTAAGTCTTAAAGTCAGATAGCATCAGTCCTCCAACTTTGTTCTTTTCTTTCAGTATTGTGCTGGCTATTTTGAGTCTTTTGACTCTAGATAAAAATTGTGCTATGGTGAGTGCTGTGAATTGTGTAAGACTGTTGAATCACAGACCTGTACCTCTGAAACAAATAATATATGTTAAAAAAAAAAAAAAGGAAGATAGTAGGAAGGGAAAAATAAAGGGGGCGGGAAACCGGAGGGGGAGATGAACCATGAGAGACTATGGACTCTGAGAAACAAAATGAGGGTTCAAGAGGGGCGGGGGGGTGGGGGGATGGGTTAACCTGGTGATGGGTATTAAAGAGGGCACGTACTGCATGGAGCACTGGGTGTTATACGCAAACAATGAATCATGGAACACTACATCAAAAACTAATGATGTATCGCTTCTCGGCCTTTTGGCTAAGATCAAGTGTAGTATCTGTTCTTATCAGTTTAATATCTGATATGTCCTCTATCTGAGGACAATATATTAAATGGATTTTTGGAGCAGGGAGATGGAATAGGAGCTTGCTCCATAAAAAAAATAAATAAATAAATAAATAATGATGTAATGTATAGTGATTAACATAATAAAATTTAAAAAATGTAAACAAAACAAAAACTTTAGACTACATTTGTTAAGATCCACGAAATAACATGCTGGGATTTTGATTGGGATTGCACTGAATCTATATATCACTTTGGGAAAAACTGACATCTTGACAATACTGAATCTTCCTATCTGTGAGCATGAAATATTTCTCCATTTATTTCATTCTTTCTTTATATTATTCATCAGAATTTTATAGTTTTCCTCATATAGATTTTGATATATTTTATTAGATTTGTACCTAAACATTTCATTTTGGGGGGTTCTAATGTAAATGGGATTATGTTTTTAATTTCAAATTTCATTGGTTTA
The DNA here is from genome assembly GCF_029215605.1 of Mirounga angustirostris. NCBI lineage: Eukaryota > Metazoa > Chordata > Mammalia > Carnivora > Phocidae > Mirounga > Mirounga angustirostris. Next base: position 133,647,889 of record NW_026991714.1, on the reverse strand, counting down.
TTGTTGGTATGTAGAAAAAGCAATCAACTATTGTATATTAACCTTATATCCTGCAACCTTGTTATAATTGCTTATTAGTTCCAGGGTTATGTTGTACTTTGATTTGTAAAGATTTTTATTTCTCCAGCTCTGCCTTACTTATTAATAAGGACAGAGGAACTATAAGCACTTAAATATGTAATACTATTTTATATGTGTTAGTCTTATCTTTCAAGCTGTGTTATTTATTTATTATTCTGTATTGTCTTAGGACATGGTTTTGGAAACAGAATTTCAGAAATTCATAATTTCCTTTCACTTTTTTATTACTTTCATCTTGTTTCAGAAAGAATCAAAGTATAGCATATAAATTACTTGTGAAAACAATATTGATCATAATACCTTAGATGTGTTTTATGGCACAGAATGTGGTTTATTTTGTTGAATATTCCATGTGAATTTCAAAAAGAATGTGTAATCTGCCTTTATTGTATGAAATAGATGTCAATTATATCCAGTTGATTCATAGTGCTATTGAGTTCTACTATGCCCTTACTGATTTTTTGCCTCATTGATCCATTTTTCATAGAGAAGTATTCAAGTTTCCAAATATAATAGTGGATTTATCTTTTACTCCTTGTAGTTGTATCAGTTTTTACTTCATATATTTTGACACTTTGTTGTTAGGTTTATATACAGTGAGAATTGTTGTCTTCTTGGAGTACTGACCCCTTTACCATGTAATGGCTCTCTTTATCCATGATAACTTTGACTGTTCTGCAATCTGCTCTGTTGGAAATTAATAGAACTTCACCTGTTTTTTTTTTTTTTTTTTGATTAGTGATAACATGGAATATCTTTCTGTATCCTGTTCCTTTTAATCTACATGTCTTTATGTTTACAGATAATTTTTCTAAACAACAACAACTGGGTCTTGTGTTTTTATTCAATCTGACAATCTCTGTCTTTTAATTAGTGTCTTTACACCATTGATATTTTAGGGGATTATTGATATAGTTGGAATCATATCAACCATATTTATTTTTACTATTTTCCAGTTGTTGCCCTTGCTCTTTGTTCCTATTTTTGTCTTCAAATTTTTTTTTGCCTTTTGGGTTTTAATTGGGAGTTATATGACTCCATTTTTCTCCCCTTTTTTGTTGTATCAACTGGGTTTATTGGGAAAAAAAATTAGTGGTTGCCCTAGGGTTTGACTTATACATTCACAACTCATGTCCACTTTCTTTTTTGTTGTTGTTGGTTTGTTTTATAAGATTTATTTATAAATCTTGAGAGAGAGAGTGAGCGGGGAAAGCAGAGGGAGAGGGAGAGAGTCTTAAACAGACTCCACACTGAGCCCAGAGCCTGACAAGGGGCTTGATCTCAGGACCCTGAGACCATGACCTGAGCTGAAACCAAGAGTCTGATTCTTAACCGACTGCACCACCCAGGTGTCCCCCAAGTCCACTTTATAATAACACTGTATCACTTCATGGGTAGTGAAAGTATCTAATAAAAACAAAATAATCCTAATTACATCATCTCTTGTATCATTGCTGTCATTCATTTAACTTACACATAAGCATATTTTCTGCACACCCATAATTGCATACATGGATATTATTTTGAACAGTGATTTGTAAATCAACTAAGAATAAGAAAAATAAAAGTTTTCACTTTACCTTTGCTTATTCTTTTTCCAATTCTCCTCCTTTCTTTATATAGATCCAAGTGTCTGAACTATATCATTTTCCATTTCTCAAAAACACTTTTATAATTTCTTAAAAGACAGACCTTGTGGAAATAAATTCCCTTGATTTTTGCTTTTCTGAGAAAGTCTTTAATTCTCCTTCACTTTTGAAGGATATTTTGTAGAGTAAAAAGTTCTAGGTATGAGTTTTTAATCTCTCAACACGTTTTTTTAAATCTCTCAATCCTTTAAATATTCAGTCTACTCTTTTTTTGCATGCATGATTTTTGAGAAGTTGGATGAAATTCTTATCTTTTTTCATCCACAGGTCTGATGTTTTATCTTCTACCTTCTTTCAAGATTTTTTTTTATCTTTGACTTTCTGAGTTTTGAGTATAAAATGCCTAGGTGTCTTATTTATTTATTTATCTATCTATCTATCTATCTATCTATCTATCTATCTATCTATCTATTTATTTATTCTTCTTGGCATTCTCTGAGCTTTCTGGATCTGTGATTTGGTGTCTGCCATTAATTTGGGGGAAATTCTCTTGTCATTATTGTTTCAAATATCACTTCTGTTCCTTTCTCTATTTCCCCTCCTTCTGGTATTTCAATCATGTGTATTTTATACATTTTGTAGTTTTCCTATAGCTCTTGGATACTCTCTTCTCTTTTTTCACTATTTTATTTTTGTTTTTCAGCTTTAGAAATTTGAATTGTCATGTCTTTAAACTTAGAGACTCTTTCATCAGCTATGTCTGGTCTACTAATGAGCCCATCAAGGACAGTCTTCATTAAAAAAAAAAAAGAAAAAAAAGGACAGTCTTCATTTCTATTACAGTGTTTTTAATCCCTGGTGCTTTTTATTCTTTCTTAGAATTCTCATCTTCTCACTTATTTCATCTATTTGTTCTTGCATATTGACTACTTTTTCCATTAAAGCCTTTAGCATATTGGTCATAGTTTTTCTAAATCATTACTCTGCTTTTCAACAAAATATTATAGGGTATACTAAAAGGCAAAAATAGATCTTTAATAATGTAATGAGTAGGGGAGAATACTATAGTCCTATGATTAGGTCTTAGTCTTTTTGTGAGCCTAGATGATGAACTTTATCACGCTCTTCTCAGTCTCCTCCTCCCCCTTAGGTAAGACAGGATGACTGGAGAGGCCACAGCTATGTATTTCACTTCCCTTATGGGGAAGGCTAGAGGGGTTGGAGTCAGGTGGTTCTATTCCTCATATGGAAACTTAGAGCTGACTAGAGTTGGATATCACTCTCCCCACCCCTGGGTAGGTTAGTCTCTAATAAAACTCCAGCAGGCTAGGTTCTAGTAAAATTGTTTCCCTTGAGAATAGGCCTTGTTAAGAATGGAATGCTCTGAGGTATTTCCAAATGGGCCCTTTTCCTCACCCCCTGCTGAAACCAAAAGGGGATTTTTCTCTGATATTTACTGTGAGGATTAGGTAGAGCTTTTACAGGTAAAACTCACAAAAGTGTGGAAAGCCCACTCTATTACTAGATTCCTCCAGAGCTTTTAATTCTCATATTTGTCTACAATGAGCCTCCAACAATTTATCAATTATAATTCAAGTTTTCCTACCTTACCATTGGTTTCCACAGAGGTTTCTGCTCCAGTAAATTATGATTCTCTGTGTCTGCCTGTGTGTCCCTCCGAATCTGGGGGCAGTGGTTTACCCTGAAACATCACTTTTCTGTCAGATCCCCCCAAAATTTGTTATTTTTCAGTTTGTTTAGTGTTTTCCTTGTTTTCAGGATGGAGTGGCAACTTCTAAGTTCCTCACATTCTGCACCAGAAACCAGGAGTCCATAATACCTCTGTACTTTCATTTTTGTAAATAATTGAAGATTTTCTCAAAGTTTTTCCATTTGGAATGATCTTCAGCAAATTCATGTCCAGTAAAAGACAAACAAACAAATAAGCAAAAAAAACCCCAACAAAACATTTGCCTCAAACTTTTTCATAAAAAAGTAACCATTTTATTTTTTTATTTTTTTTTTAAAGATTTTATTTATTTATTTGAGACAGAGAGAATGAGATACAGAGAGCATGAGAGGGAGGAGGGTCAGAGGGAGAAGCAGACTCCCCGCCGACCAGGGAGCCCGATGCGGGACTCGATCCCGGGACTCCAGGATCATGACCTGAGCCAAAGGCAGTCGCTTAACCAACTGAGCCACCCAGGCACCCAAAAAGTAACCATTTTAAATGACTTAGAAATATCCTTTGTAGAGAAGGCAAACTGGTTTCTTTTTTAATACTGATAAAAATCTTATTAGAAAATTAAACTCTTGGGCGCCTGGGTGGCTCAGTTGGTTAAGCGACTGCCTTCAGCTCAGGTCATGATCCCAGGGTCCTGGGATCGAGTCCCGCGTCGGGCTCCCTGCTCTGCGGGGAGCCTGCTTCTCCCTCTCCCACTCCCCCTGCTTGTGTTCCCTCTCTCGCTGTGTCTCTCTCTGTCAAATAAATAAATAAAAATCTTAAAAAAAAAAAAAAAAGAAAATTAAACTCTTACTTGGTCATGATGAATGTAATAAATTTTTGCTCCAGTGAAAGGAAGCTTAAATCAATTTTGGTATTCTCATTGAGCTGCAAAATTGTTATTTTTTCCTCCAGGATAATATAGATGTCATAAGCCATGCCTAAATGTGCAAAAGACATTTACTTTCATTAGGTTTTTCGAGCAAGATGAGACTTTATAAGTGACTATATTATACCTTATAACTACATTTTAATTTAAATGTATTTTTAAACATAGCTTTAATCTCTTACTAGCTGGGGGTGCCTGGGTGGCTCAGATGGTTGGGCGTCTGCCTTCGGCTCAGGTCATGATCCCAGGGTCCTGGGATCAAGCCCCACATCGGGCTCCTGGCTCAGCAGGGAGCCTACTTCTCCCTCTCCCTCTGCCTCTCTCCCCTGCTCATGCTCTCTCTCTCTCTCTCTCTCTCTGTATCTCTGTGTCTCAAATGAATAAATAAAATCTTTAAAATCTCTTACTAGCTGATCAAAGCGGTTTAATTTCTAAAGTAATAGCATATTTTAAAAATATCTTTTAATATGCTCTTAGAACCTTTAAATGCTCTACTTCTATTATTTTTAAGCTTACTTAATTATTTGTAATTTTGTGAAGTTTTAGAATAGTGGAGAATGGGATGTGATTTGTAATTACCAATTTCCTAGCCTCATGTCTAGGCTTAATCAAAAGATTTCGTAAACTAACAGATTGTTTTCCAGAGAAAGATCTTTAAGAGGCCAAACAGTTGGAAAGCCAATATATACAAACATCTGAAAGTTAAGGGACAGAAAGGTAAATTTAATCATATGTAAGTATGTTTGGGGTGTGGAGTGAAACAAATGATGAGAAATGTATACACAGTGTATTGGAGAAAAATTAATCTGTGAACATTTTAAATAAGTATCCTAATTTTTGTATTTAATGAAATTGTCACTTCCAATGATTTTATTTGACTAGATAGTCTGCTGTTCAAGAGAGAAGATAATTATTTTTTGGGTACAAGATATATAAATGAAGCATCAGATTTATTGATGTATCTTATCTTAAGGAAAAGCAAACTGATTAATTTCCTCAAAGTCTATGCTGAGAAAGGATGGGATCAATTCTGCCTGGGGAAACAAATCTCTCATCTGGACATCCATCAGTAAGAATATAACTCTTCCCTGTATAATCAAAAAGATGTTCCAAATCAAAATGTTCCATTAGAAAAGACAACAGGGGCATTATCTATAAGGAAGGGGGTGATAAATTATGGGAGTTAAAATGGATCCTAGGTTAGGATTAGAAAAAATAGCATTAGTAAAAATCAGACTAGTAATATCAGATGCCTAAATAGTACTTATGTGTCAGTGGCTATTCTATATATTATACACGTACTAACAAATTTGGTTGTCACAATGGCACAATGAGGTGGGTGCTCTCATCATCTTCTTGAAAAAGTCAAGCAAAAAAAAAAAAAAGAAGAAGAAGAAACTGGGGCACTGAGAATATATGTGATCTGCCCATACCACAGTGCTTAGCAATGGGCATTTGTTTCTCTTTTTAAGAAACTATATAACTGCTTTCCAAATGTCTGTAACATTTTAATCCCCACCACTCGTGCATGAGATTTTCCTTTGCTTCTATCCTTAGGGATGCTTGATAGGATCAGTCTCTTTCTTTTTTTCTTTTTAATATGATCATTCTTTCTAATGTTAACCCTTATAGTGGAAGTATAGCACCTCATTGTGGTTTAAATTTGCATTCCTTTAATGACTAATGATGAATATCTTTTTATGTGCTCATTTTCCATTCACATATCTTTCTTTAGTAAAATATCTGTTGAAATATTCTGCTCCTTTTTGTTAGGCATTTGTTTTATCATAGACTTACATATATTTTAGATAAGTGCTCTCTGTCAGATATTTGTTCTGCAAATATTTTCCCATTATCTGTGACTTTCCTTTTGTTTTAATAGTATATTTTGGAGAACAAGTGCTCTTAATTATGATTAAGCCCAATTTACGTGTTTTTTCTGTGCTTTTTATGTCCTATTTAAAGAACTGTTGCTGAATTCAGGGTCATTATGATTTTTCTCTTACATTTTTTCTAGAAATTTTATAGCCCTAGCTCTTACAGATTTTGATCCATTTTAATTTTTGTATGTAGTATGAGGAAACAGACAGATGTTTTTTATTTTTGTTTGTTTGTTTGCTTTTAATATGGCTATCCATTGTCCAGTACCATTTGTTGAAATAAAAATTATTCTTGAATTGCTTTGGCACCTCTGTCAAATATCAATTTTCTACAAATATGTGGGTCTATTTCTGAAACCATCTATTCTATTCCTTTAAGATATATATCCATGTTTATGCCAATACTTTCTTGATTGCTAGAGTATAATAACCCTAAAATCAAATACTTCGAGCCCTTCCACTTTGTTCTTTTTACAAAATCTACATTTTACAACATTATACCTTTTTGTTTGAGACATTTTTCCTTCTAAAGGGAAAATACTACTACTATCTTATTCTACAAAAAAAGCCTAGACATCCAAGTCTGGAGGAAACTGTGTCTCTTAAGATGGAGTGCAAGTCATTATTTTTGACCACAGATCCCTCCTGAGACCAGAATGTTAGTGAGTCCACCAATGGCCTTTTACATTTCAATGACACACTACACAGGTGACAAATAAAGGAGAACATTAGTAGCCATGTGCCTTATATTTATAGTCAGTCATATAGCCAGCTAAAAGAATTATTAAATATCTACCTACCTACCTACCTACCTACCTACCTACTTACCTATAATGCCCTGGAGGATAAAAAGACATTTTTTTCCCATGAAATATTATTGTGCAGTTTTTTTGACTTTCTCTAATCTTGGCATCTTGAGATACTGTTTATGTAGAGACAGAATTGCCAGATTAGACAGGGTAGCTATTAGTTACAAACAGGATCCAAGTAAGAACTCAGGAAAACTAGGAAGACCCTTTATAACTGTAGGCAAATAATTCTTAGATGCTTTTCTTGGAATAGTCCTTAATAAATATTCTTAAACTTCATTTTCACAAGTGGCTTTTTAAAAATTAATCTTTATATATATGTAAATATAAATATGCCCCCCAAATCAGCTGTTTTATTTTTGTTGTTCATTCATATGTTGCATTTACTTTTTTATTTTTTAATCTTAGATTAGTAATAATACTTACTTTGCTTTACCTCATGTAGCTGTTGCAAGGATCAAAAAGGTAATGTGTGTGAAATAATTGTGTAAATTATAATATATCATAAGTACATTTACATAACTGTGTAAATTGTAATATATCATAAGCACATAAATACATGGTAAAGTGACAAATAGATGTCAAATATTCTAAAATAGTGAGATGGAGCACTCCATGTAGTTTGTGAAAATGCTAGCTGTTTTTTTAATCCACTTTTAATGTTCCCTTCATACTGACACATTATATTGGGGGTCAGAGTGGAGATAAAACTGTCCATGATCATAGCTCACAGATTACACATAGAATTCTCTTTAAAAAGTTGAGAATGTTTGCTTGGAGATTTCTGTTGCAAAATGTTTTGAGATTTTCTCAGTCCTCTGCATTAAAGAGTTTTTTTGTAGATTAATGATGTTTTATATGAGTAGAAGATGGGAGTGCTATACATCTCCCTTCATATCTTAGGTTATATTTACTTCTTTGATTATTTATCCCCTTTCCTCATAATTAAATTCCTAATCCTTCATTCTTGGTGTTGCAGCCCCTATTATTTCATGAGACAGCTAGAATCCACCATTCCCAAAATTGCTGATGGGACCTAAATTATCAGGATTTCTCTTAGCACAGTATCCTCTGGGCCTCTCTGTTTTTAAATTGTTGCCAGTGGCCAGTCTACTAACTCATCAGTGAGCTTTCCTTCATAGTACATGCTATTCTTCATGCCACAGCAATTTTAGAAAATCACCAAAAATTATAAGTTTCATCAGGGCCCATATCATTTAATTTGTTTTTACAGTGTTATAAATGCCTCTTCCCTCTCTCCAATATGTTTTGAACACAAATTCAAGCAGCACTCTCTATAGGGGAAAGAGCTTTTTGAAGAGATATTAAGTAGATGCAGAAAATAAGGTAATATTCAAGGCTCCTCTGGGAGCAGTGACTCAAACATCTTTAGTTATCTTGAGCTGCTACTTACAAACCCAGCCATGTGTTTTGCTCATGAGAAATTGTGCCACTAAGAAAAAGGGTAAGGTAGGAAAGGAGCATATCAAGTCTCCCATGGGTTTGGTAACCAGAGCTGGTAACCCAGCTTTCTGTTCCCAAGAGTCACCATTGCTGATTTCAAATTAGACATTCAGCATTGCAATGTCGGTTTCTGATTTGTTCCAAAGCCTAACTATATCCCTAGTTATTCATGGCTCTAAAGAAATAGTGATGATAGAAGCCCTATTTCTTTATCTTCCCATTCTAATTGTGATACATCCTAAAGATATTCCTTTGGTCTATCTTTGGAATCAGCAAAAAACAGTCCCTTCTTTTCTGGAACAGGAGCAAAGAGTGATTGGGATAGGCATAAAAATCACTCCCTACTTTATGATGTGTGAATTAATGAAGGTATTAAACCATTCTAATGATAGATAAGGAAATTATATCTGCTGTTGCTGAAAGAAATAAAACTGTTTTATCATAAATTAAAGAGGTTTAAACATTGCAAGCTCATCAATAGTACATGGGCAACAAAGAGATACAATTTTATAACCCATTACAAGGCACCTTAATTTCTTAACATCTATCATTTTTTTCTGCTTCATATCTGTTGGTTTTATTCTTAAAAACTTAGGGAAAACACCAATTTTTGCAGAAAGGAAGAATAAATATGGGTCAGGCTATTATTTTTAAGAGGAATGCTGGGATTTCCCTATTTTATTAGGGTGTTGCTTTGTTATTTGTTATTCCATTGACACTCTTCTCTAGATAGCAGTGCCCTGAGCTTGAATGGCATGATTTACTACTCAAAGGTCGAATCCAGATTTGTAATAGATGGTTAATTATATTCCTAAACTTTCACAGCAGGAATGCCACCCCTCATATTGGTAAAATCCTACGAAATTTGTTGACTCATTAACACAGGGTATTACACAGTATAATATCATAAAAAGTGGATGGGAGAATATCTTTATAGAACTTTGTCTATAAAGTTTCCACTGGTGTAACCTGGTAATGCCTTGCCTCAGGCCTTGCATGTAATTCTTACTTCTCATCTTAGAACTATTTCAATGCCAGGATGTAAGATGCCTTCAGGAAACTATTCAACACTCATACATGTCCAATCTGGCAATACAATCTGGGAGTGAAGAATTGGCACACTGCAGCTATTCTTGACAAGTTCAGGGTAAAAGGCATTCAATAACTGTTTCCTCCTTTCATCACCAAGATGATATCTGTCTCACCACTTTTTTTAGGAATGCCAAGTAAAATTTGTCTGCTAACCCTTTGCATTCTCTTATCCATCACTGATGAAAGATAGAGTTATTTTTCACAACATGACCTCAGAAATTCATGTAAAACAATGTAGATTCTAGGTAGGCATTATCACTTGATTGGAGTTGGTATCCTTGTGCTTTTTCCATTGCTCCAAAGAGAATACATTTCATGGGTTATCATAGATTCTCTGTCTTTCATCCATTAGCCACTGGTCCTTGTTGTACCTGAAGAACTAAGACTAACTACATGGAACAGACAGAGCATTCACTGCTACAGAGTAGAGGCAGGACGGTAGGTAGGGCTTGCTCATCTACCTACTGATTCCTACTTCTGAATCTCACAGAATTAATAGGAAATAAATTTGTGTCTCAGTATAATCACTATTTCACCATAAGGATAAGCTGAAAATAGTTAAAAACACAAACATTGTGCAAATTGCATTAATCTACCATATAACCGGTTCTTGAGTACAAGAACAATCATGACCAAGATAAGGCCTGGCTCTGTTTTTACTCCCTCAATGGACCAGACCTTTTGAATTCAGAATGGCTTTGAAACACTGTCTGTTGTGCCGTATTCCTCCCATTTTTATAATTTTGAAAGAGATTCAGTAGTGGTTATCCTAGGTTTACCCTACCATTATATATTGAGTGCATGACCAGTAGCTACTGCTTTATTCCATTTTGAGGATGAGCAATACTGGAAATGTTCCTAGCAGCATTGGTCATCTATAGGCCATTCTGATAATAAACTTGATAACAAAACTTTAGGTTAACTTTGCCTATTACTCTGTTACTACCCAGTCCTCACACCCACTGGTTGGGATTATTTCGTAAGATAAACTAGCTGTGTATGAGGTTATAAAGGGCCTTGTTTGTCAGGTTCTGTATTTTAAGAGAAAATAAATCAGACACATAGCATTAGAATTAAGAACTTGCATTAACATGACAATTCTGAGGAATGCCAGTGACAGAAATCTGACCCAAGTTAATTTTAAGCAAAAAAGATTATTTATTTGCTTATATATACAAATAATGTGGGGAAACTGGATAGGGACTCAATGAGTTTATCAGTAATTGGCCTCTCTCTATCTTTTGGATGTATGTGTGTGTGCGCACTTATGTATGTGTGTGTGTGCGTGCACTTATGTGTGTGTGTGTGTGTGTGTGTGTGTTGGCTTCATTCTGAGACAGGCTCTTATTATGGTAACTTCCTACGGCTTACTGGTTTGTACCTTACTAATTTCTGAATTTAGCAAAAAAAAAAAAAAAAAAAGTTCTCTTTCCAAAGTTTTCAACAGAAGGTATAGAACTGAACTAAATTTCTCTGGCTAGTCTGACTCCATTTACATGCTACCCCATGGCCAATAAGATGTGATACTCTGATTAGACATGTCTGAGCTACATGTCAATCTCTATAGCTAATGCCTACCCAACTTGACAACATGGTTTGCAAGCATAAAATACTTGTTTACCAGGTAAAAATCCGAATGATAAGAATTGAAGATTAATGTTGGGAAGACAAAAACGAATGACACTACACAGTTCAATCATTTCATTCATACTTCACAGCCCCTTTGACAGAAATCTTATGGGTTTTGCTTCCCTGTTCCTGCCCCAATACCCTAAAGCCCACCCATAAATCTTGTGTTTGTTCTCTTATCTCATTTATCCTACTCTCCTGGATAATATACATCATTTTACAAGCACTTCATTATTTTTTTTTTAAAGATTTTTTTTTTTTTTTGTCAGAGAGAGAGAGAGCACAAGCAGGGGGAGTGGCAGGCAGAGCAGGTAGAGGGAGAAGCAGGCTCTCTGCCAAGCAAGAAGCCCGATGCGGAACTCGATCCCAGGACCCTGGGATCATGACCTGAGCCGAAGGCAGACGCTTAACCGGCATCCCACCCAGGCATCCCACGCTTCATTAGTTTTGATGCTTGGCTCTGTGCTTTGGTGTATTTGAATGGTTTGTTTAGGGTCAGATGACATCTCCTAAATGTTCACTGTGGGACTTCACAGTTTTCCTACATGGCGATCACTCTTAAAAAGGTACTTGTATTATCAATATTCTTTTTCAGTGACTCTCTTTATGGTGACATTCAAGCACATGAAGGGGGCCTACTGAGGCCATCAGAAGAAACTTCTTGATGTGTTTCACCTACTAGGGAGCTTTCATAATAAATACAAGGGCAAGATACAGAGTTCTGATAGCTCAGTTCATCGAGGGACTAACAAGATAGATATGGTAGGATGATGGCAGAGAGATGGTGGTGAGAGGGAAGGAACAAGTTGTTCAAATTGCTGAGCTTATCTCTTACTCATGATCTCTGTTAAGGAACACCAACTCCTGTTCAGGAACATGTGGGATCATTTTAGATTGAATTTCAAGTTAAAAAAGTGGTAAGTAAGGCATTCAGGGTGCATCTGGTAGTTCTGCGTCTAGGTAATGGATATATTTTCATATAACCTTCATTGTCTCCAACAGTTCTCCACTGATTCAAATCAAAAGATTTGTAAAATTATCTGCCCGAAATGCCATTAAAACTTATGTCAACCATGGCTAATCCACCATACGGCATCCACAGGGATGTTTTAATTCCTGGGGGGGCCTATTAACTTTAACTCCTTCCTTTACAGCAGGATTTAGCTCAAACCCTTACTATTTAGCTTTCCATCTGGTGTAAGATGGTTGGCACAAAAATGGAAGGCTAGGACACACTGGGCTCAGGGCAACAAGATCTCCCATGGTGCAGGAACTATTCAGAAAGTATGTTTTATTAAAGATAAATTGGGAGAGACATCTTCAAATGTAAAGAAATATAAACATTGAATTGGGATTCATATGCGAAGTGGTCAGCTTTGACCAAATCATAGCAATTGGCCAGAATACCCCATCATTCTATGTTACCACAGCAAAAAGATGATATCCTAAGGGATTTGATAGATTATCTTTATTTCCTTTGTCTACTTTCTAGAAAGTCTTTCCTTAATCTGTCCAACACATTTTTGCATATCATACTAAATATATGTCTCTAAATGACATATATTGTGAGTTAATAGTGGGCAATTTATTATCTAAAATTAATTCCTTCAACTGTGAAGAGAAGCACGTACAATTTCTGCTGTGAAGCCTGTATATGTCCTTCAAAGAATTAATGATACAAAAATATCTATGGACCTTTCATATAGAGATATGGGTTCCAGACTTGTGCCTTTGACATTCCTTTCTGGGATCCCAAAAGTTGACAGAAATCACTGGACTGCAACCCCATAAGGGCAGGCTTTAGGACATCTAGCATAATGACTATTAGGTACTGAAATACTTTTGAATTAATTAATAGGTGAAGCATACGCTGCTTTGTGAACATTTATTTACTCTGCTCACATATCCAAATAATATTGTCATTTCTACCCACAAATCATTTTTGGAAGAGTTTTCACTGCTGCTTCTTTAACTCAGCTCTTTATTCTTAATTCCCTATTCACCTGGATTGTAGCAGTTGATTTTTATTGATCTTTCCTGCCACTTCCTCTTTCTTCTCATTCCAGCCCATCATACACACTACCATTGTATTTAATCATAATCATACTCTACCCTTTTAAAATCATTCTAGCTTTTTGATTGCCAGAAGATAACATGCAGATTTCTGGCCCATCACATGAGGAATTCATATGAAGTGCCCCATGAAAGAAAAATTGCACCAGACCAGTAAAACAGGCAAGGAAGACTACTCAAGTCTCTTGCAGCAACAGAGAGATTGAACTCAACTCTTTTTAAAACAAAAGGCAGATTGTGTAAACACAGGAGTGAACTATTGGAAAAGTACTAGAGGATGTTGGGGGTAGGTGAGCCGAAGTGATGAAGGCCAGCAGGGTTTGTTAATTGTGCTTATCCAAGTGCTAATCCTACTCTCCCTCTGAGACTGGGGGATAGAGGCTCTATGTTTCCCAGTGATTACATTTCAAAGGGATAACTCCCAGGTTTTTGAGAAAGACATTTCTGTGTTGTAGAAACTTTACATCTCAAAGGAGGGGACAAAAAAAAATTACAATCGCAAGTTTTCTGAAGTAAATAATACTCTGAGAAAAGGGAGACCAGACGGCTATAGTCAGGAAGAAACCTGTCTAAAATTAGTCAAACTGAGGGGAAAGCTGTCTTGGTCACTCTTCACTCTGGTCAGAATAGAAAGCAACTACACTGCTTAATACCCTCAACATGATCCTCTTCCCTCTTGTCCTTGCTGTTTCCTTCATGCGGGATTCCTCTGTGTTTACTTGGGATTAACCTTATTAAACAGATTATCAGATGTTAAGGATAAAGTAAATAAAAAAGTTGTGATTGTTTCCAATGTGTAGTTCAAATGGTCTGCAAAAATGGCCTGGAATTCTAGAGTCAAAATTGCTGATAACCAGCTCTGTGACCCTCATTTCAACATCTCTAATGTGCACCTTTCATTCCTCTGTATTCTAACATGGGCTGCCTCTACTCAATTTGTTGTGAGATTTTCTGATGGAATTCAGAAGGCCTTTTAGAGTTCTAATCATTTTATAGCTTTTTAGAAAGTTTCTGTGAAATCTATATTTTCCCAAAAAATAAATCATTGGGGGAGAAGCCATATCTGACACCGTCATGATCATGATCATTATCATCAAGGTTACTTATGGCTTATTATGTGCCAAAATGCTAGTGTTTTATATCCATCATCTCACTTAACTTTCCAATAATGTTGTAAAATAGCCTTTATGAATATTCTAGCTTTACAGGTTAAAAAAAAGTGAAGCACACAGAGAGGTTTACCAGTTTTACAAAGGTAGGAAGTAACTGAAAACATGTTTTCAATGTTAGATTTTTCTGATTTCAAAGCCCAGGCGCCTCAGCAATATGCCGCACTTGCTCCCATATGGACATAATAATGGCCATAATAACTGGGCCATTTTATTGCACTTTATGAAAAAGCAAACTTACTTTAAAGATAGTTTTTTTTTTTTTCAGTTCTCTCCCTCCCCCTTCCTCCCATATGCACACATGGTGCTCATTAAAATTAATCCTTCATATCTTACTCATCCCATGAAAATAGGCCTAGCAACCTATTACTGTTAAATTTCCCATATCCAGGATTTAAAACTTCAAAATGTTTCCCACAGATGCACAAGGGCTTTAAACTTTTCTTATTAAGAAACTACTAACTCACTCCTCCTTTTCATTGCTATGTAATCATGAATCTTCCAGTACTCTGAACATTTTATTGACTCATAAAACCACTAAAATACTTAGCCCTGGTAAGCCATACACAAAAATACAAACACAATACAAACAAATAAGCTTATGTCCATAATTTGAAAATAAATAATAAAAAAGATAGATAAGACTACTTTTTCTTGGGGAAGTACCGAAAAGGTGCATTCATAATAGTAGGGTTGTTTTTTTTTTTTTTTTTTTATAATTATCATGGCACAAAATAGAAATAGCAAAAGGAGTAGAACTTGAATGTCAAAATCAACTAGACTGTCAGATGCACACATATAGTTCTACCTGTACACCAGCTTCGGCTTTATAAACCTCGCGGTAGTAATATAAAGAAAGGATAGATACAGGCTTTCTCCTGAAGAAAAGTGTCATCCAGAGATGTGATATATACATGCACACAAATAGGTTTACGTATGTGTGAACACACATTATGTATTGTATACCTATGCTTATTCAATGTTTCCAATTCCTTTCACTTTTTTTTTACTTTTTTAGCTTAAGCTACATTGTTTTTTATCACATGTTGACAAATATTGTCTTGAATAACATAATCTTGAAGAATGGAAGAATGGTCATAATGTGATTGAATTGAAGGGCAGGGGCCTATCAGTAGAGACATTTGGGGGATGACCAATAAGGTATGTCCTTTTTTCCTTCTCATTTGCAGAGAAACAACTCCTTTGGCTTTAATTATATAATTAATAAAACAGGGAGTCTGGGTTTTTACCTCTATAGATGGGACCTTGCAAAGTTCTAAGCTAAGCAAAGGAATATGAGATTTCAGGACAAAAGTTAAAGTAAGCAAAGACTAATATTTATAATGAAACCTGCAAAGGGAATGATTTCCCCTTTGTTTTCTCTAGAGATATTAAAGTGTAGTGGAAGCTGTGAAAAGATGCCTAGAGATGCATTTTTTTGATAACTAAACATCATTTATTTAACTTGCAGTGGATGCTTTATAATTTCTTTTATAGACATCATTTCACATATTGCTGCTTTCAGGACAGCAACTCTCAATTGCATGCTCTTTCTCTCTCTCTCACTCCCTCCCTCCTTCTTACCCTCTGTCCTCAGTTAACCAATTAGTCAATGTCTCAGTCTCTATCTTGCTTTCCCTATATCCTCATTTGTTCATCTCAAAGAGAGAACCCTTTTACCCTGAGTGGACATATAATCCAGTGATTAGATATCCTAGTCAATTATCTTCTTAAAGAAATATAATGTTTCTTAAAATATTTATTTAATAACACATTCTTTAATTCTCATTTCACACTCAAGCTAAAACAATGACTTGCTTGTTTTCACATCTTAAACAAAATTACCTTTCTTCTTTAGCTCTAGTTTCTGATGGTCATGCAATATACTAAAAAGGTAATATAATGGGTGGAAATGAGGTGAAGTTGAGTTAATAATGAGAATGATCCTTTATTATTTTCAAGAGATCTTCAGTTCTGTGTAGGCAGTAATGAAATAAGGGGTTTTGTCTCATAAACCTATAAATAAGATTCCTAGCAATCAATCTTTATTGTTACTGAATTGAGACTGGGACCAGAGTGCTCAGGCAAGATATTTTGTTCAACAAGTGTTTTAGAAATCATGTCAGGGATGTATAGGTTAGATGAAGGGAGATGGAATGCGTGCCCATGGACAACTCCATTCTCAAGTATCCTTGGAATGGTAGAGAAAGAGTGAAGAGACAATTGTTATTAAACAATTGTCAGAATGGAACTCCAAAAAGGTAACAGACATAGAGATATTCAGATCAATTCAAGAATCTAGAGTAGAGTAGAAATGAGATATGACTCCACGTTTAGGGCTTTTTTGTAAGAGAACATGGTGACCAGCACTCAATATTTTCTGAGGTCTGAACAATAGGCAATGAGCTCACAATGTACCTTGGCTTAGATTAGGCTACAGAAAAATTCCTTGACAAGATGAATCAGAAGCTGTAGACTGGGTAACAGAGGGTAGTTATTGAAGCTCCCATATCTCAAGATCTTGTCAACAGTGATTCTCAATTGAGATTAAAGGATCTATAACATCCTTACAAATGTTTTCTTATCACAGGAACCAGGATATGAGGTGTGTTTTTGAGAAGAAGTCATAAAAAGTATAGGTCCATTTCTCTTAACCTATTGCATTCTCTTGACATTACTGCCTGAAGAGGGAGGGAAGGAGGGAGGGGAAGAGATAGAAAAATAAATAAGACAGAAGGAAATGAGAGCATGAAATAGGAAAAAAAAAAAAAAAAGGAGGAATCAAGAGAGGATAAACAGGAATCGCCTGAGCAATAAGAAGGCAGAAGATCATGTGTGTCAACGATCCAGGAGAAATCAGGTTGAAACAAACATCAACTGGCTTAAAGGGTAAAAAAGAAAAAGAGGTGCCACAAAATGGTGTCTCATGGCCTGGGGATAGGAGAAGGTAGAACCTGGGAGAGAAATGTTACTATAAAGTTATCTACCATAGACTTTCTTAAAGTTGGAGGTATGACTAAAAATTGTACACATCTCTAGTATCATTTTGTCCTGTTTGGATGTAAAACCTTTTTTCTTTTTCTGCTTTTTTGTTTTTACTGTTTATCATTACTTCCATGCATTTGTTCTTAAGAACAGCACAAGGACAAGCTAAGTGAATAAGTTGACTATGCTCTAGTAATTACTTGAAAGGTAAGAGAGAAGGTGGAGTTGGAGCAGTTGGGGAATCTATTTTTTACTAGTTTCAAAGAGGTACAATACAATGGTTAAGTGCATCAGTCAGATAAACTTGGATGTGATGTCCAACCATCATAAAGTCAGTGACTTTTGACAATCTCTTAATCTTACTATTGAGTTTAAAATTTGGCAAATGGGAACAATTATAGTCTATCAAGAATTATAATGAGGATTAAGTTAAATAATGCATGTCATTTTTTTTAGTATGGTTTTTGTTAAATTTTCAACAAGTGCTAGTTGTTATTTTATTTTATTTTATTTTTTATTTATTTTTATTTTTTTTAAGATTTTATTTATTTGACACAGAGAGACATAGCAAGAGAGGGAACACAAGCAGGGGGAGTGGGAGAGGGAGAAGCAGGATTCCCGTGGAGCAGGGAGTCCAATGCGGGGCTCGATCCCAGGACCCTGGGATCATGACCTGAGCCGAAGGCAGACGCTTAACGACTGAGCCACCCAGGCGCCCCGCTAGTTGTTATTTTAGTTGAAAGATCAATAACAAGAAAGTCTTCAAGGAAAAATGTACTTTTCTACCTTTCAACAACTCCCACCCTGGATCTTGTTTGAGATGTTGTTTAGACACTATAGGTCATTCAGTTTTCTACCTCAGTGTCCAGATGTGTGTTAACATAATATTGCCTCTGCTCTGGAAGCTAATTTGGACTACTAAAGCTAGGGAAAATTAATTTTAGCAGGTTGAGATTAAATTATTAGTAAATAGCTTTAGGAACAAAAAGATAGCTATGTCCTGTATCATCTTCAAATATATATGTATATATTTGACAGCCAAAAGAAGTCTTTATCTTTATCTTTAAGGTATATATATATATATTTTTTTTTTTTTCCAAAACAGGATTCACATATCCATAAAGTGGGGTGTGGCTGGGAGCATTTCACAATGACTTGAGGGAACTGCCCAAATAAAACTTAAACAGTCTTAGCACAGAAGATAAATCCAGGGGTGCCTGGGTGGCTCAGTCGTTGGGCATCTGCCTTCGGCTTGGGTCATGGTCCCAGGATCCTGGGATCGATCCCCGCATCAGGCTCCCTGCTCAGCAGAGAGCCTGCTTCTCCTTCTCCCACTCCCCCTGCTTATGTTCCCTCTCTAGCTCTCTC
Source organism: Mirounga angustirostris (assembly GCF_029215605.1). NCBI lineage: Eukaryota > Metazoa > Chordata > Mammalia > Carnivora > Phocidae > Mirounga > Mirounga angustirostris. The sequence continues at coordinate 133,629,138 of NW_026991714.1, read as the reverse complement.
TCTCTGTCAAATAAATAAATAAAATCTTAAAAAAAAAAAAAAAAATGAAGATAAATCCACATTCAGTGCCCATATTCAGGGGTAAGCAAAAGATCTAAGGATGACTGCTTGTCTGTGAGGAAGAGGAAGAAAGAGACTGGTGCCCTATAAATAAGTTTGTGATTCCTGGATGTCCTAAGTTAACATTCTAAGTATGTCACTTACCAGCTACTTAGCATTAAATTCATTTATTAATCTGAGTTTCCATTCATCCACCTGTAAAATGTAAATATTAATATTTATCTCTTGGTTGTTATAAGAGTTAGTCAGGATGTTCCTCATTTTATTAAGTTTTTTTACCTTAATTCCAGTATAATTAACACACAGTTGTTATATTTGTTTCAGGTATAATATAGTGATTCAGTTCTATACGTCATTACTCAGTGCTGATCATGATAAGTGTACTCTTAATGCCCTTTTACCTATTTCACCCACCCCCACCTCCCTTTGATATGCTTTATTCTAAATGAGTACCCTCATTTAATTTTTTTTTTTCAGCAAGAACATTTTTTACTTGAAGCATACTTCAGAATACAGGGTTCTAAAAGAGATATATAAGACATTTCATTTAAGAAAAATAGAATACACATTTTCTTTAAGTACACACAGAAGAATTCCCTGGTTAACTCATAAAAAGAGACATAACAAATATTAAAAATTTTAGAAGGCTGAAATCATACCAAGTATATTTTCAACCACAATGGTACAAAACTAAAGATCAACAATAAAACAAAGCTGGAAAATCCACAATGTAAATATTAAATATTTAATATGTAAATATTAAACAACACACTACTGCACAAGCAATGGGCCAAATAAGAAATCACGTGGCAAATCAAAATATGTCTCAAAAGAAAAAGAAAACACAATATTCCAAAACTTATGGGATGCAGTGAAAGCAGATGTTAGAGTGAAATTTATAGTATAAATGCTTATATTAAGAAAAAAAGTTCAAAAAACAACATTATACCACAAGGGACTAGAATAAGAAGAAACTTAGCTAGAATTTAGTAGAGGAAGGAAATAACAAAAAAAAATTAGAAATAAATAAAATAGAGACCAGAATAAACAATAACATAATATTGAAAGTAATGACCAGTTAAAAAAAAAAAATGGCAGTGCTTTAACTACATTAACTAAGACAAAAAAGAGAGACTACTCAAAAACCAAAATGAGAAATGGAAGAGAAAACTATACAACAGAGAACCACAGAAATATATAGTGTGATAACAGATTATTACAAACAATTATATACTAAAAATAAGATAACTTGGAGGAAAAAAACCAGGTAATTCCTAAAAATTCACAAGTTACCATAATTGAATCATGAATCTTGAATCCAAGAAATAAATCTTTTTAGACCAATAACAAGAGTGAAAGTTGAATTAGGAATCAAAAATCTCCCAGCACAGAAAAGCCCAAGACCACATGGTTTCACTGGTAAATTCTACCAAACATTAAAAAAATAATAATGGGGTGGCTGGCTGATAGACATTAGGGAAGGGATGTGCTATGGTGAGCGCTGTGAATTGTGTAAGACTGTTGAATCACAGACCTGTACGTCTGAAACAAATAATACATTATATGTTAAAAAAATAGGGGCGCCTCGGTGGCTCAGTTGGTTAAGCGACTGCCTTCGGCTCAGGTCATGATCCCGGAGTCCCCGGATCTAGTCCCGCATCAGGCTCCCTGCTCAGCAGGGAGTCTGCTTCTCCCTCTGACCCTCCCCCCTCTCATGCTCTCTGTCTCTCATTCTGTCTCAAATAAATAAATAAAATCTTTAAAAATAATAATAATAAAAAAATAAATAAATAAAAGAAGAAGATGGCAGGAAGGGAAGAATGAAGGGGGGGGAATTGAAGGGGGGACGAACCATGAGAGACTATGGACTCTGAGAAACAAACTGAGGGTTCTAGAGGGGAGGGGCGTGGGGAGATGGGTTAGCATGGTGATGGGTATTAAAGAGGGCACATACTCCATGGAGCACTGGGTGTTATATGCAAACAATGAATCATGGAACGCTACATCAAAAACTAATGATGTAATGTACGGTGATTAACATAATAAAAAAATAAAAATAATTCAGTAAGAGAAAGACAAATTAAAAAAAAGTACAACTTTTCTGAAGTAATGGAGGCTTAACATCAAGAAATCACCCAATATTCTTTTCTCCATGAGTAACATAGACCCTTCCATCACTTGGACCATATTTTAGTTTTACATCTGAAAATACTCAAATTTTAATTTGGAGTAAAAATAAGAGATTATTTTTTCTTTTCCTTGTGTTCAAATCAAGGGTCTTACCTCAGGGTTATACTCCCAAATCAAGTTACCTAAAATCTAATATGGTTATTTTTCTGTTCTATAATTATTGCATTTAGGGTTTATTAATCTCCACATAAGCAGTTGAAGAAATGGGTAGCATTCCCCCACATATTAAAGGAAAATATTAACCCATTCTCTGCAATCTTTCCTCCAATACTCAGTTGTAAAGATAAATTTTCCTTTCAGTTTTATTTCAGCCCCTGTATAAATCTAAAATTTTATTATTTGAGCTTTTACATTGACAAATTTTGAAAATGAGCTAACTTTATGTTCTTACAAATAATCTTGCTGGGATAATGAAGATGAGCGTTCACAACAGGAAATAGCCTTAGCAGATGCTATAGGAGACATCAGTCATTTTTTGTTCTCTTCCTAACTCTAATTAGTCATCTTGACTCCATCAAGTCCATTACTTCTGAGTCTCATATACTGTCTCTTATCAATGAATCATGGTTGTAGTAGGCTGAATAATAGCCCACAAAAATATCCAAATTCTACTTTCTGGAACCTGTTCCAATGTTACCTTATATGGAAAAAGAGACTGTGCAGATGGGATTAAGTTAAAGATTTTAAGATGAAGAGATTATTTAGGATTATCTGAATGGGTACTACATATAATCACAAGTATCCTTATATAGGTAGATAGATATCTGCTGATATCTTGATTTTAGCCACATTACATTGAGTCTCTTTTCTCTAGAATAAGAGAATAGACTTATGTTATTTCAAGCCCCAAATTTTGTGGCAGTTTTTTATAGCAGCAACAGTGAACTAATACAGTGGTGGTCCAGATTTATATGGAGAAGGATTCTAAGGACTTTTCAGAACTCAGAAGTATGTTGGAATTTATTGGTCTTGGTTGTCATGAGTTAGGAAGAAATACAATGGCATTTGTGCTGTTTATGTTTAATTTCTGCATATTTTGAAAGATACTATAGGACAAAGAGTAGTTTAAAACCAATTGTAGAGATTAGATGTTACGAAATCTGGAGCCTGTTGTCACTGTGCTGGCATTTACCACATGAATAGTTGTCCTTTGGCATTCTGGAGAGATATATTCAGACATCTTGGCAAATCACTAGTTGGTCACATCACCCAAAATTTCCAAAGCATTATGTACCATTCACTATTCTGAATATTTTATACATACTCTCTTTCTTTTTTTAATCTTCACACCAGTCTGATGAGTAGGGGTAATTATAACCCAGCTAACCTATAAGAAAATTGAACTTAAAGAAGTTTAAAAGTGGGGGCACCTGGACAACTCAGTCGTTAAGAGTCTGCCTGCGGCTCAGGTCATGATCCCAGGGTCCTGGGATCGAGCCCCGCATCGGGCTCCCTGCTCTGCGGGGAGCCTGCTTCTCCCTTTCCCACTCCCCCTGCTTGTGTTCCCTCTCTCGCTGTGTCTCTCTCTGTCGAATAAATAAATAAAATCTTAAAAAAAGAAGTTAGTGTATTGATGACTACACAGCTAGTACCTGGTTGAGCTGTGTTTCAAGCCCCAGCACTCCGACTTCGTTAAGTCTTAACCCCTGTGTTGTTGGTTTCCAGCACGTTGAGGAATTATTGTTAATTGCAACAGGAAGTCAGGAAGGTGAGGTCATTGAGTAGGTTTGCTCCTGAGTGGCCTAACTTGCTCTTCCACAGCAGTCTGGTGAGCACCTCTATTCAACCTTGGCTGGTCACTCTGTGTACACGGTCCTACTCAATCTCCACAACAACCTTACAGCATAGCTGTGGTGTTTCCTACATGTTCACTTTCAGGGTCTCTAGGAAATATTAAAAACTCTGAAACGCTAAACATCAGTGGACTATCATAGCGTAAAATATTTTTCACTGATCCATTTAAAGATTAGATTAGCTCTTGACAAGAAAGCAGTAAAGACTAGTAGGCAAGGACATTATCATTTGCAATGATAGAAAAGCCGGCGTTGGTGGTATAGTGGTGAGCATAGCTGCCTTCCATTTGCAATGATAGAAAATTTCAGTAAAAATGAAAAAAATAAAAAGGGGTCAAGATACAGAGAATGTGGATGCGTATTGTAGAGCTACATTTATCTTCCCTTATGTCCAGATAACAGCATGTTCCCCTTCTCTATACATAGCTCATTTGTGTGTACCATACATTATGTACTTAATTTCTCTTTTGAGAGAGTTATTTGTTATTTATTTTAAAGGATGAGATCGTCAAACAACAGAGAAACCATGAAAATATCAAAAAGCTGCACAAAGGGTCTCCCTCCTCTCTGGCACTAGGGAAATGCCCAGAGCTGAACTCATGTGGTGACACCAGGGCCTGAGGCACATCTTTCACTGTAGAAAAATCCTGTTATATTTGTGGAATATTTCATTACTCCTCTGGCTGCAATGTGGGATAATGTAGAGAAAAGAAGGGAAGAGGAATGCTTAAGGTGCATTAATATTTAATTTTAAGGTTTAAATTATTTCTGCGTTAATAGAGTTATCTGATTCATAATTCAAATATTAAACTCAGCCACCTTTGAATTTGTAATTGGATGTGGGCCAGCATAATTTGCTCGTTACTATATTCTAAGAAATTAGAATAAGCATTAGCATTTTTCTGTTTATGGTATTCTTTTTTCTTATTTTTATATTTTCTCTTTTCTGAGAGAAGATGGAATAATAAATTAATAATCATGTGATCAGTTTTTAATCCTGCTTCATCATCTTTAGTTTTATGATCTAGGATGACTTATTGAGCTTCTCTGTCTCAACAACAAAGGCTGGAGATAAAACACTGGCCCTGTCTATGTGGGAGAGATATATATGTGCTATCAATAAAAGTAAATATAAATATTACACGAATAAAATAAAATACATATTTTTACATATGTGGAGAGGGAGGAGAGAGGAAAAGAGGGGAAGAAAGAGAGAGAGACTATCAGCATTTTGTGAGATAATGAGATGAAGTGTTTACTCCTTATTCTAAACTCACACAAATCATATATATATATATATTTTTTGCTACAGATACAGTCTACTATTTTGTCTTTTACTCTCTATAAGATTGCATGTTCCCTGAGGGCACAGTCTTTTCTGTTGTACTTTTAGCAGTGCTCATCACAAAGCAGGTGGTTAATAAATGTGCTTACGTGTCTACATGGCATGTAAGAGCCAGATATCCTTGATTTTCAGCTACTAAATTAATATTATTTGGACTTCATCCTTCCCGTAGTAAGCATTTTAGTTTCATGATTGAACCTCTGATTTGGCCCTTAGGTGAGCAGCCTCCATGATTGGTTTCTAAAGTATGCATCAAAGGCTTATTCAGGCAACAAAGCCAACCTATACTTCAAAAGGGAAGGAAAGCAGGGTTGGAGGTAATAAGTCTTCTTTACAGATGCTCTCTGGGCATTTTATTTTATTCCAGCAACATGAAGAGTGTTGTAGGCAGAATAATCCCCCCCACCACCCTGCCAAAAATGTGCGTGTCCTAATCCCCGGAATTTTTTAACATGTGATCTTACATGGCAGAAGGAACTTTGCAGATGTGGTTAAATTAAGGATTTTGATTAGCCTGGATTATCCAGGAGGATCCAATGTAATCACAAGGGTCCCTATAAGAAGGAAGCAGGAAGGTCTGAGAAGGAGAGGTGACAATGGAATGTCTGATGATGAGGCCAAGAGTTGGGGAATGTGGGCAGCCTCCAGGAGCTACAAAGTACAAGGTTCCCTAGAACCTCCAAACAGAACACATCTCTTGACACTTTCATTTTAGCCTATAAGACTCATAAGACCCTTGCCTCCAGAACTGTAAGATTATACATTTATGTTGTTGTACTAACTTTGTGGTAATTTGTCACAGTAACAACAGCAAGTAATACAGAGAGGAATCTAAGAGAAACTCAAGGGCGTAGGAGAGAATAAATACCCAGGAAAGGGGTCATCCTGGCAGATAATGTTCCTTTCTGTCCCGGTGACCAACAGATAACATTTTTGCTTTGTAGCTTGGACAATGCTGCCCTGAGTTTGATCCTTAAAACTGAATCTCCTGGAGAGGGAATACCACTTGAAAGTCTTTCTTAAAATGCCTGACATTTTCAGTCCTGATTTTGTGAATCCACAAAATCACTTCAAATAGCTCTTTACATTCCCAATATGAATTTAAATTTCTCTAAACTTATAATAAATGTCCTGTATTGTTTTATTATTTATATTATCCTTTTGCCCCTATGGGTATGGCATGGCAATAATTGCATACATCGTATGATTGCACTCAAAATGGCACACCTGTATTCTACAACACTTTCCCACAGGGTATATTATGCCACAGGATAAATATGATCTGTCTTGCTGCATAAGTATGACATATTAGTATTCTGGAACCTGTTATTATGGTAAAGCATATATGAATATAAGCCTATATGAACATATCAGTAAATTGCTCATATATTCATATATTATATGACAAAACATAACACAAAATCCCCTTGTTTTTTTGAAGAGAAAGTACAAGGTTTCAGAGGAATATTACACCAGACAGAATCAAATGACACCTCTACTTCCACCAAAAAATCCCAAGGCTGTTGTAGAGCGATTTCATGGAGTAATTTCATTTGGAGTAATATCTTCCGGCCACAAAATATTTATTTCTCTACTTATGCACATATAGGCAAATGTCTAATACTCCACTATCAGCTTTGAGTCTCTTTAATACAAGGGTTTTACTTACTCTACCCCTTCACACACCTTCTGTTCACTCAGACTTGATTATTCACCGTTCTTCAAACTCAATCTACAATTTCACATCTCAATGCTTTTATTCATTTTGGTCCACATTCCATGAAATCTCTTCTATTGTTTCTGTTCCTGATTTGTGTCTGACAATTCTTTAAAACCAAGCTCAAATTTCATTTCTTTCAGAAGCCTTTTGTAAACCTTCCTTTCTCCTTTTGTCGCATTAAGCAGGAACATTCACTCAACAATTGATAGACTCACACAAATCATACTTTTTTTTTTTGCCACAGATTGAATTGATAGATAGAATTGAATTGATATCAATTCTTAGCTTTATGCCAGGAACCATGCCAGGCACTGGGTATACAAATGTGAACAAGGACAATGTTTGGATGATTTCTCTTCTGATCTTTTTCTATCTCATATAAGTAATTACTTTATTGCCTGGTACTATATTCATTTGAAAACATATATTCGAAAGAGCACAGAATTGAGAATCAGGCAGACCTGAGTAACAATCAGCTTTGGGAGTGATAAGTCTATGAAACTGAAAAATAAAGTAACTTCTCTGAAACTTCTTCTCATCGTCCCAGTTATGGTAAGATTTTTAATCATGGTGGAGTTTTAAATAACGTGTATCAATAATTTTGCATGCTAAGCAGTCAGTGATTGAAAAATATTAGTTCCCTTGCTTCCTACTAGCTTGCATATTTGTTGAGGCAGCATTCTTATGTGGTTAATCATTATATTCTCTATAACACCCAACCCGATTCTAAGCAACAAGTGAGGACTCAGTAAAAAGTGAAAGAACAAGTATCAATAAAATTGCCCTCCAGCAGAAGTGATACAGTCACTTTTGAATAAATGGAAGCTCTGAGAAGAGTTTGGGGGAATGGAGAGAGCACTATTGAGTATATGTTTGAGGAAGCTGGAAATGAGTGTCAGACAATTAGTTAATAGAATACAATAATAACCAGTTGGCATGAAGCCTAAATATTTCACATGCATATCCCTTGGAAAATATAACCTTTAGCAAAATCATTCTGAAGAATCTGATTAGTCAGGGCACCGGTTCATAACAAGAAGAGGGGGAAGTCTTCTAATAATAGTGGAAAGGCTGAGATAGCATTAACTGAACACTTTATGAGACATTCAAGTTCTATCAGGGGTAAGTGCTAATTGGAGAGTGAAATTACATCCTATAAAATGAAATCATTTGAGGGAGATATTCGTTTGAAAACTTCATCTGGGAGTTCTAATTCAATCTATAGAAATAAACAAAAGCTACATATTCCTTCTCATATACCATATCCCTAGAAACGTTGGGGGGCCCTTCACTGAATAAGAAACTGTATCATCTGAAAAGGTGAAAAACAAAAGGAAATAGGTGGATGAAGAACATCTCAATCACAACATGGACATCATGGAACTGCTTTGGATTTAGGAGCATCATGCCCAGAGGTGGTGGATCCTGAAAGTCAGAGAGGGTTCGTGGACTTTCTCCTCTTCAAATCTTTTAAGGGCTACCCCATCTCCGTTATCGCCATGACTTTTGCTTCACTGGCCCTCTAACCTCCTGTTTCCTGTTTCTCTCTTGAGCCTACTCAATTCAACCTTTTTGTGTTTTAGACTTGGGCCTCCTATCCCAATGTGCTGCCTTCCTTTGGCTATTAGACCAACATTTGGAATAAAGTCTGAGTCTGACAGTACCTTTTTAATGCCAACAGAAATGAAGTCTCATTATAAGAAGTAGGCAGAATATAGCTACCAGAAGCCTCTCCCAATAGCAAATGCTTCCACTTGCCACTAAGGATCCAAGGAATTTCTTCATCAGATAAATATGTGCATGTCCACACATCAGTGCCTCAAACGCCGTCCCACCATTGACAATAGTTCCAGACCATGTGAATGAGTGGTACTGACCAAATCAGTAGATAGAAAGAGAAAAGGGAAAAAACTTCCCCTGATTTTTCAAAATGGTGGGAGGTGTGTGTGTGCTAATTTTCCAAGCTATGTGTTAATTTTCCAAGCTATATCTTCCAAGTTAGATAGCAAGGGAATTATTAAATGCAACTCAAAATCCTGAGAAAGAATATGATTCTGCATTATAGACTATTAAAATGACAGAGGTTTTCAGTTCCCATTTCAACAATTTACTATGCTAAGTCTAATGGGTAGATCTTCTTTCATATATACATTTTCACAGAGGGGCTCTTCTGATTCCCAGCTAGACATACACAGAAATTCCTGAATTTCTGCTTTCATCTTTGTTCTGGTTTTATCACTTTATCCTGCACGTAGTGGAGAATTTGGTTGCTGTTTCAAGGGCTTCATTCTATTTTCTATCACTTTAGACCCCAAATAGGATTGGTTCACTATGAAGGAGATTTTGCAGGTCAAATGTCACAGTCAATTTCACACTGGGTATACTGTAAGCTGGATCCAGGGATTTCCATTGGTATAGGACACTACAATGTAATATAGAAAGTATTTCTGCCAGGAGTACTTTTGGAAACAGGACACTCATAAGTATTCTTTTTATTCCCATTTATTCATAATTCATATCTTTCTTCATCACCCACAATGTAGTACATCTTCATTACATTACATTAGCATCTCCCTCCATTTATCCATATTCTCCACCTTTACATGGAAAATCCTATCTTTTGTTCATCCTTTAATTTCTTGTGAGATTTTAGGACATGTTTCAAATCAGTTACGTCCTTTTCCAAATTATTTTTGTTTACTATTAGATCTTTATCACCGAATTCTTATGGCACTTATTATCTGCACTGCCCATATTAATACTTAATCATTAACATCTACTTTTATTACACATAAAGAGCTTAATAAAGTACACACTCCTAATGGGTTGGTTCCATAACTTTGAAGTCCCTAGGATAGCTCCTACATGGTAAGATCTATTTGCTGAAATGATTCAAATAGTGTTCTTCCTCTGTGTGTTTCCTCAAATCTCAAACATTTCCAAGAGGTTTATATTACAAAAGCAGATTCTTAGACTCTTCCCTATAGAGACTGTGAAGTTTATTTCACTATGAGTTTGAAATATTTCTTCTATTCTCAGTCTCCATCTCTCTCTTTTTTTCTCTCTTATATATTTTCCTTCTGTTTGTTGTGGTGGTACTTTTTCTTATTTTTTTTTTCCTACAATTATATCACCCAATTCTGAGGCAGGGGAGCCAAAGAACAAACTCTAAAAAATACTGCATGCTTGCTTCAGACACTTTTATTCCTGAGGTTCCAGAGGCATTAAGAATTACTGTCTAAAGAAAAATCTCTGCTGAGTCTGGATTCTCTTATGCAATATTTGGCCATAAACTGTCAATATTCAGGATTAAATGCTTGAAACTGGAGAAACAAGAAAGAACATTGAGAATATGAAGTGTGGCTGTCCCCAGACATGAGGTTGAGTAGTTTGGATTTGGGGTACAGGTAAATTTTTCACATTACTGATTTAACAGAGGTAAAACTGCCCACTTAGGTGGCCAATGAATTGCATAAGTCTCTTAGCAACATTTGAAAAGGACATCATCTGCACTTCTACAGCCATTGATTTACCTAGTAAAGCATGAAATTTGATTATACTTTTTTTTTTTTATTCTTTAACAGTCATGGCTAATTGGACATAAAACCATCTAGTCCTATTCAGGATCAAACTAAATATATGACTCAGTGAGCCCTGCCCACACAAGGCAATCATGAGATTCCTCATATACAAATCTTTAGGGGTAGATTTGGTTAGCACAGAATGCTGAAAATGTTCAGTTGCTCATTAAGTTCTTAGATAAAAGACATTGCAGAATCTCCCCACACCATGAAGCTTTTAGTTTGCAAAGCAGCAGAGACTGGGAACAAGGGAGACACAATAGGAAAATTGAGGTTAGGAGACCCTGGTCCCAGCTCCCAGCCAGGAATAAATCTCCAAAATTAACATTTATCAAGCACTTTGTTAATAGTTTCCATACCTTTTCTTTAATTTCTTTCCAAAAAATGTAATCATATTCACTTGACAAATGAAATCATTTCTCAGTAAATTAAGTAACTTTCCCAATGTTATATAGCTCCTAAGTGGTAAAACTGGGATCTAAAGTAGGCCGTTTAACTCCAGAAGCCTCTAAACCACTGTATTTCTCTTCCACTATTTGATTCATGGAAAAACTTCAGATAACTTAATCTGTGTATGTGTATGCATGTATATGTATATGTAAATGTTTTTGCATATGTGTATTCTAGTTCTGCATTGTCTTAGTTGTCCTATAATAGAAACTAAAATGTTCATCAAAGTATATGATACTATACCAACATTTGGCCTGCAAATATAATTGTCTACAGGAATCAGACAGAATGTATATAGAAAGGGTTTATTTGTTTTATATAAAATGTCAGGTATCACTGAGCTATTGTCAGAAACCAAAGCAATATCCTATTGTATAAGGCCTAAGATTTGTAGGATCTCTCAATTGTTTCTACATAGTTTTTTGTGAAGTCTTTTGATTTTAAAATATTGTGTCAGAGGGACACCTGGTAGCTCAGTCAGTTAGGCATCTGCCTTCGGCTCAGGTCGTGATCCTGGAGTCCCAGGATCCAGCCCCGCATCAGGCTCCCTGCTCAGTGGGGAGTCTGCTTCTCCCTCTGCCCCTCACCCTGCTCATGCCCCCTCTCTCTCGCATGCGTGCTCTCTCTTCTCTCAAATAAATAAATAAAATCTTTAAAAAAATACTGTGTCAGAAAAACAAAGAAAATGCTGGTCAACAGAAAGTCTGCAAGCTACTGGCTTGAGACACCTGGAATACCAAAGTGCATAGTCTCATGTTAAAAGAAGCCCTTATATTAGAAGGCAGGAGAATATCTATATGGACTTGGGAAATATCTCCCAGGATCTCAGTTGCCTATGTACAATATGGGTCTGGCAGTTGGTTGCTCTAGTTGCTTTTGCCTGTTCTCCAAATTTAAATTTTAGATTCTCATAACAAAATTCATGGTCTTAACTGGAGTGCCTTATATTATGACTGAGGAGATAGAAAACTCATAGATAAAAATGATGTGAGGAACATTTTATGGCAACTTAGAGACAAGAGCATCTTTTGTGCTCAGCCCTCAAGGGAAAGTGATTATAATAGAGCAATGTAAAATATTCAAAAGACAGGCCAGGTATCAGAGAAGAGGAAGTGTGAACAACTATTCTATTCTAACTGGGGGAATATATTTGACAAGTATTTGGTAAGTGCAAGGTTGGTACTTTAATGTGGGAAAAATTATCCTATAGAGAGAAGATTCAAGGGGAAGTGGTAAGTGTTTTTAAATAATTGCAAGACTTTCAAATAGGAATAGAAGTTAAATTTATTGTTTGTGGCCCAAGGAACATTTCTGAGTGAAAAGAGTGAGACATCTTGGTTGGGTAGAATGAAGGTGTTAAATATAGGATGCTTGCTCCAAAAGGAAGTGAGTTCAGCCTTAAGGATTCTCTTTAGTGTTGCTTTTAGGACACATCTACTAGCAATGGATTCTCTAAGTTTTTGTATATCTGAGAATTTCTAACTTCACTTTCTTTTTTGGTAGTGATTTACTAGGTATGGAATTCTTGGTTGTGAGCCTTTTCCTTTCATCATGTTGAATATGGCCTACATGGATTTTGATGATGGCGGTTTATGATGTATCTAGATGAGGATTTATTTGGGTATCCCACTTGGAGTTTGATGAACTTCTTGCTTGTGTATATTAATATTTTGTCAAGTTTGGGAAACTCTATTAGGTCTTCAAATATTCTTTCTGCTCCTTTCTTTCTTTCCTCCTCTGGGATTCCCTTATGCAGATGTTGATATACTTGATGATGTCCTGCAGGTGTTTGAGGCTCTTTTCATTTTCCTTCAGGATAATCTCAATTGAGGTATATTCAAGTTCACTAATTTTCATTTTCTTGCCTGTTCAAATCTGACTTTGAGCCCTCCATTGACTTTTTCTTTTCACTATCAACCTTTCAACTCCAGAATTTTTATTTGGCTCATTTAAAAAAAATCTACCTATTTAGTAATAGTTCCTATTTTCCAAGACATCATTCTTATACTAAACTCATAGTAAACTAAAAAAAATTTAGTTCTTCAAATATGATTTCCTTTAGTTATCTGAACTTACTGAAAATAGATGATTTGTTTAGTAAGTCCAGTGTCTGGATTTCTTCAGGGATAGTTTCTATTGATTGATTTTCTTTTTCTGTGTATGAGCCATATTTTCTAGTTTCTTTGCATGTTTCATTTTGTTGTTGTCATTGTTGAAAACTGGACGTTTTACCTAATACAATATAGCAACTCTGGAAACTAGGTTCTCTCCCATCTGCAGACTTTGTTGTTGTTTATTTAGTGACTTTTGTGATCTAAATATGAAAATCTGTATTCTTTGTTGTGTGAGACCACTGAAGCCTCTGCTAAGTTAGCTTTAGTGGTCAGCTAATGATTTAACAAACATTCCCCTAAATGCCTGCAGCAAATAAGTCTACCAAATGAAATAAGGTCTGTGGTATTACACATTTCAATTTACCAGAAACTGGAGTATAAGACAACTCAGCTTTGTTCACCCATTTAGTTTCCTTATTTTCCGAGGTAAGAAAATAGAAATGTGAAAGCCTTTTTTTTTTACGTTAGGGACACCAATTTTGTTATATTAAAATGGGCTCTGGATATATATAGGTCAGCAGGGCACTTTTTTCTTCATTATCAACAAATCAACATATAACTATGATTGCTTTCAGCTCTTTTACCAAATAGAAAAGCTTGGAAATGCTATCAGAAGGGATCAGTGATGCATACATTATGTTACAGAATTGTACACTCCTGAGACAAAAGCCAATTATATATAACATACCCAGAGAGATAAATACATTCACATAAGAGGTTTTATATCTGCAAATCACATTATCTGATAATTATGTAACCCATACAGTAGAATGTGAATTTATTTTCCACAGATGTTTTTCTATGTTTATAAGAAATATGATACTAGTTTCCAGCCACCAATGAAGCTCAAAGCTGTTACTTTGACATTGAACCGATCTCAGAGATTAGACTCAAGCTTATTATTTTTTTCACAAAATGCTCCTGTACAATGAACATTGGCTATCTTAGGATCTCTCATAGCCTTCATCACTACTGTAACAGTCAAATGCAGTCACTGCTTAGTTCCCAACACAACTGCTCTGTAGATTCTTTGCCACAATCAACAGGTAGTATTTTGTTTAATTGTGATGAAACTATATGCCATGGATTGCCAACTTCCTGTGTTCTTTTAGAAAAGAGCTAGCATTAAGTTCAGTACCAAGTAACCACCAAATCATTTCCAGAACACATACTCAGATGGTTCTGCTGGCTTTGAAGAGGCACAAGAAGAACAGTTTGGAAAATAACAAAAGAAACTGGAGCCTGTAACACTGCCAGTTTGATTCTTGGGTGAAAGACCATTGCTGACAGAAACAGGAAACAAAATAGGAAGGAGCAATTCCTGCTCCCTTCCTCCTGTCTTCCTTCTGTGCCTTTTTTTTTTTTTTAAATGGGACCTAAGAGGAAGCCATCTAATGAAGGAGAGATGCAGTTTGTAGTCTCAGTTCCAGCATCATAAAGCAGAGCACAGAAGGATAAATATGAGAGAAAAAGGAACAACATAATAATTGGTAGAACTTTTTTGACAGCAATGAATCATTTCTTCAAAGTAAGCTTTTCCTCAGGTCTATACTATATTTTTGTATAACATAAGGAATGAATCTCTAAGTTCAAGCTCAAAGATATTTATATATCTATATAATTACATATAAATATATATTATATAATTTTACATAATATAAATATTTAATTTTATATAATTGTAAATACATATTACTTATACATTAAAGTCACAAACTTTTAGTTTTCCATGAAGATAGTAAAGAAAACCTGATTATGTGTGTGTGTGTTTCTGAGTTCTTACCTTTCTAGGTAGTATTTTAGCTTCAAGGTAAAATTAAATTTGCATACATATTTAGCCTAAACCCATTATACCCCTGCTTTTGGAAAAAAAATTGTTTTTTATTCAGTTAGCTATAATGCACTACAGTACAGCAAATCATTACCAAAAAATATCAGATGTAAGAAAATAAAACTAAGGATATCAGAGTTTATTTAAATTTATAACACATTTTCTGTAAGAGTTCATCATTTACAACAAAGCACTATAATGGAACTCATATACAATAAGCTATCCCATTTGAGTGTCTGTAAATAAAAGAATAAGGCATTTTGGACCTTCCACTTGGGAATTTAATTGAATTCCTTGTTTTGAGCCATCAAAAATAGACTACTGGCCATAATGTATTTTTGCATAAACAGTAGTTTCATTCTCCCTCCACAGGAAGTGAATGGAATCAGATACTTTTTTGCCAGACTTAAGGATTATGCATAGCTCGTGCCTTCTAGAGTCTAGAGTCTAGACAAAATGTACAAGGAGATCTCCCGGGGGAAGTGATGGATTAGAAGGGAAGCAAAGAGTGAGGAAGAGGTAGATTTTGAAAGCCCAATTATATACTGGCAGGCACAAAATTCTAGGCTACATTAAAGCATTTGTTTCTACAGAGAATTTCCCCAGTAATTGTCAGGTAAACCTGAGCAACAGGAGGGACGGCTTCTGGAGTTGTCTGGTTGCTACAGCAAGGATTTCAGAAAGTGAATCTTGGTGTGCTGAGAAACTCTCCTGGACAGCTTGAAAGCCAAAAATAGTTTTGAAGATTTTGTCTCTCAAGTGCATGTTAAGATTAATAAGCAAGTTCAGGGTATTTCAAAAAGAAATAAGAGGAAAATTAATGTCCTTTATAACAGGTGATGAGTTTTAAAACTACAGATAACACCTCAAGTTAAAAGAGCATATTTGTAACACTGAAAATAGTGACCTTTCAAGAAAGAACAATGTGTTCAAACCAGTGAGGAATGGTGTGAGTTACTAGATGGAAAGATAAACAAGAGTTCTTGCTTTTATATCTGTAGCTTTTGGAACAGTGGAATAAAGGTAGAGTCAAAAAAGGTGAGACTTTTATATCATTTTGATCAGAAAAGCTTCATATTTGCCAAACATATTGGATTCTTTATAATAAAAATCTTCAAAATTAATTAGTATTTGGCACTTTTTTTTTTTTTTTGCCCATTCAGGATTACTTGAGCTATAATACATTTGGAAGCAACAAGAATATAGGCTAGAAACAAACTTACTTATTTTTGATGAAAGATAAGGCTTGTCTAGATCATAGTTGTTTGTATTCATGGTCCTCAGGGGATGTCTGAGGTACTAATCCTCAGGCTAGTCAGAATTTTACAGGAAGGAGGGAGGGAAGGAGGAAGAAGGAAAAAGGGAAGGAGGGAGGGAGGGAGGGAGGGAGGGAAGGAGAAAAGAACTTCACTGGCAGGATTATACATCCAACTATTTTTATATTAAGTGAAAAGCTCCATTGAGTCAAGGAAGTCAATCAATTAGCAACATCTCCTTCTACATCTACCCACCCTTATCCCTAAAAAGGTTATACCTAGGTTGATGTACCCAAGTGTCATTTTACCTAACAATAATGGTAGTACATGATAAGAGTTAGAGAAAGTGAACCATGGCTACTCTATACATTGATTTTGTATTCAAATGCAAAAAAAAATGAAACTATGAAAATTCTTCAGTATTTTAAGTACATGTTCAATTTGCAAGTAGGTACATGAAATTTTTGAGCATTATCATGCAAATAAATATTCCTATATTCCATATCCACATAGTTGGGGCGTTCAACTAAGAGGAACAATGCCATTCTTGGTTTCATAAAGTGCTGAACTAAAAGCAAATGGTTTTCTGGAATCCAGAGTTGTTGTCACTTAGAACAAATAATAACCATGCAGGACACTGGCGGGAACAGCTTCTGGTTAGGGAAAGTTTTTCTGCACTCCATTATTTTCCTGTGTGCCCTTTTCTCCTTTTCCAAGTGACATATTTTTGTTTTTGTTTTCATTGCTTTTTAAATCATGAGCACCTTACTATGAAAAGGACAACAATAAAAAAATGACTCTCCATGAAAACAGACAAAAATTCTTCTCTCTACTCCAGTTCACCATCTCACCCCATTCCCCCCAAAAGATTCCTAATCAAACAATCTCCATGGATCCCCTAGAAATGTATTTGCCCAAGAAGCAGAAAAAACAGAGCCTCAGACTGCAGCTCCTGAGCAGCTTCCATGGCCTTGGTTCAGAACTGTAGTTTCCAAATCTTACTGACAGAAAACATGGGAAGTTGATTGCCTTGGTGAATGTTTTGCTGTCAAATTTTGCAAACTCAGAGCAGTCTATCAGATAATCTATCTGGAGCACATCCCCATTCTTGTGTGGAGAAATTCAAGAAAGAAATTTGAGAAATCTAAAACCTATGCTTTACCTCAAAGAGCTGCATGAGAACCCATCAGGCAAGATGTACAACATCGGAGCTGGACTGGACCTTAAATGATGCTGCCATCCTGGTCCTACTCTTAGGCTACAGGCATCCTCTGGCCCAGAAAGCTGAGCATTATTTTCTGAAATAACATAATTGTCTTCCCTCTGGAGGCAGGCTCTGACAAAATCCCAGCCTATAATTTCAGTTTTCTTGATAAAGAACTCAGGGTTAACTTTCTGTTTTGTTTTGATCTCTTGACATTGGTTGGGCCTCCAGAGTCCAGTCCTTTTTTGGAGTTATTATCCATTCCTAGCATTTACCTTCCCAGTTCAAGGCCCTGATGTTTCCTATCTCTTGATATTTACAAACTTTTGTAACCAAAAGAATATGATAACATTGAGAGAGGCCACTTCCATAATTAGATTACAAAATATGGGGACATCTGTCTTGCAACATACTCTATTTCCCTCTTGACTGATACACTTTAATGAAACCAGCGGCCATTTTGAAGAAGATTACATAGCAAGAGAATGAAGGCACCTAGCAGCTGACAGCCAGTTAGGAACTGAAGCCCTCCAACCCCAAACCCTTGAGTTACAGATTCTGCAAACAATCAGAGGACCTTGGATGTGGATGCTTCCCTAGTCAAGTCCTCAGATGAGACCCCGGCTCTGGCTGCCACCTTGATTGTAGCTTTGTGAGAGACCTTAAACAAAGACCCAGTTAGTTATGTATACTTTCCTGGCCCATAGCAACTGTAAGGGAATAGGGTGTGTGTGTGTTGTGTTGAAGTATACATAACATGAAAGGTAACATTTTAACCACTTTTAAGTATAAAATTCTATGGTGTTAAGTACATTCACATTGTTGTGTAACCATCACCACCATCCATCTTCAGAATTTTTTCATCTTCCCCAACTGAAACTCTCTCATTCAATGTTAATTTCCTATTTCCCTCCCCTCCAGCTCCTAACATCTGCCATTCTACTTTCTGTCTCTATGATTCTGACTATTCTAGGTATCTCATATAGGTTGAATCATACATTACTTGTCCTTTTGTGACTGGGTTATTTCATTTAGCATTATTTTTTCAAAATCCATTCATGTTGAGCACCTGGGTGGTTCAGTCGGTTAAGCATCTGCCTTCAGCTCAGATTATGATCCTGGGGTCCTGGGATCAAGTCCCACATCGGGCTCCTCACTCAGTGGGGAGCCTGCTTCTCACTCTCCCCTTGCTCCTCCCCCCTGCTCATGCACACTTTCTTTCTGTCAAACAAATAAATAAAATCTTTTTTAAAAATCCATACACGTTGTAGCCTATGTCTGAATTTTCTTCCTTTTTAAGGCTGACTAATATTCCATTGTATGTGTATGACACATTTTGTTTATCCATTCATCCATTGATGGATGCTTGGATTGCTTCCATTTTTGGTTATTATGAATAATACTGCTATAAACATGGATGCACAATATCTGTTCAGGTCCTTGCTTTCAATGGCTTTGGATATATACCCATAAGTAGTAATTCTATGTGTACATTTATTTTATTTTAATAATTGCCATACTGGTTTCCACTGTCTGCACCATTTTACTAAATGTGTGTTGTGATACGTCACCAGGGTCTGTAGTAATTTGGTGCACAAGAATACATAACTAAAAGGAATAGCTATTAGGACACACAAAAACGGAAAAAAAAAACAACCACCATGGTCCTTGTACTGATGATGCTTATAGACTACTAGAGAAGACAGAAATGATCAAATGTTCATGGCATTGCATATATGTTAACAACTGTTGTATATATTAAAAAAGAGAAGTATATGGCATAATAAGATTTTATAAAAATTGATTTCACCCAGGCTAGGGAGTCAGAATCACTATCAATGCAAGCAATAGGAGTAGGTTCAGTTGAGCCAGCTGGCTAATAGCTTGTGGCCCAGATTTAACAACAACAACAAAAAAAGCTCCTTGCTTTGAGGTCCCATCCTTCCCTTGCAGCAGAGTTTACAAACCATGCAAGAAGAGAAGAAAGCATGTTATCAAGGCCTCATCCTTACCCATCCCTAATGCCAACTGTCTAACTTCTTCTTATATGCAGTTGTTTAGAGTGGCAGAAATTTATTGCATTTCATAGCAAAGATTTTTCTGGCCTCTCTATTACTGTTTTGTGTGTTTGCTTTATTTTATTTTGTTTTTGTTTTAAAATAGTGTTTTCTGCTGTGCTAAGCCTTAATTAACAGGTGTGAGTCTTAGTATCCCTCGAAGCAAAGATTTAGAAAGATTGAGTATTATGTGAGTTAGTGTGGAAATGGGAGCAAGCATTATTAGAATCTCCTGCTATAAAGACTAAAGGGTTTTTTTTTGTTTTTGTTTTTTTTGTGTTTTGTTTTTTGTTTTAATTTTGGACCTTTCATTTCCCTCAAGTTATCTTGCAGAAATTTTGGCTTATTTTGGTTGAAATCCTAGATGTCTGGCAGCTAAGCTCCAAAATAAAAATAAAGAAATGAATATATCTGGTCTCTTTCAGAAGTTTACAAATATTATGATTCTAGACTTAAGTATAACAATTCAGAAATGACAGTTCTCCTGAAAGCTTTTATGTTTATATCCTTTCCACAAGAAACAAGCAATGGAAAAGAAAATTTACTAAGAAAAATAAATTTTGGAGTTTGTTTTGCATAGTTAGTTAGGATTCTCGACTATGGTGTTTGTTTTCCCCTAGGCATGGGCAACCTCTCTTCCTCTCATATCTAGGACAGGGGGTATTACTAATGATATGGTTAGGACAGTTTTGATTCTTTTTTCTTTTCTTCTTTCCTGTTGTCCTACTGTCACAAATCCAGTGCTAATTGGCTACATGATTTGGAACAGTGCATTTTCCATATCCTATATTTAGAATAGCAATATTAGAGATGATAAACCAAAGGATTGATTTTGGGGGGGGAGAAAGACACATGGATCACAAAATGAAAATAACACTCACCATTAAAAACACTCACCATTTAAAACATAAATAATGGTAAGATGAAACAAAAGCAAGGTAATCACACACAAGTATAACAAACTAAACTTACACAACCAATTAGCATAATTTTGAGAGCCATATTTTCTCATAAAGGGAAGGTTTGAATTTCTTGAGAATTCATTGCAAAGTAACTTCAGTATTGAGTTACTCTAATGCTTGTAAGTGGAATTGTCTGTAAATGCTAACTTGACTATGCAGGAATGGGTTATTACTCTTATATAAAGGGGGGGGGATATGCAGAATTGGAAGGGCTAATTGTAGTACCTTTTATGGTCCAATGGGGTCTTCAAAGAGAAAAAGTCCATAAATCTTTGAAGTATTTTCAGAATCATTCACTATTCAGGTATAAAGTTAATGTCTAGGCCAAGAAAGTTTCCCTTTAGTTATTTTCCTCGAAGTCAAATTTTTACATCTGAAAAGTCTATCCATAATGGCTTTGGACCAAGGTAGGATTAGTGAAAATCACAAGTACAATCAAGAGTGGCACAGGAAAAGTGCAAGGCACTTGGGTTGTGCAGTCCTTAAGTGTTCGACTCAGTTTCAGCTCAGGTCCTGATCTCAGGGCATTGAGATCAAGCCCCATGTAGGGCTCTGTGCTCAGGATAGAGTCTGTTTAAGTTTCTCCCTCTCCCTTTGCCCTTCCCCCCAGCCTGCTTTCGCTCTCTTTCTCAATTAAATAAATAAATCTTAAAAAAAAAAAAAAAAAGAGTGGCACAGGGAAAGTGCATTTTTTCTTCTGTTCGCTCTCCCAAGCAGTATGTTTTCTGAAACTATCTGTGACTTATTTTCTTTGCTTGTCTGCCATTTCTTGAAAATAATAGAGGTCATTGGTTATTAATATTGAGCTCTTATATCAGCCCATTATCCCCAAGGAAAACACAGCACGACTATACTGGGGAAGCCAACTAAAGAAGGAAATCAGAGTAAATAGGTCCTTTCACAACCCAACCTGCCGTGACCTATAGAGGGTTAAACTTTGCTTTCAATTTATGCACCTGAGGGTCCATCTTCTTATTTCAATAATAATAGAAGCAAGTGAAAGGATAACAGATCCTTCAAGTTCCCAAGCAAAGTTTGGCTTTAGTTAACAGTGGGATTAAAAAGCAGATCTTGATTTTTTTGTTGTTGTTTATTATAAAGCTTTCTAATTTAATTTAATGTATTTAATCTAGGAGTGCCATGTTCTGTGTTGTGGTAGATATGGACTATAAGGGGACTTGGTGGTCCAGTTAACCACTCCAACAAGCAGTGAGTAAATCATCTCTGCCCTAAAGTGTCTAACCACCATCATTTCTTCTCTGATATCAAGGATTTGGGGTCTGACTGCTTTGGTCACCAGATTTATACTTGACCCACTCTACAAATATCAGACCACCTATATCTAGTGCTCCCATTAGACTTGATATAGAATCATAAAACACTGCCCCCTCACCCAAAGAGGTTATAGTCTACACTGGGAGAATAGGTGTATATTCTCTCTCAATATATGTATTTACACATACACACATAAACACAGATAGAGATATAGATACATATATATCTCTATGTGTGTGTATGTGTATATTCTTCCAACATAGTCTGTTATCTATCTTCTATCTATCTACATACATAACAAGGGAATATATATATATGTATGTATACACACACACACATATACACACGTGATGGAGTTTTAGAAACATAGTTATTTTATTATATAAAAAGCTGAGTCTGAAACCAGGCCCACTAGAGGAGTTTTACAGAATAGACCACTGCCTTCTGTAATTCTTAATTTCTTAATCTGAAAAATGGGAATAGAGACAGAGACAATGCTTGTATTCTAATTTCTTCCATTCAAACTTCAAGAGACTGAGAATACTCCTTAAAGGACTTATCCCCAAAGGGATGGGCCCTCGGTGGGTGGCATTTGTACTGTGTGTATATAAATTTCAATAACAAAAGACAGAAATTTCTTTGTTGTGAGCACCATAGTCAATGGCAGGGCTGCACCTGGGACAGCAGCATTCTCGTTTATATGTATGCAACTTATCCAATTGGTTGAGCTTCCTTAGGACAGGTAGGAGGTGCAGTGCAGCAGATATTTTAGCCATCATGATCTTACACTGTCAAAGCTAGCACTCTGAGAGCAGACAGGTAGACAGACATGCGCACACAAGCAAATGCATGACAAATACGCAAATTAACATTCTACTTTGTGGGGTATACTGTGTTTAAGAGACCAGAAAATAGGGTGGGTTGACTTTAGGAGGTATGAGGATACCTGAGGAAGTGAAAAAATGAGCTGGAACATAGAGGATGAGTTGGGAGTTTCTAGGTGTGATTAGATAGGAGGAGGGAGAAGATATGATAAACAGGAACGGTAACGAGTATAGAGGGCATAAAGCAGGTGCATATGGTGGGTGTGGTTGGGTGAAACAGAGTAAGAGTATGAAGTAGGAGAGAAGGTGGACTGACAAGCAGTGGCTAGACCGTGCAGGCCTTTGCATCCTATGTAATTGCCCTAATAATTTTTATCTATTTTAGGAACAAGGAGAAACCTTTGAAGAAGTGGTAAAACTAAAGAAAGAGGTTGGCATAATCAGAGACAGCCTTTTTTGTTTTTTTTAATAAGTGCTCTTTGGAAATAACGTGGAGATTGATTAATTTGGGGGTAACATGGCCTAAGGAGACAAGTCAGGAGACTCATGAAGCCTTTTCTAGACAGAGACCATGGTAACATGAAGTAGTTGTTGATAACTGGGTGTATTTTTTCCCTGTGGCTTCTCTAACAAATATGGTGGCTTAAAACAACAAAAATTTATTCTATTCAGGTCTGTAGCCCAGAAGTTCAAAATTAGTTTCACTGGGTCAAAACCAATATATCCATCAACAGGTCCTGCTGGAGGCTGTAGGGGAGAATCTATTCCTTCTCTCTTCCAGCTTCTGGTGGCTACTGGCATTCCTTGGCTTGTGGCTACATCACTCCCATCTCTCTTTTTGGTCCCATTGTCTTCTCCTCTTCAATGTGTGTCAAATCTCCCTCTGCCTCCCTCTTATAAAGATACATTTAACTGCATTTAGTACCCACCGGGATATTTCAGGATAATCTCCCCAAATCAAGATCCTTAATTTAACCACATCTGAAAAGTCCCTTTTGCCATATAATACAAAGAACTAGCCGGATTGCAAAGTTTGAAGGCAACATCTCCCTAGACTGACATCAACTGCAAGTTTAGAGGGTTACAAAAATCAGCCTCAGTTTCAATAATTTACTAGAATGATTCACAGAACTCATTAAAATGTATTACACTTACAGTTATGGCTAATTACAGGGAAAGGGATAGGTCAAAATCAGCCAAGAAAAGAGACACACAGGGCAGAGTCTGGAAGCTTCGAACTTCAAAGCTGCTTTTGTCCTCGGGACACACTATGCTCCAGGCACTGATGTGTGACGCCACACTTGGAGTATTGTTAACCAGGGAAGCTCATTCAAGTTTTAGTGTTGAGAATGTTGTTGTCTAGTATTTTTTGGTGTTCAGTGACATCCAAGTTTTAGTGTCCACATGATTGATTATCCATGAGGCTAAACACAGTCTCCAGGTTGACTGATAGCAGATGATTTAAAATACCCACTCTAAATCACAGAATTGGTCTTTCTGGCAATGGCCAGCTTCTACTCTAAGATGTAGTGTGGCCAGACCAGTGCTAAACAAAGAGAATCCTATGAGGTATAAAACAGATTACCTGCCAAAAGCCAAGGGCAAAGACCAGATGTCTCTTGGGCTAAAATAAAATTCTTTATTACATAGTAACATTCACAGTTTCCAAGTATTAGGGTATAGGTTTTTTTTTTTTTTTTTTTTTTTTTTTTTTTTTTTTTTTGGTGGGGGGAGTGCTGGGAGGGATTATTTAGTCTACTACATGGATATTTACTAATTAATCAAAATTTTAGTTGTTGCACATTATTATATCTACATCAAATCCACATAGGTGAAGAGATCTAAATAGGAGTTAAGAAATAAACTATATAAGAATTGATAGTGTGTTGAATATGAAATAAAAAAGAGAAGGAAGTGATAATGTTTACTCCTATGTTTCCGGCATAAAAAAATGGAATGTGGGTGGTAGAGCTGAAGGGAGACCAGGTTTGGGGGGAAAGATTATATATTTGGCCCAGCACATATTAAGTTTGCAGTTTCTTTTTTTCTTTTAGATCTCTAAATACCAATTTCCATGTGACAATTGCTCAAGAGAATCCCAAACTCAGTAGAGTTGTCTGGGTCAATGTGCTACTTATTAGAGTATTGCTTCTCCCATCCCAATCCACCTTAAAAAAAAAAAAAGATTTTATTTATTTATTTGAGAGAGAGAGAGAGAGCCAGAGGAAGCACGAGTGGGGAGGAGAGGGAGAAGCAGGCTCCCCGCAAACAGGGAGACTGACACAGGGCTCCATCCCAGGACCCTGGGATCATGTCCTGAGCCAAAAGCAGACGCTTCACCGACTGAGTCACCCAGGCGCCCCTCAATTCATCTCTTATTGCCTACATAAAGGTGGACTCTGTAACTATTTCTTGTTTGCCAGCTGGATCAATGTCAAGCATGAAAGTAGAGGGACCTGGGAGGACCCGGAGGAGGAAGGGGTCAGTCTTCCCAGTGCTGGTATTCTCACTCAACAGGTTCCTGAACTGGACAGTCCTTGCGGTGCCGTTCTGGAGCACAGGCAGGCAGGGCATCCCCAGGTGCTTCTCCAGGCAGACTTGCAGGGAGGTTTTCAACGAGTTTTAATGAGGGCACCTCCCTAAGCCTGTTCCCCTGACACCCCGGAAGACAGATTCCCAGCAAGCTTCTGGGGTGTAGCATTTCAACCAAGGGCAGGTTGGCCCTAGAATGTATCATTGTGCATATTGCTTATTTTATTTTATTTATTTTTTAAAGATTTTATTTATTTGAGAGAAAGTGAGAGAGAGAGAGAGAGAGCACACACATGGGGGAGGGGAGGGACCTAGGGAGAGGGAGAAGCAGATTCCCCGCTGAGCAGGGAGCCTGATGTGGAGCTGGATCCCAGAACCCTGGGATCATGACTGTAGCTGAAGGCAGATGCTTAACTGACTGAACCACCCAGGTACCCCAAGCATATTGATTGTTTTAAATAAAAGTTACTTAAGAGCCTGTGTAAAACTCTCAAACCCTCTTCTTTTCTCCTAAATCTCCCAAGTGAAAGGTACCTTCCCAGTACCAGGAAGTAAAGAGACCTTCTTATCACCAGAAATGGGAAATTTAGAGCCAAGAGGGTTTACCTTTTGCTAATTTACTACCCCAGTCCAAATTCTATTTAGAATTCCTTATTAATTGAAGCTCCCAAAGTTAAGTTTTCTTTCTCCTGTCAATTCCCCACATATTTATTGTCTCTTTGTCTAAAAAGCACAAGAAATGCCTGCCTTGGTCCTTTCTTTATGTCTCAATTTCATTACTAGGCCTCTGTGTGAATGTAATAAAACTTTGGTTATTTCTCCAGTTAATCTGTTTCATTTAAATTTAATTCTTAGTCCAATTGGAAGGCCTTAAGGAGGAATAATTTTTTCTTCCCTTCAATCACAAGGACAGCTCTTGTGATAGAGAAGTAGGCAGGAACAGACTGAAGAGGAAAGAACAAGGGAGAATGTCAAGAAAATTCTGAAAATCGGTTTTACTGTCAAAAGAGGGAAGAAAATGTGAGAAGTTACATGCTTGTCCAGCTGCTTTATGCAGCTTTACTTTTAGCTCTTCAATTCTGGTATTTCTACCTCTAGATTCTGTGGAATTTCCCAAGGTCAGATCTCAAGAGGTTACTGAGGCAGCCCCAGACATATCTCAGGATATTCACTGGGCTTCTGACATGCCAGAAGCACCACAGGGCATAAGTGTCCTGCAATACCTTATCCCGAAGCCAGGAAACTGTTGGGATGGTCCCCAGAATAGGAAGATACCATCTGATGGCCCCGCAAGAAATTTATCTTTATTAAGAAAAATGCAGCTCTGAGGAATATCTCAATAGGAACAGATGCTATTTCTGTTAATGTAGCCAGGGTTCAACAATAACAAACCCACTATTTTATATGGCAAGCCACAGTGACATCCTGTTTTCCAAAACAATCTGTCTCATTAACTGAAACTATTTCCCTCCCAATTACTCCCTTGATTCTGCAACTTGAGTAAATACAAACTGATACATACATACTTTCCACATGATCCTGTTTTGCTAGGCTTTTTTTTTTTTTTAAAGGATTTATTTATTTATTTGAGAGAGCGAGAATGAGAGAGAGAGTACATGAGAGGGGGGAGGGTTAGAGGGAAAAGCAGGCTCCTCGCCGAGCAGGGAGCCCGATGCGGGACTCGATCCAGTGACTCCAGGATCATGACCTGAGCCGAAGGCAGTCGCTTAACCAAATGAGCCACCCAGGCACCCTGCCCTGTTTTGCTATGCTTCTTTTTGTTTTTATAGAATGAGTTTCATGATGATAAAAGGTTGCAAACCATCACTTGCTACTTGCTCACCGCAGTAATTTAGCATTTAATGGCCGTAACTCACAAGCATGAGGAAATGCCAAAGCTAGGCAGATGATGATGGGGCACAAACGGGAAATGACTTTAAAAGGGGAGCAAACTGCGGCCATAGGGGCCTAGGGCAGGCTGCCCCGACATGTTCCTAATGGCATATTGATTATTTTGAATTGAAGCTACTTGGGAATGCCTGGGAAACATCCAGCGCAAGAACACTCTGACCCTTTTCTGTCCCCCTGAAAACAGGAAACACATTTCCTGTATGAAAAATACCATCCCTATTCTAAGAAATAAAATGACATCCTCATCACCAGAGATAGAAACTCTAAAGTCGAAGAAGCTGTAGAAACAAACCTTGTTATTTTTCTAATCTATTTTCTCAACCTAAATTTTGCTTAAAATCCCTTACTAATTAAAGCTCCCAAACACTTGTTTTCTCTATGCTGTCAATTTTTCACAATTTATTGTCTCTGTCTAAAATGTATAAAAACTTCTTGCCTTGGTCATTTCTTTGGGTCTCGATTTCATTATTGGGCCTCCATGTGTATGTAATAAAACTTTGTGGGTTTTTTTTTTTCTCTTGTTAACCTGCCTCATGTCAATTTAATTCCTAAACCAGCTAGAAAGACTCTGGAGCGGGGAGGGATGGGAGAGGAAATATTTTTCTTTCCCAGCACAGTTCAGAAATGGAAATCAAGCTGAAGAAACATGCATCAAGTGTACATGAAAAGGAAATATAAGAAAGAAACTTATAGGCAGATTATTGGTGGATGTTGGCTACACTGAAGAGGGACAGTGGATGTTTTGTAATACTAGTAATAATAACAATAATGACCATAAGACTGATACTACTACTCTTTTACTAAGTGCCGTGTGCTGTGATGTCATGCATTGTGCCAAAGGCTTTGCAAGGTGATCTTAGTTGTGCACATAAAGTTCATATTCAGCATATGGAGTACACTCTGTGCAATGGGAAAATTATTTAACTTAGTCTACAAATGTGTAAAATGTGACTAAGTTCACAAAGTGGGTTTAAATTGGTAGATACAGATTTTAACCTTAAGTACAGCAGATGTTTGGGAGTAAATTTTTGCTGTCCTGCAGGATTTGGATTGATAATAAGGGTCTCTGTGAATTTTTCCTAAGACCATGAATGAACTGTGTGACTCAGAATCAGAAAGGGAAAGTAGTATTTCCTTTCATGCAACTTTCTGCAAGTTTCCCTGTCTGTAAAATGAAGAGGTTGGACTAGGCGATTGCTCTGGTCCTCTCCAAAGTTAACATTTTACCATTCTCCTTGCAGCAAGCTTTTGTAGGGAGACTGCCTGATTTCCTTCCGTTGCCACCAGGCAAAGTAAACTCTAAATAGTCCTTCTCAGTTGTAGACCAGAACGAATACATGAAAGAAAGAATGACTCAGGATCATAGCTCACAGTGCTGTTTCAGATACTAGAGGAATAAAGGTATATGCAAGGTATGGAGTGAGAACCAACCTTTCTCTGATGTCCCTGGACTCTGGGGTGTCAGTCCACGCAGAGAACACTAAGGCTGGGAGGAATCCACAGATATCAGAGAAAATCAGTCTCCAAATGCTCTTGCTGCAACAATCTCTTGATTTTTTTTTTTTTCTTTCATCTTGATTTTCCAACATCTAATAACTCTGGAGTTCAGAAAATTCACCACCTTGTACTCAGGGGCAACCAATCAACTGAAGTGGAAAAAGAAGGTCTTAGCAGGCCCTCTCTACCCCTCCTCTGTACGGTCAGAGGCTCTGTCTACAGCAGACACCGATGGGCTCTGCGATCCATTTTCAACTCACACCACCTGCCGACACGTGAACTCTCCTGGGCAAACGGTTCTTGCAGGAATACTGAGTAGGTGTAATGGAGAGCACCTGCTAGCACTGATTTATTTACGGTGGCCTGTAACCAGGCCAGGGGAAGAAATTACCCAAGGGATTCCCAAACACACATGGATTTATTTACTTACATAAAACCTTACACTCCTTTGAAAGTTCCACTCAGCTTCCCTCTGAAGTCAATCTGCACCATCTGGTTGGTCTTTCTCAGTACTTACACATTTTTTTTTTCCATTAAATTAGGTCTGTCTATCCAATTCCTTATATTACTATGTTATTAAAATGTAAAAGTGGTTTGGGGTCTTTTCCTTCTCTGACTATAATCCTAATGCTGCTTGGTTTTCTTTTAAATGTGAACAAATCAAATTTACTTTTGAGATGCAAATGAACACGCTCATTTTTCATTTTAAGTCACTACCTGTTCTTTTAAGATTTTATTTGACAGAGAGTGAGAGCACAAGCAGGGGAAGCAGCAGAGGGAGAGGGAAAAGCAGGCTCCCCACTGAGCAGGGAGCCCCAATGCAGGGCTGGATCCCAGGACCCTGAGATCAGGACCTGAGCTGAAGGCAGACGCTTAACCCAGCTGAGCCATGCAGGCATCCCTCCCTGTCCTTAAATTCAGAACTCTTCCCTCACTGTCCTTGCCTTCTCGGTTTTGATTTTTTTTTTCATTTTTATTTTTTGGCTGCTTTTACTTTTTTTTTGCAAGCCTCTTTTCTTATTTATAAAGTTTGCTAATTCCAAAAATTTGTTTTGATAAACTTTGATTTTTATTTCTCTCCCGGTAAAAAATGCTCAGACAAGCAGTGTGTTTATTATGGGGAAAGGTAAAAGGCCGGCCTTGGGTACACAGAATACTAAATTCTACTTTGTAGCCCAAACACCATATATCTTACCCCCAAGCCTTTTAAAGTATGTTAACTATTTTAAGAGTTCTTTCTGTAAATAACTCACATATAGTTAAGCTGAACCCAAGCAAACCTTTGCTCTTTCTCCTATTTCAACAGATTGTTAAAGACGATATGCAAACATCCAGATTGGGTTTCGTTTTTGCTTTTTCACCTCTTAAGAAAAAACTTTGTGCAGCCCCACGGTTGCTAGAGAGAGACTGGGGTTTGGACAAGAGTGAGTGAGCCAAGTGCTCAGCTGCCCATTTTGGCTTAATTCATCAGTTTTGGGAAGGTGTAAACCAACCCCTTTTCCCTTAGCGCCATGGCCCCGGGGCAGGCCCCCGAGAAGTTCGCAGCTCTACGTGGCCTTTCTCATCAACTGCCTTCTCCTCGGCTGTCCTGGTAACTGCTCGCCCGGGAGCAGGGGCTGTGCGGTCGTCCTGGGCAGACCAGGAGCCCGAGACCCCCCGCAACTGCGCGTTGTTTCATTTCCCGCCATCCCGGCTTCTCCAATCCCTGCCACTTAAAAGCGGTTGTCGGTTTGTCAAACTGAAACACTTGTGGGTTTTGCACTAGGTCTCCTACGGATGACACACGGCCCAGAACCTTTCTAGCTCTGCCCCTCCCCGCAACAGACCTTCACACCTCAGGGGCCGCCCGCCTTTTAATCCGTATCTCATAAGCAAGGTCCTCGTTACGGTCCAAGGTTTTAGGATTTCTGAAAAGTCAGCTGGGGGTTGAGTAATTCTTCCCCATCTGCTCCTTTTCAGAGACTAATGGACTCTGTCAGGATGCGGCTGAATCTCTTTAACCTCTCTGCCATGAGGTCTTCCTAGATAATGAGCTGTGAAAAGAAGCTGAGGCTGAAAAGTGCTAGAATCACCCAAGATTTGAGGCTTTGAGAAGTTAAAATAGGGCGCCTGGGTGGCTCAGATGGTTAAGCGTCTGCCTTCGGCTCAGGTCACGATCCCAGGGTCCTGGGATCAAGTCCCACATCGGGCTCCCGACTCAGCGGGGAGCCTGCTTATCCCTCTGACCCTTGCCCCTCTCATGCTGTTTCTCTCTCGCTCTCTAAAAAATAAATAAAATCTTTAAAAAAAAAAAAAAAAGAAGTTAAAATAATCTACAACCCAAGATCACCTGTGGGGAGAGGCGATGGGCCCAAGGTTTAAACCAGGCACTTCAACCCTAGAGACAAGGGTCTTAATCACTCTACCACGTTATTTTCCCAGGCTTCCCCCCACACACCCGGGGGAGTCCAGCTGAAAACTATTTTTCAACAGTGACTGGAGCACATATGAGACCCTGCCCATATGTGTGTGAGTGTGTGCTCCATCCAGCTCTCGGGAACAAATTTCTAAAGCCCACACCTGTGACTGTGCAGGGCCCATCCATCTTTGCCACTCCCTAGTGTTGGCACACCCAGGACCAAGCAACATCTACGGTGCTCCTTCCTGAGACGTCCTTTGTGAAACTTCTTCCATGCTTAGATCAGGCTTTTGCTCCAAATGCAACCACTGCAGTTCTACCCGGTGCCAGGTGACGTACTCATGCTGCTAAAATGAACCCCCTCTCAAAGGTGCATTCAAATCACTAATCATCAATGGCATTTCCAGATTGTTCATTAGTATTTTAGAATGGCCCGGAATCAATGGTGTTTAGTCACAAGAAAGGGAATTCTTTAAGATTAATTGTTGTATCCTGTCCTAGCTATGTTCACCAGTTTGTGTGTGTACATACATTCCTGCCTTTATATATACCTGTATAAAGGCATATGTGTATATGTACATAAATATGTGTTATTTGGGGGACGTTCTACAGAAATACTGAAAGCTCTTTCTGCTGTGTGTGGAGTCATTTCCTTCTAAGACACAAGGCATATTTAAGAACATATGTAGAAAACTTTGTTATTTTTCTCAAAAGCAATCTCAGTTTGGGACACAGAATAATGAAAGGTAAGTGACAAACTTGAGACGGGAATTAAGAATCGGTCCTGTTTCTAATGGCTTGTGTGAATGTATATTCCAGCATGTTCATGGCATAAATTATAGCTATGGAAACGGGTAATGGTAAAAGTTGAAAAATACTAAACTACCCTCTGTTTAGCCTTCATTTATCAAGCTGTTATTTCAGTGAAAACATGTCCTATACCATTTCACTCAAGAACTCTATCCTGGGGCGCCTGGGTGGCTCAGTCGTTAAGCGTCTGCCTTCGGCTCAGGTCATGATCCCAGGGTCCTGGGATCGAGCCCCGCATGGGGCTCCCTGCTCCGCGAGAAGCCTGCTTCTCCCTCTCCCACTCCCCCTGCTTGTGTTCCTCTCTCGCTGTCTCTCTCTCTCTCTGTCAAATAAATAAATAAAATCTTAAAAAAAAAAAAAAAAAGAATTCTATCCTAAGAGTTTAACCAAGAAAAATGCTTTTTATTTTTTTAAAGGAATTTTTTATTTATTCATTTGAGACAGAGATACAGAGAGAGAGAGCAGGAACAGTGGGGAGAGGCAGAGGAAGAGGGAGAAGCAGACTCCTTGCTGAGCAGGGAGCCCGACGTGGGGCTGGATCCCAGGACCTGGAGATCATGATCTGAGCCGAAGGCAGACGCTTAACCATCTGAGCCACCCAGGTGCCCCAAGAAAAATACTTTTTAAAACTCTGTAGAAATAGAGGCACCTGGGTGTCTCAGTTGGTTAAGTGTCCGACTCTTGATTTTAGCTCAGGTCATGATCTCAGAGTTGTAAGATCAAGCCCTGAGTGGGGCTCCACGCTCAGTGGGGAGTCTGTTTAAGATTCTCTCTTTCCCCAAGTGTGGTGTTGAGCACTGGGTGTTATACTCAACTGATGAATCATTGAATACTACATCAAAACTAATGATGTACTATATGTCGGCTAATTGAACATAATAATAAAAAAATTAAAAAAAAAAAAGAAATGAAAGGAAACAGGATTCAAGATTCCAACCCCCCCCCCCCCCCGCCCGGCAAAAAAAGAAAGGAAATAGTAAGATAACACTGTTAAACTTTGGAGGCTCAGGAAAGATGTCTAAAAAGCATAGCTTTAGGGCAACCCTCTCGGGTCCCTTCCCCCTTTGGGAGCTTTGTACTCTATCATTCAATAAACTTTACTATTGCTCAATAAAAAAAAAGAAAGAAAATAAAAATTAAAAAAAGATTCCCTCTCCCTCTGCCATTGCCCCCACTCTCTCCCTCTCTAAAAAAAGCAAAATAAATAAATAAATAAACAAACAAAGGTGTAAAAATATAATTATATGAATGTTCACCAGAGCATTGTTGATGATACTGAAAAACTCAAAAACTCATTATGTAGATTAGACAATTGGTAAAAAAAAAAAAAATAGGTTGTATTCAATTAAATTCATCTTTAAACATGTCACTGCTGAATGAATTTACTGATGCACAAATATGTCAATATTAAACTGTTACCTTAAAATATAAGTTAAACCATGGAGATGTAAGGTACAGCATAGGGACTATAGCTAATAATACTGCATTGTATATTTGTAGCTGGGAGATGGATCTTCTAAGTTCTCATCACAAGGAAAAAAAAATGTAACTATGTATGGTAATGGATGTTAACTGATTTGTTGTGGGGATCATTTTGCAATATATGCAAATTTTGAATCATTACATTGTACACCTGGAACTAATATAATGTTTTATCAATTATATCACAAAAATATCACACAACAAAATAGTAGCCAGAGGGAAAAAACATCAAAACACCAATTAAAATATCCACAACATAGCAAAAAGTAATATATTACTTATAGTTCATGTTATACTTCTAAAACCCGAACTAATTTTTTGCTCCAGAAAGAAATTTTACCTTGAATAAAACTCTAAAAGTTGATTAATAAATGCAATATCTCTTATGTATTTCTATGTATTTCAAATTTTATAGGAAAGATTCAAGGTTTGGTGAAATTTTTCCTCCATTAGCTCTAGTAATCAAGTCATAGTAGCTTATCTACCCTAAAAAAATAAATGTCATGATGCATCAGCAAAAATAAGTTAATAAACATTACAACATAAACCTCTTTTTGAAAAAAAATACAGGTAGGGAAAATGTGTTGAAGCATATCCACAAAAACGTTTAGAGGTTATTTTTAGGTAGAGGGTTTATGAATTATTTCTATTTTATTTATTTCTATTTTTTCTTAATATTATTATTTGTACAAAGATTTTATTACAATTAATTCATACAGAAAAATGTCTTATGCCTTTGTAACGGGTTGATTGTACCCTTATGAAAACTCTAGTTTCTTTCTTGACTTGGGTTTTGCTTGAATAAGTGATTATAATTCTTAAAAAATATATGAATATATATTCATAGAATATGTGAAACACTGGGAATTTCACAATTTTTATAGTTTACCACTGAGAAGCAATTAGGCAAATTAATAACAATTTTCAGAATAAAGCATGTGATTAGAGAATTCATATATTCTTCAATTGTCCTTCCTTGCTAGGGACAGGACCACAGTGGAGAGAGAAAGAGGGAGCATTCTCTTGGAAGGAGATAAAGTATGTTCCTCTTCCTCATTCCAGTCTTCAAGCCTCTCACTGTGAGCAAAGCCTTGAGTGCTCGTGAGGTGCTGTTTTAATTGCAGAAATGGTTCTATTGTCAGTTGGCTGCATTGTGAAATTTAACCTGATCACATGGGAGAAAGCACCTGAGAAGCTTGTCTCTCTGGAGAAAAATCTTATCAGGAAGGAAACTGTCTGGCCTCAGGCCACTGTGGACCAGTCAGGTGATAATCCTATTTGTGCTTTTGTTCCTTGTTTCAAAGTGAATAAAGGTGGAAACCTTGCTGTGAGTCATGACACAGCTCATCTCACCCAATTAATTTAGGAATCTAAAATATTATTGTCATTTACCTAGAGTAGCTTCAGAGTAACTCATCCTGCAGAGAATCTGAGCTATTTAGGCTATCCTTGTCCTTAACCACAAACTTCCTCTCTAGGCCTATCTCTCATAATTTGTCTGCTTTTAATCTGAAGAGAGGAATCAACAATTAGCCTAGAAGTGGAACTCACATACTATAAAGGTAATGGTGGCACCCATATTGAAAGGAGAGTGTTCTTAGTCTGGCCCTCTCCCATAATAGTGATGATTAGACCTGGAAGACCTGGATCTTACCAGGGACTCCAGCTAAAAGGTCTGGGCTGCACTGGAATCTGGACCTATGGGTACCAATGGGTCTTTTGTACAGATCCAGATCCAGATGCAGAGAGAAAGGTCATCCTCAACATTCAGGCTTGGGACAAAGGGCTATGGTACCAGAGGTCGTGGTCAGGGCCAACTGTCCACTTAGAAATTCTGAGGTATGACAGTGGACAAGAATCCAGGGCTGGAATTATGCACAGGTATAGGCAGACACATGTTTGGCATCATGGAAGTCTAGCAGCTGGGAGCTAGGTCTTGGCCCTAAAATGAGACTCAACACAGGATTGCAGAGATTGGGAGAAACTCTGAAGGAAAATGACAGGGCCTTAATTTTATAGATATTAGGATAATAGACAAGTAGACCCTGGGAATGTGGTGTACATGCTGTGATTTGAATGGGATCTCAGGTCACAGCTGGCTGATAAGCAAGCATGAGAATACTGAGCTTTCCTGTCTGAGGTTGGTCCAAGAGATGAGGGCAGATGATCCTGCAGATGGCCACAGGGCAAAGGGACTGGCCAAATGAGCAGCTCTGGTACAGCTTTTGGACATAACTACCAGAAGGAATGACTAGCACCAGAAAAATCTGACATTCTTTCTAAAGATCTGGGTCCCTGGATCAGGGATTGCCAATGAGGAGAGGGAATGCTGTTCCAAAGCCTGCTCAGTGATACAGATAAGTAGGTGCCACCCTGCCTGGAAGCTTGTCACAGCTTTGGGAAGATCCCTGTGCCACGGATATAACTCCTAAGGTAATGGAGGAGAAGTCCAGCTTTAACACAAATTGTCTGTGCTCATGGTTGCATCTCTTTGATGGGCCTGCTGTACCTCAAGGTGAGGAAAACAGAGAAAAAATGAGTCACAGAGAGAGAAGTGTGATCCTTCTAGCCTGCTTAGCACACATCTATTCTCTTGTTCATTATCTGTGCTCCCTACTAGGAGGCAAGCCCTGTGAGGGTAGTGATGATGCCAGTCTTCTTCACTGGAGTTCCGTACAGCACCTGGGTCAGGTTGAGTAGTTGTAGGATGGGGTAATGTTGAGAAGGTGCATGAGGTGTTGCTTCTATGCTGGACTGGTAAGACTAGCACAGGTCGGCGCCTGGGTGGCTCAGTTGGTTAAGCGACTGCCTTCAGCTCAGGTCATGATCCTGGAGTCCCTGGATCGAGTCCCGCATTGGGCTCCCTGCTCGGCGGGGAGTCTGCTTCTCCCTCTGACCCTCCCCCCTCTCATGTGCTCTCTCTCTCTCTCTCATTCTGTCTCAAATAAATGGATAAAATCTTTAAAAAAAAAAAAAAAAGACTAGCACAGGTCAGCTGGATCTGGATACTGGGAAAGAGGAGAATATGTGATATGGGAGCTCTCTAAAGCAGGGCAGAGACCCAAATGGGAAATTGAGTGGGACATGGGAGAAGAACTTAGGTCTGAAAGAAAGAAGGACAGAGTGTCAGGTAGCCCAGAGTGGGACCAACTGCAAGAGAGATGAAAGGGGCCATGAGCACAGCAACAAGCTTGGAGTCAGCGACGTTTGAGTGTTCTTCTAGTAAAAGAGCTTTCTACAACATGATGAGGTCTTCCACTGTCTCTTCAGACTCTCATCACAAGGTAATGGTGTTGGTGGTGAGGATCTGACCTATAACCATCTCAAAGTAAAAACGCTAGTTGTCGGCAACTCAGCTCAGTTGCTAGGTGTCCGAGTGGCCAGTGAAAGTAATAGTTGTGTTTAATCACTTGCTCTTATAATATAAGCAAGAGGTCAAACTGGAGAAGGAACTGACTCCCTTTTTTATTTTCCTATCCACAGCCGCTGAGGAGTGTCATTGCCTACTGACCCCCAAACAAAAAACTGGTGTAGTCTGTGAGTCCAGGGGCCAGGGAGAGAGAGAGGGGGAAGACTAAGAGTAGAAAAGTACTGAACACTGTGAGTCCTAGTGTAGAGAAGTGTCCAAGATTCTGACACCTCCCAAGGAGGCCTTGGCAGAGGTGCCCAAGAAAGTCCTCAGCTGAGGACCCAGATAAAGGGACCTCAGAGGTGCTTGGGCTAGTAATGCAAATATGTGTAAGAGTGTAGCTGGCCAGAGGGTCCTGAGCCCTTAACTGCAACTTCCATTAGAGATTGCAGTGCACTGGCTGTCGCCAAATCCAGCGTGGGGAGGGCAGCTCTCCCCCATGAAGCCTATGGGGTAGCCTGGACATATTGGCTGCCTTATGCTGCTCCTGAGAACCAGTTTTCTCAGCAACATGGATTCTGGGACCATCATGCTTGGCCATGATTTTCACGTGGCTTCTGAGTGAGGATATGAGAAGGAGGGGGGCTCTAGTAAGTTGCTTAAACCGAGAGTTGACAATTGTATATCTACAATATTTTGTAAACACTGCCTACTAATATAAAGGTAAAATGGTCTGGGTCCTTTTCTTTTAAGATTGATTGATTGATTGATTGATTGATTGATTGATTTAGAGAGGAAATGCACAGACAAGAGTGTGGGGGGGCGGGCAGAGGGAGAAAAATCTCAAGCAGACTCCCTGCTGAGCAGGGAGCCCACAGCAGGTCTCAGTCTCATAACCCATGAGATCACAACCCCAGCCAAAATCATGAGTCAGACGCTCAACCTTCTGAGCCAGCCAGGCATCCCTGGGTCTTTTCCTATAAATTACTTAGGATCTAATTTATAACTTCTTTTCCTTGGAAGATCATCCTTTTAAAACTTTTACCTATTTTACTAGGATGCATATGTAAATTTTGGAGAATATGGCAGTGAATACGTACATACACACATGCACACACATATGCGTACCCAGGGATTATCTGGGGCTTTCCCATATTAATGACCATCCAGTTGGAAACCAAGGTATATATTTAGAAAGGAGAAAGTTGTGTAGGAATAGGAAGAGAAGGACATTATTAGGTAGAGGAAAGTGCAATTATTTTCATGGAATCCAGAGCTTATTACACAAAAAACACTCACAAAATATATTTTATTAATGGGATTTATAACCTGCATCATGTAAATAATGCCACAATAGCCTTGGGACATCATTTGTAGACAAAGGTTTGCTTCATTTGATTATCTTAACCATACTACAGTTAGATTCCATCCACCACCTTAAAGGTCAAAACTTACTTTATAACTAGGGTGACCATAAAGTTAAAATTGATAGTCCAAATCAAAACACGTTTGAGAGTTTAAGGTAGTGAATTAGGACAACCAGCTTACCTGGGAAATATCCTGGACAAACTGGGAACTATGGTCATTCTACTTATAACAAGTTATTTTATATAACCCAGTGTCAAAACTACCTTCCTTGAAAAGCTGTATTAGTTTTCTATTGCCATGTAACAAATTACTACAAACTCAGCAGCTGAAAACAATGGCCATTTTACTGTCTCACAGTTTCCGTGGAACAAGAGTCAGAACGCTCTGATCAGGCTCTTTCCGTGCTGAAATCAAGGTGTTAGCTGGGGCTGTGAGCTCATCTGAGGCTGAAGCGCATTGGTTATTGGCAGAATTTGGTTCCTTGTGGTGTGAGGGCTGAAATCTCTGTTGTCTTTCCAGCTGTTGTCTGGGGGTTACTCTGAGCACCTGGAGGCCACCCTCAGTGATCCTTTCACAGCAGAAGCTTGCTTGTTCAAAGCCTATAGGAGATTATCTCCATAGTCTGCTTCAGTAGAGTTTTATATAGTGTGGCATAAACATGGAAAGGATTATCCCATCACCTTTGCCACTTAATGTACACCAATTAAGGGAATGACTGTCCTATCATAGTTACAAATCCATCCTAAACTCAAGGGGAAAGGATGATAAAGGGCAATTTTATAATCCCATCTACCACAGAAGAGATACTCTTACTCTGAAATCTGCTTTATAAAAAAATACACAATAACAAAACGAAACAAAAATCACACAATCAAACAAACAAAAACTAGGAAGGTTGAGTAGGTAAAAACAATCACAAATTAGTGCCTAGAGTGTTTTCCCCCTGAATGAAAAATAATTTGGAGTTTCTGAAAGGCATTAGCCTTTCTTTAAAAAAAAAAAAATTATTTGTTTATTTGAGAGAGAGAGAGAGAGTGCGCGCATGAGCAGGGGGAGGAGCAAAGATCTCAAGCAGACTCTGCACTGAGAGCAAAGCCTAATTCGGGTCTCAAGCTCATGACCCTGAGATCATGACCTGAGCTGAAACCAAGAGTCAGACACCTAACTGACTGAGCCATCCAGGTGTCCCAAGACATTAGCCTTTCTTAAGAACCATGACATTGGAGACAAAATAGTTTTTTTATGGTGAGCTCCTACTAGGAAATAATTGCTGTTAACTTCATTCAGTGCTAAAATTTACAACTTTGGGGCATTCGTTCATTTGGTCATCCTCTCATTTATCTATCATTTATTGAGCATCTGCTATCATTTATTGAGCCTTCTGTGCCAGGACAGGAGTTAGACATGGCTCTTATTCTAACCTGGAAAAAGAAGTTCAAATATATACTTAGAGGGCACTGCAATCAGGGCGATGGCAGATTTCATATACATATGAGGAGGAAAGACAAAAGGACACTCAGTGGCATGGAGGACATCACTGAAAGGGTCAGAAAAGGCTATGACATGTATGGCAACATAGGGATTATTTATTTTGCCTAAATGTTGGGTAAAGTTGAGCAATATTTACAGAAAAGGATTAAGTTGGGTTCATATCTTGAAGGACCAAGAAGTGAGATGAAAGAGGGCACTTGTGATGAGCACTGGATATTTTATGGAAGTGCTGAATCACTAAATTGTACACCTGAAACTAATATTACACTGTATGTTAACGAACTGGAACTTAAATAAAAATTTTAAAAAAAGAAGTAAGATTGAGAGGGAGAAGGAGTAAAGTCATAGATAGCAGTGGAAGTGGTTGTAGAAAAGATGGACAATGAAGGTAGAAATGGGACTCTTTTTTCCACTTTGTACCCAGATTCTGTGCTATAGATGTCAAATGTATCATTTTTGTTTAAATCTTACCTCTACAATGTCTGAGACAATGTGCAAGGCACTTTCACTGGAATAAGCTCATTGAATCTCCCATAAAAGATAATGGAGTAGGAATTAGGATGACAGAGAAAGGGAAGGGTATGCCTTTGGTCACAGATGAAGGGTCCAGAAATAAGGCAAGGTCCAGAAATACCTCATTCATTCCACCACTTTCATCCTGCAGGCCCCCACTGCAAGCATGATAGACCCATGAAACATCACTATCAGAAAGAATAGCAAAAGTCTTCTACGCATCTCCCAACTGATTTAGGATCTTTCTATGCTTTCCTGAGGAACCCATCCTTATACTGTGCTCTGATTTCTGGGATGTAAAAACAAGTTTTAAATATCTAATTTTAAAAATGTAAAAAGTTTTTCACAAACACAAGTTTTAATTTTCCACTGTGGTTATAAGGATTGTGAGGAATGGGGCACATTATATGCTGACTGCTTCTTAATGTCAGGGCCTAGCACAAAATGAGACATCAGCTTTGTACCTTCCAAATCTCTTTCAATACATGATATTAAACAGAAATGGATTTTGAGGAGTTGGGATGAATGCAGACAAATGAGATTAACATATAAAGGCATAAGTTGCTGATCCAAGGAGGTATGCCAATATTGACTCCATTCCCTGCATCCTCAGTTCTAGATTGTTGTCTGCCTTTTTATGATTTATATGTGAAATTTCTGGGGTTAAAAGGGGAGACTGCTCACAAACCTTGAACTAGCCATAAAGCTAACATTCTTTGGTAGGCAGTTGCTTCCAGCTTCAATTCAGGGAAACGCTCTTTTGGAAAGGTGTACTTTCAGTCTTCCCACTATTCATAAATCTTCACTGTGATATATGTTACCACATTTGACCAGCACAACAGGACTTTAATGCCTGTTCTTCTCCAATTCCACTGGGATGCGAGCCAGTCTCTTAATTGTGCACATAAGTGAATATAAAAGCAATGCCATGGATCTAGCTCTCTTCTCAGAAGCAGGCACCACATATACATTTTCCATAAAATGCCTGCCATGGTGCAGTTAAAGGAGAAATAAATCTTACCATCTTGATGACAGCCTGTGAAACCTAAACTAGGCGATAGAGATTTCTCTGAGAAAGTGGAAACTTGTATTCTTTGACAGTGTAATTATTACGCTCTGTCAAATTACTTGGCTTTTGTTTAAAAAAAAATCACTTAATACTTGATGCAGATATTACTTTCACCATCAAAACTCACTTTGAGAAAAGTTAATAATTTAGGAACTTTTATATTTAAAAATGGCAAGTCCAACAGATGCATGAGATACCATAGCTGGATATCTCTCCCATCCTGGAAGCTTTGTGTCATTGCTTCAGCCTCCAAGTAGGGTTTTGGAGAAAACAAGGGGATTGTGCACGTTAAGGAGAACCTGCTTAGGAGATGTGGAGGTCCAAGTGTCCACAATAGGGTTGGAAATAGTTTAAGAGAATATTGTGACTTCTATTTAGAAGAGAGACCTTTCCTCTCCAGCAATAG
The DNA here is from genome assembly GCF_029215605.1 of Mirounga angustirostris. Taxonomy (NCBI): domain Eukaryota; kingdom Metazoa; phylum Chordata; class Mammalia; order Carnivora; family Phocidae; genus Mirounga; species Mirounga angustirostris. Next base: position 133,587,650 of record NW_026991714.1, on the reverse strand, counting down.
TTTCTTTTATTTTAGGACATTTAAACTTGAAGCAAGGATCTCATTTTTGCAGATAGTCTCCAAGTTAACATTTACTGGTGAGTAAAATGCATTTTTATTCTAGTGACAGCAATTATAGCAATAATGATCATCTTAATAGACATTTACTAAGCGATTAATATATGACTGGCATGTTTCTACGTTCTTTAAACATACTACGCTGTTTAACTTCCTTAACAGTGTAAGATAGGTTATGGCATTACCCCATTTTTTGGAAACAGAAGTTCAACAATACTAAAGAACTTTCCCAAGGTCACAGAGCTAGCATGAATTTGTACCCAGGCAATCTGAGTCAGAGCCAATCATTATGACCACCATACTTTACTGCTTTCCTGTAACAGCTGTCAGTGATTGAGTACTAGCTCATGAGCACACGGTTTTTTTTTTTTTGAAACTTACACCAAATTAGATATATCTTCCAATTCTCATTTTATAAATGAAACTGAATCTTATAGAGATTAAGCCATCTGTCCACTGTCACTCTGCTAACATTAATTTTCAAACACATCTCTAAATCTCAGTCTTAGAAGTTAGAGGATGTTTATTTTTTAACATCATCATCCTGTTTGCTTATTGATTCTTTATTTCCCATTTATTTCAGCACAGACACAGCTTCTGCTGTTAGAATGACTTGTTGGGCACAAGTAGCATCTTTCATACTCTAAGATAATGAAGGAAATTGTAAAATATATTTGGTAGAAAAGAGATCTGGTCTTTATCTTTTATTTATTTGTTTTATTTTTGATTTTTAAGGGTTAAAAAAACTGTACTCAAACCTAATTACATGGAGGGGGAATGCAGTGTAGAGGGGAAATTTTATATACATTTCCATATTAAATTATCACTCAAGAGGCTGCATCTTTTTCCAAAGATGAAGATTTAAAAAAATAATAATGCTAGCTGATATTAATGCCTTTTTTTTTGTGATCACTATTGAATTAGAAGCATCTGGGTGCCTGGGTGGCTCAGTCGGTTAAGCATCTGACTTCACCTTAGGTCATGATCCCAGGGTCCTGGGATGGAGCCCTGCTGTGGGCTCTGCGCTCAGTGAGGAATGTGTTTCTCCCTCTCTCTTTGACCCTCCCCTGCTTATGCTTGCTCTCTCTTTCTCAAGTAAATAAATAAAACCTCTTAAAAAAAGAATTAGAAGTATCCACTATCTAGGAGAGATGAATAAAGAGAGAATTTCGTTGGTTTTCCAAGTGTATTTGTGATAATGATTGATAATGATATTATGTTCAGCTCTTAAAACTTCTGAATGACCCTAAAAATTTCAGTTAAATTTCCAAGCCTTGCCAAGTAGACTCTTTTGCACCTTTAGTTAGATTCACCATATTCTTTGTCATCATAGGATTTTCATAACAGTGTCTTGTCCATGAGTAGTTGTTAGCTGGTCTTCCTGTGACAGGGAGTGAAGGCTGGAATGACCTATGTTGCCATCATGGTGACTTCACTCCTTCTTTTTTATCATAGAAACTGGTCCTGCTTGAGATTTTTTCAGAACCATGCTGTAGTTTGAAGCTGTTCTTTCCAAACCACCTTTCTTCCTTTTCCCCTCACAGATTTCAGAACTACAGTGTGGTCTGAAGGTTATCTCCACTTACTCCTGTTCTCTCCCACACTAGCTTTCACAGGTATTCCTTCAGTGAATCTCTTACACATCTCACCCCATGCGGGCATCTGCTTCTCAGAGGACCAAACCTGACATGTCTAAGCTATTAATACTCAAGTGATTGCAGCTTCCTCTTGAGCAATATGAATTTGGTCATAAATTGCAGCCATCACTTTTATATTAATGATATTCAACAGATTCCTCAAGGATTGACTAGGCAGGTGTCAGCATCCACTACACATTTAAAGATGGAAATCCCTGGGCCCATGAACATGCCCTCCTCCTACTTCCTCACTTGGACACATCCCCTCTACTCTCACCAACTCCTGTACCACAGGCGGTGGGCAGTGTTAAACTGGACTTTGCAGGTATGTCCAAGTCTGAATCTTCCCATGCTCAGAGATCCCCAATCCCTCTCTTTTAGGGATATTCACAGTAGAGTACTTCAATAATGTGTCTCTATAGAGAATTTTGAATGACACAATCTATGTGCATTTGAAGCTTAGGGTAAAAACCAAGAAATCCCCAATTTCAAGCCAAGTTCCAAGGCAGTTCTTCAATTACTGAAGTGACTTCACCTCTAAGCATAATAGCATATATCCCCTTCCAACTTTCCTTTCTAGTCTAAGAACAAAAGAGCTATGAGTGACTGAAAATACTACCCCTGCCCTTTCTTAGTCCAGGTCTGGAGGAATGACACTAATGAAGTCCTGGCATCTGCAGAGTGCCATGTAGGGGCAGGAGGAGATGCCTGATTCTCCTGTGGGGGGTTTGAGACAGAGACCAGCATGAGTCTCTACCATTCCCAGCACTACCACCTAATCTGACCAAACTTGTTCTCTGGCTTTGCCTCAATGGGACATTTCTGTCCTTATTTTCTCTGCCAGGTCACTGTGAGCCATGTAATGTTTTCACTACTATATTTCAAATCCAGTGTATCCTCTAAATTCAGCACAACCTGTGACACTTCCCATGCAGAATGTTTTGCCTTCCCCATGGCCTTATCTCCCATTCCACAAAATACAACAAAACTTTCCTTCTCTACTGAACATTAATTACCTACTGAACTGGTAACTTTCTCCTTTTCCTCAAATGCTGCCTTATCTCCTTAACTAGACTATTAGTTCCTAGAAGCTCTGTGTTAAGTGCTTTTTCCATCTGTTATAACATCTAATGAAGAACTTCTGGCAAAGTAGGCTCAATTCATATTTGTGGTTGATTCATATGGCTTTGTATAGATACATTTAGCAACATTTTATGAAATTATCACCTAATAAAGAATAAGACAAGTCTTTCCTCTAATATTAAGAACTCAGGATTTTAAAGATAGAGGAGACATAGGGCTTCATTATCTAACTTCCTTACTTTTCGGGGGAATAATCTAAGCCCAGAAGGTGAAGTGACTCGATTAAGATTACACAGCTGATGTTGATGCAATCTCACTTGTGCTAATTAGCTTGATCATGGTGGTTATTTCATAATGTATACATCAATCATCATGTTCCATGGCCTCAGTGCAGATAGCTACAGGAGGAGAGGTGTCTAATACATAATGCTGTTGTGCAAACAAAATGCAGGTCAGTTGTCAGGTAAGGCATGTTTTCACTGCACAGTGCTACATCCACACAAAGCACAACAGTGATTGTTTTGGGGAATGACAGTAAAAGCAACGGCTATAGAAATCATCAAAAACTGCATTCAAGTCCACCAGGATTTCCCCCTCACTCCCCAAATCTGTGTTCAAACTTTGTTCCTGGTGTTTACAAAAATGTGTTATTTGAAACTAGGTTATACCTTTGAAAGATTCTTCAATAGTCTAGGAATGATTTGTTTAAAGGATTACATATAAAATACAAATGATGGTTATCAAAAGACCAGCTGTGTAGCAATGGAGTCCATCTGCCCCACTTCCATTATTAATATGACCAGGGAAAGTGGTGTGTGGGTAGAGGACTTAACTGAGCACAACTCTGCTTTCCATGTTTAGGTCTATTACTCTTTAATGCATTAGGTATTTCTATTATTATTATCATCATCAACATTATTTTTGAGAATGAGATTGGTGCTTCTAAGGACATATTAGTTTTCTATTGCTATCTAACCAATTACCATCAAGTTAGTAGTTTAAAATATTAAACATTTATTCATTATCTCACAGTGGGTCAGGAGTGCAGGCACAGATTAACTATGTCTTTTGCTCAAGGTCTCTAAAGCTTAAATCAATATTTTGGTAGGGCTGCATTTTCACCTGGGGACAAGGATCCTCTTCTGAGCTCATTCAGGTTATTGACAGAATTCAGTTACTTGTCACTGAAAGACTGAGGACCCTGTTTCTGTTGTTGTTGCTTGTTTGTTTTGTTTTGTTTTGTTTTGTTTGGCTAGCTATTGGCCAAGGGTCATTCTCAGTTCCTGGGTTCTGCTCATATGGCCATCTTTTAATATGAGTGACCCTCTCCAGAACCAGCACAAAAATCTCTCTCCAGTCTGCTACAAAAGAGTCTTCTATAACATGGCCCAATCAAGGGAGAGGGATATGCAATTATAGTCAGGTGTCCTATCACACCAAAGGGAAAGGATCATACGGAGTGTATGCAAGGGAGCAGGAATCTTAGGGCCCAACTCAGAAATCTACCTACCACCAAGAGGTTTTATCCTGCTGTGGATCTAGACATAAGTTAAAAAAAGATAAACATCCTCAGCATAGTAGGAAACTCAGTCAGTGGATCTACTCATCTCCCCATCCTTCCAGCCCCTTGGGTGAAGATATTGCTTTGCCTCAGGAGTCAGAAAACCAGAAAGACTTCTAATTTCTGCTTCAGAAATCTTCAATAATCTAGGTAGAGCAGTGATTTACCTCTCCTGGGTCTTAGTTTTCTCATTAAACACCAAGATCTAACACAGCTTCTTCCTTCTCACAAAGGATTTTGAGAAGAAAATGAAAAGTAAAATAATAAAAGTGATAATGAACTTGGAAACTTTAAAAAGAATGAGACTCTATATAACTATAAAATATAGAGAGAAACTAGCCAACACTTTTATAAAGTTCTTAATTTGGGCCAGATACCCTTTTAAACACTTTACATAAAAAACACATTATTGACTAGTTACAACAATTAAGGAGGACTAAATTTAATATAAATCTATTCATATGGCTATTCACATTTTTAATGCAAAATATCAACACTTTTCACCTTTTGCCATGTACCTCTCTATCTTAGTTGCAGGACAGGAAGTTGAAATATTGTTGCCAAGCCTTTCATGACTTGTAGGAAAAGTGGGGTAGACTGTTTTACCTCTAAAGGAGTTTGAGTGAATTTTTCTGACCTTTGTCGCCCTCATCAAAATAGATTGTGCAAAGTCTCTGCTTTTTTGACTCCCTGACTTCAGAATCAAAGTCCAATGTGGGCTTCTCAGATTGACAGAGGTGAGGTCACATATCTGTGACCTATCTATGGAGGAGCATGAGTGTCTTGCATCCTCATCTTCTAGAGAGGGAGGCAAACTTTGTAATTCACCAAGTAAAGGAAAGAGATACAGATGTTGGGTAGTGAAAAAAAAAAAAAAGATGGTAAATGTTCACAGAGCCAAGAACTGAGCCTTTACCATATTTTTATTCCCAGCACCTAGCACAGTATCTGATGCATAGATGACTCTCAGAAAATACATAGCGAGGGAATGAAAGCTAGAAATCTCAATATTAACTTTATTCCCATTGTTGAAAATGCATCCCAAGAAATAATGAACACTATCATTATAATTGACTATTTATTTGCAAATTAGAAGAGGCAAATACATACTTAACCCTTAATGTTGATACTAAGGTTGATTATAGTCTTCCTAAAATATATACCTTGAGGGCTTCAGAACCATTAACTAGTAGAGGGATATCAACATCCACATCTTAATTAAAGACTACTGAGAGAGCTGACCATCCATCTATCCATTCATTCATTCAGTCATTCATTTATGTTATTACTTTAATGCACACTTCATATTCTTTATAACTTCCTTAATTAAAATGGTGAACATAAAGAGACATCGTACTTACCCAGATGTAGTATATAGTTAAGCATGGAGAAATGGTAATCCTTAAAAAAAAGAAATAAATAAGCAATTCATGCTATCTTCTAGGCTCTCAAAGAGAGTACCTGGTGCAAAGAAATTCTACGAAAGGTATGACCTAAACACCTAAAGGTTCAAAAAAGACCCGTTTTTGAAGAAGTAATGATTGAATTGTGGTTAGAATTACGGATAGGAAATAACCAATCAACAGGGGTAGAGGCAACACCTATGCAAGTACCCAAGAAGGGCAGAAATAGAGTGTTTTTCAGAAATTTAAAAAAAAAGGAAAGACAGTGCTGTTGGAGCATATGGAGTGTCCTGTGAGATTAACTGAGGTGTGTGGCAGGGGAGACCCCAGGCCAATTTGAAGATCTTTATTTTTACTTGTATCGGAAAAACTGAAGCAGGGGCGAGGGCTCATTAGCAGGTTTGCATGAGAAGAGAGCTTCCTCTGCCATGTCAGAGTCGCGATTTGGAAAGACAGTCTTTGTGGTACTGTGAAGAATGGTCAGCAGGCATAAGAGAGGAAGGAGGAGACAGTCTGGCAGACTAGTTCCAACAAGAGATGATCAGGGGTGCTTTGACAAAAGTGGCGGTGGAGTTGAGGAGAGGCAAACTTTTACGGACAAACAGAGCTGGGATGGGGTTGGAGGAAGAGGGGAAGCAGGAGAACAAATACCAGCTTCATCTCAGTCCAATTCCAACTCGGTGCTACATGAGGATGCCCGTGAGAATCTGGCCATGTTAGCTTCCCCTCACAGTTCATCATGTGCCTCTTTTGAGAATTAGCATGTAAACCCATAAACCAAATCTAATTAGTCTTTTTATTCTTTGCTAATAAAACTTGAAACTTTCATTTGATCCAGTAAAACTCTTAATAATCCTTCTTTATTCCCCTCTTTTAAAAGCCATTTTTATATGTTCAAAGTAAAATAATTACTGACTAGCGAAAAATGTATTCCTAATTCCACAATTACCGTATTAAAAAAATTACCAGCTTAAAAATGTTTAAAGTCTGAGATTAATCTAGGAAATAAATTACTTTATTTAATGTGTATTGTAATTTTCTCTCAAATAATTACCTAGGGGTTGTGGAGAAACAGGGTTGGAGGGTTGTGGAGAAACACTGAGAAGATCCAGTGTATAATTTTAGGCCTGATCTGCTGACACAGATCAGACAGCCTGGATTGCTGTGATAGGAGATGGGGTCCTGGTTTCCTGTGGAGTGAGAACAGATATAGATCTCTTTGTGTATACACATGTGTACCTATATGTATACGTATAGTTGTGGTTTGTCATGAACGGGGAGGGGTCTTCCACTAGCAAGCTCATTTTCAGTCTCAATGGTCAACAGTTGAAGTAAGTGTCTATGTGGTGAGTCCCCTCCCCCCTGTACCACTGAAAGCTTCTTCTCCCTATCTCTATTACAGCATCTGACATGCATGTTTGAAAGCTTATACTTCCTAGACAGGTGGCATAGAATACTTTAGTCATCTAGTAATGACCCAAAGGGAATGTAATTATCAAATTATCTTTATTTTCCAACAAGTGAGAATAAATACCAGGGTTAATGGAAAGTTTGGTGGAGGGCAGGTGGGAATCATAAATTGGGACCTGAGCACTTCCAAACACCGGATGAACAAACACAGAGCCCTGGAAACTACTAGTTAGGCGGTTGGGAAATAGGTAACCCACAACTGAGTTCGGTAATTGTTGAATTTCACAAATTTCTGGGGAACTGGTTGTCTCCCAAATGAATCATACATGAAAAGTAGATATGATTTTTGCTTATGTAGACAGTCTTCTCAAGGCTTAGCTTGGTTCACCTCACTTCCCAGGAATATGGCATTTTTGTAGCTCAGGCATGGGGCCAGAGAGTACACTGTCTATATAGTAGCATAATTAGTATGTTGTAGAAAATTTCCAAATAATTCTCACGTCCAAATATTCCCTTTAGGTTTATTGGACTTTTCTGGAGAAATTGCACTACCTGTGATAGATGGATTGGGCTATACTGAAGGGGCCTAGGGCATGGGTTTTGTTCTTTCAGTTCTCCCCTTTATTTCCATTTTTCCCTCTTCTCTCCTCCTCTTGACCTCCTTTCCCCTTCTATCATAATTCTTTTCCTGGCTCCTGTACTTGAAAACCTAAATATAGCAAAACCTTACCCATTTTCACTCTGCTTACTTCTACTCATCCTTCAGACCTCAGCATATGTGTCATTTCCCCTGGAAAGTCCTCTCTCCCCTCAAACCACACCTCCCACCACCACCTCTTTCTTCAGACTACATTAGGCCCTGCCTTTTGTATCATCTAATTTAATACTGGCATTTATTCTGCACTTGATTGCTGATTGCTGATTGTGTAATACCAATGTCAGCTGGGGGCCATCTTGCTTCTTGAAATCTGGGTAAAATTGAGTTGAACCTCTCAATACCATGGCCTCAGAAAGCTCATCCCTCCACAGGTTGGCTGGTAATGAAAAAGTGAAAGGATTGTGAGTGGACATGTATTCTCCTGGCTTAGAATTGGTGAGAAGACTGGGACATAAATGTCCTACACTACCTGGGCCTCAGTTGAAATTCATATCAGTGCTCACTTTTAATGACAGCAAAACAATGATAATTAAAAGCATTTATGTATATATTGTATTTTATTGAAGAGTTTTTGAGGGAGAACTTCCCAGAATGGGCTCATATATCAAGCATATTTCTGCCCCTCATCTCCTGCATCTCCTACTGTTTTAGGGAATCAAAGCACATCTCTTTTTATTCAGAACATCTTCTCCCTGTGAAATCTGGGCATCAGCCAGCACTTAAGCACTGAGGGTAGGTGGGAGAAGTTCAACTTCTATCCCAAGTCCTTATCCAAATTCCATCCATCAAATTTCTCTCTCAAGAGAAATCCTGCCATTGCTACTAAAATAATACAATTTTCTCCAGCTCATTACACTTGCTTATTTCCTTCATTAGATTATAGGTTACATGAGAGAAGGGATTATATTCATCCTATTCAGATCTGTATTCCCAGCAGAATGTCTGGCATATGAAAGTGACCAGAAAGAATTTGTTCCAGGGAATAAATGAATGGGAGAGACACCATCCACCTATTGAAATTATGGAAATGACTGCAGTCTTTGGCATTCCAGTCTCTTAGTCAAGAAACCATTCAATTAAACTTTACTGCGTCACTCTTTGATGTGTTAGTAAAATATGTATATTTGGGGGGGTATATAAATTGATTATCTCCTTGTCCTAATAAAATATACAATGACGAAGATAAAACTAATGCATCTGGAATAATGAGCCAATTAGTAAGGATCTGTTTGGAATTTTCCATATGATGAAATAAATTTATAGAAGTAGAGAATAGAATGGAAGTTGCCAGGGGCTGGGGGGAGGAGGAAATGGGGGATTACTCTTCAACAGGTATAAAGTTTCAGTTATGCTAGCCAAAATGTTCTAGAGATGTGCTGTATAACATAATGCCTATAGGTAACAATAGTGTACTGTGCGCTTAAACATCTGATGAGTGGATTCATCTCATGTTAACTGTCATCACCGTTACTAAAAGCATACAAAAATTTCAGAGAAGGATATGGTCAGTGCTGGCTGGAATATTTGAGTGAACTTTTATAGAGGGGGAGCCTGATCAGGGTCTTAAAGGATGCATAAGATTTGGACTGCTGGTGGAAGTGGGGTGGAATGTTTTCCCACATGAGGGAGTGGATCATGAGTCAGGATAGTGAGATTGAAGTGAGCTTGGGAAGTATTCTTAACAGGTAGAGGAATTCAGCCTGGTGGAGGAACATATATGTTAGGGAGAAGTAAATCTCAGGTCACATAATTAACTTATGCTTGGAAAGCCAGGTAGAAATAGTTTAACTCTGTATATGTAAGAAATGAGAAGCCATTGTAGGATTTTGAGCAGAGGCATGACTTGATTGATGTTTATATGTCAGACTCATTGTCATCATTTATACCTTTTAACTATCCAGTGGGTTAAGACAATCTGAGACTCAAAGAGGCTGATTAAACTCCCCCATGGATGCACAGCGAGCTACTGGTAGAGGTTAGGTCCATTACGGATCCTCAGACTTCAAATCTGAGCTCTTTATATTCATCTTCTGGATTGTAGAAGAAAGATTACAGACAGATTAAGAGGAGACAGGAGTGGTGGAATCCTGAGCTGGCACCTCATTTCCTGAAGGGTGGAATTAAATACGGTTAGAGGGCAGGGGAAGAAACTCTCAATAGGTAGACTCCACACAGCAAATACTGAGAAAGAGCTCAGGCTCTCAGTCTGCTCTGAACTGAGCCTGGAGGAGGCTGATCCACCCAGAAAAGAAGAATCTTTGGGGATCTTTTGACGCTCTTGCAAAATCTCTGGGCTGTGAGCTGTGTCCCAGAGAAATCACAGCAGGGATAGGCATGGTCAGAAATGAATATTCGATCCTTGGACTCTGAGCAGATACCACTTTGCAACTCTAGTCAGTTGCTAATGACTTGCTTGGCTGAGCCTATGTCAATTTCTGGGTTTCTTGTTTTTCTGCTGGGCCTCTAACTGGCCTGTAGGCCCCAGAGTGCAACTGCAAAGGCAGGGAGGAAGTGAGGTAATGGAAGAGGAAGAAAGAAAGGAAGGGGCTGTGCCCAAAGTATCTGCAGCCAATGATGTGACTCAGGTGTTTATATGGACAAGTGGTAGGGAACCATCTTAGGAAGTCAGATGTTGCTGTGAGGTCCTGAGGAGAATGTTGAAGGCCACAGCAGGTCAGGCTGCCACTTTGTTTCGGGTCAGTAGTTTCTAAACCACTCAGAGCAGAAACTGGACAAAACCTCTTGTCACTCTCCAGCCAAGCATGGCTTTTGTTAAAAATCCAATGAAGGTGTTCCCAGAGGAACTGCCCATCCATTGTTTATTCATTATGTGAACATCGCCTTCTCTGCCATGGGCTGATCCCTCATCTGGAGATGGGAAATTTTCCTTGCTATATGCCTATAGGATACTATCATTGTTTGTCCAAACCCAGACAATATTATCATAAAAGCTGTAGATGCTAAAAGTAGAGAATATTAGCCCAGTAGTAGTCTTAGGGCATGGGTTTGAAATGATCACAAGGGAGGTGAATAGTCTCATTACAGGTTTTAGATCAAGTTTTCATATGTTGAAAACTTAAAGAATTGAGCTCTAATATTACATTATTAAGAATTCTATGAGCGGGGCACCTGGGTGGCTGAGTCGTTAAGCGTCTGCCTTCGGCTCAGGTCATGATCCCAGGGTCATGGGATCGAGCCCCGCATTGGGCTCCCTGCTCAGCGGGAAGCCTGCTTCTCCCTCCCCCACTCCTCCTGCTTGTGTTTCCTCTCTCGCTGTCTCTCTGTCAGATAAATAAATAAAATCTTAAAAAAAAAAAACTTATTAAAAAAAAAAGAATTCTATGAGCAATGCTCTAAGATGATTTTTATTCTTATTCTACAGGTAAGATATAGAATGCAAAATTCTACAATTCAAAGCCTCAGGAACTGAGGTAACTAAACTAAGATATACATGAGGAAACAAACTGAGATATTGGTCTCCAATATTTCAGTCTGTTGCATCACAAAATAATAAAATCACGATTCATAGGAATATGTAATAACTGACATATGATGTTATGGGAAAGGATTTTCAGCTTAAAGGCAAGAATTCCAGTTGAATTGAATGTGTCCATATTTCAGCACATGCTCTGAAAATTGTCAAGCCTTGAATTGTATAACTTATGTGTACTTGACTTTTGTTGTCATTTCTCCTTGACTGTTTGAAAGTACATGTAGCAATGCAGTTCTAGTGCTGATTCTTCTACTCCTGTGTAATCCTGAATGGATTATTTCTTCTTTCTGGGCTTTACTGGTATCATATGTAAAATGTTTATTTGATGTATTGTGTGAGTTTAAAACCCAGATAAACACTTTGTTTGGCCGTTGGAGAGTGCCTGGAAAAGAGAACCAGGGGGGCTCTGCAGGTGTGGGGAATGTTCTATTTATTGATCTATGCTCTGGTTACAAGCTGTATTCACTTGGTAAAAATTTATTGAATGGTGCATTTATGAATTTTTCACTTCTCTATATTCATGTTTTATTCAATAATATTTTTCTTTAAAGGTTAATAAACAACAACAGAAATATACTCTCTAGAAGAAAGCGGGTATAAATGCATAGAAAATAAGCAAATAGACAACAAAACAATGTAAAATGGTATATGAATCTTCGTTTCTTTTGAGAGATTACTATTCTCAGAGGACATTGAAGGCCAAAGTAACTGTTAGAAGATAAGTATGTGCCAGCAGTGACCACAGCTCCAAATGGGATGGGTTTTCCTTGGTATCAAATGCATAATTACAAGATCACCTAATGCAAGCTGCCTTTTGAAATGCAGCTGTGTTAACACTTCAGAACCTGATTTGTTAAATTAAACTTTATTCTGAGGTACTATGATATTTAATAAATGGAACACAGAGATAGTCAATTGAAAATTGAAACGTGCAGTTTTCCCAGACCTCAGAACCTCAGCAGCCATATTGTTGCCCTGTGGTGCTATTAAACAATAGCACAATGTCACAAAATATTGAAGGTCTTAGAACACAGGAAGACTAGAATCAAGTGAGTAGGAACATAATCAGTTTTGTTAACACAGATCAATTTAGACAAATCCAAGCCTTTCTTCGCCACTAATGGTAATCTTCAACCATGCTGGAACTTCTGTTTATAATAAATGGGTGGCAAACCATTGAAGATAAGAAGGAAAGAAATCTTAGACTCCAGATACTGGGCACCACCGTGACATCAAGTTGTGAATTGAAACTGGAACCTATCTGGACCATGGCAGATACAATTCCCTGATCTTGAACACACACAAATTCTCTTAGGAGTTTTGAGACATAGTTCCTTAAGCAAGCCTGGGGGCAAAGACTTCCTTCTTGTAGAAGTTAGTGCCTAAAGACTAAGGCTAGTGTTAGAAAGCTGAAATTTTATAAAATGAGGAGTCATAGGACTATAAATTGAATAACCACATGGTAATCCCTAGTAACACTGAATATATGTACAACTTATGGTACAGCAGTTCCACTCTTGGGGTTATTCTCTAGAGAAACCTGCTTGTTTGTGCAACCTAAGACATGTATGTCTCTAGTAGCATTTGGTTAAAAAAAATGGGAACAAACCCCAAATTTTTATCAATATAAAGGTGTACAAATTAAATGCTATGAATGTATAAATTAAATACAATAAGATACTATTGAGCAGGAACAAAAAATGTATTAGAATCTCTGAAATGAATAAAAGTAAGCTGCAGAAATAAAAAATAAGATAATTTTAAAAACATAAAAAAAACACTATTTTTTTTTAGGAATCAATATATAAGAAGTAAATTAGAGGTGCACATGAACAATAGTGTGAAGTTCATTATGTGGTTACCTCTGAAAAAGTTCACAAATAATTAAAATAAATTTGTAATCCATCTACTTAACCACATGCCCACTTCTTTGTGTACATGATATTTACAGAGCTTCTTCCTTGTCTTACTCCATCTTCTGAGGGCTAAGAAACAAACAAAAGAAGAATATGATATAGTCCTTGTCCTCAAAGATTTATACTCTAATTGGAAGGCATATGGGAGACTTTAGACCAAAGTATCAGCATTTAATAGTGAAGAAATGGTCTGAAATGAAGATACAGCTTGAAGCAAAAGTATACACAAAACCTAACTCCCAGTGTATGGCTAAGGAGGGAGAAATTAATGCGTGTGCAGCAAAACCAACTCTGCAAGCACAGAGTATAAATCCTCCCATTGAGCTCTTCATTCTTCTTTCCAAGATGCAGTGAAATCCATTGATTTGACAAATGATTCTATTCAAGCCTAGTTACTTCAAACACCTTACAACAGCCTAAAGTTCTGCAAAAGCATTTTTTTTTTTTGTTCTGTGGTATATATACTTTTTTTTTTTTTTTTTTTTTTTTAGTGTAAGTGTGATGACTCTCCTCATGAATTCAGATCGGTGATAGGTGTCGCATAAATTAGTCATTTTGTATTTGAAGAACACACACAATGTTTTTCACCAAGTCCTTTATAAAAGAATACAGTGGAACAGACTAAAACAGAGTCTCCCCCTCAAGAGAAAACAAGGGTGTATTATAGGAAAGATCCAATGTCATTCCTGACAACATGTGTTCTGGATTGTAAGAGACTTGCAGCGACATGCTAGGTTCAATCACCTGGAAGGACCTTTTCCAGATCTAAGACTCTCTAGCTTCTGCTTTCAAAAGTGTATATAAATACTGTCTTTAAACATTGCCATGTATCTTTAAGAGTCTACTGTGGGGGTGTCATCCTTTAGAGTCTGCAATCCCTTGGTTAAGCTGTATTATCATCATTAAATTAGTTTTATTACAGCTTGGAAGATCTCAAAAATAACAAGCTTGATGCAGTTGCTCCATTTATATATGTCCTAAAATTCTCTCTTCTGAAATTCAAAGGGACTCCATAGGTCTTGTACTTCAGAGGTTAATAAAAAGGACTGAGTTCTTCTTACATGAGTTTTCTATAATTTTTATAGTTTAAAGCTCAGCTCCTCATTCTGCCTTCATTTTTCTAAGATGAGAACCTATTTAATTTTGAGCCCAATTTTACACATTTTATTCTTAAAATCCTCATAAGTAAGGCAGGGCAGCTACTATTGAATCCATCTTCCAAGTAAGAAAACTAACACATGAAGAGGTTGATTTGCTTAGATTATTGTGACAACCAGACACAATCTGAGGCAGTTAGTTCCCAACCTCATGCTCTTCTCTGCTACCTCGCCTTAAAATGAAGGAAAGTTTTGTACAAATATGCATGTATGCCCACATACACACATATGCGCAAATGCACACACACTTCTCTGAGAGTAGGCAGAAGGAAAGAGGCTATACCCAAATTATTAAACCTGTTTTTTGTTTGTTTCCTAAAATATGGGAAGAGTTGGTAGGGAAGGGCTATCTCATAATGAGGATTTATAAATCCTGTTACATAATTGGGCAGTCTAATATGGCAACAACATCAAGGTTTTAAAAAAATTTTAGACTTAATACTGTTTAGAGCAATTTTAGGTTCACAGCAAAATTGAGAAGGCACCAATTTCCTGTATACCCCGGCCCCACACATGCGTAGCCTGCCCTATTGTCAACATCTTCCACCAGAGTGGTACATTTGTGATAACTGATAAACCTGCATTGACACATGTTATCGCCCAAAGTTCATAGTTTACATTAGGGTTCACTCTTGGTGTTGTACATTCTATGGGTTTGCTCAAAAGTATGATGATATGTATACCTCCTTAGAGTATCAGACAGAATATTTCCCCTGCCCTAAAAATCCTCTGACAACATTACAGTTTGAACCCACATAAACAATCCAAGAAACCTTGGAAATTTTATACTGTCAAGTATCCTCAATGTGCATCCAGGTCATTGTATCTTATGGCTTTTTATTAATTACTATGATTCAGAAATAAGGAATTCCATAGTTAAATAAATCTGACATAAACTGGGAGATCTAAAAAGGTTTCTTCTCTGTCATACTTCTCAGAGCCTCTAATGTATGATGAGAAAGTCAGATTTCTGAGAAGAAGCATGGGATGCAGCATTTTCCAAACACTTGACTATAGAACTCTGTTTCTTTTATGGTACATTTTCTAAAACTCCTTTGGGAAATATTGCTCTAATTCAACTTTAATATTTTTGCTCTAATTCAACTTTAATATTTTTAGCAAAAGAGGAAAGTGAAATGATTATCCAGAAATAGACAGCTTGATAAGGGAAATTAAGCTAAAGAGTTGGGGAGAGATCATTAACTATCATTTTTCCCAAAAAAGAGTGAATATAATTAGATGCTACTTTACAGCCTATATAATGCTACTGAAACAAATGTAATCTCCAGAAAACTAAATAGGGAATTATGTAATGCACGTATATTTCACACTTCTAAAAACATCTATCATCATAAACAGCATACAGAAGGCACACAATTTCATTTTGGCAGCAATAATATTACTCATACATTAAATATCTATTAGACATCTGGAATACCTATAAGAGATTAATATCACTGACATTATTCTCACATATAGAAATGCTCTGATAGTAATAAGCTAGAATGTGTTAATATATGCTTCATAGGCCCATGGATGGATCTATGTAATTAAGGGGAACAGTTTTTTTTTTTTTTAATCATTTAGGCTAATCCTCTCATTTTGAGTAAACTGAGGCCCAGGTGGATGAAAGGCAAACACATGGCTTTTGGCAGCTATGACCCAAGAGCCTGAATTCCATAAGCATGTGTAACCATGCCAACTTTCTGGAGATGGTTCATGGAGTACTCCATTCCATTCTCATTTAAACTTCCATTCAGGTTTATAGCATAGAGGACAATTATAAAATAATATCACACCATTCCTGGGAGAAAAATTCTCCTGTTCAGACAGAACAACTAAGTGCATCCTTTCCCTTCTGAGGAGGGTGAGTGGTGGGGAATAGCTGCACAATGTGTGCCTGGATTCATCAGCCATATATTCCCTTGTTTAGAAAAACCTGCTTTATTTAGAGATGCACACCCTTTTCAAGGAGAATAGGTCTTCTTTCTTGTCTGTAAATTTCATTGGGGTTAAAAAGCATGAATAAAACCAGTGAATGCAAGAAATAGAATCATCTTTCAGAAAAAAACAAAAAAAGTTTAACTTTCCTTGACATACATAATGGAAAGAAGAAGGAACATTATTCTTTCTCTGTTTGTTGTCTGTCACTAGGTAGGCTTGGTGTCATTACAAATGATTTGGTATCTCATCACGTACATCAGAAGCAAGCGTTGATTCTTTCTCTTTAAGCTTGCTCACTGGCTCTCTCTCTCTTTTTTTTTTAAGATTTTATTTATTTATTTGAGAGAGAGAGTGAGAGAGTGAGTGAGCACAAGAGGGGGAGCGGGAGAGGGAGAAGCAGACTCCCTGCTGAGCAGGGAGCCCGATGCGGGACTCGATCCAGGGACTCCAGGATCATGACCTGAGCCGAAGGCAGTTGCTTACCCGACTGAGCCACCCAGGCGCCCTGCTCACTGGCTCTCTGATTTCCAACTCTAGAGTCCAAATAATTCCTACTTGGTCAGAAATGCCGAACACCTGTGTATCTAGCACCAAGTTCTTCTCTGTGTAAAGTTCTTGGGATTTAGTATTTCTGCTTTGTCCCAGTATTGTATAGGGTCTGCCAGAATTTTTGGTACAACATCAGATCTTTTCACCAAGGCTGCTTGATCTTAGCAAAACCAATATTTCCAAGTACCAGTTTGGCCAACGAGCAGCAGAGATGAGATTATCTTTACCTTCTGATAAAGAGAAGCAATATTTGATAAACTTCTAAGACATGATAAATGTCAGAGACTGTGACTCAGCAATATGTGGGCCACCTAGGATCTCAAGCCCAAATAGTCACAGCATCTCTGTTATTAGTGATTTTTCCCTTCCCAAAGAGGATTAAAGTAGAATCGTTTATCAGAATCCAAATCCATCCAGACTAGGTCTGAATTTCTCACTCCTTGTCAGATTATTTTGATTCTTAGGTATCAAGGCATATATAGACTAACTATACCTGAGAATCACAAGCAGAAAAGGAAAACAACAAAAGAAAAATGATGTGGCTTCATGGTTTAGCGCTTCTGATACATATTAGCACAGATTTGTTTTTTCTTTATGATTGATTACATGATTGAAGAAAAAAGACCTGGGCTTCTGACTTTGGCTTTCATTTAAAATCCAAACCGAAAGCTGAATATCATGACTCTACTGGCTGACTGGGGGAGGACTCTTCAGATCTTCTATAACACCTGTGATTATGATTGGCCATACCTGCCACATTGATGTACAGGGAGCATCCTTATCTCAGAATGATAAAAGAAGCTCTCTTGCCACCTGAAATAAAAAGCAAACTTTTCAACACCAAGAATTACAACTCATGTCCCTAAAAGTGGGTTCTTTGGGAACATTTCAGCCTCAACAAGTGAATGATGACTTGCTGGTGAATCACATCTCTTGACAGGGAAAGGGACAAAGACTCAAGCAACACCTCTACACAATAAGAGACTGGAACTTTTCTCTAGCAAGCTGCCCAATGTAAAGTAAGTCCTTAGTGAAATTTGAGAAGCCAAAATGTCACCACCTGCTGAGGTAACCATTTCTTGCTGGTCTCCTGTAAATCTGAAATTTGGGGATTAGAAATAGTCTTTTTTATTAATAGGCACTTTTATTTAAAAAAGAAATTGATGACACAATGGAAATGGGTTGAGTTACAGAGTAGAGTGGGTTAGCTTAACTGATGTCATTCAAACCAAGCCTTTTTAGCTCTTCCTCTTGGGACATATTGCTCATTTTCACAGAGTTTTGTACTTTACATTTAAACAAAAGGCAACTTCATCTCTCACCAGGATTATTCAAAGATTAGCTACAATAAAGCACCACATTTAAATAGGCCCTGCTTCTGCAGTCTTCTCTTGTACCATATTCATGGGGCAACCCAAAGGACTGAAGTCTGGATTCTCAGCCTTTATAGTTTGTACCTCTCTGAAGATACATCTCAATTCCTCTGTCTAAAGAAAGGAGAGGAGTAGTGAGACAGCCTAGTAGAGATGAATTGAGGTGATTGAAACAAGAGAGAGAAAGAGAGGAGAAGTTTATTCAGGCCTTAGAAACACAAATCAAGACTTCAGGCCAGTGTCAGAAGATGTCAGACTGATGCTGTGGGATGTCCACTGTCTTTGTGGGCCAAAGGTACTTTCAGCCTAGGTACTCCAGGGGTTAAGGATCTATCTGTCCCCTCAGCCTCATAATAGTTGACTGTACCTGCCTTGTTACACTGTGACTAAGCCTTAATGAAGGTCAGGGTGATAGAGTACCCAGTAGATTCAATTCTGAGACATAGGAGATTGTGGCTTTTCCCAAGGCAGTTCCAATCTTAAATCTCTTTATACAAATGTAAACAACTGTGTATATGCACATGCATGTGTCTATATTGCAATTTATTGGGTACTTCCCATATGCCTGACTCTATAAGTTGTTTACACTATTATTTCATCTTCATGACAACTCTCTGAAGTAGGTACTTAGTATTTCCTATTATGCATGGGCATAAGAAGTATATTACAAAAGGAAGAGAATGGTTACTTAAGACCACTTGGACCCGGATGTCAATTTTGCCAGGGGTTAGCCTCATCACAAGCCCCTTACAACTTCCTGGGAACTAGCTGGAGAGTCTAACCCTGTCCTGATCTGACACATCCTCAACATCACCAGCAGAGACACCAAACTGGTGTCCACAGAGCCATAGATTGTGAAGAACCAAACAATTTAATGTGTAGATGACTCTTAGTCCCATAAAACATAAGGCCCCCAGAACAGGAAGACAGCCAGTATATAAAAGAGGCAGTTCTGATCCTAGGTCCTATTCCTTTATGGTCTTTGCTCTTTTCCTCATTAGCTATTTGGCCTGGGATAATTTTATAACCTCTATGAGCCTCAGATTCATCATTTACAAAATGAGAGTAATGAAGTCTATCTTTACAATGCACTTTTCTGTGTGGTGCCTGGCAACAGAGTAAACTTTAGATAAATTATTAACTTTCAGAATTATTACTTTCAGAATTATTACTAGTAGTAGTAATACCAAAATTTGCAGAATTACTTGGCATATATTAGGTGCCAAAAGTATATGTGGAAGGATGCTGGCTTTTTCAAAGCTTATATGTTTTCTTATCCTTACAAACATAAAGAAAAACAGACACAGTAATGCATACCAATCTTTTTACCTACTTCAGTTTGCTCTGCTGCTCCTCTGTTCCACATCATATAGAAACCAACATAGTTATTCTAGGAAGTGATGGCTGGACTTTTCTGTGACACTAAACATGTTGACATTCTTCATCTTTGGCATCTTTACAACTTCTCAACAGAGTAGTCAGAACAAGTATCACTTGGCTAATGAGGTTACCTAGCCAGTAAAATATCAGAAAAGGAGTCAAACTCCAGATTATCTGAATCTTCACCATCAACTCTGGTTACACTATTACAAATTTGGTCTATTCTATACTCCTACTCCCCTCAAACCTGTGAATCAACAGATCAAAAGTAATAAGATCATTTGTTACTGCTTTCAAGACAGTCTTGAGCAAAGCCATTCTGCACGGCATGAAGCATTGTCAACACAGTGTTAGGGGAAGAATGGGGGTGATACTGATCCACAATTTAGACCTCTCTATCGATAAGCACCTTCTTATTTCATTGGAGGGAAACACACAACACTCATGAAAGTTATGAGCAGAAATTATGATGGAAGCAGCATAAGAATAGATACAAATTTGTATCCATTGTGAAAAGGAAGGAACCTTGGAAAAATCTTATATTAGTACTTGGTTCTACATGGACAAGATCCCCAACTCTGAATAATTAATGTTTCCTTCTTGAGTCCCAGGTTTATCATAGAAGACTTTGGTGTATTACTTAGACCTAAAAACAAAACACGCAAGTATAGCCAAATGAGTTTTTTTTGCCTAGACCTTGTACCAACTTAGGTGAAAGTAGCTTCATCATAAAATAAATAACCAAATGAATAAATAGGGTAAATAAACACATAAATAAAACTTGGAATGAAATTTCTAGAAGCAAACCCCCCACCAAAAAAAAAAAACCCTTTTTTAAAAGTCAAAAATAATAGACTAATACTGTTTGGTATTGGGATGCATAATTTACCTCCTGTCAGAAATCTCAGGATTTGATGTTGGGTTTTTTAAGGTGTTTTTGTTTTTCAATGAGCATATACATATCTGTGAAATATTGAAGATCAGAGGAAAATAAACCTTTCTTTAAAAAAGAAAGATTTTTTATTTATTTATTTGAGAGTAGGGAGGGGCAGAGGGACAAGCAGACTCCCTGCTGCGTGGGGAGCCTGACACAGTGCTCCATCCCAGGACCCTGAGATTATGATCTGAGTCAAAGTCAAACACTTAACCGACGGTGCCACCCAGGTGCCCCAAAAATAAACCTTTAAAAGAATACATATAAGATACTTGCAAAATGACACTCCATCAAAAAAAGCCAACACATATTAAGGGTGTCATATGTTAAATTGTGATTCCCCCCCAAAACACTCATTTTGATGTCCTATCCCCAGTACTTTAGAATACAACCTTATTTGTCAATAGGATTGTTGCAGATATAATTAGTTAACATGAAGTCATACTGAGTAGGACGGGTCTGTACTCCAGTACTGCTGGTATTTTTATATAAAGGGAAAATTTAGACACAGAGATGAACACAGTGAGAATGCCATGTGAATATGAAGATGCGATGTTTCTACAAGCCAAGAGATGCTAAAGATTGCCAGCAACTGACCAGAAGCTAGAGGGGACACATGGAACAGATTCTTCTTCAGGCCCTCCAAGAACCAACCCCTTTGACACCTTAAATGTGGACTCTCCTAGCCAGAATTGTAAGATAATGCATTTTTAATTTCTTTATTTTTATTTTATTTTATTTTATTATCATTATTTTTTAAATTTCTGCTTAAGCCACTAGGTTGGTGGTTCTTTGCTATGGCAGCTCTAGAAAGCTGCTAATACCAAGGGAAATAGAATTTGTCAGAATTGTTGAAAGCCACTTACATCACTGGGTTCTTTTACAATGTTAACCATCATTTACATAAGATGTTTGGAACGAAAAACTCAGAAAAAGTGGACAATCCTAAATATATTCAAAGCTGTCTCCTCCTCGGGTTTAAGTGTTGCTCTGGAGAAAGTTTCAGATTTTTATTTCAACTGAGAGTCTTCCCAGTTTGTGATGTAATAAGATTCCAACAGGTAGAATGCATTGAGGAAAATTACTTTCTGCAAAGATGTATGATTCATCATACATCCCTATGTCTAAGCTATTTAAAAGAAATTATCTATAGGGTTATATCACCAATTTAAAAGTTATTGCAATTATTAATTGTGTCAGTATGATTTTTTTTATTATGTTATGTTAAACACCATACATTACATCATTAGTTTTTGATGTAGTGTTCCATGATTCACTGTTTACATATAACACCCAGTGCTCCATTCAATATGTGCCCTCTTTAATTCCCATCACAAGGCTAAACCAACCCCCTACCCACCTCCCCTCTAGAACCCTCAGTTTGTTTCTCAGAGTCCATAGTCCCTCATGGTTCATCTCCCCCTCCAATTTCTCCACCTTCATTTTTCCCTTCCTACTATCTTCTTCTTTTTTTTTTTTTTTAAAGATTTTATTTATTTGACAGAGAGAGAGATAGCGAGAGCAGGAACACAAGCAGGGGGAGTGGGAGAGGGAGAATCAGGCTTCCTGCCGAGAAGGGAGCCCGATGTGGGACTCGATCCCAGGACCCTGGGATCATGACCTGAGCCGAATGCAGATGCTTAACGACTGAGCCACCCAGGCGCCCTCTTCTTTTTTTTCACATATAATGTATTATTGGTTTCAGAGGTACAGGTCTGTGATTCAACAGTCTTACACAATTCACAGTGCTCACCATAACACATACCCTTCCCAATGTCTATCACCCAGCCACCCCATCCCGCTCACCAACCCCACCACTTCAGCAACCCTCAGTTTGTTTCCTGAGATTAAGAATTCCTCATATCAGTGAGATCATATGATACATGTCTTTCTCTCATTGACTTATTTCGCTCAGCATAATACCCTCCAGTTCCATCCACGTCATTGTAAATGGCAAGATTTCATTCTTTTTGATGACTGCATAATATTCCATTGTATATATATACCACATCTTCTTTATCCAGTCATCTGTCGATGGACATCTTGGCTCTTTCCACAGTTTGGCTATTGTGGAACTTGCTGCTATAAACATTGGGGTGCATGTACCCCTTCGGATCACTACATTTGTGTCTTTGGGGTAAATAACAGGTAGTGCAAATGCTGGGTCGTATGGTAGCTCGATTTTCAACTTTTTGAGGAACCTCCATACTGTTTTCCAGAGTGGCTGCACAAGCTTGCATTCCCACCAACAGTGTAGGAGGGTTCCCCTTTCTCCGCATCCCCTCCGACATCTGTCATTTCCTGACTTGTTAATTTTAGCCATTCTGACTGGTGTGAGGTGGTTTCTCATTGAGGTTTTGATTTGGATTTCCCTGATGCTGAGCGATATTGAGCACTTTTTCATGTGTCTGTTGCCATTTGGATGTCTTCTTTGGAAAAATGTCTGTTCATGTCTTCTGCCCATTTCTTGATTAGATTCTTTGTTCTTTGGGTGTTGAGTTTGATGAGTTCTTTATAGATTTTGGATACTAGCCCTTTATCTGATATGTCATTTGCAAATATCTTCTCCCATTCTGTCGGTTGTCTTTTGGTTTTGTTGACTGTTTCCTTTGCTTTGCAAAAGCTTTTTATCTTGATGAAGTCCCAAGAGTTCATTTTTGCCCTTGCTTCCCTTGCTTTGGCGATGTTTCTAGGAAGAAGTTGCTTCGGTTGAGGTCAAACAGGTTGCTGCCTGTGTTCTCCTTTAGGATTTTGATGGACTCCTGTCTCACATTTAGGTCTTTCAACCATTTGGTGTCTATTTTTGTGTGTGGTGTAAGGAAATGGTCCAGTTTCATTCTTCTGCATGTGGCTATCCAATTTTCCCAACACCATTTGTTGAAGAGACTGTCTTTGTTCCATTGGACATTCTTTCCTGCTTTGTCAAAGATGAGTTGACCATAGAGTTGAGGGTCCATTTATGGGCTCTCTATTCTGTTCCATTGATCTATGTGTCTGCTTTGTGCCAGTACCATACCGTCTTGATGATGACAGCTTTGTAATAGAGCTGGAAGTCCGGAATTGTGATGCCGCTGGCTTTGCTTTTCTTTTTCAACATTGCTCTGGCTATGCGGGGTCTTTTCTGGTTCCATACAAATTTTAGGATTATTTGTTCCATTTCTTTGAAAAAAGTGGATGGTATTTTGATGGGGATTGCATTGAATGTGTAGATTGCTCTAGGTAGCATTGACATCTTCACAGTATTTGTTCTTCCAATCCATGAGCATGGGACGTTTTTCCATTTCTTTGTGTCTTCCTCAATTTCTTTCATGAGTATTTTATAGTTTCCTGAGTACAGATCCTTTGTCTCTTTGGTTAGATTTCTTCCTAGGTATCTTATGGTTTTGGGTGCAATTGTAAATGGGATCGACTCCTTAATTTCTCTTTCTACTGTCCTGTTGTTGGTGTATAGGAATGCCACTGACTTCTGTGCATTGATTTTATATCCTGCCACTTTACTGAATTCCTGTATGAGTTCTAGCAGTTTTGGGGTGGAGTCTTTTGGGTTTTCCACATAAAGTATCATATCATCTGCAAAGAGTGAGAGTTTGACTTCTTCTTTGCCAATTTGGATGCCTTTGATTTCTTTTTGTTGTCTGATTGCTGTGGCTAGGACTTCCAATACTATGTTGAATAGCAGTGGTGATAGTGGACATCCCTGCCGCGCTCCTGACCTTAGGGGGAAAGCTCTCAGTTTTTCCCCATTGAGAATGATATTCACTGTAGGTTTTTCATAGATGACTTTTATGATATTGAGGTATGTACCCTCTATGCCTATACTCTGAAGAGTTTTGATCAAGAAAGGATGCTGTACTTTGTCAAAAGCTTTTTCTGCATCTATTGAGAGGATCATATGGTTCTTTTTCTTTCTTTTGTTAATGTATTGTATCACATTGATTGATTTGCGGATGTTGAACCAACCTTGCAGCCCAGGGATAAATCCCACTTGGTCGTGGTGAATAATCCTTTTAATGTACTGTTGGATCCTATTGGCTAGTATTTTGGTGAGAATTTTTGCATCCATGTTCATCAGGGATATTGGTCTGTAATTCTCCCTTTTGATGGGGTCTTTGTCTGGTTTGGGGATCAAGGTAATGCTGGCCTCATAAAATGAGTTTGGAAGTTTTCCTTCCGTTTCTATTTTTTGGAACAGTTTCAGAAGAATAGGTATTAATTCTTCTTGAAATGTTTGGTAGAATTCCCCTGGGAAGCCATCTGGCCCTGGGCTTTTGTTTTTTGGGAGATTTTTGATGACTGCTTCAATTTCCTTAGTGGTTATAGGTCTGTTCAGGTTTTCTATTTCATCCTGGTTCAGTTTTGGTAGTTGATACATCTCTAGGAATGCATCCATCTCTTCCAGGTTATCTAATTTGCTGGCATAGAGTTGCTCATAATATGTTCTTATAATTGTTTGTATTTCTTTGGTGTTGGTTGTGATCTCTCCTCTTTTCATTCATGATTTTGTTGATTTGGGTCATTTCTCTTCTCTTTTTGATAAGTCTGGCCAGGGGTTTATCAATCTTGTTAATTCTTTCCAAGAACCAGCTCTTAGTTTCATTGATCTGTTCTACTGTTCTTTTAGTTTCTATTTCATTGATTTCTGCTCTGATCTTTATGATTTCTCTTCTCCTGCTGGGTTTAGGCTTTATTTGCTGTTCTTTCTCCAGCTCCTTTAGGTGTAGGGTTAGGTTGTGTACTTGAGACCTTTCTTGTTTCTTGAGAAAGGCTTGTATTGCTATGTACTTTCCTCTTAGGACTGCCTTTGCTGCATCCCCAAGATTTTGAACAGTTGTGTTTTCATTTTCATTGGTTTCCATGTATTTTTTAATTCTTCTTTAATTTCCTGGTTGACCCATTCGTTCTTTACTAGGATGCTCTTTAGCCTCCATGTATTTGAGTTCTCTCTGACTTTCCTCTTGTGATTGAGTTCTAGTTTCAAAGCATTGTGGTCTGAAAATAGGCAGGGAATGATCCCAATCTTTTGGTACCGGTTGAGACCTGATTTATGACCTAGGATGTGATCTATTCTGGAGAATGTTCCATGGGCACTAGAGAAGAATGTGTATTCCGTTGCTTTGGGATGGAATGTTCTGAATATGTGTGTGAAGTCCATTTGGTCCAGTGTGTCATTTAAAGTCTTTATTTCCTTGTTGATCTTTTGCTTAGACGATCTGTCCATTTCAGTGAGGGGGATGTTAAAGTCCCCCACTATTATTGTACTGTTGTCGATGTGTTTCTTTGCTTTTGTTATTAATTGCCTTATGTAATTGGCTGCTCCCATGTTAGGGGCATAGATATTTACAATTGTTAGATCTTCTTGTTGGATAGATCCTTTAAGTAGGATATAGTGTCCTTCCTCATCTCTTATTACAGTCTTTGGTTTAAAATCTAATTTGTCTGATATAAGGATTGCCACCCCAGCTTTCTTTTGGTGTCCATTAGCATGGTAAATGGTTTTCCACCTGCTCACTTTCAATCTGGGGGTGTCTTTGGTTCTAAAATGAGTCTCTTGCAGACAGCATATCGATGGATCTTGTTTTTTAATCCAGTCTGTTAGCCTGTGTCTTTTGATTGGGGCATTTAGCCCATTTACATTCAGGATAACTATTGAAAGATAGGAATTTAGTGCCATTGTATTGCCTGTAAGGTGACTGTTACCGTATATTGTCTGTGTTCCTTTCTGGTCTATGTTGCTTTTAGGGTCTCTCTTTGCTTAGAGGACCCTTTTCAAGATTTCCTGTAGGGCTGGTTTTGTGTTTGCAAATTCCTTTAGTTTTTGTTTGTCCTGGAAGCTTTTTATCTCTCCTTCTATTTTCAATGACAGCCTAGCTGGATAGAGTATTCTTGGCTGCATATTTTTCTCATTTAGTGCTCTGAATATATCCTGCCAGTCCTTTCTGGCCTGCCAGGTCTCTGTGGATAGGTCTGTTGCCAATCTAATGTTTCTACCTTTGTAGGTTACATATCTCTTCTCCCGAGCTGCTTTCAGGATTTTCTCTTTGTCTATGAGACTCGTAAGTTTTACTATTAGATGTCAGGGAGTTGACCTATTTTTATTGATTTTGAGAGGGGTTCTCTGTGCTTCCTGGATTTTCATGCCTGTTTCCTTCCCCAAATTAGCGAAGTTCTCTGCTATAATTTGCTCCATTATACCTTCTGGCCCTCTCTCTCTTTCTTCTTCTTCTGGGATCCCAATTATTCTAATGTTGTTTTGTCTTATGGTATCGCTTATCTCTCAAATTCTGCCCTCGTGATCCAGTAGTTGTTTATCTCTCTTTTTCACAGCTTCTTTATTTTCCATCATTTCATCTTCTATATTACTGATTCTCTCTTCTGCCTCATTTATTCTAGCAGTTAGCACCCCCATTTTTGATTGCACCTCATTAATAGCCTTTTTGATTTCTACTTGGTTGGATTTTAGTTCTTTTACTTCTCCAGAAAGGGTTTCTCTAATAACTTCCATATTTTTTTCAAGCCCAGCTAGTATCTTTAAAGTGATGATTCTGAACTCTAGATCTGACATCGTACTAATGTCCGTATTGAGTAGGTCCCTGGCAGTCGGTACTACCTCTTGTTCTTTTTGTTGAGGTGATTTTTTCCGTCTTGTCATTTTGTGCAGAGGAGAATAGATTAATGAGAGAACAAAATGCTAGCAGAGTAACCACGTCCCCAGAAAATATACTCTAAACAAATCAGAAAAGACCTGAAGCAGTGGGATAAGAAAGGGAAAGAGAGAAAAAAGAAAAAGAAAAAAAAGAAAAAGAAAAAGATAAAAACAAAAACAAACAAAACAAAACAACAACAACAAAAGAAAAACCAGAATGTGATCAAATATGATCTATATGGTATATAAATCAGTGCCACACACTAGATTTGGGGTGTATTTTGGTCTTTTAGAAGAAAGTGCCTCCCAAAATTTTAAAGAAAGAAAAACTTATATATGTACAAAAATAAGGGTTGATATGATGAAGGGATGGAATATGACTGTAAAAATGGAAATTATAAAAAAATTTTATAAAAGGAATTGATAAGGAGTTGTTTGAAAAAAGAAAGAAGAGGATTTAAAAAAAGAAAAAAGAAAAAGAAAAAAAAAGGGAGAGGATGTGATTAGGCAGGGGAATAGAAAACACCATATACTAGAGATTTAGGGTATATTTTAATCTGTTAGAAGAAACTATCTCAAAATTTTAAAGAGGGAACAACTTATATATATAAGCCAAAAATATGGGTAACTACTATGAAGGGATAGAATATGACTCTAAAAATGAAAAATAAAAATGTTTTTTTTAAAAAAAGGGATTGATAAGATATTGGTTGAAAAAGGGAAAAAGAAAAATTCAAAAAGAAATAAAAAGACAAAAAGACAGTTTAAAAAAAATTAACTTTAAAAGACTAAAGAATCATGGTAAAAAAGCCGTGAATTCTATGTGCAGTAGTCCCCTAGCGCTGGAGTTCTGCCGTTCTCATTGATCGGTAAACTTGGTCTTGGCTGGCTGTTCTCGCTGATCTTCTGGGGAGGGGCCTGTTGCCGCGGTTTCCAAATGTCTCTGCCAGAGGCGGAGTTGCCCCGCCCTTGCCCCCTCCCGGCTAAGTAATCTGCTTGGGTTTGCTCTCCGGGGCTTTTGTTCCCTGCGAGCTTTCCGTACAGCTTTGGAGGTGGAGAGTGAAAATGGCACCTGCCAATCTCCGCCCTGGAGGAGCCGAGAACTCGGGGCCCCGCTCCTCAGTGCGCCCCCAGAGAAAAGCCATCAGTCACTCCCGTCTCCCCGGTCTCCAGCCGCACTCCGTGCTCACCCGGCCTGTGACCGCGCGCCTCTATCTCTGGCACCCAACCCCGGGTAGAGTCTCCAAACCCAGCAGATCCCTGCGGTGCACTCCCGCGAGGCTCCTCCCGGGGGAGGAAGGTGAGTCTCCCCGGATCTGCTGCTTGTTGGGTCCCTGCTTGAGGAGCAGGTGCCCGACTGTGCCGCGGATCACGGTTTATGGCGACCCCGAGCTGAGAGCCCGCGCCTGGGCTCCGCCTCTGCAGCTGGCTTCCCTGCTCCGTTACCTGGGAGCTCTGCCACACTCAGGCACCCCCAGTCTCTCTGTGACCCTGAGGGTCCTGAGACCACACTGTCCCGGAGGGTTCCACCCCCCGCTTAGCCACCAGAGTGACGTCCCTCAGCGGAGCAGACTTTTAAAAGTTCCGATTTTGTACTCCGCGCCTCTATCACTTGCCAGCAGCGGCCGACGGAGGCCCCTCCCCCGCCGTCTATCCTCCGGAATATCGCCTCGTATTCACTTCTCCGCACGTCCTACCTTCCAGAAAGTGGTCGCTTTTCTGATGAGAGAGTTGTTGCTCTTCTTTTCTTCAATCTCCTGTTGAGTTTGTAGGTGTTCAGAATGGTTTGATCCCTATCCAGCTGAATTCCTGAGAGGAGACGAAATCCAGGTCTCCTACTCCTCCGCCATCTTGCTCCGCCCCCTCATAATGTATCTTAATAGAATTTTGAAGTTTTCAGTTCAATAATCTTGCACACCTTTCTTTAAATTTATTCTTAGACACTTGCTTTTGATGCTATTGTTCGTAGCAATTTTTAATTGCACTTTTCATTTATTTTAATGTAACATAAGAATCCAGTATTTTGTATATTGATCTTATATCTAACAAACTCATCAAGAGCATATTAATTTTATATTTCTATAATTGCTTTTATGTTCTAGGTAAATAGGCCATCTATGAGTAATAACAGCTTGATGTTTTCCTTCAAATTGTAGTTGTCTTTTAATTTTTTTTTCCTCACCTTCTTGCAATGGCTTGGCTAGTAGAAGACTTAACAGGGGTAGTGTTAATAGGCAATTTTTCTCTCATTCCCTTTCCCAGGAATACCTGAATATTAGGAATTTCTCCACTGAATTCAATCTTTACTGTAGATATTTTAAACAATTTTTCCTTAATTTCTTAATTTCAGAATCCTAGATAACCTAGTGAGGCTACAGATGAGAAACAATCTTACTTTCAAGCCAATCTATTCTTAGCTTCTTTATTTTCCTATAAAATTTTTTCTTGAAAACTGAGTAGGCTCAGGGGTTTTGTTTTATTTTGTTTTTTGTTTTTTTCTTGTTTTGCTTCCTCTCTCATTTCTCTATATTCATACCCCATTAAAAGGAGCTTAAAGAAACCAGTTAGCACTTTTGAAATCTGGCCACAAATTTCCAGATCGAAGAATAATTAGATAAGATATTCTCTTTTCTATGTTACTACAGATGATAATTTTGCTAAATATTCTGCATCTACATGAACAACTATAGTGGTTCAAAGAAGCAATGGTCTTGCCTTTTTAGTTAAAAGAGGTTGAGTGTGTAGGCCATTCCTAATACCTGGTTTATGATTTGGCTAGTTGAGCCAAGAAGCTGCTGCTTTAGGTGGAAGAGACAGCATAGTCTTTAGAAAGTTGGGTCCACTTTAATTTCCAAGGCCCCAGATTTGAAGGATAGCCACATTCTTCTTTCAAGGTATTTTGGCCAGGAATGGCGCCACTTTCTAGCTATCCATATAAGCTACCTTTAATTTTAGTCACTGAAGTTTGGTGAGCTGGCTTTGTGTTGTCTCTGAAGTGCAGTGTAATAGTCAATATTTTTGTCATTGTTCAAATGGTCGCAAATAAATCAGGAAAAATGAGGAAAAGGAACATGCTTATGTTCTGTTTCTTGTTTTTTTTTGTTTTTTTTCCTTCTGCATTATTTGGAATAAAGACATTTAAACGCATCAACACTGTTTTACAGGATTCGTGCTGGCATTTTCTATGAAGTCATGCTTTGAGTCTTCTATATATTCAGATTCTCCATTGCATCATTTGTATGAATGTACAGTAAGCACTATGATATATATATCTGCATTTCTGGACGTGTCTAACATTTGCAAATATTTTATAATAGCTTTCATTAAAAGAATCATCTAGCTAAAAAGTCACAGAATAAATATATGAAAAAGTTAAACACCATTACAAGAGATACATAAATATCCAACACAGCAATGTAAAAGGATTATAAGATAATTCGTGTTCAACAAGTTTTTATAGAATCAAACTGAATAGAATTATTGAGGGGGTAGAGGAAATAGAATGGTTGGTTCATTTTCTTCAGAGCTTCAAAACCAATGGGAAGTATAACCACAATTCTTCTAAAAAATTCTAGAGTGTGGATAAAGAAAATTGAAAATCCATGGGAAGGCATAGAGCAGGTTGTGGAAATTATCAGGTCACCTGCTGATAATCCAGATAATTGCAAGTATAGAATTCACCCACAAAAAGTGGGCATTATGGTGAAATCTTAATGAGGTCATGAGGTGTGATAGGGTTTGGCTCAGACAGTGAAAGATTCAAGAGCCAATTCCAGCCCACAACCGCCAGCGGTATTTTTAAATGATTCTACTTCAGTTCTTAAATGTCATCACTTCTTGTGGGGCAACGGGAAGCCTCTCTCCTCTTACCTCTTCCTTCACTTAAGATTGATAGTTTTGTTTTGTTTTGTTTTGTTTTGCTGTCAAATTTCATTTCATATTTGTGTGTCAACTCTTCTTTGTGGATAGCTATTTTAGATAGGAAAAAAAAAAAATCACAATTCTGTTTTTTGGTGATGGCCAAGAAAAAAAACAAGTAATTGATCTGTGTGTTCTGCTTTACTGCTCATTTTAAATGTCTCCAATCATCCTGAGTTGTAAATTATCTATTTGTTCTTTTAAACCCTAATTTTTCTACTTAACTGCCACCATAGAATTAGGGTCAAGGACTATGTCAGTCTTCATAACACTAAGATATTAATCCTAAACTACTTTCTCCCCAGAATTTTATCTTCATGCTTCTACTCTGTCCCACACTCCAATTTTTTGATGCTGACAAATTTCCAATGTGACAATTGTGCTGACAATTTTCTCCACTTGTGTTGACTCCCACTTTATGTTTCCAAGGACATTTAGGTAAGTTAGGAAGCTTGGAGGAGGGGAGAAATTACTGGGAGCAGAGTCATTGTGGCATTTCTAGATTTCTGCCAGTCCCTCTGAGCCAAGGTATTATGCAAAAGTAAGGCTGGGAAGGATGCAGGTTTAGTGGGGCCTAAATATTAACAGTTCGAGGAACCCTTTTAAGGTAAAAACCCACAAAACTATGAATACAAAACTAAGTAAAAATAAAAGTAGATATTTCTTTAGAATGAGGAAATAAGAGGCCTTGGAAGGGGGCTGTTGTGAGGGACCCTGAAGTATAAGCTACATTATTAGTTTATATTGAAACCTCTCATGGAGAAAAATATCTTAGGGCATGATATTTGAAGAATCATTAACAAGATCCCTTGTCTACTGAAAAGAAACCCACTAGAGTTGAATTTAAATGTAATAAAATAATAATTTTATTTACTAAAATGAATCAAATTGAAGTTTTTCTTTTTCCCCATTCTTTTCCTTTAGATTGAGGTATAATTGATACATAACATATTAGTTTTAGGTGTACAACATAATGATTCAATATTTGTATACACTGTGAAATGATCACCACAAGTCTAGTTACCACCCATCTTTATAAAAAGCTGCAAAATGTTTTTCTTGCAATGAGAACTTTTTTTATTATCTTATTTTATTTAAATTCAATTATTAACAAATAGTGTATCATTAGTTTCAGATGTAGAGTTCAGTTGTTCATCAATTGCATATAATACCCAGTGCTCCTTATATCACATGCCCTCCTTAATGTCCATCACCCAGTTACTCCATCCCCCCACCCACCTCCCCTCTAGCAACCCTCGGATTGTTTCCTGTAGTTAAGAGTCTTTTAGGGTTTGTCTCCCTCTCTGATTTCATTTTATTTTATTTTTCCTTCCTTTCCCCTATGATCCTCTGTTTTGTTTCTTAAATTCCTCATATCAGTGAGATCATATGATACGTCTTTCTCTGATTGATTTATTTTGCTTAGTATAATACCCTCTAGTTCCATCCATGTTATTGCAAATGGCAAGATCTCATCCTTTTTGATGGCTGAGTAATATTCCATTGTGTATATATACCACATCTTCTTTATCCATTCATCTGTTGATGGACATCTGGGCTCTTTCCATAGTTTGGCTATTGTGGACATTGCTGCTATAAACATTGGGGTGCAGGTGCCCCTTCGAATCACAATGTTTGTATCCTTTGGGTAAATACCTAGTAGTGCAATTGCTGGGTTGTAGTGTAGCTCTATTTTTAACTTCTTGAGGAACCTCCATACTGTTTTCCAGAGTGACTGTACTAGCTTACATTCCCACCAACAGTGTAGGAGGGTTCCTCTTTCTCTGCATCCTCAACAACATTTGTTGTTTCCTGACTTGTTAATTTTAACCATTCTGACTAGTGTGAGATGGTATCTCATTGCGGTTTTGATTTGCATTTCCCTGATGCTAAGTGATGTTGAGCATTTTTTCATGTGTCTGTTGGCCATCTGTATGTCTTCTTTGGAAGAATATGTCTATTCATGTCTTCTGCCCATTTCTTGACTGGGTTATTATTATTTTTTTGGGTGCAATGAGAACTTTTAAGATTTGCTTCCTTGGAGACTTTCAAATATGCAATACATATTATTAACTCCAGTCACCATGCTGTACATTACATCCCCATGACTTATTTATTTTATAACTGGAATTTTATACCTTTGGACTCCCTTTTCCCATTTCACCCATCTCCATCCCCCACTTCTGGCAAGAACCAATCTATTCTCTGTATCTATAAGTTCGGTTTCTTTTTTTTTTTTTTTTAAGATTTTATTTATTTATTTGACAGAGAGAGACACAGTGAGAGAGTGAACACAAGCAGGGGCAGGGGGAGAGGGAGAAGCAGGCTTCCCACAGAGCAGGGAGCCCGATGTGGGGCTCGATCCCAGGACCCTGAGATCATGACCTGAGCTGAAGGCAGACACTTAACGACTGAGCCACCCAGGTGCCCCTATAAGTTCGGTTTCTTATTTCACTTAGTATAATGCCCTCCAGGTCCTTCCATGTTTCAGCAATTGGCAAGATTAAATTCTTCTTTTATGGTTGAGTTTTGTATATATTGTATAATCTTTATCCATTCATCCATTGATGGATACTTAGGTTGTTTTCATATCTTGGCTAATGTAAATAATGCTGCAATGAACATGGGGGTATATATATGTTTTTGAGTTGGTGTTTTCATTTTCTTCAGATAAATGCCTAGAAGTGGAATTATTGGGTCATATGGTAGTTCTATTTTAAAATTTTAAGAAACCTCCATACTGTTTTCCATAGTAACTACACCAATTTACATTCCAGCCAACAGGGCTCAAGGGTTCTCTTTTTTCCACATTCTCGCCAGGGGTGTTTATGTCTTTTTGATCATAGCCATTCTAACAAGCATGACGTGATATCTCATTGTGGTTTTGATTTTCATTTCGCTGATGCTTAGTGATGTTGAGTATCCTTTATGTACCTGTTGGCCATCTATATATCTTCTTTGGAAAATGTCTATACAGATCCTCTGTCCATTTTTTTTAGTCATCTTTTTTTTTGTTGTTAATTAAGTTGTACGAGCTCTTTATATATTTTGGATAGTAACCCCTTAACAGATATACGATTTGCAAATATTTTGCAAATAAGTAAAATTCTATAACCTGGAATAAATTGTAAGACTTGAAATGCAAGCTCAAGTACCCTAGTTCCTTATGCTATGATAGAGATAACATATGTATATCCAGAGAGCAAAGGTAGAAAAGAGGGTATAGAAGAGAAATTTAAAAAGAGGACTGATAAAGGAGCAAAAAGGGAGCTTACTACTGCGTTGTGGGAAGCCAGAGAGAGGGAGCCTGTTCACAGATTTGCCCCAAAGTCCCCTCACAGTACAGCAAGTCTATGGGTGAGGAGGAGGGGTTGGGTGATTAGCTTTCTTTTATTGAGAATGTGCAATGTAGTCCATACCCAACTGCCTCCAAACCAGGTTTATCCCCTCCTTCTTTCTTTCTCACGAATACTTTGAAGGTGTTTTGTTCTGAACCCAATTTGCAACTGACCCAAGCCAAGAAGAGACTGTATTACAGGTTTCATGAGCAGCATAAAGTGTGGAGTATTAAATGATTGGACATGAAACTATGAGAAGCAGAAATAAAAAGAAAACCCCTCACTTGTGTTTAATATGAAAGCATTTGTTTCCTGTTCCATTGGCCCCACTTTACAGGTGGAAACAAAACTAACAATGTCCGTGCTTTGCCTATGAATGTCAGTTCCAGAGAACTGGTATCTATTGCTTCCAAATCTAGTTCCTCACTTTACCCTTTTCTTTCCCCCAAAGAAAAGCATCTCCTACCTGCACTAGGATTTGCACACTGACAGCCACCTGGAGTTTGTGGGCTAAATCTGCAGAGCCTTGTGAGCATCTAAGTCTGAAGAGCCTTATGAGTGTCCAAATCACAAAGACTGAGCTTCCAGGCAGCATTTCGTTGATGCACAAATGTCACAGCTGCCCACTTTGCTGTTCTATATGGTTAACTCTACTGTCGTCTGCAAGATCAAGGCAGTACCTTCATGAGCAGTGAAGTGATCTGGAAACATTAAGCATTGATGAGACTCTTCTCAGTGATGCCATACCTTTTAAATGTGATGATTGAAAGGGAGAAAAAGATGATTACATTTCCTTTTCTTTGCACTTTGATGATCAGAATTCATTTTTTATTTAAAGTTCTCTGTGGGGCACCAAGCAATTTACTTGAATACTATTAAATGGTGAGTCATCCTATCTTCTCTCTTATAACCGTCTGTTTCTTGGCAGCTTGTAACTTAAGCACCCTGTCTTCTGCTGTATCTATTTGAGCCTGATAGAAGTAGGAATCATGCAAGGTACCTATAGTAGCAATGCCAGGCTGCCCAGGAATTGGAATCCTGTTGAAGCAAACAGTGTACCAGGTTTCAGGGGACAGCATAGACGCAGGATCAACTTTGAGAAGTGGGTGTGTCTGGGAGAAATTTTTGAGTAATCTGTTATTTGTAGCTCATTTTCCAATTGCATTTTGGAGTTACTCAGTTTTATTTGAATGTATGGTTTAAATACTTGAATCATTTTATACTTGTACAATTAAGATGTCTGTTCCATGTGCCAAAAGCCACAACCACAGTTATGTTCAGATATGCCTATCTAGACTATATGTGTATTAGGATTCTGTAAGACCATATCTTCAATATATCTAAGGTCTAGATGGATACACTTGTCCAGCTCAAGAGATCTACAGGATGCCATCTTAATGTTTTCAGAAGTACCAGCAAAGTATGACAGCCACATCCTAGATTATGTCTTTGCCCTGGTTCTTAGTCTTAACAGCAGTGCTCTGGGTTCTTCTTCTTCTTGTTGTTACTACCTTAAAAATCACAGTTTTATTACCCTACACTTTTTGGATGCCAGGAGCCTGGGCATGACTTTGCTGGATCCTTTGTTTTGAGTCTCTTACCAGGCTGCAAGTAAAGGTATTCGCCAAGTCTGGGGTCTCATCTAAAAGCTTGACTGGAAGACAGATCAACTTCAAAGGTCATTGGATTATTGGCAGAATTCAGTACCTTAAGGATTGTTGGATTAAGAGCCTCAATTCCTACTGGCTGTTGGCTGGAGGCTTTCTGAAGTACTTAGCCATGTGAACTTCTACAACATGGAAGCTAGCTTCATCAAAGTATAAAAGCCTTATAGGCAATACAGAGATTATGATAGTACAATAGAAGTTAAAATCTTATGTAAGCTAGTCATGGAAGTGACATCCCATCTCTTTCTTATTCTATGGGTTTAAGCAAGTCACCAGACTACACTGAAGTGGAGTTTATATAAAAATGTGAATATCAGAAAGTGGGGTAATTGAGAAGGAACATCCTAGAACCTGCCTACCACAATAATTATGCACGTATTAAATTGTGTGGTTAAATTAATATTGTAAAGTATTGATTTTAAAGTATGAAAATGGGGTTGTTGGCATAAAAGCTGTTATATACTTTGTGAAGACATGATAAAGGCAAGCTAAAGATAAAGGTTTTGAAATGTATATGACCTAGACAACTGAAAATAACAATAAAAATCCATGATGATATTGTCAATTTTTTTCACATGTCCAATTTCTTATTATACCTTAAAGAAATGGGAATTAAAATTATGAATACTCTATTGCAGATGTGACTTAAGCATCAAAAATAATGTAGAAATTCCCTCAGCCATGCTCAAAAAGGTCTTGTAACTGCATCAAAAATATGGGCAGTCCCAAATGTTTTAAACAAATTAACTTTGGGTATGGATATTGGAAAAATATATGGGATCTACATATTATACTAATTAGGAGAAATTGCTTACTGAAATAAATGTTCCTTCAAAATTTACAGAAGAGTTAAAGGCATTTGTCAGTAAAATTGAATTAAAGGACAACTTTACAAAATATTACATGGTAGTAATAAAATTGAAACTAAATGAATACATATTATATTTACTTAAAAATATAATGGCATAAGATAAAAATCGGAATAAGCAGCTTCTATATTCAGAAATCCAAATAAGAAATGATATGGATTTGGTTTTGGTTCTAAAGTCCATAGCATTTAAATGTCCATAGCTTTTAAATGTCTGTAAACTGTCTCATTTTACCACAGTGCAATCCTCGTATTTTTTGGCTCTCTATATCTCTTTTCAATAGTCTTTGTAAGCCAGAGGTACTTCTCTGAGCTTATCTCTTCCTTAGTGAACCTCATCAAATGTAGCTTACCTTTTCAATATTTTGCCTTGAGATTCTCTCGTACAATGTTTTATGTCTATCAGGTATATTTCTGCCTTCCCATTGTTGCAAATATGTTGACATTTTTCTAGTCTCCTGTAATAGCTTCCTTACCATCTATTGTCCTTTTTCAGTGCTAGTGGACTGCATTTTAAGTTTCTTATGGCAGCACACAATTTTCAGTACTGATTTCTCTATTGGTCAATTGTTATGGCAATACTGTGGCATAACAAGCGACCCCAAATTTAAAACAGCGTTATTATGCTCATAGGACTGTAAGTTAGCTGGCTTTTAACTGATCTCTACTGGCCTCAGCTTTAGGCTGCTGCTTCAGTCCATGTCCACTCCAGATCTGATTGTTCAGAGACCTCAGCTAAAAGTGCAATAGCTACATGGAAGCTATTCTTCTCATGGTGGATAATCAAATCAAAGAGAAGAAGTCCACATATGCAAACATATTTCAATGCTCTACCTGTGTCATAACTGTTACTCTTTTCCATTAACTACACCAAGTCACATGGCAAAGCCCAAACTCAGCTGCAGGAGGAATGCATATTCTGCCAACACTGTAACCATGGCAATGGGGAGAAAGTATGAGTCTATTACATGGTAGTAATAAAATTGAGACTAAATAATTAAACTGCCATTATATTAGACCCAGACTGAGTTAATCACAGTCTTTTCCTTGGGAATGGAGACTAAAAATCTGCCCATGTCAATAGCTTCTATAGAGCTGTGGCAGAACCCATTCTACAATAAGGTTTGCTTGGGCAAAGAGAGTCAGTCTAAATGGAGAAGATCAAAGCTGCCTTTGTCTCTGAGGGAAACACTTGTATCTTTATCATATATTACATTTAAAAAAAAATAGATTTCGCTCAAGTGATTCAGTATAGCTTGAAACCAAATGTGCCCAACTAATATAGAAGTACTGGATGTTACTGAAACCAACATCATCAATGAGATCTCATAGAGACTAGCTTTCTGGCCCCAGGCAATCAGAAAACAGACACATGATTTCTTTGGTCTCTGCTACTTCTAAGTCTCGATGGAGAGAGTGACCCTGTTGTCATGGGGAATTGGCATCTTCACACAGTAGCAACTGAAGACCAGCCAAGAGTGAATAAATAATTAAAGATAGCACCACTCCATTATTACAAAAAACATCTCAAAGTGCACACTCTATAGGCAGCATGAGCACTTAGTTAAGCATTCACTGAGTATATTCCTTCTGGGTCCAGTTCCAGCATACTGATTTTAGGATTACTGGATTTTTCTTGCTTATATATGTTAAAAAAAAAAAAAAGAGTAAGACATAGAATGAACAGGGAGCAAAGGTAATTTACTTTATAGATTTAAATAGGTTTTATGAGTAGCAATGACTGTATCTCTAAAAATACTGCAGCCTGCTGTTGGAATTGACTGAATCATTTCTTGATATACATCCTTACATGAAAACTTCTGCAGTCCTTTTTGTGCTAGGGGGGTTAGGGAATCACTCACTGGGCATCCATCACAGTAAACCAAATAACTTAATTCCATATATAGAGTGGACCCAAAAGTTGTCCTTCCTTGAATGCTGGTGGTTCTATTTGGTCTTGGATCAGGCAGAGCACATTGTGTACTTTCTGAACATTGCAGCCCCTGTGCAAAAGCCATGAAGTCAGTGCCAACCCAAAGGTGCTGACTAATGAACCTGCCATGTGTGCGTCTATGTGTGTGTGTGTGGTGGGGGAGAGTGGAGTCTGTACCGTCTACAGAATCCCAGTAGCTAGATTTGAGAACATACCTTTTCTTTTGATATCCATTTTATAGACTTTTATTCCTACAAGAGACACTTCACTGTTCACAGAAAATTCCTTTTTCTAGGTCTGAATGTCAGAAGGTCAATCCTATTATATTTGCTTAAGCGGAGGAGGCAGGGAGTTTCATCTAATATCATAGACCCTACTGATTGTGTGATGATTAGCTTTTCTCATCACAATGACATATTAAATGAAATTGATAAGGCTATAAAAATAATGAAATTGAAGTACCACAGGAAAAAAAAAAGTCAATACTTCAGTATTCTTATACATCATTCCTTCTGGTATTTGCAAAAATCTCCTGAATTAATGTCCATTGAAAGTACAAGGGCTGGGCGCCTGGGTGGCTCAGTTGGTTAAGCGACTGCCTTCGGCTCAGGTCATGATCCTGGAGTCCCGGGATCGAGTCCCACATTGGGCTCCCTGCTTGGCAGGGAGTCTGCTTCCACCTCTGACCCTCTAATGCTCTATCTCATTCTCTGTCTCGAATAAATAAATAAAATCTTTAAAAAAAAAAAAAAAAAGAAAGTACAAGGGCTTTGTTTAGTTCATTCCAGATAAAGTATAGAAGTAGTGGCTGTTTATTTATTTATTGAGAGAGAGAGAGAGAGAGAGCAAATATGCAGGGAGAGGAGACAGAAGGAGAGGGAGAGAGAGAATCCTAAGCAGGCTCTAAGCTCAGTGTGGAGCCAGAGGCGGGGCTCCATCTCAAGACCCCTGAGATCATGACCTGAGCTGAAATCAAGAGTCGCATGCTTAACCAACTGAGCCACTCAGGCGCCCCAGAATAGTGACTTTAAAATTAGAAAGATATGAGTTTGAATATAAAAACAACTTATTAGCCCTGTCACCTTACTCTCTCTATGCCTTGGTTTCTTTATCTCCTAAAGATGAAGTAATAAAACCTACTTAGATTTGTTGTAAGGATCCTAGAAAGTCACCATGGGAAAAAATTTTAGCATAGTGTTCAGCTGTAATAAACACTTCTTTCTGTGGTTACTGCTTTATTATCTTTTATTTGGTTTGTAAAGTAACATTGCATATGAATGCCCTATTGGTGAAAATTAATTTTTATGGGTAAAAATGAAGAACATTACATAACAACATTCCATATTCTATGTATCTTTATTTCATTCATTTACAAATATTCACTAAACTATAGCAAATCTATTTCCTTTGAGGTTTTTGAGACACGTGTTTATAGAATTGTAAGTTAGAAAAGGTGTTAGAACGGGTGCATTTATTCTAAACTTTCATTTTATGAATAAAGAAACAAAAACCTCAAAAGACGGAGTGGTGTATTTCAGGAAAGTTAAGTTGGGTAGTGACAATTGAAGGTAAAATCTCTGATAGACTGCTGCAGTAAAGACTCTCAATTTGTTGATGCCTCCCTATGTCCATGTCCTTGGGTAGTCTCCTGCCACTGTGACTCTGGACCCAGGGATATGGCTTGCTTTGTTTGGCCAATGAGACAATAGAAATTTGACCCATAAATAGAGACTGTGAATTGGAAGTTGAGGTACCATGGAATGATCCCTACTACAAAAGTTAGAGCAACATTTCATTGTTCTCATCTACCATGCCTTGAAGTGTCTTAGAATTTTGCCACTAAAATAAAAAGAGGTTCATCTACTAGCCGAAAACAGACCATGTGGGAAGAGACAACACTTAACCCAGGTATCACAAACAATCTAGTCATCCTCGCCAAAGCCTCATCCAAAAATAGCTAAGCCCGAACCCAGTAAGTAGGACAGCCTCCTGAGTATAGCCAAAATGTGTAATCTATACCAACATAAAGAGCTGTTGTTTAAAGCCATTCTGTTCTGACAATTTTGTTACAAAGCAAAATCTAATGGATATATAATTAATTCTAGTTTACCTTGTGCTCTGGCATTTTGAATTTAAAAATGTTATGATTTTTACACCAAGATAGATGAATGGATAAAGAGGATGTGGTATATATGTATAATGGAATATTACTCAGTTATAAAAAAGGATGAGATCTTGCCATTTGCAATGACATGAATGGATCTAGAGAGTGTCATGCTAAGTGAAATAAGTCAGAGAGAGAAAGACAAATACCAAATGATTTAACTTATATGTGGAATTTAAAAAACAAAACAAATGACTAAACAAATAAAAAATCAGAATCAGACCTATAAATACAGAGAAGAGACTGACAGGGGCCAGAGAAAGGGGGGATGTGAGGATGGACAAAATGGGTAAAGGGGAGTGTGAGATACAGGACTCCAATTAGTTTTTTTCAGGCCTCCAATTATGGAATATATAAGTCATGGGGATGAAAGGCATAACACAGGGAATATAGTCGATGGTATGGTAATAGTGTTATATGGTGACAGATGGTAGCTACACGTGTGGTGAGCATACCATAATGTATAGAGAAGCTGAATCACTATGTTGTATACTCAAAACTAATGTAACATCGGTGTCAACTATACTCAAATAAAAAAAAGAAAATGTTGTGAGTTTTTCTGGGTTGAGTTCCTAATAATTATTGAATTAACATAAGTGAATTAAGGATCTGGTTTGCTCACCTCATCTTAGGTCCAGATTATGTACCTAAGCATTAAATTTCAAGTGTTATAAGTAGGAGGCAGGAACAAGGGTGATTATGAGTTTATTTCAGACACTAGTGCAAAGTGAACAAATCCATTGGTCCCACAGCCTCTAAAAAACAATTGTTTTGAAGAGTTCACTACAAGTCCCAATGTAAAAATGAACGGGCCCTCTTAGAATGCATCATATAGCCTAGCATCCAGGAATACCTCTCAGGCAGCCACAGATATAACTGTGAAACAAGCTTAATTAACTGCATACTAATGAACAAATCTGGACCACCTGCACCTTCAAGACCCAGTATTTCTTCAAAGCAGAGAGAAGCAAAAAGAAAGACAACCCATCTGTTGTATTTCTAAGAGAACATGTTGTACCTGCTGTGATATTCCACCAGACAGCATCTGCATCCGTCAGCTAGATCTAAAAACCGCTGTTCTATTGGATGTCCAGCTAGAACCAAGGCTTTTTCCAAAGCAGATTTCCAGAACTGCATTTGAAAATAATGACTGTGTCTTTGATGTATAGCAAGACTTAAGACTTTACAGGCACTGTGTTTTATGCCATGTACTGTGTTGGCCAAGAAAATAATGGAAGGTGGACCATAGTCTCATTGACACTGGCCTCCTTGACCTTACTGGACAGATGAGGCAGACTACCTTCTAAAGGTAAAGATCACCTGAAGTACCAAAACCTCGCTACCATCTGAGTGAAACAGGCAGTGAGTGCAGAAGGAATCCAGGTGAAGAGACCTCCTTGTACTTGGGGGGAATGAAGAAAGTCTTCATGGACTAGGTTCAGTTATCCCATTCTCACTGGGACCCACATCTTGAACACTTCTCGAACACTTGTCTTTGCCCATTTGGTCTTATTTCAGTTTGGAGTGTATGTCCTTTAGCTACTGCTGAACTTCATATTCCAATTTAGGGCATTTAGAAAAATTACAGCTGTAAGCTCCTATTCTTAGCTCTACCTTTCTGAGTGTTCAAATGTCTGCCCTAGAAGCTCTTCTTCAACCCAACTTAGCATGATAATAATAGCTATGTGCCTACTTAGATATATTCTAAGCCCTTTCGGTCTTCCTCTCAGAGACCTTATCTCCATCTATTCACTCCCATTACACATTGTAATGTGCTTCTGCCCTAATAATGCCTCTGGAACAGTCATGTTTTCCCCCATGTTTATTTGCACATGAACCACTGGAATTTCTTTCTTTTCCTGTTGCTCATCCCTTTCAATGAAACAGTTTCTGAATGATACATGATTTTTGCTTATCTATGAAATACCAGAGAATCTCTTCACTCTTATAGTGCCCTTGTCAACTTGGATTTAAATATCACAATCATCTACCCACAACATAAGATAAAAGTACTTTGGGAGCCTTTTAAATTTTCTAAGACATATGCTGTGATTGTTACCCTTATGTAGTACTGTTAGCATTATTTAATAGTTCACTGACTGCTGTGGG
The DNA here is from genome assembly GCF_029215605.1 of Mirounga angustirostris. Lineage (NCBI taxonomy): Eukaryota > Metazoa > Chordata > Mammalia > Carnivora > Phocidae > Mirounga > Mirounga angustirostris. Next base: position 133,544,455 of record NW_026991714.1, on the reverse strand, counting down.
GGGAAAAAGGGTGCTGTTCTTTCTCAACAGGTTTACAATTTAAACTAGAAATAAATAAAAATATATTTCATATATATGAGGAAACCATGGAGTATAAATGGAAAGAACATTGAAAAGAAGTGAAATCCTTATATAGGGTTGTTTTAGCTGTGTGGAAGGAAGCATGTGCATTTGTCTTCAGGAGCATTGCTTTGATGACTCAAGCAGGCAGCAAATTAATTTACATTTGGGAAAGACTTTGTTTACTTATTTTAATACTTATTTTAATGGTTCTATTCAGCTACTCCCAGATATGCCACACCTTGCTATAAATAGGCACTATTTATTATTATAAGCTGTAACATGCAAAGTTACTTATTCAACAAAAGCATGCAGGGATCCAAAATGCAATGGGCACAGAACAGACATGAGGGGTATGATAATGAATGAAAGGTCTCTGTCCTCATGGAGTTTACATTTCAGCCAAGGACGTATTTATATATTTACTAGTGTATGTGTTTGTACCTATTTTAGAAGAAAAGTGCTGGATCATATGGGCACTTAAAATAAATGACCTAGTCTGAAGGCCGATTGTTAACCGAGAAAGATTTTCCTGAGAATGTAAAAATTAAGCAATGGTCTCAAAAGTAAGTAGGAGAGAGAGGATGAAGTGGGGCAGAAGAGGACTCAGGAAAATCCAAGCCAAGAATGGTGGCATGTTGGAGGCATCTGAAACACTAGGAGGCATGGCACATTTAAAGGAGTTCAGAATTCCCAGTGCGGCCAGAAAGCAGAGAAGACTGGTTAGAGGTGAATCTGCAGAGACAGACAAGGGCCAGATTATGCAGTGTCCTGTTCATCATATTGGCAATTTTGAGTCTTATTCCAAAAGCCATGTGACCCATTGGATCTGAATTTTCTGGGGTCTAGAATTTTTAGCATTACATGTATATAAAATATAGCATGGCTTAACTTTAAAGTTAACTTAAATTTAAATTTAACTTAACATTAAAACATGTCAAGGGGCGCCTGGGTGGCTCAGTCATTAAGCATCTGCCTTCAGCTCGGGTCATGATCCCAGGGTCCTGGGATCAAGCCCGCATCGGGCTCCCTGCTCAGCGGGGAGTCTGCTTCTCCCTCTCCCACTCCCCCTGCTTGTGTTCCCTCTCTCTCTATGTCTCTGTCAAATAAATAAATTAAAACTTCGAAAAAATAAAAATAAATAAAACATGTCTAATTAAAGCATGCGGATGAAATAATACTGTGAATCTCTCTCCTTTTTCGATGTCTTTCCCAAAGGCACCTTAAGAATTTTATCTGATGCTTTTATCTTTATAACACTCATGGAGAGAAACCGTCCTTGACTACTTGCATGGGCAGGGTAGAAAAGAAGCTGATTCCGGAGAGCTATCTTAGGTTCTGTATGTCTGCTCTATGTCATTATTCTTATTTTCTTAATTTTTATTTGACAGAGAGAGAGAGAGAGCATAAGCAGGGGGAGCAGCAGGGAGCATCCCAGGACCACGGGATCATGACTGAAGCTGAAGGCAGACGCTTAACCCACGGGGCCACAAAGGAGATTTTCTCAAGAATTGAGCCCAGGGGGCGCCTGGGTGGCTCAGTTGGTTAAGAGACTGCCTTCGGCTCGGGTCGTGATCCTGGAGTCCCGGGATCGAGTCCCACATCAGGCTCCCTGCTCGGCAGGGAGTCTGCTTCTCCCTCTGACCCTCCCCCCTCTCATGCTCTCTCTCTATCTCATTCTCTCTCAAATAAATAAATAAAATCTTTAAAAAAATAAAAAAAAAAGAATTGAGCCCAGGAATATTATACCGAGAAGAACTTCCTATCGTTTAGTTCTATTGTATCACAGAACAAGTTCCCAGGAGCTGTAGTATGAAGCTGATCATGTGAGTTATTAAAAACTCAACTGGACAAAGTCACGTTGGATGTGCTGCCAGGAATCCCCCAGTTTCAGCCACAGTAGAATTAATAAGACAAAAAGATCACAAAAGGATTTTTTTTCTTCAGCTTTGTTTTGTTTTGTTTTTTCCTAAGCAGAATTCTGTAATTTCTACTGATATCAGCTATATTAATAGACAGCAAGATTCTTCACTTTTCTGGTGCCAAATTTATCAAGAACTGGAACAAAAGGATTAAGCCACGAAGGAAAATCATTAACTATGAAGAAGTAAACTAATCTCATGAATGAAAATCTGAACTCGGTGTTTAGGAACATGGGTCCTGATTCTATTTCTCTCTCTGATCTTGTGATCGAAGAAAGAAAAATTACATGAGAACAGGCAGTGGTCCCGATAACATCTTATGATAAATATGTTTGATTATAGATCACTTCCTACAATGTCTATGTATCAATTTTCAGCCAATAAGAATAAGGGATTTAAATTAGTATCTGTTTTGCCATTAAAAGATGAAGATGATTTCTCTCCTATCTATTTACTACTAATAGTGCCATTAATACTGTTACTACTACTACTACTACCCGCCTCTATTGCTATGATTATGATTATGATTATGGTACACACCAGTCTCAAAGAACATTCCAGAAAATTTTCCTAACCCAAAATATATAAAATATATGCATTGCCAGTTTTGAATACAACTATGTTCCTAGTACTACAGTGTCATGAATTTTCACTGTGATATCAGAAAGAAAATATATTCTTAAAATGACCTGAACTTTTAATAACAATCCCATATATATGGTTCCATGAATCAGCATACTAATTAAATGGAACTCTTAGTTTATGGAGCATTTTCCCAAGCACTCTCTCATTTAAACCTCAGGATAACCCTGTGTGGTCTGTATTATTAACTTTATTGACACAAGAAAAAAACTAAAGTTCAAGAAGAAGAGTAGTTTGCTCAGAGTGAGAGTAAGTCCAAACTAAATTCACCTTGGATTCCACAGCCTTTTACTCTCCCCATTCTAGATAACCTGCCCTTCTCAAGCATTTGGGGGGCTTCATTCTCTAAAAAATATTCAGACGACAAATTGTATGTGCCCGTTACACTTTCCTCCCTCCACTTCCTTCTCTACATGTTTTATTTCAAAATTACACACATAAATATAGGTAGTATTTTAATGAATGGTATTTTATTGAATTTTAATGAATAGTAAGGTGTTTTATTCATTGTCAGGATAAATAAGTCCTACATACACAATAATGTAAATAAGTGTCACAAATATGAAAAAAGATAGACACAAGAGGACATACTGTGAGGTTCTACTGATGATCTTCAAGAACAGACAAAAGTAATTTAAGGTTATTAAAGGCAGAATAGAGGATATCCTGGGGAAATTATAACACACACCCACACATACACACACACATATATAAATTATAACATATATATATATAACATATATATGAGATATATAAATATAACATATATATGATGTATATAAATATAACATATATATACACATATATATATATGTAAAGCAACAAAGTGATTAAAGTTGCATTTTAAAAGACTACTTGTTGGATCTCTGGAGGATTGAGTGGAAGAGTAGAGGAAAAGTAGAGAAGCTGGAGAGTCAGGTATCTACTCCAGAAACTATTTAAATAGAACAAGTAAGAAGTGATAAGAATAGAGAAATCATAGAAAGACAGAAAAAAAGCAGTGACTATTAATAGTGCCTAATGGATACTTGACTGTGAAAAATGATGGTAAAAGAAAAGTTAGGCGTTATTTTCAAGTAATTTGTGATAATCTTGACTAAGATAATTCAAACTAGATAATCGAATAATTCATCAAATTTGAGAATGAGCTAATTGTTGTCCTCCTATATTTTCTGTGAAAATGTGCAATTGAGTATGAGTGCAATTCACCAGGGAAATGTTTTGGCTGGTGCGGTAAGCCTGTGATTCATTAGCATAAACACATTTTAAGTCATTGTGGCATTAAAGATTGTCCAGGGAGATTGTTTAGTGAGAGAGCGCTAGGGATTAGAATTTTAAAAACAAATAAATAAATGAACGAAGGATAGGGTGCCTGGGTGGCTCAGTCAGTTAAGAATTGAATGTGAACCACCCCTCCCGATCAATGGCAGCCCTTCAGTACACATTCTTTAAACATGGTAGGACAAGGGTGAGGCAAGTGAGGCACCAATCTCAGACACAGCACTTAAGGAGGCACCAAATAACGCAGTAAGACAGTGTCATAAAGCATTATCTGAAACTATTGAAATTAATGCAAAAAATATACTGAACAAAATACAATTTTAATGAAAGATAGGTTCCAGCCTTAAATTGTATTACCCTCTCTCACCCTAATTTCCCTGCTTCTGGAAGTCAGCCAAACTAACCCCCATCACCACTTCCCAAAACCACTATGTAAAGCTGGTTTCCTGCTTTGTTCTAAATGACTGAGCTCTGCAACCAAACTTGCCTTTTGCTTAGCAAGCAGTAAAGTTTGTTTCAGATATATTTGACTACTCATCTTTTTCCACAATCCAAGTATAATAGCAGGGCATGTATATTTTCTGTGCTGGACAAGGGTTCCTAACCCAATCTAGCCATTAATATATTCTGAAACTTTGCTAAAAATTTTCCTCTCTGGATATCTTTTCACATGTATTAAGTAGGCTCTTAGGTTTGTAATAAAAAAATGAATCTTGTGGATACCTTCAATAAAGAACATTACTGCAAGGAATCACAGAAATAAACTTGAGGTTGCTATGGTCACTGCCTTTTAACCCTGAGGCATACAGCAAACCTTGGAGAAAGCCCAAGGAAATAATTCTGTTTCTTTTATGACAGGGCCAAAGCACTGGTGACTTTCTTTTATTTATTCTTTAATAACAAAGATACAAACATTTAAAGAACTACTTCCCCAGTAGTTCTCGCTCTCAAAAAAAAAAAAAAAAGAAAGAAAGAAAGAAAATTAACTTTTGAGGGTTCACAAATGATCTCCAATCATCACATTAGCTCAGTTACTTTTTTCTAAACAAAGCAAAACTAACAAACAATTTAGGCAAGACACATTATTGTGAAATTATCTCGGTCATTGCTAGCTTAGAATGCTAATAAAAACAGAATGCATCAAGCGCTAATAAAGCTCAAGACCCTGATCTTTATTTAAATCTTCTTTTGATCTTTATATCCATTTTGCAAGGAAGTTGCTATTATTATCCCACTTCACACGTAAGAAAACAGAGAAGAAAGTAGTACAAGTTTGAACAACTATGATGGAGAAAAGCCAATATCTCAGCACAGGTGTTTTGCTCTGAAAGCCACATTCCTAACCACTATGGGCTTTTGCTTATAAGGTTCACCACATCACACCTGATTTAAAAAATAAATAAAAACAGGTGGACTAGAAATGTAGTACTTGGTCAGAGGAGTATGTCTCCACAATTGCAAATCATATTATTATAAATAAGCCTTTTAATGATTGTACTATAAAACAACATAGTAAGATATTGCTGTGATTAAGTTCTAGAGATCATAAATATATTTTTAAAGGCTGGTTAAAAATTGCTTTAATATTATGTAAAAGTGTGCTTGTGGCTTAGAATAAAATCTTTAGTATTCATATGGGATAAAATTCAAAAAGTGCGGTGTTATGAGCAACTTCACCTTGGAAAACATCATCTACCCCCTATTTTTTGTGTTGTATGACTTAAAAAGTGGTTCTAGCAATGAAGTTCCTAAGATTGCAAATAGCACTGAAGAATTTAAATGTTGGCCTACTTTTACTACTCAGAAGCATCATTGTGGTGGTGGTTCAGGTTATCTTAAAAGTCTTTTTTATGTGTTTTCTGGTTGTGAAATGGGATATTGGCTTATACTCAAGGTGCTCAAATATTTGAGCATACATATATATTTTTTTTAAATGTTCCACAAAGAAATGTCGATTTCATTGCACCGTTACTCAATATGGAATGTCCTCCTTTAGCAGAGATTGAGGCCAAGCATCTGCGAGAAAGCTGGCCCTGCTCTGCTAGCATGTGGTTTGCCTCAGTCCTGCTGCCATCATCTGTGGCCATGTAAAAGGGTTTGGTTCTCAGAATGCACTGAGACTTGAGCCTGTGGGCATGCACTTGAGCATGCACTTGAGCCTGAGACTTGATGGACACCTCCACAGTCTGATCAAGTCCCCACCTCTGCCAAATGGAAGTCGTATCGCCTTGCCCAAAGAGGACATAACAGAGCTTTCTCATTTCTTTCATCCAACTATTAATATTAGAAAGTACTGTAGGAAGGGCAATGCTTCTTTGCAGCACTTAGTGGAATACCCACATATGTTAAATTTTCTAGTCTAGAAAGCTTCTACCAATGTGAAGTGTTAACCACAACACTCAGCAATCCTGTCAGGGTTTTTGCCTGCTCCCGATGTTGTCAGACCCTAGCCTGGCCCTCTGGACATATTGCACTATTTATTGATATGTTTCATGAATAAGGGAAAAGTCCATCCCATGTCTGATGCCAGTGATAGATGCCTTTTGGTTCCCCTACATTTTCCAAACTCCAGCTGCACGCCTCTCACATCCTTGCTCTTCCTGTCCAGAGTAAAGCCATGGAAGCCAGAACATGCTAGTCAGAACTCCTTGTCCTCCTTCCACGGTCTCCATACTCTGTAACTGGCTGGTTAACACAGGAAATGTGGAGCAGTTGCCAGAGAAGCAGGATTGTAATCAGTCATCCTGAGGTTTAATCCTCTTACTTGCTTTGTGACGTGGGGCAAGGCACTTCACCTCCTACATATCATTTTTCTCCTCTGTAAAAGGAAGGGATTGAATGAAAAAATCTGAAAGGTATCTTCAGGGTAAAAAAAAAAAAAAAGAATAATCTCTAAGTCTACAATTGCATAGATATCTATAAATGTAATTTTCACACAAAAGTTTTGCTAACGGAAGCCCGGTACCCTAAATATGGTGGGGTCATTTGTGAGGATGTGCTCTATTTCCGTGTCACTACCAATGACATGACAGCTACTTAACATCCTTATTAATGTGTCATCGATTTATTTGTGTGCATTAAGTCAGCAAATCTCAGGCAATGGGATTAGTGAAAGAATATGGCTTTATATGTCAGAAAATCAAGGGATCAGATCTAGGCTGTGTCACAGATCAAGCACTTATGTTATTTAACCTCTCTATCTCAATTTGCACATCCATGTAATTAGGACAGTTATACCTACTCCCAAGGTTGTCATGAGGATTACATGAGGTGAGACATGAAGAATAGAGCACAGTGCCCAGCCCATATTGAGCACCCGTGACAGCTTCATTTTCTTTGTTTCCTTCCTCAATATTAAAGCTGGCCAAATCTATGAGATCTATAATTATCCAGTTCTCAAATAAATTTCTTGTAAAAACTTAGACAGAATGAATATCTCTCCCTCCTGACTTCTCTGATATAAAATCATTGGAGAAGACTGATGATATCCCTCCCCCACATTCATAGACAATACAATAAATGACTTTTCATATTTGCCATAAAATAGTATATAATATATCATCTTTGGGAAGTATAGGTTTAGAATGATAAAGTCCAGAATTTTTGATGCAACATTATAAACACTATCACTTGACAGTCAATAGTTTCCTGATTTTAAATATTATGTTTATTAGAAAGAGTGGTATTTCTTAAATATCACCCAGTGATTCCCCATTATGTCATCCTCCTGTTTCATACTGCATTTGGACACATACTGACATTGTCCTCTATTGTAATGCACATATACATTTACAGAAAACTGAAAGATATGTATTCATAGCTCAGATGTTAAGGCTCTCAGTTAGTATGTGTTACTTAATCTTGAAAGTGGCAAAACCCGGGCTGTGAGGCTGCTACTCCTCACATCACAGCCACCTGAGTTTCCTCTAGTATCCCACATTATCTTTGGTTCATGATGAGAAAGCGGTCCCCATAGCCCTTCTTGCTGGACGTTCATATCCTTGACCCTGGGCATTAACTCATGAACTGCTCACTACTAACTGTTTTAGGGTCAGAGTGTCAGTCTGGCAGAAGTATTCCTTCAAGGGTCCCATCACCATGTTCATACTTAATTTGAATTTCTTTGAGTCCTATGTTTAATGCTCTAGACACTTTCCAGAGCTATAGGTCTCAATCTGGATAATAGGTTGTAGGGAAGGTTAAGCCATTTTCTGTCTCCATTTAGTTAAGCCAGAAAAAGTAATCTGTTGCTTTGATAATCCGTATACCTTCCCCCGCCCCCAATTTCATTATCATCAATCATATAAAGGGATTGGACTAATTCACTTTTACCACTACACCATCTTCTAATATTTTCTGACTCTAAGTATTTTTGAGTAACTATTATGTACCAGGTTCCATGGGTTTTTAAAGGAAGCAAATGCCCCTGACTGGAGGTAAGTAAATAAGATTCTCCTACTCAGTGAATATGTAGGGTACTGATGTCATGGTATAATTAACCAGGAGATAATGGGAAGACAGGAGTAATTGCTCTGGTTGTGTCTCTTCTCATCAGACTTTTGCCCTGAGAGCAACAACCAGGGAGTGCTTAGGTATGCCTGTGCTGACCACACAAATAAAGGTCCTTCTATTTCCTTGCTGAAGGTATATGGGGTCAGTGAAGAAGTTGCCAACCTAAGGATGAACTAGAGGAAGCTAAAATCTTCTTCCTAAACCAGAATATCTTCACCACTCACGGTCCATCTCTCTGACCTAACAAACATTTAATGAGTGGTCATTGTGGCCAGGCCTTGTGCATGGTGCAGAGCACTGCAGAGCACGTGAGAAGCAACTGCTGCTCTCCACGAATTCAAAATCTGAGACAATGACTATTCTTGCAGGAAGGAACCTGAAAAGGTTAACACGTTAAATGTGGTATGTTGAAAAGGCTTGGGTTCTCATTCGGCCTTCTTATCTGTGTGATTATAGAACCATTCCTTATCTCTCTGACCTTCAGTTTCCTTAACTATACACATGGCCAATAATAATGTATTTCTTTTTTTAAAGACCTTAGAGGAGAGCAGGGCTGTGAGAACAGAGCTCCAGAGAGAGTTACGGGTATGATTAGAGCAGCTGGGGTGGGAGATTCCAGGGAACCAGGAACACACATGTGGATTACATATTAGATATTTAGCATTCAGGGCTGAACAAGGATTTATTTAGCATGATCCAAAATTTGCTGAGTCATCAAAAGTGGGACTAAGGAATGAGTGCAGACATCACTGCAGGACGCTTGGTAGGCTCTTTACAACTCACGCCAGCTTCAGAACTTTTGAGATACTAAGTGAATTAGGCATGGATCTCAGCTGCCTGGTCATTGCCTTTTAGATAATACAATTGGGGCCTCAGGTTGTGTATCCTTCTTGTTTTATGTTGCTTCGATATGCTATAGTCCCTGGAAATGAGGCCAAGGCAACAGGCCAGAAGTTAATATCCTCATTTAACATTTTGTGAACCTTGGGATGGATTAGGGAGGGGTGGGAGAGAGAATGGGACAGGTCAGTTGATTGTAAAAGCCACTGCATTTCAAGAATATAGATATCTTGTTAATTCATTCTGGGGTGAATATTCACAACCTGGGAAATCTAAGGGAGAGGGAACATTCTCAAAAAATCCTCTGAAGAGCATACTTCACCATCTGATGACAAGGCAGGGGTGTAACTTCCTGAGAGTGTATAAGATGTGACCACCCAGTTACCTTCTGGGTTTGGACTCCTCACCCTCTGGCTGATTGGCTGCTGCACCTTCTGGCCTGAGGAGCCCACACTCCTCATGCCCACACAAAGAATAAAATGGAGACATGGAGATTTAAAAAGGATCCAAATTTGTTCAGTTTGTAATGGTATCTATTTTTACTGTTTTAACCTTCTTTTGAAGTCTGACTGCCTTGGATGCCCTCTCCTTGGAGGCTCTGCAGAAATGACTGGGGCGTGGGGAAGGGAGTGCTTGCTAACCAGAGGGCCTCATCACAGGCTGCTCTGGAACGTGTGGGTGGTCTTCCTGGTGACCAGAGGGCACCATAAGTTTCCTTCTTGGACATGGCTTTGCCCCAGGTGCAGACAGAGCCACCTCAGGGTGCTCTTTGGCCAAGGTGCTCACCTGGTCCAGAGGGACCCGACCCTCACCCTCATGGAAAATTCACCTTCTCCCAGGCTGTCCTCACACTCTCTCCTCATAGGAATAGGCTGACGAGGCTGCTGGTCGGCCTTCATCACACACATAGACAGAGCCTTTTGCTAGACCTGGCCCTGCCAAGGTGACTGGTATCGCAACCTCATCACTCCTTCCTGGTTCTGCTGTTTATGCCTGTAAAATAAACAGGTCTTGATCACACACACACACACACACACACACAGAGTTTAGGTGCATTGTGCAGTTTTTACCAAGAAAAAATGTTCCATAACATTAGAGCATTTCCATGTAAGGTCAATTATTGGGGTTATTTTAGCATTACTAACTATGCTGGTAAAAGCTGTTTTTGTTGTGGTGGTGGCAGTGGTTGTTTTAAAAGGCATTTGCAAGTGGTCAGTGTAAGCCCTGTGTTTTATTTATGTTTTATTTAAGAATCATGCCCAATTTTATTATTTTACAGGAAAGAAGAAAGAGGTAAACGTAAGTTTAACACTTCCTGGGTACTGGTAGATGCTCTCTATTCAAATTGTACTTCTTATTCACTGGAGTACAGAATTTTAGAAAGACAGTTATGATAGGAACATATGCCTGAGCTCTTATACATAATTATAAAAGCTGATTCTGTAAGTTACAGTCTCATCAGTAGGAGTGAAAATTTCATCAGAACTAAGTAAAATTTCACTTGGTGGGTCACACCTTCTTTATTCTCAGCCCACATGTTCTGGTTAGAATTGACCTTACTCACTGTTGTGGGAATAGATACTGAATCGTATGACTTATTTCTCAAAGTGTGGACTACGAACAATGTCATGAGCATCACTTGACAACCTATTAGAAATGCAGTGCCCTGGGCCCTGCATCAGACCTACTGAATCAGAATCTATCTTTTGAAATATTCTTCAGGTGAATTCTATAAACGTGAGTCATTACAGTCTAGGTCTAAAGCAGTGGTTCTTAAGACTGGGTAGACACTGAAATCACCAGGGAGCTTCAAAGTGTACTAATGCCTGATTCCCACTCACAGATGTACAGGCTTAATTAGCCTAAGGTGGGCCTCAATGTAAGTATTTTTTAAATCTCTGCAGGTGATTCTAAGGTGCAGACACTAATTTCACTGGAGAGCTTACCTCCCTACCTATAGTGATTACTTCTGATGTAGGAATTCGATTTAATTCAATTACCAATGAGAGGCTCACCCTGGGCATATGTCTGATTCTGAAGGAAAGACAAGCTCTCTCTTTCAAGTTGAAGGTGAAGTTAAAAATATATGAAACTGGGCCTTGATGTAATGAGCACTGGGTGTTCTATGTACCTGATGAATCACTAATTCTACCTCTGAAACTAATTTAAAAAAAGAAACTAGGAAAAGAATAAATTAAACCCAAAGTAGGCAGAAGAAAGTAAATAACAAAGATTATACCAAAAATCAATGAAATGGAAATAGAAACAATTGAGAAAAACCCATAAAAATACTATATATATATATACATGAATATATATATGTGAATATATATGAAATTCAGAGCAGATGTATAAATGGATAAAGATCATACCTGCCTGGTAGCAAAGTCAACACATGGAAGAAAACAGAGCTGAGCAGAGGAGATGGAATGAAGTGGGTCCTGGTGATAGTTTTCAAGTCCCACTGTAGGTCATTCCTAAAGCACTTAAACTTTGCCTTTAGAGTAATGTCAGCTGGTAAATTCCTTTTCAGCTTATAATCATTTGGTTGGTTTTTCTGTTTTGTGAAATGGACAGTGCTTTAGTTGATACTCAGATCAAGGATCCTCTTGCTAGACTCCATCTTTAGAGTAAAGTACATTAATCCATAATAAAGTTATAGAATTTTAAAGCTTGAAAGGAACCTATTGAGTTCTGAATCAGTACACGTACTTTATAACTGAGAAGGAAAGGTTCAGGACGAGTAAAGGACAAGGCTGTCCAGTAGGAGCTGGATGCAGAACCACAAGGGTAGAACTCAATGCCTTCAGGAGACTTGCACTCTTTTGTGTGCAATACTCTGTCTACCTCACTGACATTTGCCTTTTCCATTCATTGCTTGCACCTTTTAAATATTCAAAATCTGAAACTCTTATTATCATTTACTAAACTGTGCTCTAAAAATCACCAGCAACCTGGCAGATGAATACACAACCAAAGGATTCTTTGATCAAGTAAATTTGGAAAGTACTTTTTAATAATTTCTATCTCCTCGGGGAGCATCTCAATTCACCTGTTTCTGATAAATGCTTCTGTAAGGAAACTGCTTAAATCCTCCTCCTCCTAAAAATACCTATTAACAGAACAGCTTTCTGAACTGAAGTTTTAGAACACAATTGGTGAGGAGTAATATGGCTCTAGAAGAGTCTGAGTTCATAAGAGAAATGCCTAGATTCAGTTTCTCCCAAAGCAAACCCCGACAAAAAGATTTGGATAAGATGATTTATTTAGAAGGTGATCTCAGGGAGGAACCTGGGCGGCTCAGTCATTTAGGTGTCCGACTTTTGACTTTGTCTCAGGTCATGATCTCAGGATTGTGGGATGGAGCTCCCTCATTGGACTCCGTGCTCAGCGGGGAGCCTGTTTGAGATTCTCTCCTTCTCTCTCCCTCTGGCCCCCCCTTCCACTTTCTCTCCCACTCACTCTCCCTCTAAAATAAACACATAAAATCTTAAAAAAAAAATGATGATCTCAGGGAGCAGAGCAGGAGTGAAAGTGTAGATGAAGGAGGAATGGGAGAAAAAAGTCAAAGGATTAGTCCCCATCTGATGGGACTCAGACTTCTGATATGACAAGATGGGTTACAAAATGCTGTTTCCAGAGAAGTCCTCAGTGGTGCAGGTTTGGGGGTGATCGTGTAGCTGGATAACTGCATGATGGGAAGATTGGTCCTCCCCTCCTTGTTGTTTGCTGTAATCCTGGGACATAGTTTTCAGGCCTCTCCTCTCCTGTCTCAGCAACAGTGAGGTCATCTCTGGACCTGAAAATCTCCTGAGCTTCCTAATTGGAGAATTTCAAGGCAGAAAAGAAGAAGAGTGTGTTTTTTTTCCCCCTTCTGATGTGGTCAGACTTCATTTGTATTGATGGCTTGGACACCAGTATCCTGGATCTCAGCAGAAGATAGAAGTCTGAAATTGGGACTCTGAAGTCACCCAGGGATAATTTTAAATTCAAATAAGCTTCTTAGACAAAAATGGAACATGCTGGTACAGCCATAAGAGAAATGAAGACTGACAGTTTAATTTCTCTAAATACTATAAGCAAAAGGATGTCAGCTCCATTGACGGGCATGGGGCAGGGTGGGTGGTTGCCTCGGTTGAATATAATAGCCTATGGCAGAGAATTATAATATTAAAACATATCCTTATAAGATTTTACATGGAGAAACTGGGAGGGACTCTTCTGGGTAAGTATTTCAGATTACATTTTGCCTCTTACTCTGGTCCCAGTCCTTTACAGCAGCCTGAAATGGGTTGATTTATTTACTACTGCCTAAAACCCTAAAATGACCCTTTCTGTTTATCAGAATTTATCAAAGCGGCCCTTGTGTCTTCTGTACATCACCGCTCATACCATCTTAAGAATGATTGCTTCAAGTGACAGGTACATATAAAGGGCTCATATCTCCTCCATTTAGAAGCACCTCAATTTACAATCTATCAAACACTTCGGGGGCAAGAGACCTGACATTATTGAAATTGACAGAAGATACATGTCATGTCTAAGTTTTCTTTTCAAGGCAAGGATTGCAATCTCAGAATTAATTTTCTAGGCCACATTTTCTCAACACAGAGAGCAGGACCAGTCCTGCAGACAGGACACTGGAATCCACATGGTGGGAGGAAATGACAATGTGAAGAAAATCAGATATTTTAAGCTTATATTTAAATAATGTTGAGGGTAATTAGAAGAATGCCATGTTGTGAATGAAATAATTTGGGGGTGGGAGTGGGAGACAGAATCACTTATAAAATAACAAAAATATTTCTTCTTCATTTTATTTTAGGACATCTACTTTAAAGTATATACAACTGCCCTTCAACCCATATATACTGAACACACTGATGATGGTAATTATGGCTACAGCTTATAGAGTTTTTATATGACAGACTGAGCTATGGGGTTTACCTCTGTTGACTCTAATATTTGCATGGCAGTTAAACTATCATAGTGTGTGAGGAGAAATTAAATAATTTCTTTTTTAAAAAAAGATTTTATTTATTTATTTGACAGAGAGAGAGATAGCGAGAGCAGGAACACAAGCAGGGGGAGTGGGAGAGGGAGAAGCAGGCTTCCCGCCGAGCAGGGAGCCCGATGTGGGACTCGATCCCAGGACCCTGGGATTATGACCTGAGCCGAAGGCAGATGCTTAATGACTGAGCCACCCAGGAACCCTAAATAATTTCTTATACAAGATGAAACATGTGTTTATACCACTATGATATTGGTATTCTTGAAATGAATTTCCAGGCCCAGGATGGAGATGCTCCTGCCCAGGATACCACATCAGCAACCTGAAACTTAGATATCTTTTGTGCATCTGTAAATGCTCCACACTGAGGTTCCCACGTATAGGACAACTATTAAATGATGCAAGAAGCGTTCTTTCAGTTTCTCAGTCTCTCTCTCTTTCTCTTCTTGTCTCTCTCTTCCTTTCTCTCTTTGTCTCTCTTTCTCCCTCTCTCTCTCTCCCCCTCCCTCACCTCTCTCTCTTCTTGTCTCCCTCTCTCTCCTTCTCTCTCTTCCTCTCTCTCTCCTTCTTTTCCTCTCTTTCTCTCTCTCTCTCTCCCTTTCCCTCTCTTTCTATATATTTCTATCTTCTCCCTCTCCCTCTCTTACTCTCTCTCTGGGTCTCTCAGACTGAACCATTAGTCTCTTCACAGAAAGATAAAGTTTTCCCTAATCACTCCAAATAAAGAAACTGAAAGAGGAAAAACAAAACAGAAACAAATAAAAAACTTTCCAAAGGATGAATTGTATTTCAGGTTATATCAGTCAAATGGATTTTAAAACTTCTAGTATAAGGAAAATGCTTGAAGTTTTGCCATCTAGAATGGCAGAGGTGCGAAAATATGGAAAGAGATAGTGTGTGTGTGGGAGTTGAGGTAAGGATGGGAGGGGCTGTTCTCCGCCTGAGCTGCAGTGGGGGAAGTTAGAGTTGCTTCAACCCCTTATTGTAGACTTGCTTGTCGTTTATTCACTCTTGCCTAACCTTGGTGGGGCTGAAACCAGGACTCCACAGGTGATGTCTGCAGCCACAGACTGGAATCTGTGGCTAGTTGAGTCTAGGACTTTTGGGAGGAGAAGGGATGCTTTTGTAAATGTGGACAGCTCAGAAAACTAGAACACTCTTTACCCAACAGACACCTTCTTCATAACATGGAACTTGTGCCTTTGTTTCTGGCTTGGACAGGAAAAGAGAAAACAATGGATTGGAAGAAAAAGAGTTGTAACACACGAAGAAACCATTTTTAATCCTGTGATAACCTTTCCTTCTCTGAAGTCTGAGTGTAAATTCTAGTTCTGCTCTTTTGCAAACTGAATCTACCAGTTTGTCCCTAATAAACAGATGATGCTGTTCTGAGAAGTTTGGGGACTTATTTCTTTTTTAATAGGAAAACTGGTTCCTAATTAGAATCTCTTCTTATTTGCATGGGGATGGTGGTGGTGGTCATGTTTGACTCTGACTCTCCGTTACCTACCATGATGCTTAGCATGCCATCTGAACATTCCCCATAAATGTTTATTAAATCATTAAATGAATGTATTAACTATTTAATGGTTTGTTAGTATCAATAGCTATTGTTGTGTAACAAATTACCACAAATGGTGATTTAAATAACAGACATTTAGCATCTTATGATTTCTTTGGATTAGGAGTTCAAATACAGGTTACGTGGTTACTCTGCTCAAGGTATCACCAAGCTGAAATCAAGATGTTGGTCAGGGATTGAATTCTCATCTGAGACACAGGATCCTTTTCCAAGCTCATGGGTTATTGACAAAATTCATTGTTTTGTGGCTGTTTTTCTGAGATCCTATTATCTTGCTAGCTATCAGCCAGGGATAGTCCTCAGCTCTGAGAAGACGGTCTCAATCTTCCTCATAGCTCCAAAGGCAGTTCACAGCAGGGCTATCTGCTTTCTTCCAGGTGGTAGCATTACATCTCTCTGACTTTTTAATTCCTTTTTAGTCTGCAGTGAAGTGGTCTTCTATAAAGTAACATAATAATTGGGTGACTATCCTATCACCATTTGCCATGTATAACATAACCTCATCAAGGGAGTAACTATCTCATCATACTTACAGGCTCTGCCTCAGAAGGGAAGAGGACTATACAAAAGGTTCAGAAATGTGGGGCCACCTAAGAATTCTGCCTATGGTATGTAGAAGGTATCCATACTCTTTTATGATGAGGAAATCCATACATGAATTTCATGTGTCTTGTTTAAGATGTTGTGGAGTTAGTCATCATGGTTAGTCTATTTCCTATGTTTTTTAAAAAAAATCTCTCTTTGTCATTAGTATGACAGGTAAAAATTATCACTTCACCTTAAGGCATAGGTAGATACAGGCCAAACTTACCCAAATTTGCCCAGGTGGTTTGGTTTCTCAGTCCCATTTTTTTTTTTTTTTTTAGATTTTATTT
This sequence comes from Mirounga angustirostris, assembly GCF_029215605.1. Taxonomy (NCBI): domain Eukaryota; kingdom Metazoa; phylum Chordata; class Mammalia; order Carnivora; family Phocidae; genus Mirounga; species Mirounga angustirostris. The sequence goes on along the minus strand of NW_026991714.1, from coordinate 133,527,730 downwards.
AGTTATTTGAGAGAGAGAGAGAATGAGAGAGAACATGAGAGGGGAGAGGGTCAGAAGGAGAAGCAGACTCTCTGCTGAGTGGGGAGCCTGATGTGGGACTCGATCCCGGGACTCTGGGATCATGACCTGAGCCAAAGGCAGACACTTAACTGACTGAGCCACCCAGGCGCCCCTGAGATAGTTCCATTCTTGATCAGAAAGAAGGCCCCTTTACTCAAATTGTTCTTCTCTTATTATCTGCTGAATTTTGGTGATCCCTTGATAAAGAAAGAAATTGTTCACATGATACACGTGCACACATACACACACACACACGATTGGCTTTGCCATCTATATAATTTTCCTGTGTGACCATAAACCCTTGTCACTATTCACTAGACAATGAATGGTCACCAGAATCAAAATGTGCCAACAAGGTTCATTTGGAAATCGAATATAATAATTGCACTTTGTAGAAAGGTCACCATATGCTCAGGCATGTCCCAGCCACCATGGAAAATACACACTTAGATAAAAATAAGCCCTTTCTACAGAGACAGGTGTAAAATGCCTCACTTCCTAGGGAGAGATACACAGTCCTTCATCAGTAGTAAGATGTAATTGCCATTCTCAGAGCCTTTTTCAGCATAGATTTTGATCATAACAAGGAATTATTGTTCCATTACAGAAAGTAAGGGCCACTAGAAAAATACAATATGAACTGGAAAGAACATCTTCTGCCACAGCATCATACCACATAGCCCAGACCTCCAAAGATGTGACTTTCTGGAGGTGCTGAGGCTAGGTCATGCTCTTCCTCCAGTCTGTTCACCCTGACCTAAGAATCATTTGGAAACCTTCAAGATCATTCCTTTAAGTTTCTCCATAGTGGCAATATTGTCTAACATTCCCAGGGTTGCTTTGAATGAATGTTTCCTCATGTAGTGAGATCAGATTAACTCAGGTCCTTCCCCCCCACACACCCCCACCATGTCCTACTTTGTTCTGCTCAGACCTGGTTGTTCCAGTGTAATGATTTTGCTCCTGGGATGTAAGCTTGACAGTATCTTCATTCTGGTGAAGTGAGGGCGTGCTATAACATCTACTTTCATACCTTCCAACTTATTAAGACTCAAGGATACCAGTGTCCTTTGGCTTCCTGCAATGAGTTAATAAACTAATCAACCATAGAACGCTGAGTACCTGTCTTGTGAAGGGCATAAAATAAGTCAAAGCTGTTATTTTTCCCATTCAGAGTTTTACATTTATGCAAAATCTGTACTAATTATTCTACATTAAAAAGTACAAAAGGCAGTCTTATCAAATGATAAAGCAGATTAAACCACTCACAACTCAACCACAACTGTGATTGGATCACAGTCTGAAGAGACAAGGAATGGACACCTGGATACAGCTGGGTCAGGAAGAATCTCTTTCCCATAAAATTTGAACTATGTGAGTCTATATTGGACAGTTGAACTAGAAGGACATATTTATGATGTAGGGAGTCCAGACCACATCATATTTATGATGTTGCACAGAAGAACCACATGTAAGGAAAGAATAATCATAAGGAACAGAAGGAGAGAAAGAAAAAGAGAAAGGAATATGTAGTTTTAAAGCTTTGGTTCTTAAAGGCTTTCTGTTCTTGGTTCCAGTCCCTCATAAGGTCCACATACATGATATGCTCTTGGGTTATAGAAGAAACCTTTTGTTGTTCTCTTTTCTCTTACTTGTTTAATCTAGTTTGACCAGTATCTGTTATTTTTCACTAAAGAATATCTCACAAAGAGAGGCACTAATTTTTATGTTCCAACCACACTTGCAATAGGAACTCAGAGAAAGGAGAAGTAGATTGGAAAGGTCAAGGTGGATCTTAAGTTGGTCCTGAAAGAATGAGGAATAATTGAGAAGCCAAAAGGGGTAAATGACATTACAGGTAGTGTGAATAGTATGACCAAAGGTGAAGAGACCCGCAATGGACATGTTGTGTATGGAGACCATGAACCAACCTGGTTTCCATAGATAGTTTATATCATATATTTGTGACACATTCAGGCAGGAATATCAGAAATGCTCACTTTGTGGGAGATCATAATGCTTGGGTCTTTTATTTAACTTCAAACTGTTAGGTTTGCAACAATGAATCCTCATTTGAAATAAATGGTCAGTTATCTATGCATTTAATCTAACCCCTTTTGCAAAATGTTGTGACAAAAATGAAGATATCTTCTATGGTCAAAAATCACATGTACTTTGGGAGGCAGTTAGACAAAGACTCTACACCAAGATCTACCACTTACCAGCTGTATGATGTTGAGCAAGTTACTTAGTCTTTTTAGCTTCAATTTTCTCATTTATGCACTAAGGATAATAATACCTAGTGTATAGAATGAAATAAAACTATGTATACATAATGATATTAGGCTCACTAAGATAATAAGATATGACTTCCTTTCTGATTCATTTGTTGTACATCTACAGTGTTGCCAAATCAGGACTAAGCCAAGATGATGATGATGATAGTGATTGTCATGACTGATCAAGACAAAATATGAGCCAAGAGATTTGTTAAATGCCTAATGTGCCTCATGCCACTTAATACTTACAACAACCTCAAAAAAAAAAAATCCAGTACAGAGTTATTTTTACAAAAATTTTCTGTTGTGCTTACCTCTGGAATTACTTCTAGCTTGCTATCAATTCTTGGTGAGTATGTCTCTGGACTCTGAAATGGAGTTTGTTCTGTCATGAAAACAAATGTCCCTCAAACATAGGCCATTAGGGTGGATTTAATGAAAGTCAAACATCACCTTAAGAGCAACATGTGTTTATTTTCAGGGCAAGTCTGGTGTGTATGTTGGCAGGGGGCATTCAGAAAGCATGAGTGAGGATGTTTGTACTTGATAATTTGAGAGGAAAGAAAGAAAGAAAAAGAAAGAAAGAAAGAAAGAAAGAAAGAAAGAAAGAAAGAAAGAAAGAAAGAAAAGAAAGGACGGAAGGAAGGAAGGAAGGAAGGAAGAAAGAAAGAAAGAAAGAAAGAAAGAAAGAAAGAAAGAAAGAAAGAAAGAAAGAAAGAAAAAGAAAGAAAGAAAGAAAGAAAGAAAGAAAGAAAGAAAGAAAGAAAGAAAGAAAGAAAGAAAGAAAAGAAAGGACGGAAGGAAGGAAGGAAGGAAGGAAGAAAGAAAGAAAGAAAGAAAGAAAGAAAGAAAGAAAGAAAGAAAGAAAGAAAGAAAGAAAAAGAAAGAAAGAAAGAAAGAAAGAAAGAAAGAAAGAAAGAAAGAAAGAAAGAAAGAAAGAAAGAAAGAAAGAAAAAGAAACGAGGGAGGGAAGGAAGGAAGGAAAGAGTTGGCCTCCAAGTAGAGATTTATCACAATTAGATTTATCTGTGACTCTTGGGCAAGTCACTTGACCTTTCTGAATTAGACTTTCTTTATTTGTAATAGATAATAAGTTTTATAACATGCAATATAATGAAGTTCATTGGTTTTAAACCATTGTTTCTGTGTCCAGGCCCCACCTCAGATCAATTAAATCAGAATCTCTAGAGAGTAGAGCCCAGATATAGATATTTTAATAGTATGCAAATGATCTAAATGTGCAACCAGACTTGAGATCACTGAAATAGATGATTTTTAATATATGGTTTATGTCTAAAATTCTAGGTACCAGATAGTAGTTACATCCTATAAAAATGAGTTGGGGCAGTATTGTTGGAATTTGAAGGGGGTAATGAAAATGGTATCTTCTGAATAGAGGTTATAATACCCTAGTCAGTTTGAGGAACTATTTGTAAGACTGAGTCAAACCTAGTGAAAATAATTTTGAGATAGAAGCTGGTATTGATAATCAACTTGGAGATGATTCTGTAGACAGATTAGTTTAATTCACTTATTCAATAAATTTTTTCAACCATCTACTGTTGGCAAACCCCTACTGGGCATCATAGTAGGAAGAGAGATAATTAGATGTGAATCCTACCTGCAAAAAATTTAACAGTTGGTGGAAATTCATTATGAGATCATGACATGCTAACATTTCTTTCCATGGACATTTGAAAATACTTCAGGAAGGGAGGGGGTCATATTTGAATTGCGCCTCAGCCTGTAAGAACAGGTGGAGACACATGCATATGTGGAACCAGGGTTTGGGAGATGGGTGGAAGATCAATCAAAACAGAAGTGTGTAATTAATGCTTTTCACATTTTTCTCTGCAGTACTGCAGTTTGCATGTTGCCTCATGCTATCTTATAATTCCATATCCTTAATCAAGCAATTCACATGATCTGTAATGACCTTTGCTTCTTTTTCATCTTCAAGAGTCAGCTAAGGCTGCCTCCTCCAGGAACCTTCCCTGTCATACCTGATTTTGTCTGTCAATCATACGTCCCTGTGCTTGTTTCCACCATGATATTTACAATGTAATATCCCAACTATGTTGAGTTGTTCAAAGTAGGAACTTTGTTCCAAACTGTCATTTATAGGTTTGTGCCTATTACACGACCTAGTTCAAATCAGGCCACAAATAACTATTAGATTGAACTGTAAAAATGAAATAATTTTAATATAATAAATTATCATGATTCAATCCCTAGCTAGTTTCTCTAATATGATTTTTTTTTGGGGGGGTCTATATTTAATACACCACCAAATTTTAAGTTCTTTACAGGTAGGATTCTTGTCCTTGCCTTAACCTACAAAGACCCGTGTGATTTGTCTCCTGAATATTGCCCTACGTTGTTTAATAGCCTTCTCCTTATTTTTCACTCTGTTTTCTTCACACCATTCTCCATTCTCCCTTCTCCTTCTGTAGGATATGAGGGCTTGTTCCTTCTTAGGATCTTTGCAGTTCTAGTTCCTAAAACACTCTTGCTTGTCACATGGCTTACTCTTTCCCATTACTCTCTTTTTAAAAAATATTATTTGTGCATGTTTTCCAGCTTTATTGAGGTATGATTGACAAATAAAAATACGTTTAGGTCATATTATGTGATTTTTTTTTAAGATACACAATATGATGATATAATGTAAAAATACACTCTCGAATTTGTAGCACAATCAAGCTTGTTAATGCATCCACCATTTCTTTTGCATGTGGTGAGAACACTTGAGATCTACTCACTTACCAAATTTCAAGTATACAATACCATATTATTAACTATAATCACCATGCAGAATATTAGATACCCAGATCTTATTCATCTTATAACTGGAAGTCTGTATCCTCTGACCAACATCTCCCCAGTTCCCCCACTCTCCTGCCATTTTTATAAATAACATATAATATATAATAAATAAGTTGAATAAATAAGTAGTATATACAATAAGAAATAAAATAAATAAAAATATTTTTGTTTGCTTTTTGAACCCCTCTTTTTAAAAATGAAATAGATTTTTTGGACACCTGGGTGACTCATTAGGTTAAGCATCTGACTTCAGCTCAGGTCATGATCTTAGGGTCTTGGGTTCAAGCCCTGTGTTGGCCTCCCAGCTCAGCAGGGAGTCTGCTTGTTCCTCTCCCCCTGCCCTTCCCCTGCTCGTGCTCTCTCTCGCTATCAAATAAATAACTAAAATCTTTTAAAAAAATGAAATAGATTTTTGAGAATCTGGGCTTGGCATCTCTGGTTTTTTAATGAATATCTGTGCTTGTGATATTTAGAGAATGAATAGCATCTGGTTAAGGATAGAAATGGGGTGAGGAGGAGGGAGAAGATACGATTGATAACCTTTAGAATTCCCTCCCACCATTGACAGCATCACAGAATGTTTTCAGTCAGGGTTAATACTACATTGTTTTAAAATATCGTTTAAAATTACCATTGTCGGGGGCCTGGGTGGCTCAGTAGGTTAAACATCCGACTCCTGGTTTCAACTCAGGTCATGATCTCAGGGTCCTGGGACCCATCCCTGTGTCAGACTCCATGCTCAATGGAGAGTCTGCTTGAGGAATCTCTCCCTCTCCTTCTGTCCCTCCCCCACCCCACATGCTTTTTCTCTCTCACTTTCTCTCAAATAAATAAATAAATCTTTAAAAAAATAAAAAAATTACCATTGTATCCTGCATTTCCAGAGTATTTAAAACTCCTCAATGATACTCAAATTTTAATATTTTTGAGTCTACACACATTCTGTAGGATACGGGCAGTCACTTTAAGTACAAGACAATGAGGTTCAGAGAAAGTAACAACTTGCCAAAGGTCACCTTACAAGTAAATGGATAGAAACAGGAATTCATATTTCATTCAGACAGTAATACCCTTAGATAATTCTGTAGAACTGCATCCCATCGATATTAAAAATCACCCATACCAGTCATTCATTACACGGTACTATGAAATGTGTAATATGTTCCATATAACACAACTAATGTATAGCAGACTTAGGACTTTGAAGAAGGACTAGATAGAAAGGCAGAAAATCATTCATTATGCTGAATTGTCATTGCAAAATTACTCCGTATCATTACAAACGGTTTTAAAAATTAAACTCACAGCTGATGCCGCCTTGAAAATTTGGCATTTGTCCAAGAACATTTGCTATTAGCTCAGCTTTGGCTCATTAAACATCCTGAATTTGAAGCAAATTGTTTAAGATGCAACATGTATGAAACTAGGATATTGATTAAGCATGACTTACGACATAATCAAAACACAACTTTATCTCTCATTGTTCCTTTACAGTATTTAGGAGCAGATCTTTTTCTGGCCCTAAGTAAAAATCCTCCAGGTTCATGACTTTTATGTTCCCTTTTTGGTAAGAGAAAAATCTCACTTTAAGTCACAAAGCAATCTCCAATCAGAAATTAGAATACCTAATACAAGTCTAATAAAAAATTTGAACTTAATTTAGCATTGAAGTCTCTCCTGTTTCCTAGTTGTAGACTATATCAACTCAAAACCTATGGTGAGAAACGGACTTCTCTATTTCTCTGCCACTGCAGTAGCCACTATTCAATTTATACAAATATATTCTGTTGGAACAGTAGACCCCCAAATCTATTGAATTGACTTCAATGAACCTCATTCATCTTGGGATAAGCTCTTTGAAACTAGATAAGCTCTTTGAAACTTCTCCTGACATGGCCTGCCACTATTCTTTAGGGAAAGATTTAGAAAGATGTCCACTTCTCTTGCTGCCCTTATTCTAGGTGATGATCCCAAAGAAATAACAAACAATTATAATTAGCTCTTCAGTTAGTTCTTTCTATTTATGCCTTACAGAGTTGGCTTTGTGAATTTGATCCATCATGTTCTTTCTAATTTGGACTATTATCTTAGAGAACTGTAGGGGTTGGTTGAGGATGGTTCATTTCAAGACTAATGTACCCAAAGGATACAAAAATACAGATTTAAAGGGGCACATGCACCCCAATGTTTATAGCAGCATTATCAACAATCACCAAACTATGGAAAGAGCCCAAAATTTTGTCCATCAACTGATGAATGGATAAAGAAGATGTGGTGTATATATATACAATGGAATATTACTCAGCCATCAAAATGAATGGAATCTTGCCATTTGCAACAACATGGATGGAGCTAGAATGTATTATGCTAAGTAAAATAAGTCAGCCAGACAAAGAGAAATACCATATGATTTCACTCATATGTGGAACTCAAGAAACAAAAAAAAAGATGAACATATGGGAAGGAAAAGAAAAAGAGATAGGGGCGCCTGGGTGGCTCAGTTGGTTAAGCGACTGCCTTCGGCTCAGGTCATGATCCTGGAGTCCCTGGATCGAGTCCCGCATCAGGCTCCCTGCTCAGCGGGGAGTCTGCTTCTCCCTCTGACCCTCCCCCCTCTCATGTGCTCTCTCTCATTCTCTCTCTCAAATAAATAAATAAAATCTTTAAAAAAAAAATGCTTTAGAAAAAGAGATAAAGAGGGAAGCAAATCATAAGAGACCCTTCACTGTAGAGAACAAACTGAGGGTTGATGGAAGGAGATGGGTGGGGAGTAGGGCAATTGGGTGATGGGTATTAAGGAGTGCACTTGTTATGATGAGCACTGGGTATTATATGTAAGTGATATGATGAGCACTGGGTATTATATATAAATTCTACTCCTGAAACCATTATTATACTATATGTTAACTAACTAGAATTTAAATAAAAATTTGAAACAAACAAACAGACTAATGTATGAAATGACAAGACTAAAATAAAATGTTAGGTGATTTCAAGACAAATTTTGATCTAATAATGTATTTTAAGCTTTTCTATAAAATAAATATTTTGGAAAGTCTAATAACGTTGAGCTTCTTGGATATGTAGATCAAAGTTTTCCAATAAATTTGGAAAGCTTTCTGTCATTATTTCTTTGAATATTTTATCTGCTCCTTTCTCTGACTCCTCTCCTTCTGGTACTCTCATTACTATATGCTGGGGAGCTTAATAGTGCCCCATATTTTTCTGAGGCTTTGTTCATTTTTCTTCATTCCTCTTTTTCTCTGTATTCTCTGTATTCTTTGGATTTCTCTGTATTCTTTGGATTCTTTAGATCTATCTAAAGTCATCGAATGCTGTCTTCTGCTGGATCAAATCTACCATTGAGCCCTCCAATGAATTTCTATTTTGATTATATGTGGTTTTCAACTCCAGAATTTACATTTGGTTCTTTTTTCTATGATTTCTATCTCTTTTTTGATATTAGTTATTTGATATTACATTGTCATCATACTTTCTTTTACTTTAATCATTGTTTCTTTTCATTTTTTAAGCATATTTATGACTCCTTTAAGTCTGTTCAATTTGACATTCGATAAGTCAGAGTAAGACAAAGGATTTAATTTATATGTGGAATCTAAAAAAATAAACAAACAAACAGAAACAGACTCTTAAATACAGAAAACAAATTGATGGTTGCCAGAGGGGAGAAAGGTGGGGAGATGGGTGATAAAGATAAGGGGGATTAAGAGGTACAGTTTACAGTTATAAAATAAATAAGTCATGGAGATGAAAAGTACAGCATAGGGAATATAGTCAATAATACTGTGATAGCATTGTTTGGTGACAGATGGTGACTAATTTATTGTGGTGAGCACTGAGTAATGTATAGAATTTTTGAATCAGGATGTTATATACCTGAAACTAATACCACATTGTATGCGGTATTACTTCAATTAAAAAAAAAAAAAATCTGACATTTGAATGTTCTCACAGGCACTTTCCATAATCTATTTTTTTTGTTTCTGGTGTATGGGTCATACTTTTCCAGTATGACCACCTTGTCTCCAGTGTTTGTGTGTAAGTGTGACATTTTGAATTATATATTGTAGTAATTCTAGGCACTTTCTTTCTCATCCCAGGGCTTATTATTATTTTCTTGCTTGTTTGTTCACTGATTTAGTCTGGATTATTTTAGTAAAGTCTATCCTCCCCCAACGCCAGCCCCCCCATCACACACCCGGTGTGAAGCCTCGAGTTTTCTTTTCAGGGGACATAGATTTGAGTATGTCCACAGTTACCCTAGGATGACAGTGATTATAGTAGAGCTCTCTCTTTTCCTGATCATACACAGCTGTTAACTCCATTAATTGCTTACTAATTGCTCTGTTGTTTTCAACAATGCCTTGAGACATAAATTCCTTTACATACGAATCCAATCAAATTTAGACTCCTCTCAGGGGACAGTTCCTGAGGTCCTTGACTGATATTTGTCTGACTTAAGGGGGTTCTTTCCAGCTGGCACTGTCCTCATTTCTCTCCACTGAAATGAGGACAACCTCCCAGGTAGCCTTTATCACCGACAAATCTATAGATCTCCTCTGAGTTGCCTTTCACCATAATTTTTACTGCTTATTAAAGAGTATATTTAGGCTTGAACTTCTCTGTACTTCATTATGATTGAAATCAGTTCCTTGGGGGTTGGAGATGAGATTAGAGCTCTGTTCTCTAGCTTCTCCCCATGGGCAAAATATCTGACCCACGGGTCTGGTCTTGGAGGTGGGGACAATGGCCAGGTTCTTTGTGAGTGAAACCACATTGAGTTGCTGAATGTTCAGTTGATGCAAGGTGGCAACAGTCCCAGATCTCCCCTGCTTGCGACTCTCACTGAGGAACGCCCACCTTCATATCCCACTCTTTGAGGATCCTCACAATTTTTCTGTAAATCCACAACTATTCTGCAAAATATAGTTTCATTTTTTAAATACACTTAAAAAAATGCCTATCCTCAGTAAATCTTTTGGACCACCTCTTTAAGTGAATGGTGTAGGCACGTGTATTTGGGAGGTTGGGGAAAGTAACATTTATATGGAGGAAAACAAAAACAAAAACAAACCAAAGCATTTGTATTTTTACCAGTTTTCTCTGGGAGCTATTTCAGTGTGGATATCCATTCTTGTTTTTATGCTAGGCAGATAATCAATAATCTAGGACAAGAATATTAAAAATATTATTTCAAAATCAACATTGGTCCTTACCCTTCCAATTTATTTATTCTTTTTTTTTTCTTTTTTCCTTTGCTTTACCTAGTTCCATATTTGTATAGGGACCTACTTGTACTTTGACTTCTTAGTCCTGTTTCCCAGCTGTGAAATTATTTTCACACATCTATCATGGCTAGAAAGGAGGTAGGAAGGCTCTTAGAACAGACTCTAAACTCTCAAATTTCTGAAATCATTGTGAGAGAAGAGAGAAACAGGTTTTCTGGGTTTTAACAAAGAGCAATTGTGGCTTGGGGGAGGAAGGAGAACCACGGTTCTTTTCTCCTGTGTATAAACCACAAAGTACCTACTTTGTTTTACTCGCAGGGTACAGGTCTGTTTTCCAAGGATAAGCCCTTATTCATGAATAGTAAAGGTATTTTTTGGAAGAATATTCCAGGCTCCTTTAATGAGTAAACTAGTCTACCATTTAGGACACTCTCTTGTTCATGGAAACACTGAAATTTAATGGCTGTGCTGGCTGCTTTGCTTGCATTTGCTCATCTTAGATTGGTCTAAAGAATAACTCAGAAGATACTTCCAAAAACACATCTTACAGAAGTCAAGTCAAAAAAGGTTTTAATTATGACTAACAGTTACTCTGTTTTCTTTAAAGTAGTCCCATCGTAGGTCCAGAAATTATATTTTTCAATGAAGTTAAAACAAAGGAAATAAAATATATATTTAGAAGAATTTTTACCTTTCTATTATTACAGCTATTATCTTTCTGGCACTCATTTATTGAATATTGGGTGTTACCTGTGTTATTAACAGGTGTGTTATTAGTTTTGTCAAGGCTGTGAAGACATCTGAAGGTATTTCACCCTTCTAAAAATAAACTGTCTATGTGAAAAGTTGTGGAATTTAAGAAATACTTTGCAATTTCTAAAGTCATTTCTCCTCCCTAAAATGTCCATTTGAACTTTATAATAACAGCAGCAGGAGAACTGGCTTGGAAGATCTTATATTATACAATGGAAGAATTCTAGGCTCAAAAAAGTTTTAAAGGTCATTTAATCCAATCCTTTCATTATATTTTTTTCATGCCAATATTTTTCATTTTCCTCTGAAAATAGTACCAGACTACAAAATGTTGCAAAAATGAAATTCTTACATACCTTTTATTCAGCTTCCATAAAAATAAACAGCTTATACAACCACAGTACAATTTCAAAACCAGGAAATTAAATGTGATATAATACTGTCAACTGATTTATAGACCTTATTCAAATTTTGCCAGTTGATTCACTGATGACCTTTTCCTGGTCTAGGAACCAGTCCAGGATCACACCCTTTGTTTTCATGTCTCCTAAATTTCCTTGAACTGGGGACAGATCTTCAGTTTCTTTGTCCTTCATGATGCTTTTTTTTTTTTTTTTTTGGTACTATTTCTTTATTTTTTAGACTGTTCTTCAACTGAAACCCTTTCATTTTCAAGTTTAGGCAACCAAGCATGATGATTCTCTGAGTTCTCACAGCAAATTAGTAGCAGACTTAAACACACATAGAAGGCTGCAAATTGTATGGAAGTTCATCCCAAGATTTCAGAAGGCATGTCTCATGCTAGAAGGGTAAGGACTGATACAAGGAAACAGTGAATTTATACAACAGGTATAATAGATGCAATCAATACGCCTCTAGTATATTTCTGATTGATTACCTATGAAATCCCGGATTTTGTGCTAAGCCATTGGATTTATAACACTGGGCAAAAACCAAAATGGTCCCAAGGCCACAGTTTGAGTTCCTTTTTTTGTTTCACCCAGCACTTTGTCTTGTTCTGGAGGATGTGGAAGTGTATGTCCCACAAAATATTTAGAACACGGTTAGTAGCAAAGTGCTCTTCCAAATACGTTATACAAAAAGACTGGCTTTAGAATGAATATTATAGAAAATCAGGGAAAGAGTAAAGCATGGCCACTAATGGGAGAAACCTCTAAATACACATACCATCATCATCATTGGAGAGTTAGATGATAGATAAATCGATCGATCTTGGATAGATATATTTCTATTTAACTCTAAGATCTATTATCTAGCATCTATCTATATCTATCAATCATGTATCTATTATCTTACACACAATCCCACACCATTCCCTCTACTGCCCTTCTGGCGTCTCTCCGGGGCCCAGATACATTGCCTGTGCTCTGGGTTAGATCGAGGTGCCAATTCACAGACACTAAGGGGAAAGAAGAGGAATCCCTAGATCCTTCTCCTCCCAAAGACGCTGCCAAGAGTCCTGGCTGCAGAGTAAATCTGGACTCCTGGTGGAGAGGACAGAAGGGAACAAAGCAGAGGAGGAGAGCAGGAGGGGAAGGGTCCCTGACGCTCACAGCCCGCTCTCAACCCGCAACCCAGCCAAGGGGAGAGCGGGGCACGGAGCGGGGGCCTCCACCACGCCTGGCCGCCGCTTGGGTTCCGCAGGCGAAGACCCGGGAATCCCGAGAAGCGGGCTCCAGTCCACGTGGCGGCGCCTGGCTCCGCGCGTCCCGCCTCCCGCCCGCCGCCGCCTCCGCCCGCCCCCTCCGCAGCCCAACTTGGACGGAGTTGGGGTCCTGCGCGCCTGCCCCCCGCAGCCGTCCAGCGCAAAGCCCCGCGCCGCCGCCGCCGCTCCGGGCCCCTCTCCGCGGCTCTCCGCCCCCGCGGCGGGAAAAGTGGGCGCGGGGCGCGACTCCACCCGGGGCTGAGCGCGCTCCTCGCCGGCGCGGGGCTCTGGCTCCTCGGCGCCCCGGGCGCCTGCGGTGGCGGCTCCTGCGGGGTCCCGCGGTCCCAGGGCCCCGCCCCGGGGACGCCCGCACCTAAAGCGGCGAGGCCCGGCTGCTGCCACTCCCTCCTCTCCCGGAGCGCCTCCGGCGCAGAGCTGGGAACTGGAGCCGAGCAAGAGTGGAAGCCCGGGGATACTTTGAGCAGCGGGACCTTGGAACTCCTCCGCAAGAGTAACAAAGCTACAGGCTTCGGGGCTGGAGGAGCTGAGCCGAAGATCAGCACGTTGGAGGTGACAAGGAATTCCGCACGCAAAGGCCGCTCCACTTGGCTGACCACCACGGCGTTGTGAGTGGAGAAGTAGCGGCGGGGCGCGATCAGAGGCGAGGGGTAAGGGGTGAGGGGAGGAAGCGCTAAAGTGTGTTGAAGAGTCAGGTGGACAGGGGCATATGAGGCTTCTGACTTGGGAACTGTGCAAAAAGAAGCCACTGCCCAACTTCCCCAGGAACTGTATCACCTCCAGAATGCTTCCATCCCTCCGGGACCTCCATCTTCTCCAAGCCCCAAGCATGAAAGAAACTTCCAAATTAGCAGGTAAATCCTACACCCTGTCACCATGGTCTGTGGGGTTGAAGACCAGGCGAAGAGTGGGTTTGTTAGTTAAGTATCTGGAATGTGAGGGTGAGAGGGTTAACTTTTAGGGCAGTCTGACATTCTCTGGAATGATTTCCCCTTTACTTGCTGCAGACCTACTGATGGCTCCAGGAAGTCCAAGATGACAGATTAGCAAGGTAATTTAAAGTGGATGAGAACTGCAGTGGACAGTCATTGTCCTTTGGTGCAGTCTGTCTCTCTGGGCACTCAGGAGATGCAACTTACAGAGAGAGCCTGTATCACCTTCTAAGGGCACGTGTGTGTGTGTGTGTGTGTGTGTGTGTGTGTGTGTTTAGAGCTGGGGCTTTGCAGCTTGGGAATTATTGATTGTTTTCCGGTGTGATCCAGTCCTAGAAACATTAAGACCCCAGTGACAGCAGCCCCTTGTTGTGCCCCACTATTTGCCCTCCTCCAGTGAAGAGCACAAAGAAAGGCTTGCCCTGTCCTTATGAGGTGAGGGGATTGCTAGATTACAAAACGGTGACACTGAGGACAGTAGGTGTGGTGGGCTTCTGCTGCACACAGAGAAACTTGTAGGGATGAATGTCATGATTTTTGGCCATGCCGGAGGAGGTTTTAGAATTTGGGGAATATGTCTGCAGCCCTTCAGTGTTGGAGCTGTCAATTTAAAGTGAATGTGGAAACTCTCCTTGGCAGAAATGGTGAAACAGCAGCTTTGGTGGTTATGATTAATGATCATTTAAAAAGCCTGTGAAAGTTCTCTAGGCTACCATAAAGCAGATATTAAGAACATTATGAACAAGGGCAGGCAAAAAATAAACGTAAATAAGTGGTGGATTCAATCAGGAAATTGAGGTTTCTTCTTTGAAATATGCACAGATTATTCAGTTTAGCACCTTCTAACCATGACTGCATTTGTAGTAAGATTGCTAGAAACCTTCCCACTTTAGTTATGCTCATTGTGAGCCTCTGAAATAGAAATTTTGAGTATTTTAAGATAAAATCTGTTCAGTAGGAATGAACATAGGTTTAGAATGTATTGATACAAATCACAGTAACAGCAATTAGTATTCCTAGCCCTGTCCTGAGAGCATCCAGACTACTCTAATATCTAGCCTTGAGGATATAGGTTCTGGTCCATATGTTGTTCATATACACGTTTACTTAAACAACTGAAGCAGAGATTATTTCCCTGGAGCTCCTGGAGACCTTTACTCTTACTCCCTACTTTAATAATCACATCTTTAATATCATTGCCGCTAAAATTATTCATTCCATTTAAATTTGAAATTTTTAAAACTTTTTCACTTCTTTAAGCAGTTAGCTCAGAATTTCTGACTGTGAAGGGAAGTTTCAAACACATCAAATATGTAGGTACCATGAAGCAAAGGACTTTGAACTAGAAATACATACTGATATCCAAGCTGCAAATTATCCTTTACCTCATCTTGAAAGATTTTGAACAGAATGAGAGAAGAGAAAATGCATCTTTGGCAAGCCAGATACTTGTTCATTTAAGAAATTACTAAAATGTATTGCCAGGGTGTGTGTGCGGGTGGAGTGGGGGATGTGTTGTGAGCATGGTCATAAGCTTATGGTTATAAGTCATATAGGGATAGTGTTAGTCAAATTTTGGATGTGTGACCTGCAGTACATCTACAAGGGTGACTTATTGTAGTAATAATGGTGGTGACTAGTAATGTTTGAGCACTCAAAGTCCGCTAACTAGTGAGCTTTCTCTCTTGACTGAAGTCCTTCATTTTTTAATCTTAACCCGCCACACATACACACCCCATAACCTCTCTCTCTCTCTCTCTGCACTCAAAGGCAGAGCTAATCAATTTCATCTAGCCAGCTCTATCTGTTTCAGCATCATGGAGAAGGTGACATTATTATTTTTGCAAATTGGATTGTGTAGAATCAGAGAAAACTCAGATGGAGGCGACTTAATGAAATGAAAAGTAGAGCGGAGATTTGAGTGCTAGCCCTCTTGGTCATGTACCTTTGGCAAGCTGACATAATAATCTGAGTTTAGATTTCTTTATCTGTAAAGTGAGGTCAGTGCTAATCAGAATTAATCGACAGAACAACAGATCTTGGTGCACATGAAAGGACACTGTTGCGGTAAAGTTCCGTACATGTGTGTGTCACTGCCATTTCCAACACCTTTCTTTCTCTCAGATCAGTAAAGGGAATAGTTCATCAGCCCCAAATACGAAGACAACATCAGAAATTCATGATTTGCCACTTCGATTCTCTCCCAGAAAGCAGTGGGGCCTAGGCATCACACATCCTTTGAACCTGTCTGATCTTTAGCTAAAAGCCTGAACTAAAGGGATGGTGATTATAGACTGCCCATATAACTTTTCAAGAATTCTGAATGGTTTTCTTGCCTCCTTCCTGTGCATGTTTCTGATGCTCTTGGGACAGCTGTTTGAGGATGTAAATTTGGCCTTGCACATGACTAGACCTTTCTTTATTCTCTGTGTGTGTGTGCGTTAAGAGAGAGAAGAGAAAGAGGGAGAGAGAGAGAGAGCAAGTTCAGAGGAATTTCCAAGATTTTGAGCCATTACTTAAATTCAGGTACTGACATTTGCAGCCTTGTCCTACAGGGCAGACTTTCTTGATGGGAACCTTTGCAAGATTTGGACCAAATGAGGGAGTACTGTGGCATTCAGGACCCAGAGCACAGATCATTTGTCAGGAGCGAGTGTATTGCTTCTACACAACTCATTTTATACATGATCTAACTTTATATGATTATATTCACTGCCTTGTGGGGTATGTTGTGTGCATTAGTCTTTCCTCCACTGAGTTTCAAAATGCTAACCAGCACTAGCTCATTAATGCCTATGACATTCTTGTTAGGTAGGTGGTAAGCATTAATATCTTTTCCTCACATTTTTATGCTGAATGTGATTTAAATGTTTCAGTTTCTCACCCCCTGGCTCTTTCTCACTGGCAACATTGCTCATAGACAGTCATCTGCATACATAACTCACGTCATTGTGATGGTATTAATGTTGCATTTATCAAATTGCCATGACTGTCTGGTTATCTGACATGCATGTCTTCTCCTTCAGCTATTTTTGGACCTGAGATGTAGCAACACTACCTGAGCAATTAAATCGGGCCAGTATTTTTTTTTAAGATTTTATTTATTTATTTGAGAGAGAGAGAGAATGGGAGCACAAGCAGGGAGAGCGGCAGACAGAGGGAGAAGCAGAAGCAGACTCCCTGCCGAGCAGGGAGCCCGACATGGGGCTCAATCCCAGGACCCCAAGATCATGACCTGAGCTGAAGGCAGACACTTAACCGACTGAGCCACCCAGGCGCCCCTCAACGGAACCAGTATTTTTTTGTTGCTGTTGTAAAATATCGTATATTCATCATTTTTAAAAATGTCACAATAATCTTGTGAGGGTTGAATGATCACCCGCATGACATTAAACAGGAAACCAAGGTTCAGAAAGAATAAGTCATTCGTTCAGGCTCTTATGTGAGTGTCAGGGACAGAACACAATTTATAAACTCTTTTGATCTGACTCCCAAATCTATGCTTGCCTTGTAGATAGAAATCAGAGCCAGTCGAGATCTGTTTGTAAAATTGTAAAATTATTCATCATGAATGGATTTCGGAGGAGGTTGGGAGGAGGCACGTCCTGGTTATTGATGGTCCATCTCCTTGGGAAAAGGGAATGCTTTTAATACCTACCTGTCAAATTTCATTCCTGAGCTCCAGTAGTGATTGCATTGTTCTCACACTCTCCTCTTCATCTTTAGAGAGCCTTAAGATCAACACTTGAGTGATTCACTGAGCACAAATTCGTAGGAAAATTTTGAGATCTGGTCTTACGTCATACATTTCTGAGTCAACAAAAAAACCTGATTTTAGTTTGCCATCAGTTGGGAAAACCAGGTTTGGTGATCATTTATATAAGGTTTTTTCACCTGACCTTTTAAATTTTCATAGAATTGGCTTTCTTTAACAAACTTACAGTTTTCCTTTTCTGATCAGGGCTCTGGTCCTAATTATGAAGGAAAATGACATGGAAAGCAAGATGCTGTAGAAGAAGAAGGCATAAGATGTGGAGGCAGGTGGACCAGTCTGAATCTCCTTACTAGCAATCTTCCAAGTAGGGAGACTATCTGCCTTCTGCTTTCTGAGGACACATAGTTGTTTCTCTGAAGTGCCAGCCAGCTCAGACACAACGTTTTAGTGTCTTCAGTTTGAGAGTGTTGAGCTCCTGTACTTGCAAGTAAAGTTTTGGGGACACAAAGATGACATATCGATCTATGTCCTTGACTTGGGAGTGAGCAAGCCTTCTATTTCACATGATTAGGTATTTCCCTATTGTTCACATACATATGTGTTTACATAAATCCCTGAAGTTTGAAACCCACTGTTTAAATCAGGTACTGGTATTCGAGTTAAAATATAAAGACATAGTAGTTTGTTTTATATCACTTTTGTAGTTGGCAAACATGGAATCTTCAGCGGCAAAATGCATAATCTCAGAATAGAAATTACACTTCTTTTTGGAATTTCTGGTACCTTCTATAAAAGTCATTAAATATTGACTCTGGGGGAGGGGAGGGGAGTGGGGGAATGGGTTGAATAAGTAATGGGGATTAAGGAAAGTACTTGTGATGAGCACTAGGTGTTGTGTGGAAGTGATGAATCACTGTATTGTACACCTAAAACTAACATTGTATTCTATGTTAACTGGAATTTAAATAAAAACTTTAAAAAAACGACTCTGGAGATGATTCACATCTTTAAAAAAAAAGTATGAATAGAATAGAATTGGACACGATACCATAGAATTGGGCACAAAAATATATGGAGTGTTTTCTTATTTATATGAGTAATTGCTAACATTTAAGGAATACCATGTGCCAGGGACAACACTAACAGCATTATGCAAATAGTCTTATTAACTTTTCATTCTGCAGATATCGCTGAGCACCGAAGATGTTCCAGGCACTGTTGAAGAGGTGTGTGTGACGTGGTATAGAAAGGGATGAACATTCATACGAGGCCATAGAAGATGCAGGTCATCTGATGGCAGAACTGCCAGAGAGGTAAAGGTTAACCGAGAACCTTTTGGCAGGAATGGTTAAGAAGGCTTATGCAAGGTTGGTGCTTAAATTGGATGATGAATAGTAGTGAGGATTTTAAAAGGGGAATTTTGGCATGACCATAGTTCTTGGTAGGAAAAAGAACTTCAAGAGCAAACATAGAAAGGAAATTCCTTAATATATGACATCAGTTTTGAATGATTATGTGTATCATGTGCCCCCCAAAACAAAAACAAACAAAAAACCCCCCATGCCATCCCTTAAAGATATGATTGCCCTTATTTGCACATTTAAATCTCATCTTGAATGTTACAGCTTCTTTTTATCCTCTCAAATACAGTTTTCAAAACAAAGACTGTCTTTTATCTAGTAAAGTCCATCAGAGACATCCTGAGCCAGCCTCCCCAAAATGCCACTTTGCCTTACGTCTTTAAATTTATATGCAAATTCTATGGCTTGTCTTTATGTGTATCTTGATTGTTGCCCCATACCTCTCGAAAGTAGGAAGAACACACCTGTGTCTCCAAAGGCAAACTGGCCAGACCTCATCCCTGCCATGGTCAGAGGTGATGGCCTGGAAGACCTGTGGCCAGTGTGAGGAGGAACCAGACTTCTCGGGATGTGATGGCCACTGCCGAGTGCAGACTCCGCTCACATAAGATGTATGTGTAGGCGAGGAAGAAGCTTCCTTCTTTCCTCCAAGGTGTTTCCAGTTGGTTTAGGAATTAAATTGACATGAGGCAGATTAACCGGATTAAAACAAAACAAAACAAAACAAAACCAGAGTGCACATGGAGGTACAATGAAGAAATTGAGACTTCAAGAAATGACAAGGGCAGGCAGTTTTTACACTTTTTGGACAAGGAGCCGATAAATCTCTGAGGAATTGACAGGACAAGAAAATGTAACTTTGGGAGCCACAGTTGATAAAGGATTCTAAACAGGATTTGGGCTGGGAAAGTAAAAGGGTAAAAAAGTAACAAGGGTTGTTTCTAAAGCCTCGTTGGCTCAAATTTCCTATAAAGGACAGATTCTCTTTTTTTTTTTTTTAAAGATTTTATTTATTTATTTGAGAGAGAGAGAATGAGAGAGAGCACATGAGAGGGGGGAGGGTCAGAGGGAGAAGCAGACTCCCTGCCGAGCAGGGAGCCCAATGTGGGACTCGATCCAGGGACTCCAGGATCATGACCTGAGCCGAAGGCAGTCGCTTAACCAACTGAGCCACCCAGGCACCCAGGACAGATTCTCTTTACCTGCCGTACAGAGAGGGAGATTTATTTTTTGCTTTCTGGAAACAAAGGCAGGTTGAGGAGTGGGGTGCCATCAGAATGCTGTTTTTGTACTGGCTGTCTTGTAACTTTTATTTAAAATAATCAGTATGCCAAAGTAGCATATTTGGGGGTAGCCCGCTGTTGGCCCCTACGGATGCAATGGTTCAAAGCTTGGCAAGAAACAAAGGTGAAATTTTACTATGCAGGGTTCATCCTAAAGAAACAGATATTATTCTAAAATTCTGGTGGGGATAAAAGGACCCAAATGTTCTTGTAGGAAACCCTGCATGTACTTTTACGTGTCCATCAAAGCCGTCATGTCTCTGCTTCTGCTGAGATCTACTGAATATTTTTCCACTGCCTTAGATCAGTAATGTATCTTTTTACTGTTCCAAATGCTTCACTTTTGAAGAATTTTGTTATATTTCTTCAGTTTTATTATCATAGTCCTAAGACATAAGAAGGACAGATATTATTACTTACACTTTGTGCTAGATGAAGCTCAGAGATGGCTGGGTTAGCAGTGTGGTTTCATATCAGGTGTTAGAAGAAGGGAAGGCTAAAACCTAGGAATTCCACAGAATTCCACTCATACCTGCACTTGCTCAGGCCTTTTCGCCGTGGGCTGGGGACAGAGTTATGTTTTGGCTAAAGCCTGCCTTCCTGCCCATCAGGGACCACCATTGGGATGGGGCACAGGGCTCTGGGGGTCCAGGAGAACCAACACAAATGATACATGCTGGGCTTTAGAACAAGTTGTTTAATTCAGGGTGATTGATGGGTCATCATTAGCCTTATAAAGTGACCATACAGGATACTAATAAGATTTACTTCAAGTCAGGTGTCATTGCCTAATGATAGAAGTGTTATTTTATGAAGGGGGGGAATTGGAGGGGGAGACGAACCATGAGAGACTATGGACTCTGAGAAACAAACTGAGGGTTTTAGAGGTGGGGGGATGGGTTGGCCTGGTGATGGGTATTAAGGAGGGCACGTTCTGCATGGAGCACGGGGTGTTATACGCAAACAATGAATCATGGAACACTACATCAAAAACTAATGATGTAATGTATGGGGATTAACATAACATAATAAAATAAAATTAAAAAATAAATAAAATAAATAAATCTTTAACAAACAAAAAAAGAAGTGTTATTTATTTTATTTTTTATTTTTATTTTTTGCTGACAATTGGGAATCAGTCATCAATGGCTCCTTTTGCTCTTCTTGGGTCTGACTGAGACTGGGGGTTGGAGACAAGGCAGAGGGGAGTTTGCTGAACAACTCTGTTCCACCCAGGTGTGCTGTCTACATGATATAACGGAAGCTGACTTTTAACAACAATGATAAAAGTCACCATAGCTTTTGAGCAATCCCCTATAAGCACATTGCAGACTATCATCACTATGTTATTTAATTTAATCCTTACAGGGCGCCTGGGTGGCTCAGTTGGTTAAGCGACTGCCTTAAGCTCAGGTCATGATCCCGGGAGTCCCGCATCGGGCTCCCTGCTCGGCGGGGAGTCTGCTTCTCCCTCTAACCCTACCCCCTCTTGCGCTCTCTCTCTCTCACTCTCTCTCTCAAATTAAAAAAAAAAAAAAGATTTCTTTTTTAGATAGAGCATGAGAGGGAGGAGGGTCAGAGGGAGAAGCAGACTCCCTGCCGCGCAGGGAGCCGGATGCGGGACTCGATCCCGGGACTCCAGGATCATGACCTGAGCCGAAGGCAGTCGCTTAACCAACTGAGCCACCCAGGCGTCCCAAAAAAAAGAAATCTTAATCCTTACAACAACCCTGTGAAGTAGGTATTATCCCAATTCTAACATTGTGGAAACATGCTCAGATTATTACTGACTGGGGTTCTTGGACAGAAATTTACTAGAGGACAATGGGAGTTCCAGGCAAGGCTCTTGGGGCTTATGCTCGAACACAAGGGAGACAGAACAAAGGAAAGCATCCATCAGGCTGGCTCTCAGAACAGAGGCTGAGGAAAGTTTCTAAAGAGGCTGAGGTGACAAAAGAGTGATGTCTAAGCATGTAGGGATGGAGGATACAGGAAGTGGGGTACGTAGGCGCAGTGGACAAAACATGCTTCATCATGCACTGCATGTGTCATTAGCATGTTAAATCTCCACCCTTGGGTGTGATT
Organism: Mirounga angustirostris; assembly: GCF_029215605.1. Classification (NCBI taxonomy): domain Eukaryota; kingdom Metazoa; phylum Chordata; class Mammalia; order Carnivora; family Phocidae; genus Mirounga; species Mirounga angustirostris. The sequence goes on along the minus strand of NW_026991714.1, from coordinate 133,505,503 downwards.
TTTAGTGTTGTAATGAGGGAGAAAGTTGGTGAAAAGTCAGATCAGCCCTGTGGTCCACCTTGGCGCAGACTGGTTTGGTTTGCTCTTCACCAGTCTTCCTGGTTGTGTCCCTCTTTTGACAAACATGCTTCTTCCACGTTCCTGCAAAATATGCTACTCAAGACACCTAGGGTTTCAGCTACCAAGAAATGCTGGATTTCAAGCTCAGGGTCGAGAGGACCCAAGCCCAGACCCTGCTCTGTCTCAAGAGGGGTTAAGAAAGCTGCCACAGATTACCTAGTTAAAAGGTGGTACAACAGGAATTTGAGTTTTGCTCTGACTTTGCAAAGCTCTTTCTACTGTCACACTGCCCTTGTGTATTGGGTTCATTCTGAAGTCTCTTAGAGAGGAATTCCTAAACCAGTTCAAGTGATGGTAGGGGAACCTTGGCATGAACAGAAAAATCTAAGTGTGCTCCTTTCCATGTTACTCTGTTCTCAGGGTGCTGACCTGTTTGATTCCTTTCATGACATCCACCCATTCCTATGAGTGACTCCCATAGCATCACTAACATGTCATCTCCAGCTTGCTCTCCAGAAAGCATGAATGTGTGGAAGCTGGCATTTGATTTCTCCTTGCTGGCTACTGACCCTATAGAGACAGATGGACAACATGGACACTCACTTGGACATCAGGCTACTGAGACATGTTGTCAGGTAATTGGCTGATCATACTGTGCCCAAGAGCCAAAGGCTTGATGGTTCTGGTCATCTTCCCTAATTAGAATGAGAGAGGATATGGGAACCCAAACTCATGGGTCATCTGATCCAGGGCTTGCCTATTTGTAAAGTCAAAGGTCTTCTGTTTAGTTCCTCAGTTCTTTCTCTTGATTAGAATCAGGGAAAAGGCTTTTGTCACCCAGATTTGGAAACACTGTCTCTAATCTCCACCTGACCAGCCCTGGGTAGGTGGAGGGATTTTGAACTGAGCAGCCTTGGGTTCTCCAACTGGCAACCAAAACTACATTCAGGGGAGTTCCTCAGGCCCCCACATTTAAATAACCTGGGATGTTTGAAGTAAATGTATTTTACTAATCTGGAATTAGTATTTATTATGTTGATGGGGGCAGGAGAATGAGCAGGGGTATTTTTGTTTTAATAATCCCCTAGGTGATTCTTAGTAACATTAGAGTTTGAAAAAAATTTCCCTAGAGGATTCTTCTGTAGCTTCAGGTCCATGAACTTTCTGAGATTGCCTACACATTCTGTGTACATGAGCATTTTTTTTTTTTTTTTTTTTGGAAAAAGTTGAAGTCCACAGCTTTCAGTAACTTCTCAAAAGAATCTGAATACAATGGGGTAAGACCTGCTGAAGCAGGCTAGGGGAGAGATAATGATATACATATAAGATGTCAGAAAAAGGAAAGCAGTCTTTCTACTGTGAAATAAATACTTTGTAGTTTGTATGATGGGAATGAGTTCTTTGTACCATTTTTCTTGGTTATCCACATAAATAAGATTTGTGTCCTGAGGATAGAATATGGTGCATTTTTTTAACTCTAATATAATAATCAGTAGCAAAGACTCTGGAAACAGACTTCTTGGGTTTGGAATACTGCTTCATCATTTACTAGCTCTGTGACTTCATGAAAATAACTGTGACTCTATACCTCTATTTCCTCATACATAAAAATATTCTTCTTAAAGTTTGTTACAGTCTTAAATGGGTTGATAGTCCTTAACGTAGTACCTGGCACATAGTAATAAACATTAGCTGTATTAGTAGTAGTAGTAGTAGTAGTAGTAGTAGTAGTTGTTGTTGTCATTGAATTAATAATAACACACTATAGTAAGCATGGACTAATGCCCACTTAGCAGGTGTGTAATGGATATTGTCTCCCTTCTGTAATTATGCTCTCTCCCTTGTCCATTGTCATGTCTTAGAGGACTGGGGCCATCTCTCATCTTTAAAAAAATTGTTTTGGGGCACCTGGGTGGCTCAGTTGTTAAGCATCTGCCTTTGGCTCAGGTCATGATCCCAGGATCCTGGGATCGAGCCCCGCATTGGGCTCCCTGCTTGGCGGGAAGCCTGCTTCTCCCTCTCCCACTCCCCCTGCTTGTGGTCCCTCTCTCGCTGTGTCTCTCTCTGTCAAACAAATAAACCTTTTAAAAAAAAAATTTAAAAATTGTTTTTGTTCTTTTTTTCTATATATCCCTTACAGCATTTATAACTATTCACTCAGAGTAAATACTTACTAAATTCTTGCTATGTGATTTTGGGTTTGAGTTTGGTTTGGGTTTTTTTTTTTTTTTGGCCTTTTCTTGGTCCATAATAGCAAATAATACCCCTGTTCTTGTGCATCAATGTGATAAAATATCAAATACCTATTGAATGTATTATTGATCTGTATTTAATGACTTAGAAAATGTATGCAGCAAAGTAAAAGGTAAAAATATAAATTTTTAAAATAGTAAGATTTTAAGTTCCATGAGGGTAGAAATTTTTGTCTGTTGTGTTCTCTATTTATCTAACAGGGCATCTGGTACATAATAGGGGCTCCATATACTTTATTGAATATGTTTCTATTTTTGTAAAAGAAAAGAAAGAAAATGTAAAAAAAAATTAGAAAGGTAAGATTAAAATATTATCATTGATTATGACTGTTTTAACTATCATTTAAATTGTGGATTTTTGATATTTCTTCTATGAATATATGCTACTTTTATAACTTAAAAAATATTTTAAACCGAATCAAAAAAGATCATGAACCTTATTAAGCTTCATTATGCTTAATTCTAGGCATCTAGGTTTCACACACAAAAAAAACCCAAATCTCTACCAACTTGTGTTGGTAGATAGTTTTGATGACAATGGTGGTAAGAAGATCACTTTGTGTTTTTTCTTCTGATTGTATGATAGTGGATGCAACCAAGCCTTTCCTCATCAGTTTTTCTTTTTTAATTAGAAAAGAGACAGATATTGGAGTGCCTGGGTGGCTCAGTTGGTTAAGCATCTGCCTTCGGCTCAGGTCATGATCCCAGGGTCTTGGGATGGAGTTCCTCATCAGCTCCCTGCTCAGGGGGGAGCGTCAAATAAATAAATAAAATCTTAAAAAAGAAAAAAAGAGACAGATATGGAGGTACTTACACCAACAAGACTATATACTATATACTAGACACTCTGGTGACCTGTTAAGTCCAACAAAGAAAACATACATCTCAATTTAAATCTCAGACATTAGCTTGATCTGGATATTCATCTACGTGTACATATTCATATACGTGCACACACACATAGAACATGCACATCCTTAGCCATATGAATACATAGTGAGTCAAGCACCCATATTCTACCTGTAACTCCTCACCCATGAAGGTGAGTCATTAGAAAGTCTTGCATGGCCATGGAAAAGAACTTTGATGATTGCATTGCTTAAATGAAAGGCAACCACGGACAAAGGGAAAGAGAAAGAGAAGACAGAACCGACAGAGGTTGAGGTACAGAGAGCTGGAGAAGGGAAAAGACCCCAAAGACTATGATAGAACCAGAGTGAGAGAGAGAGAGAAGCAGGAGGGAGTGAGAGAGAGGTAGAGGGAAAGAGGCTATGTCAGAAACATGAAGACCCAGAGATCCAAAGAGAGAATCACAGGCAGAGTGAGAAACGGAGGGAAGCCAATGACAGTGGAAAACTTGTAATTCATCAATGTTTTTAAAATTCCTAGAGTGGAACTTGATCTTAACACTCACTAGAACATTTCCTACAGATAAGTTTTTTTTTTTTTTTTTTAAGTTTTAGTATAAGTTCTAAATTTTTTTTCATAGATACCATCTCTTACTACTAAAGGACCTGAAACATACACCCGATTGCACGGCACAGGGGAAACCAACAGCCACCTCAGTCCCCTTTTGAAGGTATGCGCATGTGGCTTCTGATGTTACAAAGAGAGGGTACTTCAATTTTTTTTTTCTCTTGGCTGGGAATGGGTTTTCCTTTTGAAACTGTATTCACCCTTGTGGTTAGATTTCTAGGCAGCCCCCCAAAGCCTTGGGTCCTTGTATTAGAGCTTAAGTGGTAATTTAGATGTTGAATGGGTTAGATAATTTTACAGGCTCATCTGAGCATGAAACTAGAATTAGTAAACTGTACATTTGAGGAGATATGGGGACACCAAAAACTTGGATAACATTTGCTTTCTTTTTTAACTCTGCAGACATTCCACAAAGGTAGTTGGTAGCTACCCAACCACATATACCTGGTTCTTAATGGGGAAAAAAAAAAAAAGAAAAAAGTGATTTAGGAACTTTTTTTTCTATTTGAAGAAACTGGTCCAGGTCCATCACTGTGTATTTTTGCTGTCTTTAACAGCTACATTTTGGTTAGTGGGGCTGCATAAAGGATATACTCAACTAACAGTACATTTTGTAAGACACATTTGGAACATGAGACCATCACTTGGTATACAGGGGTGGGCAAACTATGTCCCCTGGGACAAATTTGGTTTGCTACCTGTTCTCAAAGTAAAGTTTTATGGGAACACAGCCTCATTCATCTGTTTCTGTATATCATCTGAAGCTATTTTTGTGATGCACCCGGCAGAGTTGAGTAGCTCTAACAGCGAGCATAGTCCTGTTGCACCAAAAATATTTCCTATCTGGCCGTTTATAAGAAAAGCTTGCTAACTGCTGGGCTGGATCATGGGGAGGAAACTTTTATCCATCCCTCTTATACTTGTCTATGCTGTTTTGATTTTTTTTTTTTTTTGCCACGTGTATGTATTCCCTTTGTAATAAAGCTATTAAAAAAAACAACAACTATAAAAACATCTCAGATGACTGTGCTACATGCTAAGATGCTTTGCCCCTGAGGTTATATACACATAGTGGAAGAAGTAGCCAGCTATACAGACCTAAAAAATGCAATTTAGAGTCATAAGTGCATAGTAAATATAATCAACATTTGTGCAAAGTCCTGTGAGGATTTTGGGAGGGGGGGAAGGAGTGACTTTATAAGGAATTAATATTTGAGCTAGCCTTTATTTTTTTTTTAAGATTTTATTTATTTATTTGACAGAGAGAGAGACAGCGAGAGAGGGAACACAAGCAGGGGGAGTGGGAGAGGGAGAAGCAGGCTTCCCGCCGAGGAAGGAGCCCGATGTGGGGCTGGATCCCAGGACCCTGGGATCATGACCTGAGCCGAAGGCAGACGCTTAACGACTGAGCCACGCAGGCGCCCCTTGAGCTGGCCTTTTAAACAAGATTAGGGATTTGCCAACCCAGGGACTGTTGGGAGGGGAAAGGATCTGTGTAGCCAGTTTTTCCTCCCTTTCATGAGAATTAGGTCCACCTTGTGGTTCTTCATACATTTAACAGGATATGACCCGTCATTCTTCCTTTTTAGTCTCGTCTGTGTCCGTGCCATTTGGGGCTCGGTTACCAGTCCTCAAATACCATCTTTGGTTTCCTTTTTCCCTTTGAGCATCACGTCTCTGACTGGACCAAAGACTCTGAGCTCCCAAACACAGGTGCTCTCTCCTCTCTTCACAGTAGTTTCACTAGCGCGGTTGTGACGAGCTTTCTTTCCCCTTGATATTTGTCCTGTTGTTCCTCTTATACAAGGTGGGAATGAGTGACTGTCATTTTCTTGGGCATGGGGCCTGAACCAGAGTGGCTGTTGGGGTGCATTATGACAAGTCCGTTGTCATTTTCTATTAGTGCAGTATTGTTACCCTGGGAAGCGTGATAATAGGCGAAGGAGGGATTGACATCATTATTATCTACAGTCTACCTGTTACACACATATAAATGTGAGGGGCTGTGTACCTCAAGTAGGTATTCTTCCCTCTTGGTTTGAACCTTACCAGCTTTCTCAGAACTGCTCCCAAAGAAGAAAGTTAACTCTTACCAGACTTCGTAAAAATTGTTTTTTCTCCAGTGACTCCTATCCATCTCTTCTTTCCACCATGGAATTTTTTTAAGTAAGATACATTAAAAAGTGTCCACATCATTACTGCACTGCTTGCAGGATTTTCATAAATGAACACACCTGCGTAGCCACTCCTGTGGTCAGAAGAGAACATGAGGAGCTCCCCAGAAGCCTGACTCGTACCCCTTTATAGTTAGTTCTTCCCCTGGGATAACCTGTTTTGACTTCAAATAACACAGGTTGGTTTTACTTGGTTTTATACTTCATGTAAAGTTTGAATAAATGGAATCTAATCCTATGTCCTTTTTTTATACCTGTGTTTTTTGTTCGGTATTATGTTTTTGAATTTCTTCCAGATTGTATTTACCTGTGAATTATCTAAACTATATAATTTGAAATGAATATGAGTCATTCTTCTATAGATATTCTCTTCTGTGTCTTTTGGTGAACATTTAGACCCATCTCCAATTCTGAGGACAGTTATGTTCAGCTTTAGTAGAGACTGCCAAATATTTTTACAAAGTAATTATACCAAATGATACTTCCATCCCCAGGGAATAAGAGTTTTGGTGACTACACATATACATGGAAAAAAGATTTTCCATCTTTTTTATTTTATCTATCCTTTGATTATGGAATATTGTCACATTGATTTTATTAAGTATTTCCCTGATTACTGCTAAGGTTAGTTGTTCATTTGGATATCAGTACTCTTTTGGCAAATTATTTGTTCAAATCTTTTGAATTTTATTCTGTCTCCTGTCTTTTTCACATTGATTTTTTGGAGTTTTTGGTTTTTGTTGTTATATATCTCATCTGGCTGAGTCATTTGTCATATATACGTATATTTTCCTATATACGATTTAACTCTTCACTATCCTAGTGGTGTGTCTTGTAATGTACAGAGGTTCTTGACTGTAATTTATTCCTGCATAATTATTGCTGCTCAGAACTTTTGAGTTACTGGTTTCATTATAAATTCATCAACTTTTCATGGTAACACAGAGATGAACTGCCACTCTTGAATCCTTGTATCATCGGACCATCTTTTTGAAGTTCCCTGAATGAGGTATACATTATTCGTTCAAATGGTCAAGGAAAGTATGTGAATCTAGGCTGCTGTAATCCTTAAATGAGTTATGTCGAGAGAATTGAATTGGTGAATAACCTGAGCTCCAGCCACGATTGCTCAGCCAGGTATATCCTAAGTCTACTACTAATGGAATCATTTTTGTGCTTTTCCACCCTTTCTTGAAGTATCCTAGTGTGACTCAGTTCTCATTAAAGACTATAAGATGTACATGTTAATTTCATGGCAAAGAGAACTTTTTATGTTAAAAAGTTAAATTTTGGGAATCATTCAAAATCTTCTTCCCCACCCCAATAAACTTTCATTCTTCTATACTAACAAGTGTCCTAGGGATTTTATGAAGTGAGAGGGTCATTTATTCAATCTGTAATGAATTAATAAGTGAATGAGACACGAAGGCTGCCCCTTCATTGTTGATTTTTTTTTTTCTTTCACATCTTGCTTCATCAGAGTTATCCTTTATTTAAGCATCTCAGGAAAGAACCGAAGATTAGGATTGGGTCTTGATGTGGGAGACTGAGAGGGTGCAAAATGGTGTATAAAGAGCATAGAGAATGTGTGACTGATTGTCAGTGATTTGTCCAGTGCCTCACAGCAATGACCTTTAATGCTCCATTTCCACTAGATGTTATGAATGTGGCTAATGGAAAAACCTAATGAAGAAACACTCTAAACCGACTCTGTAGAAAGCATGACTTTTGATTGAATTGGTGAGTTTCTATTAATAGTAATAGTCAACTGAAAGTATTAGAGCTTTTTAAGTAATGGCAGGGACTTTCTTTCACTGATGAACTTTAACAGAATCCCAAAAAGTATTATTTTCTATTTCAGAATGTATGGTGAGGTCATCCCAAGAGTTGGCACCTCTATATCCCCAGAGTGTCTGTCAGTGAATCTCTTGCCATTCTAGAAAGCACTAGTTGGCTTCCAGTTCAAGTCCAATTTTTCTGAAAACAGAACTGCTGTTTTACACTGTCTTGGCATTATAGAATTCCTTGTACTGCTGACTTCAGAATTTTGCTGAAACCATCCCCATGAAATTGGTAATTCATTAAGTGCCAAGGGCTGGCTGAGTTCATTCCTATCACATCGACTGTTTTTGCGTGGTATATATTCATTCTCTCTCAGTATCTGTGTATCTATGCATCTATCTCCAGAGGCTCATTTTATTTTTTTAAAAGATTTTATTTATTTATTTGAGAGAGAGAATGAGAGAGACATGAGAGGGGGGAGGGTCAAAGGGAGAAGCAGACTCCCTGCCGAGCAGGGAGCCCAATGCGGGACTCGATCCTGGGACTCCGGAATCATGACCTGATCCAAAGGCAGTCGCTCAGCCAACTGAGCCACCCGGGCACCCTCCAGAGACTCATTTTAATTAAAAGATGGATCTGTTCTATTCCTTTTGGAAGGGCTTTCCACCACCAATTTCACTTAGTCCGTGGGTTTTGGGTTCCTCGGAGTCTATGAGAAGGTAACATGGAAACCAAACCTTAGAGAATCCAACTTGTTTCCTTGAGAAGGACATTATTGTCATGAAAAGTGATTGCAAACATCAGTAAAATTATATGAGGGAGAATAAAACATCTCATTACTGTAGAGTCAGGCTTATCCCCTTTATGAGCTCCATTTAATTCATTGTTAAAGGCTAGGACATTTCAAAAAATTTTATCAGCCTTCTGTTAAGGTCAAAGTGGTAAGATTCACATTTACATGTTTTATAAATTGTGTTATTTCAAGGACTCTCTCTTTCATTTGAGGAGGCAAACTGAAATGTGAAGTGGAGGGGCCTGGGCTGAGTCAGAAGGTCTGCTCCTTCTTTCTCTGCTGTTACCTGGCTCTGTGACCTCAAATATGGTGCTTAGTTTCCATAAGTAAGGAGATAAAAATACTGTTTACAAAGTTGGTTGTGAGGGATCTGTAAGTTAGGAGAATGGCTGATGTGGTGAGGGCCTGACTCACTGTAGGTGTCCAGTGAATGTTTGGCTCAACATCTACATCAATCTTTTCTAAGACATTTGTTCAGCAAGTTTCATGAAATGCCAGTGGTTGTGATTTGTGAGCACTGGTCCAGGATATTCTTGGGCTAGGGGACCATCGTCTGACCTCATCCTGGAATATTAGAGTGTTTTAGTGCTTTCTGTGTGGCTTTTGAACAGGTTTCGTAACTTTCCTTGACCATTTCATTCTCTCATCCGGACTACTAGCACAACATCGCAGTCCAGTGTAACTTGGGCTCTGAGTGAGACTGCTCGAGTCTTGATCTCAGCTCTACTATTTAAAAAATAGCAAATATAGTCCAAAAGCTTGGACAGGTTGCAAAAGCTTCTCTGTGCCTCTTTCCTTATCTGTTAAATAAGCATAATCATAATAGCCGCCTCATACGGTCTCCAAGAAGCTCATGTGAACCAATACATGGAAAATGTTCTAGAGAGTACCTGTCACATGATACGTGGTCAATAAATGTTAATTGAATGATTTTATTTCTTCCTAGTCCTCGCTTGAATGAAATCACCCATCATGGAAATCAGAACGCTGAGTACACTGTTAATGCACTGTTCATGCCACGGCAGTTCTCTGAAGAAAAAGAAAATGTGTCTAATGCTCCCGGTTCTATTTCATCTGAATTTTTCTCTCTCCCCCCAAACCCTGATTTCTCTTTGCGGCAGAGCAGCAATAAAAACAACAATGACAACTCCAGTCTGAGGCCAAACTTCCAGAAACCAAGGATGAAAAAGATCACCCCTCCTCCCTAGCGTTCTTCTGTGCCGTTGGGCTTGCTTATGCTTTACATATTTCCTCAGGAGCAATGTAGCTGTGAGTAGAGTTCTTCCTGGAAACAGAGGCAGAAGGTTCCTGCTTCCCTTATGGCAGGCTCATGTTCTCACTCAGGGAATCAAGCATTTCTTCCCCTTCCTGTTTCAGTGGTTCCCACCCCCAGCCTCAGACCAACTCAAGACAGGTAGGGCTGCTACCTGGGAGAGTCTCCCTGAGCCCCATGAGAGAGTTCAGAGTGCCTCTCGGACAACAAAACTTTGGATTGGACTATGACTTCAGCTGTGACTTTCTTTCCTGGCAAAGTCTGTGTTGGGTGACACAAGAAGATGCCCTCTGAAGAGTATAATCCAGTCACAAAGGCCAAAGGTTGAGGGGAAGTTGCCATTTTTCCTTGTCATTTACCCATCAAGTGTCTGTCTCCCTGATTCTTTGAGTTATTAGTATCCTAGCTTTGGACAGCTGCCCTGGTATTTGAGTGTGTGTATACCAGGGCTGTGAGCACTGGTTTGAAGTTTGTAGTTCTGCCACTCTAGCTGTATGATTCAGGGCCTTCAGTTAATCTCTCTGAGCTTCAAATTCCTCTTCTGTATGATGGGAGTAGTCATGCCTGTCCTGCCTGCTTGATCAAATAAAATCCCAGCTTTGTGCATCTGAAAACTTGGGGTCCCAGAGCTGGGTAGAAAGCTTACGTGTTACCTTACACAGCCTTTGTCTGCTTCAAACATCCGCCCCTTACTGGCACCCTGGAGAAGTGATCCTCCAGCTTCAGACTGAGCTTTGGCTGGGGAGCTGCCCTCCTCCGAAGCTCCAATTGTTAGAACGGTCTGCCATGGCCTGGGCTGAAATCTGAACCCTCCAGTAACTTTCACCTGCTAGTTTCTGTTTCACCTCTGGACTCAACAATACATTTTACCCCAAAGTATTCTATATATTGAAGACTACCATAAAAAGTCCCACCACAGATTTTTTAACTAGTTATCAAATCATCTTTTCAGCTCCTTTGCCTGCTCTGCCCTTGGAGTTCTGGTCTAGATTGACTGCATAGAACAGGACACGGTGCTGGGTGGTCTGATTTTAAGGGATCCTTGTGATATCAGTTATAAAACTTTCCCTGGAGTTCCCTGGGGGCAGGTGTTATTATTACTAATGGCAGGTGTCCCCACACATAGTGGGGATGCACAAATCCTAGAGCCATAATTGGAAACACATGCTTCTTAACATGCTTTAAATTATTTTATTTAACTTGGAAGTTTTCTCCCTTCTATCACCTTGAATTATTTTTTATTCTGAACAATATTAGAGATATATCAAATTTTAGTAAAAAAAAAGAGAGAGGGGGCGCCTGGGTGGCTCAGTCATTAAGCGTCTGCCTTTGGCTCAGGTCATGATCCCAGGGTCCTGGGATCGAGCCCTGAATCAGGCTACCTGCTCGGCGGGAGCTTCTCCCTCCCCCCCTGCTTGTGTTCCCTCTCTCGCTGTGTCTCTCTCTGTCAAACAAATAAATAAATCTTAAAAAAAAGAGAGACCTAGAGAACAAATCTAAGGAATAAAATGGAAGTCATTTGTAATCCATCTATTTGTAAGAAAATAAAATTATATTTTTATACCTCATACCTTGGTCGTGCATATATGCGTTTATGTGTAATTGTTGAAATTATGCAACACATGGTTCTATGGTTCTACATTTTGCTGTCTTACTGAATATTATGTTCTTTTCCAGTACCATTTACCAATTATTTATAAGTGTTATCATTATAATGGTTGTATCATAATATTCTATTGAATGAATACTCTATAATTTACTTAATGAATTACACCCTATTGTAATCCTTAATTTGCATTCTCCTAGTTCTTAGGAGCTTCAGGGCTGTTCTCTTTGAGAAATGGAAATTTGGGAAAAGGCAATACCTCTAGATTCCTGCAGAAGGATTACCCCCCGTAATCCCTTCACCCCATTCTTCTTTTCCTAAGTGGGCAGAGTTAACAGGACATACAGACCAGATCCTATTAGAGCTGGAAAGGTGAAAAAAATGGGTTGATTTGTGTGTAGGTGTGGGTGTATGTGTGCAACTCACAAATTCAAATGTAAAATGCTATACTGGGGATTTATCTGATTAACAAGAGGTTTGGGTTTGTTTCATTTACTTATACAAATTGGGTCCACCAAGGGCTTAAGTGGCCTCTTTCCTCCATAGGAAGGCTTTACCTTTCTTGATCAAGGAAATCAAGGAAATTCAAGTATCAAGAAATCGTTGTTCTTTAATGTCAGGAAGAATGCACTTGAACTCCCAGCTGGAAATCCAAGAATCCCAAATATGTTTTCCACTGCCATAACCTGGGGCTCCCTTTCTCGCTAGAGCATAACCCTGGCAGCATGAAGGCTCCACTTCCATGTAATCAGCTCAGTCATCTGGGGTAATTGTTTAAGGGGCAATACCCCACGTCTCTGCAGACATAGACCAGTCACCAAAATAGCAAACTAGAAATCTGTGTCTCTTACAAAATCTCCAAGCAAATTTTGTCAGGTAAATTTAAGAAATGGATCATGACCCATTTCTAGGCTATCAACTTAGCCCGGAAAACAGTTGCCCTACACCTGTATTTCCAAGGAGTATCAATGTCTTAGATACCAGGCTTTACTTAATGAATTGTTTCATCTTTAGAGACTATCAAAATCACATGACTGGAAAGGAGTAGCTTCATAAACCTATATCAAGGCTGATGGAAGGGGTTTTCTCCAGTATAGAAAGAAGCATCCTACTTCTCCCCAAAGGGATTGCCACTAATAGAGAACCAGCTGCTCCCTCCATCATGGGCCAATACCACCCTTGTGGAATGGATACAAACTGTGTTATCACCTATGGGGACTGGCTGATTTGAGGCAGTAGCATATGGTTGACTGTTAAATCAAAATAAAACCAAACAAACTTGTGGTTGCTTAGCCTCAGTAGAATTCTCAAGAGCCAATACAAACGACTAAGCCCAGAGACAGCCTCACTCCATCTGTGCTTTTATCTCCAGCCCAGAGGAACAACCTCATTGGGCTTGGTGTGCTGGGATGCTTCCAACACACCGTCCAGACATTCCTGTGGGCACAGGTTTCTGTTTGTGCAGACGAGAAACTACTGATTGTGTATCTCTTGTGCCTATCAGGAAGGTGAAAAATCACCTCGCAAGATGACCTGGTCCCAGGAGTGAGGGTGTCCGTATCTGGGGGATGGGTCCTCATAGTGGTAGGCTGCAGTAAAAAGGAGTAAAAGTTCCAGGTTCTTCCCTTTCCCATGGTATAATTTCAACAACCAGGGAAACCAGATCTTTAAACCTCTAACTTTGGTCCTAACACTGACAAAAATAATAGGTAAGAATTATCTTATGAAAAAGCATGAAAGGGAGAAAGTATGGGAAGGAGGGGTGGGAGAGAGGTACGACCAGCTTTCTCTACGCTCCACATTTAAAAACATTCCAAAGTGTGAGCGGCTTGAAAATAAGAATAGCTTCTCTTTTCTTTGCTGGGGCACCTGCAAGAGGCATGCGTGTTTTTTGTTCCATCGGTGTGGGGTTGTTAGATTTTGTGGACAGGAGCTATAGGTACTTGGCTTCCAGCAGAGCAGGAACCATAGTAAAGTGGGGCACCCCTCCCTTGAAGAGTTGTTCCCTACAAGAAATGCAGATGAGCCTCAGCTCTATTTGCTCATTGCCTGGGTTTCCTGGAGCATTCAGGAAATAAGAGGCAGGTTTCAGGAGCGTGTGCCCAAGGAGGAGGAGAGAGGTGGAGATGGCTCTAGTCATGCTGGGTCTGAGACCCTCCTCAAAAGCAACTGGTCACTCTCAGAGTCTGGGCATCAGTTAAGCCCAGAAGGTTGTAGATCTTGAAATCCCTTTCAGTAAAGGATGTAAGTGCTGGAGAGAAAGGCTTGGTGCCCTGGAGCAAGGCCTGAGGGAACTCGTAGGTGTTTCAGTAAGAGCAAAGCCATGGATCATAACCAGTGCGGGTACAGCTGACGTACAGCAGGCAAAATGGGCCCAAACAGGAGGACAGGAGCCAGAGGGCAAAAATTCTAGGGGCATTCCACCTGCCCCAACTTGAGGAGAGAACTCAGGCAGCTCCTCAGATTGCCTGATTTATTTGATTGTAAACCTTGCTTGCTTTTCTTATCAGTCCACTTTTTTTCTGACAATAAAAGCAACAAATACTTGACACAAGTTTCTAGCAATACAAATTATAAAATCTAATATGACAATCACCCATTATTAAGTTACTACTTATAGATAACCACCATTAACTAATATATATTCTTCCAATTTTCTTTTTTTTTTTTTTTTAAGATTTTCATTTATTTATTTGTCGGAGAGAGAGAGCACAGGCAGGGGGAGTGGCAGGCAGAGGGAGAAGCAGGCTCCCGCTGAGCAGGGACCCCCCCATGTGGGACTCGATCTCAGGACCCTGGGATCATGACCTGAGCCAAAGGCAGACGCTCAACCGACTGAGCCACCCAGGTGTCCCTATTCTTCCAATTTTCTTTCGATGCTTTCAGGAACATATAAAATGATTGTGTGCATATTTATAAAATAATGTTTCCATACACAGACACCCACACAGAGACATCAGTTCCTATAATGCATATTATGTAACTTGCCTTTTCTTCCCTGACAATAGATTTCATTTTTTCCCCTTTTGATCCATACAAATCTACCTCTTTCTTTTTTTTAAGTAATAGATTTTAATTTTTTAGAGCAGTTCTAGAGTCAAAGAAAAATTGAGCAGAGGTACCCACATACCCTCTCCTGGTCACACACACAGCCTCCCTCACTTTCGACATCCCACAACATAGTGGTGCATTTGTTACACTCTGTGAACCAACATTAGCACATGCTTATCAATCATAGTTTACATTAAGATCACTCATAATAGTCTACACTTTAGGGATTCTGATAAATATATAGTGACATACTATTACAGAATCAGGAATAGTTTCTCTGTCCTAAAGATTCTTTGTATTCCGCCTATATGTTCCTTCTTCCCCTGAACTCTTGGCAACCACTGATCATTTGATCATCTGCAGAGTTTTGTCCTTTCCAGAATGTCATATAGTTGGAATCATACAGTATGTAGCCTTTTCAGGTTGACCTCTTTCACTTTACAATTTGCATTTAAGGATTCTCCATGCCTTGATGTGGCTTGGTAACTCATTTTCTTTTAGAGCTGAATAATACTCTATTGTATGACTGTACCACAGTTTTTACCCCTGTTGAAGGATATCTCAGTTGCTTCCAGCTTTTGACAGTTATGAATAGGTGGTTGTAAACATTTGCGTGCAGGTTTTTCTGTGGACCTAAGTTCTCAACTCATTTGGGTTGATACCAAGGAATGTTATGGCTGAATTGTGTGATAAGAATGTGTTTAGTTTTGTGAAAAACAACCTGCCATGCTGTCTTTCAAAGTGGATTGTGCCTTTCATGAATCATTCCTTTGCTGTTGTATTTAAAAAGTCATTGGGAAACTCAGTCATTTATATTTTCTTGTGTTATCTTCTAGGAATTTTATAGTTTTGTATTTTAAATTTGGGTATATGATCTATTTTGAATTAATGTTTGTGAAAGGTATATTT
Organism: Mirounga angustirostris; assembly: GCF_029215605.1. NCBI lineage: Eukaryota > Metazoa > Chordata > Mammalia > Carnivora > Phocidae > Mirounga > Mirounga angustirostris. The sequence continues at coordinate 133,490,127 of NW_026991714.1, read as the reverse complement.
GTGTGGGTCTATTTCTAGGCTCTCTATTCTTTTCCATTGATCTATTTGTTTATTCTTTTGTCAATACCACATTGCCTTGATTATGGTAGCTTTGTAGTAAGTCTTAAAGTCAGGTAGTGTCAATCCTGCAACTTTGTTCTTCTCCTTCAATATTGTGTCAGTTATTCTGGGTCTCTTGCCTCTCCATGTAGACTTTCAAATCAATTTGTTGATATCCACAAAATAACTTGTTGGAATTTCTGCCTAGGATTATATTGAATCTATAGATCAAGTTGAAAAGAAACCACATCTTAACACTATTGAATCCGTACTCATGAATATGAAATATCTCCCAATTTAGTTTTTCTTTGATTTCTTTCAACAGTTTTGTAATTTTCTTCATATAGATCTTTTGAATATTTTGTTGGATTTATACCTAAGTACTTCATTTCTGATGCTAATGTTATCTCACCCTATTTAATGGCTACAAAAAAAGGCTATTAAATGAATGTATTTAAGAACTCTCATTAAATTTTCAGTGCATATTTAATTTGGGTAGCTTTAAAAAGTGAACAAACAAAAAGCATACCTTTGGCCATCCACCAAAGCAGAGATGGTGATTCATTACTTGGTCAAGCTGGAGGCCCAGAAAATTAAGGATACCAATCTATATTTAATCACCCAGAGGTACAGTTGTCCAATACACCAGGATAAAGAGCAGCAAACTAGATTATACAATAGGGTGAATCTACTCAAAAATAAGTACCTGAAAACAACTGATAGATAGACAGATGGGTTTTCATTCTTGTGTGTTTCCAAGAACCACTGATTCAAAATAGTATAAAGGAACCTTAACACTTTTCTAGTGCTCAGGTTATATGTGTAACCAAGCCAGGGAAGCTTAAAGTGATGTTTCATAACACTAGTCTAAATTTTGATCCATTAGAGATCATTTGGGGATACCTTTGATTTGTATGTTCTCACATTTCTGATGTACTCCAAAAGATAAGACTTTAAAGGGGGCTTCTCTTTGAACATTTAGGGAGAGTTTCAATTTATTATTTGTTTGCCATCCCCTTTAAAAATCTGGAAACCTCTTCTTTAGAATTTAGTCAGTTGTCTCTACGATATCCTGAAACCTCTTCCATCCTACCTGCTCAGGAAATGTGAGCCCTGAATGGTACCTGATTTGAAGTTTAAACGGACTTTACCTCAAGTGTAATGGCAACTCCACTGTTCATTCACCAGGCTATTAAGCCTGTCATTTCCCAAGGCACCCTACAGAGCAAAGTTTTATTTAATTGTTCAAGCACAAGGAAGAAAAATATTTAGGTGCCCTGCTTGTCTGAAGCTTTTTTTCCTGGACTTTGCCATCCATTAGCATCTAAGTTAGAGAGAAACTTTGTGAGATGGCCCCATGAAGGTCAAAGACCACAATAAAATTGTAATACACATATCTGAAAAGGATGATTTGAGGATAAACACATAGCATGGAAGAACTGTTCTTCCTCACTTTTATTTAAATGTTTTTAAAAAATATTTGAAGAGAATGGTCATTAGGCTAAAATTACAAAATAAATCCAGATGAGCAAACCCTATTTCTTTGACTCACTACTTTATCCATTACTTAAAGTTTCATCTGTAAGGCCAGTAATCAGTATAAGCCTAACACTAACATTACTGGCTTCCAACAATTATCAGTCATTTTCATCAGATTGATTCAGAGTGAGAAATTTCAACAGGCTGGTTTAAAAGGAATTGCTCAATCACCCCATAGATGCATAAGAAATAATAAATGTTGACTGTTGTACAACACTGAGGTTTTATGGTTGTTGGTTATACAGCATTCATGTGGTGCTAGATAACTGGTATACCGGTCTGTGGAAAGTAGTCAATAAGTATTAGCTATATACACTCATATTCCATTGATTCTAAGATGCATCCAGAACTTTGAAGATGCTAAAATGCAAAAATCCTGCTTATTATAGAAAATTTCATCAAGACTCCCCAGGATAGTGGTGATTTGTGAGTATAGCTGACGCCCAGCTCCACAGATTCAGAGTATCTGTGGAAATAGAGGTTTGTCAGCATGATACAATACAGAGTCAGAACTTCAGGTTAGTAAAGAGCAGGGGGACCTGGAGAGTGTGGTGAATGGTCCCTTCCATTACCATTAAAGCAGGTCAGTGCTATCTTCTTTCATGTCCTAGGTAACTAAAGGAAGAGCATTTTGGGTGACTCATGAGTGTTCTCTAAGTTGCCTAAACATCTTAAGAACAAAATCTTCAAAAAACAAAGCTTTCTTTTACACTTATAGTTTGAAGGTATAAAATATATTCCTTAGGGTCTCCTTATGCTGACTTAGGATAGTGTTTAATTAAGCTGCCCATAAATAGTATTGGAAAAGCCAGGGAGAGTTTAAATACCTAGAATTAAAGGCACTCATTGTATGTTTTGCCTTTTTTGTTTCTTAACAGTTTGTAAGCTACCCAGAGACAAATTAATATTTTATTCCATTCAGTGTTTCATAATCTTTAATGGAGTGAATAGGGTTAACATTGGACATTTAATGGATGTTTACAAACATCACAAGAAAATCAATACTGCCATTTCATTGTTTACATAATATTGGACCAAAAGCATTCCCCAGGTTAAGTCCCACACCAGGCTCCAAATAATCTTCTCCTGTTGGGAGGGAAAAAAAAATCATTCTCTTAAAACAAAAAGCTTCTCAGAGCACCTTCTATAGACTTGGAGGGTCACTGCAAAAATAGGCATCCCTAGACTGTTGAAAAAATTACACTACATGGGGCGCCTGGGTGGCTTAGTCGTTAAGTGTCTGCCTTCGGCTCAGGTCATGATCCCGGGGTCCTGGGATCGAGTCCCACATTGGGCTCTCTGCTCAGCAGGAAGCCTGCTTCTCCCTCTCCCACTCCCCCTGCTTGTGTTCCCTCTCTCGCTGTCTCTCTCTCTCTGTCAAATAAATTTAAAAAATCTTAAAAAAGGACACTACAGGGATCCTGACTGTCCATGTCAAAATCCTGGAAAGGGGAAGTTAACAGTCAAGAGGAGTCAAGCTGAGTGCTAAGCTGATTCTAGATATTCTTTCTGCCAAAGGATTCCCATTACTTCCTTGTGTCTATGTCTAGAAAGTGTCCTTGGCATTATTAATTATCAGGTTGGGAATTAAGCTACTGAATATCCTCCTTGTCTAAGATACAGCTTTGATTTCCTACCCAGAGCCCTTGTGGTTCCCTAGGAGGGCAAAGGTACTGTCAAGGTGGGGTGAAGAGGTGTCTAATTCTGGTTCCACCATATAGTAGCTGTGAGAACTTACCTAAGTTCTCTGGTTCTGAACTTTAGTTTCCTCCTTTCTTAAAAGGGGTGGTGGTGATTAATAATACTGCCTTGTAGGGTATGGTGAAAACTAGAAACAATAAGATACAGTAAGCATCTGTGCATAGAAATGTTCATTCCCATTCTCCCTTTTTTTTTTTTTTCAATCCTGGGTCTCTCTCTCTCTGGGCCTGGCTGCAGGTGCTACATCTTGATGCCAACCATCCACCTGAAGGTCCAGACTTGCTCACTCTCAAATGGCACAAGTCCATGTTCCTTCCATTTGGCAGGGCACCTTCCTTTTTGATAGATTTCTCTGAAGTGACCACCAACCTAAATTACCAGTATTCATCTTACTCTTCAACACAATTTGTCTGTTTCTGAGTGTTTGTGTTGCTGACCATCCAAGTGGGCATGCTATGATCTCTTTCCCTTCCCAGGAGAGTCTGGGCTACCCCTTTGTAGCCCTGGACACAGCAGCAATCAGGCAAAGGAGAGCAAGAATGAATCAGCGCAGCCAATCACTATCCCTGGGAACCTGATTCAAAGAGAATTTGATATAGAAGTTGGGTCATCCGTGTCACCTTCATATAACAACAACATCAACAAAAAAAAGGTGATGCTACTGGGATGAGGGTCATTGGGTCACTGGAATCACTATAAGCATTGACATCAAGGTTTCTAAAAGTTCATTGTCAGAACTGTATATATATTTAGTGGTGTGTGTGTGTGTGTGTGTGTCTGTGTCTATCTTGCCTTATATAACATACAGGTTTCTAAAAACTGTATTTAAAATGTCTCTTATTTCAGTTGTAAAGGGTAACAATCTAGCTGGAATAATTTGGGTGCTGTATCTTTTCACAGCTAGTAATGCAAATGCAAAACAAGCCTCAAATTGTTTAAAAGTAGAATTATCCCATAATGGCTTGCTTTAAGGGACAGAAACTGATTATGTAATTGAGTTCTCTTTAGAAAGGGAATTCTGAATTCTGCCTTCAGGAAGCTTCTTTTTTAAATAGATCTTGATGGACAATTCCATCACAGATCCCATTACTTCAACCAGACAATTATACTTTAAGAACCAAATGTACTGGGATCCATTTCTCTTTTCTTTTTCTTCATCTGTGTGAGCATGTATGTGATTCTTGTTTGCAATCGTGCATGCTATTTCAGCTCTGACTTATGTGATTGATTTTATCCTCTTTTCCAAGCAATTAAATAGCTCATTCTTTTTAATTGAGTTCATGCTAGGAGCCCCTAGATTTTCTTTGGAGTCTGCTTCTGGTGATGACGCTTTCCTTAAGGACCACCAGCCCAGGGCACATTTTCCTTTTCCAAAACTTCACTGGGGCACAGAAACCTCATGCTTATTATCTTTGTCCTCTTCTCCTTTCTTACATGTGGATCACTTATCCCGCTAGTCCAGACTTTCTGGCAATTCTTAAGGGCTTCTGATAAAACTCAATCTGACCTGATACTTAGGGAAATTGACACTGTTGTTTGTTACTTGTAATTGTGGATGACAAGCATGAAAACAAAACAAAACAAAACAAAAAGCCTTCCCCTCTTTTTTTCCCTGTCAAGATACATCAATAATTGGTAACTGTGGTTTTTGTGGGCACCGCTAAGAATCTGCCCACAGGAGTTGGCTGTCAAAGGTGGCTATAACCAAAGCCCAGAGCCTCTAGCTAGCCTGTAAATCACAGAGCCAAAGAATTTAAGGGCTCCTAGCCCCATGGAACTCAAGATTGGGGATTTCAAGCCCCGATCAAAAATTTTAGTATGAAATAATTTGGAGCTGAATTTGATAAGATACCACAATAAAATGAAAAGATAAATAAGTAAATAAATAAATAAAGCACCAAACTAAGCTTCCAGCAGTTAACAAAAGATTTCCAAAAAGAAAGATGATTTTTGTTACCCAAAGGATAGAAGCACATAATCTCAAATTTATTTTGAATAAATTTAGCTTTATGAAAAACATACTTTTCTTTTTTTTTCTTATGTTTAAAACATGCATCACTAAACCCTTCAACATTACACTCTACAATAAAGATAAATCTCACAAACTTAATGGTGAGTGAAAGAAGCCAGACACGAAATAACTCATACTGTATAGTTCCATTTACAGAAATGATATAAACAGGTGAAGCTAATCTCTGCTGATAGGAGTCAGGGCAGTGGGTTATCATCAAGAGGGAGATGGGGAGGGTCTGGGGAGAGTCTGGAAGGGAGTGAGCGTGGGCACGTTTCTAGGGTGCTAGTAACATTTTGTTTCTTGATTCAAGTAGTGATATACTCATCTATTCATCTTGTGAAAATTCAGCAAGCCGTACACTCTTTTACATGAACTTTGTCATATGTTATGTTTCAATTAAAATGAATAAAAAAATAAAGGATTTGTCATCATCTTCCTTTATAGACCTATAGGCATTTGGAAATCACTAATATGGTTTTGTTTCCCTTTTTGGCAGATGAGGAAACTGAGGACTGAAAGAAAACCATCTTGTTCAAAGTTGTGAAACACACCAATGATCCCACTGGGAACAGAGCTTTCTCAGCTTAATCCAGCTCCCTTGCCATGCTGCCTGGTCCTTCATCCTGAGATAACTGTTGTAACTTGAGAAGTCTCTACGAGGAAGGGCCCGACTTCTGTTAGTGTGTTCATTCAGGTGCCAGGACTTGGTAGACACCCCATCTATACTTACTGAGTGCAGCGTGGAATGAATGTGGCTGTCACCTGTCCTCAACCAGGGAGCTGGGCACTTCTTGCTAGATAGTGGTCTCTTTCACACTTGTCCATCTTTTGGCCATGGTATTATCTCTTTAAGAAAATCAATTTCTTCTCTTTCCAAAACGACTCGACTCCTCGAACACCTGAAGCTTTGCAACCATTCTTATTTTATGTTTTCCTCTCTCATTTACACCTTTTATCTCTTTCTTCCTACTAGGTCTTCCCTCTCTGCCTACAGATATGCTCAATATTCCTCTTGGAGGAATAAACAAAAGCAAAGCAAAATAAGCAAAAGTAGCCCCTTTCTTTGTCTCTGATAGTGAGTGATCAGATAAGTATTGGGTGCCCATCCTGTGTCCACATGCCACCCCAGCCCACACTCAGGCCCAATCTTCCTCTTTGGTCCCTTCTTTACATCTTCACATTTTTTGAAGAAGATATGTGATCATCAGTTCTTCTTGTTCCTCATCTCCAACTTTCTCATCAGTCCATTACCCTCTGGCTTCCACTCTCATAGGTCTGCAGACACTGTTCTTTTAAAGGATGTCCATGTCCTCTTGGTAGGGCGTCCCTACACCCTAATTTTCCTTAATTAGGAATTGCTACAAGATATACCTGTGGTCTGGGAGCTCATATTAATGAATCTCTGTTTTTAAATTCATAAAAATCTTACAGATTGGAGAATCAATTGTGGTCAACACTACATCTTAGTCACCATATAAATGGCCATTACTGAGTCCTCATTCTCACTGACACTTGTCAACATTGGCCGCATATGTGTTAAGGTTATGTGCAAAGGCTTTGGCACAGTACCCTGGGTTCAATTCCTGGCATTCTTTTGCGATCTTACACAAGTCACTCAGTTATTTTGACCCTTGGTTTCTTCATTTATAAAAGAAGGAATAGCAGTAATAATGCCTACTTCATAATGTAGTTACATTCATTCAACAGGAAAAATATCTGAAGTATGATGTGCAGGCCTGGGAAGTTAGCATTCAATACATGGGACTGCATCTTCCTGGTTGAATCTATCCCATGTTCCCCACAGTGGTGGTGTGTTGTTTTTTTTGTTTTTCAGTTTTTGTCTTAGGTGATGTTTCCTGGGATCCTTCTGTCCAATCACCCTTTACCCACTGTAGTTTCCTTGTTTACCATTTTGCATTTGACACTCCATTTGTGTCTTATGGTTAAGCCTGTGGGCTGAGCAGCCTGACTTCATGGATTCATAATTTGTGCTCTGTCACTTAATAGCTGAGTGTATTTGGACACATTATTTTTTTCTTTTGTTGCATTGATTGCTATAATTATAAAATGAGGTTTACAGCAGTATCTAACTTCCTAGCTGCTACCTACTTCAAAGCAGTTATTATAAAGATGAAATGAGCTAAGGCGTGTAACAGGTGCTTAGTGTGATATGTGAAACAGAGGATGTGACCACAAAATATTAGCCATTGTTACGTTCAGAATGTCAAATACCAAATACCAAAATGTATTTTGGCCTTGCATTCATTCTTCTCTCTCCTCTGCCCCCATATAGGCATCTATGCTTTGTCCTGTGCATTCGTCCTCTGTGGAGCCTCACAAATCCTTCCCTTTCCCTACATGCCACTCTTACTCTAGTTGAGACCATTGTTCCTTCTTTCTGATGTACTAGAATAACTTCCTACTTGTTTCCCTGCCTACAGTCTGTCCCCATTCAATCTGTGGTCCATGGTAAAGGAGTTGAGTTTTCCAGAACCACATTTCTGATCATGCCAGTCTTTGACACTGAGAACTCCTGTGGTTCCTCCTTGTCTAATGATTAGATTTCAAGCTCTAGGTTCTGCTGTTCAAGCTCTCCTGTATCTAGACCTTACTCACCTTTCAGACATTATTTCTCCTTTGCACACATTGCTGCATCCAGTGGCCCAACTAAATGGACCCATCTCCTCTTCCTCAAGTCTGACTGCAGTTACCCCATTGGAGACATTGTTTCCATTGTTCCATCATTTTCAATACTCTCCCCTCTCTAAATGCCCATTTACTACCATCTTTTGAAGTTCAGTTCAGATGTCATCTTCCCTTTGACTTCCCTGATATGTCCTCTGCCCCTAAAATGGAAGGTTTCTCTCTAACCCATGCAACCCTCTGAGATAGTGTCCAACTCTCCCCAATAGGTGTAACATTTTCTGCAATGTGTTCTATATGAAGACAGTTTTTCCCCCACAAGAACAGCACCTGCAAATGCTCACTCTCCTTGTCTCTCTGTCCTCTTCCTTTATCATGCAGTTTACATCAGTCTGTCCAGGGAAAGAAGGAGAGTTGCTTGATTTCATTAACCTCATTGTGTGCAAGAATTGAACCAGGCTCTGTGAAGGCCACTACAAAAACCAGAAGAGGCTCTATTTCTGCCTTGCAGGTACATACAGCTGAATTGTGGAGAAAGAATACAGATACACCCAAAAATGACTTAGGGACATTTTCAGAGCAGCACATAAACAGGTACAGATTAATGAAGTGCCTAGGGAGTTGGTAAGTGCTGAGATGCAGAGTAGGGAGAGCCCATCAGCTTTGTGGTATAATGGGTGAAGGCTTGGCAGAAAAGGGGGGTTTGGCAGAAGGAATAGAGAAGGAAAACGATAGTATGGCTGGCAAAGGGAGGGAAGGTTATCCTGGTGTGTAGGAGCAGATGGGCAAGAAGCAGCAATGCCTATTTCTTCAAATGCCTGAGGGGCAAGGCTGGCTCTACCCTGGAGAAGTTTAAGCCCAAATCAAGATATTCTCCATCCTCACTGGAAACACTGAGGAAATCAATCCTTTATGTTTAATGATAAGAACATGCACTTTGCAGTCAGACATGCTGGGTTACATCTTTTACTTATCAGGCATGTAATCCTGGGTCCATTACTTCACCTCTCTAAGGCTTCAGTTTGCCCAAAAATCTTCAGCTCAGCTCCAGGTTTAGAACATGGGATTTGGTAGTAGATTAAATTCTACCACTGCTATATTCTGGCTCTGTGAACTTGGAAGAGTCTCTTAACTTCTCTGAGCTTCTTCATCTCAATAGGATGGCTATGAGAGTGACTGAAATAGTGTAAATAAGGGTCTTCTATATAAAAAAAAGTCAATCCATTTTAGAAAACTATGAAATGGGAAAACTAATGATTACTTGCTGAGAATGTTATACAGTGAACCATCATCCAAAGTGCTGGGCATAGAGTTAGCACCTAATAAATGAAAGATTGATACTACTCCAAGACAGTATATGCCTGAGATTAACCAGAAAAAATGCACCACAACTGTACTTAATCAATTGTGTAATTTTGTGTTGAATGTTTGTCTTCCATGCTTGAATGCACTTCCAAGCATTCAGAGCTTTGACTGTCTTCTCTACCATTGGATGCCTGGTACTAAGCATAATTTCTAATACAAAGTCAGTGTGAACTAATGCCTAGACAAACAAGAGGGACTATGGAAATAAAGTTTTTTTAATGGGAATTAGGGAACATGCACAGCTGATAAATGGTAGATTTCTAGGGACTAATGAATTGTGCAAATTATTTTCAGAATTGTTGGAATAAGGCATTTGCATTAAATATGGAGAGTATTAATAAGGCTGGAGATTCTAATTTTCTCCAGTCTATGTTCTTCTGTTTTGTTTACACCTTATTTCCAATGAATTCATATTCTTGCCCCCATATTCTCTATCTTGGTTCTTTGTGGGTTTTGGGGTTGTTGTTTTTTTTTTTTTTTTCTAACTTTGTCCTTTAATTCTTTATTTTTTTTTCTTATGGATTTTATTACTTACTATATAAATTGAAAGACTTGTATGCCAAGAGTCACCTTGGCTTTCAGAAAGTGCTTGCTATTAGAATCTAAGGCATGGCGTGTCTTCTGGCAATTATTATAATTATTGGCAAACTTTAATTAGATTCTGGAAGGGGGGAACATTTCCTTGGGGTAAGTTACACAGAAAAAAAAGAGACAGAAAGGGAAATAAAGTCTAGAGAATGAAGGGAAGGTAAAGACGTTTAGTCAAGGCAACTTAATCAGCTTAGTTAAACTTTATCAATTTGCATTTTTGGAAGTAGCTAACAACTTCATTTGCAATGTTTATGAAGCACCTTCTACATGCAGTGTTGTGAAGTGTTACACTAAGTAGGGTGGGAATTAGAAGAATAGGGCACAGCCTCTGCTCTCCAGGATCTTCTATCTTAGTTGTTAGTCTGTAGAAGACAGGCCAGGATGTTGAAGGGGTTTGGAAACTGGTCATCTGAGAAATGATGAAAAGATGTCAGAGTTATTGCCTGGAGATTAAGTAGGAAGAGGAGTTTCAGAGACTAAATGGAGGAGTGTCAATTTCATGTGGATCCAAAGGACAGAGTTATGATTGATTAATTTATTATTTCATTAATTCATTTATTCATTAAATAAATACTTACAGAGCATCAACTAAATGCCAACTATTGTAAATGTCACAGAGAAAAAAATGCAAAAAAATCTATGCCCTATTGATAGGAATGCCCCAAAGGAAGATACAAAGGAAATTTGCTTCAAGAAATGAACTTCTTTGGATCCAGAGATTTTCAGAAATGGGCCTCCTAGGAAGTAGGGTCAAAAATTTCTCCCAGAACTTTCAAATTGTTCATATACAGAGAGCATTCAACATATTCATTTATTGATTCATTTAGCAAATACTACTATTTATTGTAACCCATAAACTATGCTAAGTGATTGGAATACAGACAACACACAAAGGTCCCTTTCTTCACAGTGCTTACATTCTAGATGGAAGGAGAGACACAACAAACATCTGTACAAATAAACATGATAGTTTCAGGTGATGATGCATATAAAAAATAAAAAGCATCCTTTATAATTGTGATAAGGAGAATCTGAATGGGATATTTTAAATTGGATGATAAACTTGCAGATGACTTACCCACTCCAGTGATTGCCCTCAGCTGAAGAGAGCTGCTTCACCCAAGACCATGTTCCCTTCCAGGGAACTATGGGGGGTGTTCACATGCAATGACTCACCAAGTAAGCAAATAAAGACCTGGGTACTTCATTCTAATAAGGGACAACTATGTAGAACCTTCTTCCCTCCAAAACTCCCCATGGCGTTGACTGAGACTTTCATTGAGCAGTCATCACATTTCAACTTCTCCTTCTGTCTGAACCTGCTTTCTTCACTCCCAGAGTTCCATCCTGAGAACGCTGCCTAGTAAATTTTGTGCACACAAATTTCTGTTGTAGAGTTGGCTTCCCACAGTCTGCTTTCACATGACCTGTGGCAGATGTAATTGATAAGGAGTTGACCATGCAAAAATACATTGGGTCTATTCAGCTATAATAAAATTGATGGCAATATGGTATCATTATCGATACAAGTCCAGGAAGATAGGATCTTTTCCTGATTCCCAAACAAACATGATTGCAGCCAGCTGTCCCCCCATGGATGTTCTCTCTGACCATCACTGCCTGAACATTCCCTCAGCTTGACTCAACTTCAGGCAAGTTTCTTTTTGACCATAGGCCCCTGACCTCCATTTTCTTAGAGCATTTGCTTTAGAAAACTTGGAATTATAAATGCTTTCTCTGCCCTTTAAGATGTAAATCTTCTCTAACACTTGCCAGTTTTATGACCCAGGAATGTCTTTCTCAAGGACAAAAACTGTCCCTTTGAAATATAATTGTGAAGGAAGATAGGTATCTTATCTCCAGTCTTTGAAGCTAACTGAATAAGCACCAATTAGCAAACAGACATGGTCTAATCACATTAACCAAACTCTTTCCTAATGCCCTTTAGTAGTTTTCCACTAGCTCACCAGCTGCTTTATAAAAAAAAAAAAAAATAGGGGTGCCTGGGGTCTGCCTTCAGCTTATGGTCATGATCCCAGGGTCCTGGAATTCAGCCCCACGTCGGGCTCCCCGCTCAGTGGGGAGTCTGCTTCTCCTTCTGCCCCTCCTCCTGCTCATGCTTTCTCTCTCCCTCTCTCTCAAATAAATAAATAAAATCTCAAAAAAAAAAAAAAAAAGACTTCCTTTCCTATTGAACTGCTTCTGGTGCAGTTTTTTTCTTTGACACCTCCTTTCTCTGGTGATCACTTTAGCAAGCAGAAAGGCTGGCAAAGGAAAAGAGGCTGGACTTAGAGAGCTTGATCCTGCTGGCAGGAAACTCGTATTCTGGATTATTCATTTGAATTCCTCCTCGTCAGGACCACACGAGACTGTAAGAGTCCCTATAGTTAGTCTTCAGTAGGGGCAGCAACAATATATCTGCTGTTACCGCAGATACCCAACTAGATAATGAGGTGGCAAAGAGCCGGCCTTGGAGACCCGAGCATGGGAACGAAGCCTGAGCTCAGGCATGGCTGAACGGGCAGTTGAGATTTGGGGCCTCAGGATCTATAATAGCAAGCTCCAAAACTGATACTGAGCATCCAAAAGTATAATGAACTTGGCTATTTCTAAAGGCTCGTCCTACTCTGATAATTTCACATCAACTTCTCCAAGCATCAACATGTACTTCAGAGAGTTCATTTGTTGTGGTTACCTGGAGGTCTATTGAGCTGTCACCCTGAAATTTCCCTTACAAACTCCTATTAGAATCTGAGTTACCCATTCTTTGCTACTTTTTCGTGTGTTTGTTTGCTTGCTTTAAGGTGGTTTTTCATTAGGGTAAATTCCCAACATTGGGATTACTGGGTCAAAATGCATACCATTTTTATGGCTCTTGTTACCTGTTCAGGTTGCCCTTTTAAAAATGGAAAAAAATTCATTTGCTGCAAGCACTAAGTATACCAGTGTCCTACAATCCTCTCCAATTCCCTTTTAGTAATTTAAATGTGTTGTTTTTGTTATTTGTTTGGTGGGACCTGGTAATTATTTTATTTTATTTTATTTCAATTTATTTTTTTAAAGATTTTATTTATTTATTTGACAGAGAGAGACACAGCGAGAGAGGGAACACAAGCAAAGGGAGTAAGGGAGATGCAGGCTTCCCGCTGAGCAGGGAGCCCGATGTGGGGCTCGATCCCAGGACCCTGGGATCATGACCTGAGCCGAAGGCAGACACTTAACAACTGAGCCACCCAGGTACCCCAAGACCTGGTAATTATTTTAATATAATGTGAAAATATTTAATTACTCTTTCGTCTATTTGTTCCCTCCAGGCAGCATGACAAAGACTCTTGGCATATGTTTCAGGTATCTGTCCCTGGGCCCAGCCCTCTGGTTTCATCTTCTCATTGGCTTGGTTTAAAGGATTATTTCTGTGGTTATGTAATTACTATGGTGTCAGCAATGGTAAAAGAGAGATCTCAGAGGAACAAGTGCCAAGCATGGAGAGGTGTCTAAAGCAGGGCTCATTTCTGGGCTGTGAGAGTGGGTTCCTCTGGGTTTAAGGAGGTGCACATTGAGCCAACTTCCTGTACTCCTTTCCTCCTAACCCAACCAATTATGAGATGTTTTGTTAAAATCAAGTAAGAGGAGCTCAAAAATGTAAGAAACCCTCTAAAGGTCGCTTCAGTATGAGACAGCCCCATAGGAATGGGAAAGAGTATTTTGACTGGTGGTTCACAGGCTAACTATGTGTATATGAGATATAGTTTCTTACTATACTAAGACAAGTAAACAAGCAAGCAAACAAAACTGTATAGAGTTCAACATTTTGCAAAAATATTACACATATTTTGAAACAATATGCAAGAGTATACATTTTTAAATAATGGTGTCATTTTCCAGTTTTGCTTCTGGGAGACATCCTGTGTTAAGATTCTATGCACTTATATAGATTTTTAAACATTAATTTGAATATTATTATGAAATATTATATGCATACAAGAAACAATAGGGAATGATGTAATGAATATTTCTTTACCTGTTATTATCCAGCTTTATCAAATTTATCAAACTCCCATATTTCAGAGTTTTCTACATTTGGAATGTAAGTGCTCTGTAAAGGATTTCCTTGGTGTTTACTGCACATCAAGTTCCTGTACTAAGTTATTTTCTCATGCATTGTATTCCTTAATGCAGTTTGTACTACCATCCCTTAAAGAGGTAGTATTATATTCAATTTATAGATGTGCAAAACTGAATCTCAGAGAGGGAAGGAAAGGAATTTAAGTTTTACAGATAATGCATGATGGACCTAGAGTCTGAGGAGCAATCTGCCAGACTCAGAGCCCTCAGCTATGAGGCTTGATTCCTTCTCTCTCCAGTTTGGGGTGTGTGTGTGTGTGTGTGTGTGTGTGTGTGTGTGTGTGCATGAACACATGTATGCCTGAGTGTGTTTGTGTGCCTGCATGTGTCTGAGTCCACATACATGTGATGTTTGTATCTGGAATGTATGCATGTGAGTCCATACATGCACATGAACAGGGGAGAGAAGATCTTGTCATTTCAAGGGACGTGGCTCATGGTAAGAAAAGGAAGTACCCTTTGAATAGTCTAAGCATCTCTCAACACAAGTAGAGCAATGCCTATTCTCAGTCTTTTCCAGGGGAGGAATGGCCTCTCATTTCATTTTTTTATAGGAACATCTATCCCTAGCCGACAGTTTATGAGCAGCTTTCTGTCGTGGGCAGGAGCGCTGGCTCACTATAATTAATTCCTCTCTCACCCCCACAGCTTAAGAGTGAGAAATGAAAGGGCATTAAAGGGAATGCAGTTACAACACACAAAGGACTACATAAAATGTTACCTTTTGACTCAACACACTGCTCCCTTCATGAGTCCTATTCCCAAGTCCCCATCTCAGCACTGAAGACAGGGTTTATTGCTGGCTGAGACCTAATCACAAATTTGTCAGCAGTCACTCTCCAAGATTTGGTAGGGGTATTCCTTAAAACTTTGCTGAAAGTCAAGATTTTGTGCCAAAGGTCTTCCCTGATTCCATATGTGTTATATGTAAGATAAATAAGGGCAAAGGAAAGAGATAGATGAATTATTGGTGGAATTTAAACTTTGCAGTCAGAGAGTTGAGTGTGAGTCCCCACGTTGCCATGTAACAACCTAGAGTAGAGTAAAGTCACCTAGACTTTCTGGACCTCAGTTTCTCTCTTTGTAGCATAAGCATTACAATACATGTCCCCTAAGGTTTGGGGGAAGGTTAGGTAAGTGAAGTGTATACACTAGCTAACAGTACCTGGCACATAGTCAGCTCTCAGTGCTAATAATGATGTAAATCGAAACAGTTAAAACACTCCTCCCATTTATCTTCCCATGTACAATTTATGAAGTGCATTCACATCATGTCACTTCATCCTCAGAGCAATCCATTAAGACAGGCGTGCATTCCTTCTTCGTTTGCACACGTTTCATAGGCTGAATGGATGGCTTGGTTAGCCAGGGCTCTTTCCATTGCTCCAGGTTCCACCATGAGAGGAGAACAGTGGCCCTTCTAGCCCTGGAACGGGCTGAATGACTGTGAGGGAAATGCTCAAAACACAGACTCTGCTACTTTCCTGTAGTAGGACAGATGGTCTTAAAGAACGGGGGCCTTACCTCACACTGACCTCTTCAGTCCTCCCTTATAAAAGGTGAAAGAAACAGAAAGCTGGGAGGAAAGGGGAATACGAAAAAGTTCATTAGCTTTATACTTTTGAGCCATTTATTCTTGCCAATTTGGAAAACAAAGCAAGTACATAGAGTTATTATTTTTTTAAGATTTATTTATTTATTTTAGAGAGAGAGAGAGCAGGGAGGAAGGGCAGAGGGGGGAGGTAGAGAGAGATTCCCAAGCAGACTTCCCTCTGAGTGTGGAGCCTGATGCAGGGCTTGATCCCAGGACCCTGAGATCATGACCTGAGCTGAAATCAAGAGCTGGATGCTTAACTGACTGAGCCACCCAGGCACTCCAAGTTGTTATTGTTTTAACCAGTGTAACACATCCATCTACCCATCTTTAGTTTACTAAAACTAAAATCTTTTATCAATGCATTTGGGTGAATGGTACATCCTCTAGCCCTGGGTACTGACCCCTTTCAAATCATGAAATGTCGCCATGTGCTCTCACAGAGAGAGCCAGGGTGGGAGATATTAATTGGAAGTCTGTCCCTCTGACACTCATCCATTTGTTTTATTTATTTATTTTTAAATTTGTCTACAAACACTTATTTGCTGAGCATTTATTTTGTGAATGGAGGAGCTATCCTAAACCCATTATTACTGGATTCCAGCATAGTCAGGTGAAGTCTGTTTCTGGAGAAAAGGAAAGATGCAGCACAAGGAGTGGTGATGTTCATATAGGGGACCCAGGGAGAAGGTAGATGGATCATCCCCCAGCTCTGAAAAGCAATGTTCCTGCGGACTAGGTGGTATGTGTGGATAATCAGTGCTCAGCATCTGCTGTACTAGAAGATGATTCTACCTACATGTGCTCTGGCTAGAATATGACTTCTGAATATTGAAAAGTACTCAAAGGTGTACATCATGATGAGATGGTGGTAAGGGAAGCAAGAACCCTTTAAATCTCGGGGGAAAGGAAGTCATGCCCTCTGAACCACAAGGGAACTGGGCAATCTGGTCCCACATTTGGGAGATGAAGCATCTGAGATTCAGAGAGAAGGTGACTTCACCTCAGTTTCCTGTTAAGCAGCAAGGGCATTGAACTCACATCTCCTTATCTTGTGTTTGATGTTTGATGTTTTTTGGCTTTATTTTCCATAAACTGCACTGCCCATGAAACATTATAATACAAATAATCACAGAATCTTAATTATATCATTATATGTTACACATGGTTTTGTTTGGGAAAGCAAAGAATAGGTTCCCAGAAGAAGGCCCATTGAAGTTGGGATGTGATGGGTAAGTAGAGGGGTGGTTAGGTGACAGATGCGAGGGTGACACTGAGGCACTTTGAAGGCGTGCGTTCTCCAGACAGATGGGTATTAGTTTAATTTTACAATAAATTTGTGGGTTGTATCCCATCAAAAGTAAAAAGCAAGAAAAACATTAACAAAACCAATCCCTGGGATTCTTTCATAGATGTCTGTGATGGGCTGCCAGTGAGGAACTCAATCCTGACAACTGCCATGTGATGAGCTTGGAAGGGGACCTTCTCCAGGTGAATCTTGAGATGATTGTAGCTCAGTCCACAGCTGGATCACAGCCTTATGAGAGACCTTGAACCAGAGGATCCCAGATAAGCCACACCCTGATTATGGTCCCAAAGAAACTTTGAGAAAGTTACTGTTGTTGAGGTTGCTCAGTTTTGGGGTATTTTGTGATTTACCAGTAGATAATACATTATTCCTTGCTGGGATCAAGATGTGTTCAGCCTCATTTTCATATATCTTCTCCTTGAAGCCTTTGTCCAAAAAGCCTTGAAAAAGAGGGTCATAAAATTTCTTTTCATAATTGTTCTTAGTAAAGACAGACATCAAACAAACCATTAACCACACAGCTAGACACTTTCTGGCTTTTTCATAGTCATAAAAGTCTGAATCTGAGGTTGATTTACATGGAAACTTCCAGTTATTCAGACACTAGGCCCTAATACTGATAATGCCTCATGTTAAGGCAAGCCCTTTGGGGCTTCTCAGGCCTATGGTGCCCTGCACCTTAGGCTAAAGAAGATGAACAGAAGGTCAGAAGCTAACTCCAGGAAGGGACTGGAAGCTCCTGTCATATTAAATCTTCTCCACACAGCCTTTTCTACTACAGTAGCTCCAGATGGCCTCCTAGCCACACATTATTTCTCCGTGAGTCAGTTTCCCTGGCTTCCTTTAGGTCAAGGATCCCAAAAGAACAGGAGAGGTAATTTGCAATCTCCTGTAAGCCTATGGCAGTTTTTATGTTAAAGTCTAGGGAGACCCTCCTTCCCTGGGGGATTTGGGAGCCGTCTCTTGCCCTCTGCCTCCCCCTTCTCTAAGGGGAAATATTACTGCCAAGCATATTCTCAGAGCTGCTTAAAAAACACATACCCAGCAGCATGTCCTGGAAAAAATAAAGGCAAGAATGAGGATAGGCTATTTCTAGATAAAAATTAAAAAAAATATATGCAGAGAAGAAAAATTAAGCTCATGCAAATTTCCTGCTTCTCCCACAGTTGTAGGGACCTACATACCAAGAATTTGGTTTTCTTTAATATTTTAATTGTGCAATATTTCAAACTTATCCAGAAAAGAAGAGGATAATATGATGAACTCTTATGTACTTTAACTCATCCTCAATACACACAGTGAATGTGGACTGTAGATTATTTTTTTCTTTTTTAAAAATTATTATGTAGATTATTCTTTATGCATTTCCAAGACAATATATCACTAGTCTCTCTCTCTTTCTCCCTCTCTCACTCTCTCTCACTCTGTCTTTCTGTCTCTGTATCTCTGTGTCTCTGTCTCTCTTTCTTCCAATGTTATTCCAGTGTTATTTCTTGCTGTTTCTTTTTTTCTAGTACCATGGTCTGGGCTGAATGCATAGGTATTGATGTAATATGATTTTGCCTAGATTTCTGTTCGTTAATCATTGTTTACTGAATCCTCACAAGAGTGTTATGAAGACAGGACTATTATTAGTTCCATTTTACAGATGCAGGAACTGGCCTAGTGAAATGACGTCACTTGTTAAAGGCCATGGAGATGGCCAGTCTATGATATGAAGGAAGACCTATCAGAAAATTGATCAATACAGTTTAACAAATACTGTTTCCTCAAAAGGTTTGTTTTCCTCTTTCCTAAAATAGATTTGTTTGTTTTCCATGCAAAAGGAAGTAAGATGGAGCCCTCATTTTTACCCTGAAAAAATTCCTACCCTGAAGTAGAAAAGTGAGAGGCAGGGATTATGCTGAGAGCACGTTGTGACCAATAGCCACAGGTCAGCTCAGGACATCCAGCTGGGGTGCTGGGGAATATAAATAGGGAAGGAGAACAGTTTATTTCAGCTCCGATCAGAATAAGAGCAAAGGAATCAATGTTCACCAAATGAAACTTATCTAGAATAGCACTTATTTCCCAAGTCCCATAGGTATTACAAACTGAAACAGGAAATGAAAAGCTATTAAAATAAATGATCCAATAGTGTTCTTTAAACAACCATCAGCACTTTGACGAAAAGGAAACCCATACCGTCCTCTTCTTCTATATTTTCTAAGCTCAAACTCATAGAACTTTCTTGGTAGGTCAGCACTAAATTTGGGTAATGCCTGCTAAGTCCTAGACACTAGTACTTAAAAAGAAGTAGAAGTTAAAAAGAATCTCTATACATGTGGGTGTTATGCTTGCAGGTAATTTGTTGCTAGAGCTAGAGGAAAGTTGAAATCATGGCTATTAAAAATAACATATGAGACAAGTATTATGTTTTATTTAATTAAATATGCTGGATAGAAATGACTGAGATTTCCAAAATTCTTCTCTCCCATTTCCTCATGAGCTTTAAAGAAAATGTTGATCTCTCTTAATCTTGCTTCTTTCCTCATGTTCCACAGAAGTATCTGTGAAAAGTGCAAGGGGAGGAGGACAATAGAGGTAAAGTGAAAATAATAATAATGATGATGATGATGATGATGATGGTCTCTTTTTCCAGTGTTATTTCTCATTGGTACCTAGAGTTATGATTTTTACATAGTTTTATAGGGCTGGGGGCTTTTTAAAGGCATTTTAAGGAGGATAGAGTAAAAGTGTTTTGAAAGTATATGACTACATTCTATTTTATACATATATATACACAGAATGTAGTATATATCACATTTTCTTTATACATTCATCTGTTGATGGACGTTTAGGTTTTTTCTATATCTTGCATGCTCTGAATAATGTGGCAATGAACATCCAAGTGCTAATATCTCTCCAAGACCTTGATTTCAATTCTTTGGGATAAATACCCAGAAGTAAGATTGCTTTTTCACATAGTAGTTCCATTTTCAATGTTTGAGGAACCTCCACAGGGTTTTATCTAGTGGCCACACCAGTTTGCGTTCTTACCAGCATGGTGCAAGGGTTCCAGTTTTTCCACATCCTCACCAGCACTTGTCTTTGGTCTTTTTGATCACAGCCAACCTGACAGGCACAAGAATGTATCTCATTGTGGTTGTGATGTGCATTTTCTGGAAATGAGGAATTACCAGAGATCTGCTACATGACAGTGTACCTATAGTCAACATTACTATATTTTACACTTAAAAATCCATTGAGGGTAGATCTCATGTTGAATGTTCATACCACCATAAAAAGTGTATGAAGAGATCCAAGTCATTTTGTAATTACTTTTGCAGATCATGTGTCTTCAGTGGTTACATGGAAGTGTTCCAGGCCTGAACCATGTGCATTATGGCTTTATAAGCGATGTATCCAGTCTATAGGAAGAGGTAAGCTCTATTTTTGCTCTGCATTCTTTCTTCCTGTGCCAATTTCTGCCAGCAGTAGGAAGGGTTGATTTAAATGACTGGTTAGTACAGTGGAAAAGTCCTGAATACACTAAAAGTAAAATTGTGGTAAATTAAATAAACATGTAAAGAAAGACTAACAGTTTTGAAGGACTCTGGCTTCAGTTTTTGAAGCTGTGCGTGTAATTTCTACAGCTAAGTTCCCAAATTAAGGTTCCCTTCATTCTTTCAAATTTGTATATGCCTAAGGATGCTTAAAGCAGAATTTTCCTTCAAACGCCTTGTACAGTTTATCCCCAGAGAAGGTCATTCACAGGGATTTACTCAAGAGGTGACTGGTGTATTTGCAGAATGTTTGACATCCAAGCTTTTGTTTTTGGCTGAGCTGTTAGTAACCTTGGGAAAAGTCCAGCAGAAGTGACCAGAAGTAAGGAAGAAGGCAGGGACTGCTGCTGTGCATTCTCAACACTGAGTGGGAGCAAAAAGCGTTGCTTTCTCAGCCTTGCAATGAGTCCACCAACACTCCATCTTTATTAATACGTATCAGTACACACATGTACATTCATACCAGACTGAATGCAATTCTCATCATGAATCTGGTGCTCCTACATAGTCTTTTAGAAGGTGGTAGGCATGGGCGCCTGGGTGGCTCAGTTGGTTAAGCAACTGCCTTCGGCTCAGGTCATGATCCTGGAGTCCCTGGATTGAGTCCTGCATCGGGCTACCCTGCTCGGCAGGGAGCCTGCTTCTGCTTCTGCCTCTGACCCTCCCCCCTCTCATGTGCTCTCTCTCTCTCATTCTCTCTGTCTCAAATAAATAAATAAAATCTTTAAAAAAAAAAAAAAGAAGGTGGTAGGCTTAAGAGTTAAAATGTTGACTGTTAAGTGCAAATTATTTACCCAAATGTGGTCATGGTGTAGTGTAGAAAGAGATATAACAAGAGTCAGGACTATGGGAAGGCTGTTAAGGAAATCAAAAACAAAATCTTTTCCCAAAACTTTTACCTAACTGAACCATAACTTCCCATTTAGAGACTTCATTCTAAGTAATTATGGATTATTCTCTTATTCTCTATTATTTTGTAAAATTTGCTTAGACCTAGATGGGTTAAAACAGCAGAATTCCCCCATGTACAAATATATATATATATATATAATCAAATAGGTTGATTTGAGAAAATATATCCAAGGTATATCTTGATGGTAGTTGGTAGTATTACTAAAGGACTCAGCTTTTAAATAATTATACTCCATATTTTGGGCCTCTTCTATTTGTAAAAGAGTTCTGATTTGCTAAAGCTCAATTTCTATAAGTAGCTTTTTAAGACTATAGCTAGGTTGTGAAACAGAGTAGGCATATGGCGTTGCCTAAAGCAAAATCTTGGATCAAACAGTACACAGGTCAACTCTAACCCTTCAGCTGCCTTTGTGAAAGAAAAGAAAAGAAAAAGAAAAGAAGAGAAAAAAGATCATCTTTTTTTCTCAATACAGTTTACTTCTCTTAGGCTATGGTGATAAATCAGTTTAAAAAATTAGGTATTTTACTGCTGGTTGTGTCAATGTTTTTCTTAATAAATATACAAAAATCTGATGTTGGCGACGTGCTGACACCCTCTAGTGTGTTACTATTCTCAATACACAACCTGCACAAGCATGTGCATTGGCTCCAGGGTTTGGTGTTAGTACGGAAAATTAATGAGTAAGTCTTTCCATTTCTATTTCTTAGGTCCTGCCTACTGAGAATTAGGTGGTGCTGACCATTTGTGGTGGCAGGAGTGATGCTCTGATACCTTTACCTGGCAGAGGTGGAGTGCCTGGAGGTTGTAAGGGTCTCTACAGAGTATCTTGGAATATCAATAAAATATAAATATTTCAGTCTCTATCAGGCATCATCTTATATTGGATCCAATATTAGCAAGTTGAATCAAGCTTTGAGGATTAAATAACTATGAAAGAAAGACTTAAACTTGAGAAAAATTCAACCCAATAATTTATTTCTTGATGACAGTTGGGTAAAGTGCACCTTTTAAAGCAGCAGAGTATTTCAGTCAGTTTTCTACATGAGTGGAGGTTGATCACCTCCTCCCTCCTTTGAGGCAAGGTCAAAATATTAGCATTTGACTTAACCAGGAGCTCCATTTCCACTAAGGGAAGAAACCAAAAAGCTGAAAGCAACCACGGTTGTCATTGGGCTATCCATATATATTCTTTTTCCTCTTCTTCTGGGGGTATTTTGAGATTGCACTTGAAGTCGGGTATGGCCGTTAGACTTATCTTGTACAATGAAATGTAAATGAAAGTAACTTGTGCTGGAGAAAACTCTTCAGGCTTGGCCTTCCACTGAGGTTGACTCGGAGCAGAGCTCCCAGCGAATGGGCATGTACTATACAAGAGAAATAAGCCTTTTAACCTTAGGAGTTGAGAGTAGCTTCTCAAATGTTAGTGTTCATCAGAATCACTTGAAGGACTTTTTAAACTGATTTCTGGGTCCACCTCCAGAGTTTCTCATTTAGTAGGTTGGTGGGGAATGTGAGGATCTCTAGCAAGCTGCCAGATGATGCCAATGCTGTTCATCCAAAGTCCATGCTTTAAAAACAACTACTTAGGCTATCTTGATTGAGGCAGGGAGGATGCCCTGATTTATGTAAGTGAATATAAATGGTGACCATACTTTGGTAATTTATTCTATGGTAGGTACTGTATTTCTTCACAGTAATCCTAAGAACTGTTACATTAATATAATCCATTTTACAGATTAAAAACTCAAGACTTCTAGAGTTTTAACTATTGCCCAGTCTTTTATTTTTTATTTTTTTTTAAAGATTTTATTTATTTATTTGACAGAGAGAGACAGCGAGAGAGGGAACACAAGCAGGGGGAGTGGGAGAGGGAGAAGCAGGCTTCCCCCCGAGCAGGGAGCCCGATGCGGGACTCTATCCCAGGACCCTAGGATCATGACCCGAGCCGAAGGCAGACGCTTAACAACTGAGCCACCCAGGTGCCCTATTGCCCAGTCTTTTAGATAATAACTGGCAGAGTTGAAATCTCAGGCTGCCTGATATTAAATATTATACTTGTATTAATCTATTTTTGTATGATTCAGACTCTTTTGAAGGTGTTTGATCACCTAAATAATGCTGTCTATCAAAGTACTGGGTTTTGAAACCTATTCTCATTTAGTAAGATTATACTGAGTCACTTCATTTCAACATAATTATATTTTAGGATAATTATGTTCTTTCTAGATGTGGTAGAGGCCTCAAAGATGAATAAAGTCCTGTATGTTTTCATAGAATTTGCAGTCTTTTAGAGTAATTATCTCAAAAGCAAGTCAAATTATAAATGCATTAGGACAAGAATAAACAAAAGACTATAGGAGTCCAAGAGGAGGTGGGATTCCATCCAGAGAGTGGATGAGAGCCTATGAACTGAGCTGTAAAAAGTGATGGGTCTTTAGAGCAAAGTGAGAAGGAAACTGTACAATTGCAATACTGAGCTACAAATCACCACTGAGAAGATTGGTTTGATCTGTAATTTTTTTAATTAAAAAATATCCTTGGGACACTTTAATTCTTTAAAGGTTAATTAATAGATGTATTGAGTGTTATGGTAAGGATTCATGGAGGTGGTGCTGGAGGTATAATAAGGAATTGGAAGTATAATGTAGATTTTCTGCTAGGTCATGTTCCTATGAGACAGTTAAGTATGATGGCAGTGACAGTTCCAAGTTCCAGATGATATTTCTTTTTTTTTTTAAGATTTTATTTATTTATTTGAGAGAGAGAGAATGAGAGACAGAGAAGCAGACCCCCTGCTCAGCAGGGAGCCCGATGCGGGACTCGATCCCAGGACTCCAGGATCATGACCTGAGCCGAAGGCAGTCGCTTAACCAACTGAGCCACCCAGGCGCCCCAGATGATATTTCTAAGTAAATTGTTTAAATCCTCAGTCTAGTTGTTTTTTTTTTTTAATATGAAAATGTAATAGCTAATAACTTTAGAAAGTGCACACAGATGAAAATGATTTGTGGAGATATTGATTTAAAATATATTTGTCCCCAGTTAGGTCCCGTGGAGTAGCTTAGTAGCTTAGTGTAAACTGGAAAGGAACTGGAATTTCTCTTGGAAAGGATCTTCTAGCATCTTGTGCCTTTCATAAAATAACTGGCACTTGTTAAGAAGCTAACGCTTGACAGAAATAAATGGAGCTGTTTTTGTGATGCTTTTTTCATACAAACATGTCCCAGTGAAGTCAATGTGTCAGCTGCCTCATAAAGTTGATTGGGTTTTGAATCTCACTTTATAGTAACCGCTTGCGTGAAGCATGTCCAAAATGTTTTGAAACTGCCAATAAAGCCATTAGTTGACCATCTATAGGGACATTACTGTGAAGTGCCTAGACTGTTTTTTCCTCCAAATCTTCTCCACAATACTTCTCCCTTGAATCACCAACAAATCAGTAATTCTAGGCTGACAAGTGGGGACTATGGGAAAGTAGGTGGATTTCACTCAGTGGAGTCTAGACACGAATCCCAGCATGCCTTCTGCAGGTGAGAGAAATGAAGTCATCAGGGGTGTGGACTCTGCACTTACACCATTTGGATTAGATTTCACAACTCCACCTTTTATTAGGGAAGATACAGAGCATTATTTCTGTTTGAGGAAATTAAGATCATGATGGACTTTGGATTTACATAGACTCTTGTCCAAATCTGAACTTTACTACTTACTACCAGGACACCCTTGGATAAGTCCCTTAACTTCCCTAAGGCACGGGCTGCGAGGGCCAGGGAAGCTTTGTGGAAGAGATAGATGTGGAAGACCTAGAATATGGAGGTGATTCTAAGATACCCAAAATCCAAAGCTGCAATTGACAATATTTGTGCCAACAAATGCTTGCATTACTCCTCAGTCCATCCCTTGAAATGTGGACTTAGAATATTCAGAAGAGAACACATTTTATGTCCATTAACATGTCAGGTCATGAGCATGGGGATCAATATTATTGAACCCTAAGACATAGCTCATCTTTACTTTTCAGACTCTGACTAGTTGGGATTTGACCACTCTAAGACAGTGGACAGTAAGGGCTGGAGGGGGACAGAGGTGAGAGAAAGGCATGAAATAAAATGTCATTAGAGATCCTCTAAGTCTGTGGCTTTTTTCTTCCTTTTCTTGAAACAGATCTGGGCTATAAAAAAGGATCATATTTAAAGTGAGCTAAATGGAACCTTTATTTGAGTAATCACAAAACATACTGTCCATTTCTACTTTTTCAGAATCTCTCTAAATTTCTCACATGGTATTTATTTTCCCGTATTATAATTCAAGATGTCATATTTCTAAATTTCAGTTTACTTGGTAAAACCTATTGGATTCTGTTAGAGACCTGTTAACTAAAAAAGAGTAAGATTGCCTACTCATTCCAACCTGATCCAATTGCTTGAACTGAAAAAATAAGGAAAAACACAAACAATTTTGACAAGCAGCACTGTTAACAATGAGCAGAAGTATCAGTGGATTTATTGGGAAATCCTCTATAGAAAATTTTCCTCTGCAGGAAAAAAAAGATTAGCCTTCCAGGGCTTATGAGAGAAGATTTATCAATATTGTCCTAATTAATTCTGGAGAATGGTAATATATGTCACAAAAAGTATGTTTTGTCATTTGGGAAACATTATGTTAAGCATATTTAACTTCAGGACTTGCCAGAGGCTTTAACATACTACCGCACATTAAGATGCTCCCGTGTATTTGATAACAGGAACATTTTTCTCTTGGGCCTTATTTCAGGACTAATCTTCAGTAGAGTACATTTGGCAAAGCTGATTTAGAGGGCTTACTTTCACACTGATTGTTTCAATCTAATAAGTAGGATAGGGCACACACCTAATCTTTAAAGGGTGATAGTATGAAACTCATCACATGACTTT
The DNA here is from genome assembly GCF_029215605.1 of Mirounga angustirostris. Taxonomy (NCBI): domain Eukaryota; kingdom Metazoa; phylum Chordata; class Mammalia; order Carnivora; family Phocidae; genus Mirounga; species Mirounga angustirostris. The sequence goes on along the minus strand of NW_026991714.1, from coordinate 133,463,836 downwards.
GTATTTTGCAGCTTGGTGTCTCTGTCAGAGTTGTAGATGGCTCAAGGCATTGAGCCAAAATAAATAGCCTTGGAAGGTACTCTTAGTTGTTGCCCCCACCCCTAGGGGTACTCTAGGTTGTTGTCCTTCTACCTAGTATTAGTGCTGCTTCCTGAAAGCAACGTTTGCTTCTTTCTGGAGCTGGGAGGAGGAGTGCAGTGTTAGGTGTAATAATTGTGTTGCCCCTTTGACAGCTTCCTTTGCAGCAAGGGGTGACTAGGTGACTCAGTTATGGTCAAATACACAAAATGGGAGCACTATGAGTAAAGGTTAAGCATCCTAATGGGAGACAATTCTCAGGTACCATACCTTTCCATTTCTGCTTGCATCAAATGTGTTTAGATTTCTTGTGTTCATCCTGTAAGGTGAGGTGAGAGCAATAAGGGTGAAGATAGTGGAGCAGGGCAGGGGAAAATGGTTTCTTGGTGGCTACTGCCCTAACTGTGAGTGTCTTCACAGTAGATGTTACTATCTTAGGCAGCTCAGAATTTTCAATATATGTATTTATTTGTATTCCCTAATGTAAGCATCTTTACCTCATTTTCTTTATCCAAACTCTGTTCTTCATATTATAAGTGTTCAAAATCAGCAAGGGCCTTTCTTTGAATGTTTTGAACTGTGACCAAAAAAGCTGGTAACTTTTTCTAACATATGCACCATTCAAACAGCTTCTGTTTGATTTTTCTTTGTCTTTTTGTGTGTGTGTGGACGAAGGCTAAGCAGGTCGAAGACTGCTAAGAAATGTACTTATGTTCCTCATAGGCCCAAGGGTTAGACCCATAATATTTTAATGGAAAAAAAAAGAAATATAAAGAAAAAATGGACAGCATGTATTGTGTAAATATAGTTAATAAATTCGAGTTATCACATCCAGCACATTCACTAATTGATGATCATATACGATTGGCCTGCTCATGCAATAGCTACATCAATTCTCCCAACCAGTGCTGAGTCAGCTGGTAAGATTGCTGATTTCTTTACAGCTCTTTGTGTCTATGGTGGGACAAATTGTTTTATATATATACTATATACCTCAGGGTATCATATAGGAAGGTATTATATAACTATTTTTCTGCAATTAATAAGTACTTGGGGGTGGGAATGCTTTGAAACTGTATCAATATTCTGTCTCCTCTTGTTGTTACAAAGACCTTGAAACCATATACTTCAAGAACCAAAGCAAATATTACTATTTTTTTTTAAGATTTTATTTATTTATTTGAGAGAGACAGAGACAAAGATAGTGAGAAGAGAGCATGAATGGGGAGGAGAGGGAGAAGCAGGCTCCTGCTGAGCAGGGAGTCCGACGCGGGGCTCGATCCCAGGACCCTGGGATCATGACCTGAGCTGAAGGCAGACGCTTAACGACTGAGCCACCCAGGCGCCCCTACTATTTTATTTTAATAGTGATTTTCTAGTTTCCTTATTCCTCCTATATTTATTGAGATTACTCCATAAGGAAGAATTATCCCTTTTCCTCCATTTATTCATTTATTCTTTTATGTACTTATATTAACATGGTCCCATGGATATGTGTTTTAGCCTTTGGATTATGATCCAAACTTTTGATATTCATATTGCTCAAATTCTTCTGGCTATGACCACTGGAGCTCTTTCAGATTAGTTCCTGTGTTCTTTCAATATACTCCCATTGTATTTGGAAGGGTGGGGAGGGACTCCTTTATTTTGCATACCACAAGATACTCTGGGGTGATCCTGTTTTGCTTGTCTTAGTCCTGAAAAGAATCATCTCTCCAAGAAGATTGTGTTTGTCGGCACATGGAATACAGAAACTAAGTTGTAGGTATCAGGGGTTCTTTTTTTTAAAGATTTTATTTATTTATTTTTAGAGAGAGAGAGCGCGCACATGAGTCGGGGGAGGGGCAGAGGAAGAAGCCGACTCACTGCTGAGCAGTGAACCCGATGTAGGACTCAATCCCAGGACTCTGGAATCATGACCTGAGCTGAAGGCAGACGCTTAACCAACTGAGCCACCCAGGTGCCTGGCATGAGGTGTTCTTTTAGCTACTGTGGTGGCACAGCTCCTTGGTTCTTCTCGTGAACATACCTGACAAATATATGAATGTATACTAACCCACCTCCAAATAATTATTTGCATATACTATTTATATATAAAAAATAGTTTGTAATAATATCCCTGATTCCAATTTGGCAATTCAGTTTTTACTTTTACAGCTTCTTTCTCTGACCATGAGGAACTCTCATTCAACACTAATGTACACATAGAGTTGCTAATTCTTAAACAAATTGACCAACCAGAATACAGTTTTTGTGAGTGGTCTTTAAGTCTTAGAGTATACAATCAAAACACTGTTTCCAAAGTTATTTAGGTCAGCTCCTTTCTTTCCCATCCCCTTTTGAGGAGTGAGTAATTCACTGGCAACACAGAATCTCTTGTCACAGTTTTTACTCTATCTTGAATTCCCTGCATATCCTGGTAGATTTTAAAAAATCCAAATAGTAAAACTTATTGTGTGTTGTGTACAGTTCTATCATTTGGAGAAAAAATGCACAGAGTCATGTATCTACCATCACAGTTCACGTTTAATATGATCATTGAAAAAATTGAACTACAGTCTGCCATATTGTTCATGTGTGTGTTCCATTTAATTTTGTTTGTTTTCTTCTATTTTTCTGTCTGTCTTCCTTTGGATTATTTGGACATATTTATGATTAATCCCCTCTATTAATTTATTATTAAAATTCTAAAAAAGTATAATGGTTTTCCTAGGATTATACATCTTACATTATATATCTTTACTCAATTAAATACTACCTTAATGTTATACAGCTTGAATGTGTAATTTAAGATCATACAACTGTGTAGTCTCAAGTCTTTTCATTCTTTTTGCTATCATATATTTTGCATGTTCTATAAATACACACATTTTTAATGCCTGAAGAATTTCCTTTAACATTTCTGAACAATCTGAATCAACATTCAGATAATATAATCCAATATTTATGACAGTATTTTTCCAAGTCCTGCCTTAGAATAATACTGATGTCAATAATACCAGGTGCCATTATCATATATTTTATATTTACATGTTATAAATATAAAATACATTATTACTATTTTTGCCTTAAATAACCAGTTATCTCTTAGAACAATTAAAAATAAGAAAAATGAGTTTTATGTTACTTTCATTTATGCCATCTCCAATACTCATGATTTCATTGTGTGGAGCCAAGTTTTCAACCATTATCAGGTTGTTTTTCTGAAAAATTCCCTTTGTTATTTCATATAGCATGTATCTTCTGGTAAGGAATACCCTCAATTTTTGTTTTGGATTTTCTGAATCAGTGTTTACTTTTCCTTTGTTCTTTATAGTTCTGGGTTGTCAATTATATTCATTGAACTCTTTTTTTAGCACTTTAATGATACCATTCCATTTTCTTCTGGGTTATGTGATTTTGAACGAGAAGTCTACTATAATTCTTATCTGTGTCATCATTCAATGACTTCTTTTGGTTTCTCCTTGCTTTCAAGATATTCTCTTTGGTTTTAAGTAATTCAAATAAGAAAGGCATAGGGTATTTGTGCTCTGTGTGTGTGTGTGTGTGTGTTTGCAGGGCTGTGGAGCTTGGCACTCTCTTAGCTTTTTAGATCTGCAATTAATTTTAGAAAGTTCTTGGTCATTACCTCATCAGGTATGTACTCTGTCCTGCTCAGACCTCTCTTTTTCTTCTGGGATTCCAGTTACTAAGATGTTAGAGCACTTGATATTGTCACAGAGCTCTTAGTTACACTGCTTTTGTTATTGTTTGTTTTCATTTTTATTTTTTAGCTTTTCACTTTCTGTTTCTGAGTATTTTCCATTGACAATCCCCAAAGTCACTGATTCTTTCTTTCACAATATTGAGTCTTCTGATGAATCTCTCAAAAGTAGTCCTCATCCTAGTTGCTATATTTTTCATTTGAAACATTCATATTTGAATCTCTCTTGTAGCCTCAGTCTCTCGGCTGAAACTCTTCCTCTGATCTTGCCTGTTTTCCACCTTTTCAAACCTGGTAGCCTATTCGTTATAATTACTTGAAATCTGCTTAAGAATGGTTCCAACCTTTGTCAGATCTGAGTCTGGAAATGATGATTGCTTTCTCTTTTGAAAGTGTATTGTAGGGGCATCTGGGTGGCTCAGTCGGTTAAGCATTTGCCTTCAGCTCAGGTGAGCCTCACATTGGGCTCCCGGCTCAGCCAGGAGCCTGCTTCTCCATCTCCTCCTGCCACTCTCCCCACTCATTCTCTGTCAAATAAGTAAATAAAATCTTTTCTTTTTTTAAAAAAAAGTGTGTTGTAGGGGTGGCAGGTGATGCAGTCAAGTTAAGTGTCTGACTCTTGGTTTCAGCTCAGGTCATGATCTCAGGGCTCTGTGCTCAGCTGGAGTCTGTTCCAGACTTTCTCTCCCCCTCCCTCTCCCTCTGCTCCTACCCCCTGCTTGCGTGCGCATGCTCTCTTGCTGTCTCTCAAATAAACTTTTTAAAAAACAGTGTGTTGTATTTTCTTACTTTTTGTAGGACTCATAATTTTTTGTAGCAAGGTGAGTATCTTGGGAAGGACAGTGGAGGCTGAGGTAAGTAGTTTGGTGCTAGGTAACCCATTAATGGGTAAAATGTTCCCTCTTCTAGGACTTTACAGTGAAGTTTGGCGTTATTCTAATTGGGACTTGGGGTTTGAAGTTTGGGGTCAGTCTGGCTATCCTCAGTGTGCCACAGGCTTCAAATTCCTCTAGCAAAACTTTGTGCTTTAAGTAGGGACTTATATGCCAGATAGCTTTTCTCAGTGTCTATTCCACATGGAGCTTTTGCCCTCCATCTCAAAAAGACCTCAAAAAGGTCTCCCACCTTCTCGACCCTCTCCTACCCCTTCTAGCATGATTTCCTCATTACTTGTTATTCGATGTTTGTTACCTCAGCAGCGGCAGGCAGGTAGGGCCTTATCTGGTTATTCTGATGAAGCCTCGGTCTCAGTGACACCATGCCCCTGCGTCTGTGGTCCTGTCAGTGCTCCTAACACCCCTTGGCCGTAGTTGTGGGTCCAGCGCCTACCCCTGCCTGTCCTCCAGGGGTAGATTTTTTTTCTGGTTTTTCCTCCAGGTTTTCACTAGTGTCCTTAGGGTATCAGTGTTTGTTGTCCTTCTGGACTAGGATCCTGAGACTGCTGCAGCAATTGCCACAGTCTTGGTGTCTTAAAATAACAAATTCCATCACTCACAGTTCTGGGTGTTCAAAGTCTGAAATCCAGCAGAGCCACACTCCAGGGGCTCTACAGAAGAATCTGGCCCTTTCCTCTAACAATTTCTGGTGGCTGCCCTGATATTTCCATGCTTTTAGCAGTCTCTGCCTCTGTCCTCACATCATTCTTTCCTCGATGTGTTTTCTTTTCTGGTATCTGTCTTGTAAGAATACACATTATTGCATCTAGGGTTGTTTTGTGAAGGTCTTAGCATATCGATAACAGATGTTGTGGCTGGATAGGCCCTTATGGTTCTTATTATGATTGCAAGACGCCCTTCATCAAAAACCATCAGGAAACTCTGAAAAATATGGAGGTTTATTATTTACAAGACCTGGAAATTACACAGCACACCTGGGGCCACGCAGCGAGGTCAAGGAGGGGAGGGGGGAGTGTGCAAGGGCAGGTGGCTCTCCCTTTATTGAGGTCAGGATGAGAGCCTAGGGTTTCACAGGCTCCTTTCCTATTGGTGAACTTAAAACCTGGGATGCCTGGGTGGCTCAGTCGAGTAAGTGTCTGACTCTTGGTTTCAGCTCAGGTCATGATCTTGAGGTCGTGGCATCCAGCTGCACCTTGGGCTCTGTGCTCTGTGCAAAGTCTGCTTCAGATTCTTTCTCCCTCTTACTCTCTCGCTTTCCTAAATAAATAAAATCTTTAAATAAATAAATAAAACTTAGTAAGAGTGGGAAGAGAAAAGGAGCCTCAGTCAGGGGAGGTGGCCTGGCACTTTATCTAGTCCTGTTTCTGGCAATGCATTTATTCATTTTAAGTGGATGCCTCTTTGAAATTGATGCTCCAGCAATCAAAGCTTAGGTCAGGCACTTGCATTACAAAAAGGAAAAAAAAGAAAAAGCAACTGTCAGGGTTTACATTACAAGGGCCCACCCAGATAATCCCAATTAAACTGCTCCTCTCAAAATCCTTGATCACACCTTTCCCCAGTTAAGGTAATTTTCATAGGGTTCAGGGATTTGGGCATGGACATTTATTCATGGAGGAGGAGGGCACAATTCAACACAATGCATCTTCCTTTGTGATATCATTTTTTAAATATTTTATTTATTTATTTGACAGAAGGATCACACAGCAGAGGGAGTGGCAGGCAGAGGGAGAGGGAGAAGCAGGCTCCCCACTGAGCAGGGAGCCCGATGCGGGGCTCCATCCCAGGACCCTGAAATAATGACCTGAGCCAAAGGCAGATGCTTAACTGACTGAGTCACCCAGGCACCCCAACACACTGCATCTTCTAACTCAGGCATTTGTTCAATAGGAGAGAGAGGCATATCCAAGTGGAGTCCTGTGCCTCACTAGATGTGTTGCTATTCTCTCCCAGGTCTGTCTGATGGGGGACATTTTCTGAGGACTTTCTCCAATCTTTGTAGGAGGACCTGTTGAGATTACTACAGGAAAAAAAAAAAAAAAACCCTCAAAAAGAATGCTGACTCCTCTAATTTCAGTCACCCCAAGGGCTTTAAACTTTCTCACCATGCATATTTGTCCTTCACCCACTTTCTAACCCAACTCAAGCCAGTGTTTGCATCTTGTCTTTCTTGCAGGTACCTTCCTCCCCCCCTCTCTCTATATATGTATATATATGTATATGTGTGTGTATTACCAATTATATCTCTGATAGGATCAAGAAAAGTTGTGAATCTGCATTGGGTATCATTGAGAAATATACTTGGCTAATTTACTTTTTATAAAATGACATTTTGCTGTTTTAATTTTCAAATCTCTGATTATCAGTGAAAATGACAATGTTCCAAGTTTGTTGAAATAGTTGAGAATCCCACTTAAACTTTGTTCATGAAGAAGCATCATCATCAGAACATTTAAAGAAGGGATGAGCTGAGGAGCAAGGCTATACATTTAATGTTCCAGGTGCTATTTAAACATGGGCTAAACAACTTGGTTGGAATGTATCAGACAATGAATCAGTAACATTTGGAATAGAAGACCTTCAAGTCGCTTTGAATCATGACTCTGCCCTTAGGGATAAAAGAATACATAGAAATCAGTTGTATCTCAAAGTTTTAAATTCAGAGCAGAAGAATTTTTTTAGGATCTTTTTCCCTTTTTGATGCTGCCTCTGTTTGTTCACTTCCCCTCTACTCTTTATCTTTCCCCCTCAAGGAACAAGCTGTTGATACCATTTATCTAATGGCCACTTAGATTAGCACCTTCTAAAACATGCCAAGTTTTAACCTAGAATTTACTGTCTTTCACTGTCTTTCATCTCAATTGTCTTAAGATCCTTTTTGTTTTCTTTCTTTCTCAGGGTGATTTCTCATCAATAAACTGAAGCTCATTTCATTTTAAAATGAAGCAGCTGCACGTGGTGTTAAGTAGGGGGTGTTGTGTGGGAGATAACAGACTGCTGGTCAGATAAAAGCTGTGTCTAATGGAAAAGTAGGATCAATTTAGCGAATTGCTGGACTAATTTCTTTCTTTTTTTTTTTAAAGATTTTATTTATTTATTTGAGACAGAATGAGAGAGAGAGAGCACATGAGAGGGGGGAGGGTCAGAGGGAGAAGCAGGCTCCCTGCCGAGCAGGGAGCCCAATGCAGGACTCGATCCAGGGACTCCAGGATCATGACCTGAGCCGAAGGCAGTCGCTTAACCAACTGAGCCACCCAGGTGCCCATAATTTCTAATGATAGCCTGATTTAAAAGACTGCATGATACTGCATGAAAATCCTAAAATTTTGGTTGTTTCTGCAAAGCTTTGGGGAAACCACAATTAGAAAAAAAAACTTATTGTTTGTTTTTCTTTTTGTTTTGACTTTTCTTGCTGTGATGCAGAGATATATTGTTGTTTGAATATAAGGATAAATAGCCTTTCCCCTATTCCAGAATCTATCATTCTATATTAGAGGCCAAAATAATGGCAGGTTCTACTCCAAAGAATTCAGTCTAAGGAATAAGACTGCATAATGCTTGCAACTCTTTCCCCCATGTTATAAGTGCTAAGGTCTGGAGAAGAGGAAAGAATCCTTCTTGGTTCCCATTTGAGAATAAAAATTAATTTTTCTATTAAGAATTTATTTTGGATCAATGGATAGCAACTTCCTGGGGCTATTTTAGTGTAGTCAGAGATCACTGAGGTCAACATATCTGTCTTCCCATCTCTGAAATGTTTCAAGGAAAAGATTAAACATCTGATATCTTCAAAAGTTCTATAGCTAGGGAGTTGGTAAAACTAAATTCTCATCCCGGTTTTATCACTGACTAGTCTGTTACTGGAAAATTTTCTCCAGGTATAAAGACCACAGGACCCTCAACTATAAAAGAACAGAAGTAAAACTGAACTATCCCAGGGATAGCTATAAAGTTCTGCAGGATGGCCATCTTGCCTATCCTAAGAATTGTGAAGCAAAGCCATCTCGTGCCTTCCACAATAAGGTATTTGCAAACGTATGACTATATATACTTTGTGTTGTATCTAAGCGTCGTAAAGTATAGGACTTAAGGAAAGTGAATGATGCATTTGAAGTAGTCCCCATCCAAGCGTTTCCATCATATTCAGTAATTGTTCTTCCATCAAGACCTCAGTGGAGGTCAGAATGGTCGGCACCTGGTACTACTGTGGTCGAGAAAGTCAAGTCAAATAGTGTAGTAATCATATGGGGTCAATTGACCTGTTTTAGAATTCTAGAGTCATGTGAACTTAGGCAAGTAATTTAACCTGCTGAGTCTTAATTTTTCTTACCTGTGAAATTGTGGTGTCATAAAACAAGCTACTGAGGTAAATGAAAATATGAAATGAGGCCTTTTATGTAAACCATGGTGCTAGTACATATAGGTGATTCAATAAACATTAGCTATTATTTTTATCAACCCAAACACTTTTAACTGAATTATATTCAGAAGCTATAATATGGTACCGTGTAAATTATAACTGACACTTCCAGATGGGTTGTGGTATTAAGGTATTTCCCACTTAATTTTCCTTCTATAAGCATCTATAAGCATCTATAAGCATCATTAAATTATGCTAATAAACACTGACTCATAGTCTCTACTACTATCCTCTTAAATTTTTGTGGTTTTTTTAGGAATATTTTATTTCATGTAATAGTTCCCTTGTGAGTAATTTAGAGCCTTTCTCACTGCTTATTTCACTTTCTTTCTGTTACAGAGAGACCTCTGGGTAGCCAATTCAGATCTACCAGGTTGTTAAAACCAGACCTGTCATTTATTTATTTCTCAAATATTTATTGAGCAGTTACTGTGTTTCATGTAGACTTCTAGTTGCAGTAGTGGATAGTGTGAATATTAAGGAATCTAATTTTTTCTAGTCTCAGAGAATGAAAGTCTGCTACCCACCTGAATTCATTGCTATGAGTATCAGAATTAAAATTCTCAGGACCTGAGAAAACTCTCCATGGAGAGTGGTTGGGGTTGATGGGTTTGGAAAGAGTCAGCAATCAGTCTCTCACTCCAAAGAGTCCTATCAGTACCATAAGTGAGGTCTGTAACCTGAAAGAAAGGACTCATTTTTCCCTCTAATTTTTATATAGTTACTTTGCAGCTCATGGATGTCCCTCTCTCGGGGTTTAAATATCAAAGACTTTATTCTTCTCATTCTCTTTTCTTGTTCTCCCTTCATCTTAACTTCAGGTCTCCATGCTATACCACTCTGCATTTTCTCTTTTCTGAACCTCCCCATTAAAGAATGTTGCAGAACATGCAATTTTTTTAAATAAAACATTTTGTTTATTATACCAGTAAATTCTCTTTGGATTTGCCAAATACCCACAGTGGGTCTGAAGGATTTATATGGAAATAAAGGCAGCACTACATCTGCCTAATTAGACAGATGTACTCATAAAAGGAGCCCACTGCCCGCTGGAATGTGAGGAGGATTGGGCTGGGGTAACTCCTCCTCAGCTGTTAGGAGCTGTTAGCTCACAGGCTCCAGTCTCCTGGGACACTTCCCTGCTCCACAGGCAAAGGGAGGATAGGTTCTTTTTCACATCCAATAAAGTATCAAATTAACCTCCCTCCCTACCGTTACAGACTTAATGTTAAATTTAAGGAAAGCAGGTTGCAGATTTCAAGAAAAGTGGCAGGGATCTAGCCACTTTCCTGGTGCAGAGCTTCTACACCTTGGCTGCACATTAGAATTACCTGGGACCTTTACAACTTCTTACGGCTGGGGCCACCTAAGACTAATCACTGTTCATTCAGCATCCTCCCAAAATCAAGTTGAAGAGTAGGATATAGGTCCCAATGTAAAAAAATAAATAATAATAATAAAAAAATCAGAATTTAAAATCATTCACCTGTGTTTTTCAAACCATGCTTGTTTGAACAATTTGGTACCCTTGATGGGCCAAATTACCATTGCTCAACCTTGTCATTTGTAACAAAAATTGGCATGCACATGTTCAGAACTGTTACCGTATTCACAAAACATACAACATAGAGCCGGCACAGAGGGCACAGAGAGACAAACACTAACAGGTTTAGAAACTTACACCACACAACTACAGATACACATTCAGACACAGATTCATTCCTAGAACCTCACAAACAGGCTCCAAGATATGTACACACATAGACACAGAGACCTCGTAGGAAAGAGAGCCATAGTTCCAGAGTCACACAGATTCAGATATTGGTACGGAGACACAAATAAACAAAAACTCATACATATTTGGTTTTTTGTTGTTGTTTTGTTTTGTTTTTAAAGATTTTATTTATTCATCAGATAGAGAGGGAGAACGCACAAGCAGGGGGAGCGGCAGGGGGCACAGGGAAAGCAGGCTCCCCACTGAGCAGAGAGCCCCATGTGGGACTTGATCCTGGGACCCTGGGATCATGACCTGAGCCAAAAGCAGCCACTTAACCAACTGAGCCACCCAGGCACCCCAACACATACATATTTGGACACATTCAAAAGCCCACATGCATCCACCTAGCCCCAAACACACAGAAAGACCATCAGAGATACTCAAAAACAGGAAGAATAACCACGGGATGAACCTCATGGTTTGTTAATTATATCTCAATAAAGCTGTTGAAAAATTAAGAGTAAGAATTGCTGAGCCACACTTAGACAGACAGCAAACAAAGATATAAGAGGAGACCTACAAACCCAGGAAATCTCCTTTAGTATTTCTGGGTCTTCTTTATTTGTGTGTGTCTGCGGGTTTTTGGCATTGTGGTGTTATTGCTGCCTATTGGTGGACAATACTTTTGCCAAACTCAGTTGCAAGTTCCCTGGCCCCTTGCCCAGGTGGGTCGTGTGGAAGGCAGGACTGAAATTCCAGCCTCCAAGGAGAGAATTATACATATTTTTCTGGAGAAGGAGATTCTATTAAAAATGTTCCTCCCATGGGAACCTGAAAATCTGGGGAACAAGTAAAGAATGTTTCACTCAGGTTTGAATCACGACAGAGATCCAGATAATAGAGCAAAATATCCTGTAATAATGATAATAAAGCTGTTCCCTGTGATCTCATTTGATCTTCAGAGTAACCAAATGAAGAATTATTTTTCATAAATATTTTACACTTGTTGAAATTACTCCCAAGAGAAGCTTTGTAACATTTTTGATAAATTGCATATTTTCAAGTGACAAGTGACAAGTCAAATTCACGTCTGATGGACTTATGAGCCAGTGGTCTTGGCAGCTGTGTGTCAAGGCCCCTGCAGACACTGGGCTTGGGGTTGATCTTATGGTTCATCTTACTTTACACGTGGGAAAACTGAAGTTCAGAGTACTTTACACCGAGCTCCCAGGGGCACACACGGACCTGAACCTGATATTCTGATTCCTGTTCTAGGGCTGATGTCACCAGACAAATGAACTTTTGAAATAGTCAGTGAAGTGTATGTGAACTGGACTAGGTGAAGAAACTGAAGCTTAGGAACCAAGATTGAATTAAAAGCCCAATGGCCATGCCTTGAACATTCTCCAAAGGAGCCTGGGTTTCCCTGGAAGGCAATGGGATTCTGTCTAATTCTCTCTACTCCTTTGTTGCTTTTCTGAGGACTATGAAACTATTCTCCCTAGCATCTGGTCCAGCGATGTCTCAAAAAGCTCTTAGAGGGGATTGCATTCTATCCACAAGAGTAGAGGTACAACTTTACCTTGGGGAAGAGGTTTTGTCTGTTTGCCATTATCTCAGGGTGTGGGTCTGGCTGGAATGAAAAATGTTCAGTAACTAAGAAAGCATTCTGATCATATTGTAGAATTTCCTCTAAATTCTCTCCTCAGAATCTGAGTGTGATTATGAAATTCTTTAGTATTTAATTCCATGGGTAAGTGAATTAGGGAATAAAAATGTAAGTTTCCATAAAGAAGGTGATAATGACAAGAAGGTGGAGAAACACGGCATTAGATCAGATGTCCCAGATCCCCTTATTCATTTAAACATTTCAAATTGTTGCCAACTTTCAAACTTAGAAGATTTTATGTAAATATCTAAATTCCTGGTGTCTTTTAAAAATGAAAATCAGAAGATCTGGCAACTGTGGGCTGATGGTTTCCGTGGCAATAATTGACCAAACCTGTGTAGCAGTTTCGCCAATGAGTAGGTCACATGCTCTGTTGTGCATCCCAATCTGTCACATTCCCCACTAATGATGTGCATTCTGACCCATTTCACTTATCTGGGTTACCTGTCTGGACACTGCAGGTATCTATTAACATTCACAGTATTCAGATAAAAATCATTACAATTTCAGAGACAGATGTTTTAGCAGTCCAGGGAGAGAGAAGTCAGCAAAGCATTGAGAGCTCAAAGATGGCTTCATAAGAAAAGTGGGAATGAAGCTGTCTTATAAAAAATCAAGATTTATTGAGGCAATAAAGGAGGGTACTTTAGTGGAGGGTGCATAATAAAGAGGAACAAGAGATAATGCAAAATTAAATTCTGGTGGGCAAAAGACCAACCGTGCAAAGTAAAACATTTTAAACGTTTAGAATAAAATGTGAAACATTATATTTACAGTCTTAGTTTGCAAAGATTTTCCTTTTTAAATGACCTAAAAAAGGACGAACCATAAAGGAAAAAAAAAATGGGTAAGTTTGAATCCATTCAATAAAGAACATCTGTTCGTCTAAAGACATCATAAACAAGGTAAAAAGACAAGGAACAGATTTTGAGAAGATATTTGCAATGCAAAAAACTGACAAAAGCTAAGTATCCAGAATTTATAGAGCGCTTCTACAAATCAAAGTGAAAGAAGATAAACAACCCAATGAAAAAAAGGGCAAAATATATGAAAATGTCATTCACAAAAAAGACAAATGGGCAATAAGTACATGAGAATGTGCTCAATCTGACATGTTATCAGAGAAAGGCAGATTAAAACAATAGAAAGCTATTATTCTATACCCCTGAGACTTACATAACTCTAAAGTCAAATAATGCCGAAGCGCTAGACACAGATGTGGCAAATTTGGAAATTCCAAACAGTAAAAGCTGGTACATACCTTCGGGGGGAAAATGACAATAGTGAATAAATTGTGTTATGTACATACTTCTTAACCCAGTAACTGTAGTGCTATGTATGTACCTTGAAGAGATTTTCACACATGTGCAAAAGACAATGTATGCTTGACGGTTCGTTATATTATTGTATGTGGTTGGGGAACCCATCTTAAATTGAAAATTAAGATTAGGGGCGCCTGGGTGGTTCAGTTGGTTAAGGATCTTGCCTTCGGCTCAGGTCATGATCCCAGGGTCCTGGGATCAAGCCCAGCATCAGGCTCCCTGCTCAGTGGGAGCCTGTTTCTCCCTCTCCCTCTTCCTGCCACTGTGTACATTCTCTCTCTCTCTCTTTCTCTCGCTCTCTCTGTCAAATAAATAAAATCTTTAAAAAAAAAAGAAAAGAAAAAGAAAAAAAAAGAAAATAAAGATTGAAACATCTTAAATGATCCTCAACAGAAAAAGTGATAAATAAATTATGATATAGTCACAGAATGCAAAGCTGTAAGATAATGGAAATAATTGCACTAATACAACATCTGTCAATTTAGCTAAATCTCCAAAACCTTCAAAAATCAAAATGCAGAGAAATTTACTCAACTGAATACAAAAGCATGAAAAATAAGAGTGAATAACATGATTGCTAAAAAGAAAAAAAAAAAAAAGTCAAGATAGAAATAGAAATGGGTTTGTGTGAAGGGAGAAAGGCTCTAATGTTGCCAGTATCTGGCCCAGGGCACACTAGGGCCCTGAGTAGGGAAACGTGAAAAGTTGCACTTTGTTATAGGAGCTTTAAATGTTGCTGTGCTTCTGTTGTCTGATCAAGAAACCACAGACAAGGTCTCCTTTCAAGGATATTATTACCTAGGAGAGATGAGCCATTGTGTATTCATGTGGAGGATGGTAGTTTCTGTTTCAAAACTTTTATCTGAAGAAATAACAGTCTTTTGCAGAGTAGCCAGTCCTGAGAGATAGAAAAATCAGTTGATGTTCTCTTTGGTATGGACATCATGTAGAGAAAGACAATTGGGCTCCCATAGATTATTCCCTTTATTAGAGAAACTTTACTTCTTTGTTCAAATGTTTACAATGACCTTCCTACTGTCAAGATCTCAGTCCATGCCTAGCCTCTGCTTGAATACATACAACTCAGCCAAAAGCAGAGCTCTGAAAATTATACCATCCTTCTCAGAAGCCCCAGATCCTCATTCTCTGAATAAAAACCAGATCCTGCATTCTCTCAGGGTTTTTTTTTTTTTCCTTCTTTTTGAACAGTTTTTGTTTTATAGCAAAATTGAGCAGAAAGTATAGAGAGTGGATACTCCCTCCCCCCACAAAAGCACAGCCCACCTACTGTTAACATCTCACACCAGAGTGGTACACTTGTTATGAATGATGAACCTATATTGACACCTTCTTGTCCCCCAGAGTCCGTAGTTTATGTCAGGGTTCACTCTTGGTGGTGTACATTCTTATGGGTTTTGGCAAATGTATATCACATGTACTCACCATTAGAGCATCCTACAGAGTAGTTTCTCTGCCCCCCAAATCCTTCATGCTCCATCAATTCATCCCTTTCTCCCCATAGCCTCTGACAACCACAGATCTTTTCACTGTCTCCACAGCTTTGCCTTTTCCAAACTGTCATACAGTATTATATAGTATGTAGCTTTTTCAGATTGGCTTCTCTTGCTTGGTAACATGTATTTAAGTTTCCTCCATGTATTTTCAGGTCGATAGCTCATTTCTATTAACACTAAATAATATTCCATTGTATGGATGTACTATAGTTTATTTATCCATTCACCCACTGAAGGGCATCTTGGTTGCTTCCGAGTTTTGGTAATTATGAATGAAACTGCTGTTAACATCCATGAGCAGGTTTTTGTATGGACCTAAGTTTTCATCTCCTTTGGGTAAATATCAAAGAGTATGATTGCTGAATCAAACTATGTTTAGTTTTGGGAGAAACTCTCAAATCGTCTTCCAAAGTGGTTGCATCATTTTGTATTCCTACCAGCAATGAATGAGGTTCCCTGCTGCTCCACATACTTGTCAGCACTTGGTGTTGTCAGTGTTCTGGATTTTGGCCATTATAATAGGTGTGTAGTGGTATCTTACTGTTGTTTTAGGTTGAATTTCCCTAATAATATACACTGTGGAGCATCTTTTCATATGCTTATTTGTCATCCGTATATCTTCTCTGATGAGATACCAGTCAAGACCTTTTGCCCATTTTTAAATCAGTTTGTTTTCTTATTTTGAGTTTTAAGAGTTCTTTGTCTCTTGGATACCAGTCCCTTATTACATAAGTTTTTTGCAAATATTTTCCTTCATTCTTATTCTCTGACATTGTCTTTTATACAGCATTTTTCATCTTAAAGAAGTCCATCTTATCACTTATTTCTTTAATAGCTCATGCTTCTGATGTTGTACAGCCTCCGATTTTTGACTCCGGCTTTATTTTACCTTCTACACTCCTCATCTCTTCATCTGTTATGTCAACAGGTGTTTACCGTGAACTTCTTGTGATCACACAGAATTGCGAAGGAGCAAGAGAGACAATAGTGTTATTCTCATGTAGCTCATACACCAGGGTAGAAGCAGACCATAAACACACTGACAAACAAACAAGAGAATTTCAGAGACTATGAGTGCTACAAAATCTGTAAAACAAAAAATACAGTACAGTTTCCCCGGCGACACTAGGCAAGGTGATCAGGCGAGGTAACACTGGGGAGATGAAACCTGAGGTGACATCAGTGGGATATATGGAACAGTCACTTAAACATCCATGGGAGGAACAGGTCAGATTCCTCTCCTGTGCTCTGGCTCAACTGCCCTCCCTGTCCTGAATGCATCTGCTCCTTCAGGTCACTGTGCCTTTGGTCTAGGCTGATGTTTCTGCCTAGAGCACCGCTCCCCTGATACCTGCGCATGAAAGTCCTACTGCGCTTCCTGTGCCACCACCTCCAGGATGTCTTACTGACTCCCCTCCTTCAGTGTTCCTATTCTGCCTCTGCCATTCCTGTCAGTAATAAGGTCAGCATAGTCCCTCTGCCTGGGCTGTTTTGATTACCAGTGATTGGACCACTAAAATGGGTGTAAGGGGGGAAAAAGAGGGCATATATTGGGTTAGAAAGCCTGTCATTAAGAACTGATGACTGGTAAGAGCTTCCTAACTCCACCTTCGAATTTTAGTACATGGTTTTTGGAAGCAGAGGTTTGTTCTCTGTGGCACAATCTATCACATATTAGGTCTTACACATATTAGGTGCTTCTGAAATATATGTTAAATAAGTCTTTGTATTCTGTTTTTCAGTTATTGTTGGGTAATATTTATTGAGTGCTTATTGTATGCCAAGTCCTATGCTAAGAATTGCTTATGCATGGTCTTATTTAATTCCTATATATAGCCTGTGAGTTAGACAGCATGATTATTTATGCTTTATAGATAATACAGCAAAATACAGATAATACAGAAAAAATATTTAACTACAACAATAACAATACAAGGTATTATTCTCTGACCATTTCTTTGGATCAGAACAATCTGGTGGAACACTTTTCTTTTAAAAACTTTCAACTAACCTGCCATTTCCAGTTGATCAAATGAAACAAATTGGTAGTGGTCAGGGCTGACATATTGGGTTACATCAGTTGAGCCTAAATCTATTTCCCAGGACATTGCAGCCCATAGGTTATATGCAAGGTCATTTTATTGGCCCTTATTCTTTATTCATTTCTTGATCTTTTTTTTTTTTTTTTAATGCATGCTTCCAGTGTTTCAAAAAAAACCAAAATGTGGAGTATACTTTTCCTTTACTTTCCTTTGTGCTTGGCCTTGTGACCTCCCTTGGTCAATGGAGCATAGGACTAGGTAACAGGCTCCATTTCTTTCCTGGCATCTCTCAGAAGAGTTTTCTCTGGGTATTCCCTGCCTCCTCAGTCTGGGTCCCAGAATGAACTCATGTCAGTCAGGCCTGCCCCAGCTGACCACCCACCATAGACTGCAGGCAGCATGAGAAGGGGGGCAGCAGACCCAACAGCATGAAGCTGAGCCACACCATGAGAAATAATGTGTATTGTTGTATGTCACTGTTGGTGCCTGTTGGTTACACAGCAATAAAATCCAAATACCTATCTAATAATTTTTATTAGGAAAAAAAGTAGAAGTGGTTGGGGGGAGTGGCCACCACAGGAATCCATACTTTCCATTGTCACAGTCCATTCATCCTAAGGCACAATGTCATTTTGTCCTTTCACTGATTTTTTTTTTCCCTTTCTCTAGCCCTATTCTTCTTCCTAAATCAGGTTTAATAAGATTGTTTATTTGAGTTAACATGGTGAAGTTTTTTGCAATAAAGAATATCACATTATGGAGCTCCTGGGTGGCTCAATCGGTAGAGTCCTGGGATTGAGCCCCCATTGGGCTCCCTGCTCAGCAGGGGAGTCTGCTTCTCCCTCTTTGTCTGTCCCTGCTTGTATGCTCTCTCTCTCTCTCTCTGGCCCACTCTCCCTCTCTCAAATAAATAAATAAAATTTTTTAAAAAGAATATCACATTGTGCTGAATCAAGTCCTAGAAGGAACAACAAAGGTGACAAGACAAAAAGAGCTAAAAGGAAGCCAGTTTGATGTGCTCTCTTAGAGTAGATGACTTGCAGACACAGGTTACTTTCATTCATTCTCTACATTGGCTAGCCCTCTCTGCTTCTCTCAAATTCAGAGTTTCAGCTTCACAAAGTATTTTTGGCCAAGAAAGAGGCATTTTGAAGCACTTATCTCTATAATACCTAGACTATGGCAAGATCTTACCAAATGTTGGTCAAATAAATGAATGAATGAACAAATAAACCAAACAATCAGTGAATCGATGAATGATAATCAATAGAAAAGATTATCAATGATAACAATGATCCCAACAGCAATATGATTTATTTGACACTTACAATGTGAAAGGACAAGAGCTCATTGCTCTTCTCCCTTTTTGCATTAAATCCTCACAATGTCCTATTGATGTAGGTGACATGCAT
Source organism: Mirounga angustirostris (assembly GCF_029215605.1). NCBI lineage: Eukaryota > Metazoa > Chordata > Mammalia > Carnivora > Phocidae > Mirounga > Mirounga angustirostris. The sequence continues at coordinate 133,445,063 of NW_026991714.1, read as the reverse complement.
CTCACAAATGAGAACACTGAGGGTTGAGCAATTAGTTCAGAATGACATAGGTAGTAGCAACATCCTTCTAGATATGTCTCCTGAGGCAAGGGAAACAAAAGCAAAAATAAACTATTGGGAATACATCAAAATGAAAAGCTTCTGCACAGCAAAATAAATAAATAAATAACAAAACTAAAAGGCAACCTACTCAATGGGAGAAGATATTTGCAAATGACATATCCAAAACATAAAGAATTTATAAAACTCAAACCCCCCAAATGAATAATCTAATTAAAAAATGGGCAGAAGACATGAATAGACATTTTTCCAAAGAAGACATACAGATGGCCAACAGACACATGAAAGGTTGCTCAACATCACTCATCATCAGGGAAATGCAAATCAACCACCATGAGCTACTACTTCACACCTGTCAGAATGGCTAAAATCAAAACACCAGAAACAACAAGCATTGGCAAGGATGTGGAGAAAAAGAAACCTTCTTGCCCTGTTGGTGGGAATGTAAACTGGTGCAGTCACTGTGGAAAACATATGGAGTTTCCTCAAAAAACTAAAAATAGAACTACTCTCTGATCCAGTAATTGCACTAGTGGGTATTTTCCCAAAGAACATGAAAACACTAATCCAAAGGGATATATGCACCTCCATGTTTATTGCAGCATTATTTACAATAGCCAAACTGGTAGCAGCCCAAGTTCCATGGTAGATGAATGGATAAATAAATTTATATATATAATGGAATATTACTCAGCCATTAAAAAGAAAAAACTTGTTATTTGTAACATGGATGGATCTGAAAAGTATAATGCTAAGTGAAATAAGCCAGTCAGAAAAAGATAGGTACCATATGATTTCACTCATATGTGGAATTTAAGAAAAATATGAACAAAGAGGGGGAAAAAAGGAGAGAAACAAACCAAAAACAGACTCTTAACTATAAAGAACAAACAGATGGTGAGGTGTGGGGGGATGGGTGAAATAGGTGAAGGGGATAATGAGTACACTTATCTTGAAGAGCACTGAGTAATATATGGAACTCTTGAATCACTGTATTGTACACCTGAAACTAATATAACACTGTATGTTAACTACACTGGAATTAAAATTTTAAAAAGAATGAAATTGGTAGTAAATGCTAAAAGTGAGATGCAATTCCTGCTTTCTCTGTCCCAGGTAAGTCTCAGGCTTCACAGAAACCCATTCAGTGAATCACTTTTATTGTTGTGGCTTATTCCGATTTTACAGGTGAAATAACATGGGTTTAAAGAGATGTGGGATCCTTATACAAAACCCCTGGAAGGACCAGCAGTGGGAAATGTGGAGATGAAGAGGACTAAGACTTGCTCTATGGAAATTGCAAAATTAAAAGAAAGAGACGTGACTCTGAGGCCAAGGGTCCCAAGATTGGAAACAACACCATTGCCACACTCTGAAATCTGGCTTTGATGCTCACAGAAGGAGACAAGCTTTGATTTCTTCTCAACAAATATCCTTTCTTCCTCTCTTCACTGCCAATTATGCTGAGAATTACACTGCTTAGGCTTTATTCCCCTAGACCAGGATTTCTCAACCTCATCAACTTTATCACCATTAATTTTTCAAGTAATTCTTCTTTTTATTGGGGAGGGGTGCCTTGTGAATTGTAGCATGTTTAACAGCTTCCCCTGGCCTCTAGTCAGTATCACAAGAACCTCCTACCCACCACTCCCCATTTGTGGGTTGTGACAATTAAAAGTGTCTAGCTTAGTTTAATTAAGAATTTAATTCCTGTTAGGATTCTAGGATGGTCATTAAGTTGGCACATCAGTCAGTTACCCCTTTCTGTGCATGAATTTCAGATTCCTTCTTGAGAACAGGTGTTAATGGAATGGTGATTGGAGGAAAAGAAGTAAGGAAAGACTCATGAATAATATGTGAAGGGGAGGTTTCAGACATAAAGATATTGACCTCTAGGACTCAAGTCTTAGTGACTAAGTGACTTAGTGACAAAGACTAATTCCCCTTTTCTTATATTTTGCCTCTGCTCTTATCTTTGCGTTCTAACATTTCCTATTTACTCACATATATGTATCTATCATCTAATTTAACAGAAAGAATATTATGAAGCCCTCTTATTTAGGGTCTTTGGGGGTGAATATCAATATAAAACACAATCCTAGACATTAAGAAGCTCACAGTTTTGTGACCCTTTCACAGCCCAGATCTCTGCTTGCTGATGTGGCCTTGCTTCATCCTACACCAGACTGATACCTAAGAACAAAATGCGTCTCTTCAAGAATCTGTAAGTACTCAGTTCTCATGAAGTCACAATTTAGGTAAAAGACTTAACAACACTCAAACTAAAAGTGAACTGTCAACAATTTATTTTCTTTAAAAGATGAAGTATTCTACGATTGAACCTCTGTTGACTTAATTATAAGGTGCTAATAGATTTGGAAAGCAGAGTTTTCCATTTGTTTAATTTAAAATGGAAGTTAAATTACTGATTCATTTGTGCTACCTCAGGCTGTAAGCACCATGTTCATTCATTTATATGAAACAACAAAGTTCACTGGGTCTCAGACTGTCCAGTGCCAGTAAGGTGTTCTCAAGGATTCTGTCTCCCTGGGGGCAATTTCCTTCACCCATTAAGCCCTTCAATCACTTGTGTCCACCCAAGAGCAGGATAAGTGTTTGGCCCCACTTTCCCTGCCAGTTATTTTTCAGGACAGACTTTTTCACATTTCACTGGTTCTGTGGGAGAAAAATGCCATGTTGACCATAGAGATTTCATTCTTTGTCCGTATCACATTTCACTGATGCATCCACTCAGAGCTGGAGATGATACCCTGGTGGGAAATTTTTCTCAGGAAAAGGGTGGCTGAATTGCTATTGACAATATTTTCCTCTAGATAAGAGAGAGTTACTTGTGATGAATATTCTGAGAAGCTCTAATGGATTAAAAAAAAAAAAGCCTATGTATTTAGAAGACACGTATTGTGCCTTATGTGCCCTATTCATATTCCTTTCTATTTATCATCAATTTCTCTTACACATTTTCACAGGTTGTCTTTGATGTAGAATCATGAGGTTTGCTTATCAGGCCTTATGTCCAGTTTATAGATGAAGAAACTGGAGCTCAGAAGGGTTAAGTGGCTTGCCCTGCTTTAGTCAAGCATGCCTCCCATTTATCCCAAATGATGGCCAAAAGGATTGTGCTAGTTTTCTAGAGATGCCCTAACATAATTGAACTAACTGGGTGCCTTAAAAAATGGAAATCTATTGCCTTATGGTTCAGGAGGCTAACGCCTGAAATCAAGGTTCCATCTGAGGGCTATGAGGGAGAGTCCATTCCAGATCTCTCTCTTTGGTCTGGAGATGGCCTTCGTCACGGTCACATGACATTCTTTGTTACATAAGTCCATCTCCAAATATTCTTTTTTACAATAACATCAGTCACATTGTATTATGACTACCCTAATAACTTCATTTTGACCCTATCTCCAGAATAAGGTCAAATAAGGTCAAACCCTATCTCCAGAATAAGGGACTAGGGATTAAGACTTTGACACATGAATTTTGTGGGAAACAATTCAACATATAACAGGGAAATTCATGTAAACAAATCCGAATAAACCACTCCTCACTTGTTATGGAATAAAGTATAAGTTTCTTACGATGAGCCATGTGTCCCTTCCTTATGTGGCCCTTGTCCCTGCCCTCAGCCTCATCTCTTATCACCACACAGCAGGAAATCTAACCCTCCTGAACTACTCAGTAAAAGCAACTCATATTTATCAAACACTTAAGACACTGTGCTAAGTGCCTTACATGTGTGTATAATGTAAATATATTATGCTGATCCTCAGTACCACCATATAATAGATTCATTTATCCATTCATTCATTCAAACATTCATTCATTCAAAAAATGTTTTTGAGTACCTATTGTGTTAAAGCTTTGTTTAAGATCCAGGGTGTACAGCTGTGAATAAAATGAAAAAAAAAAAAATCTCAGCCTCACAAACTTACATTCTAATGGGGGGAAACAGATAATAATAAATTAAAACATCATATAGTACAGCTGACCTTTGAACAACATGAGTTTGTTTTGAACTGTGTCTACCTACATGTGGCTTTATTTTGATAAATACAGTACAGTAGTATAAATGTGTTTTCTCTTCCTTATGATTTTCCTAATAACATTGTCTTTTCTCTAGGTTAATTTATCATAAGAATACAGTATATAATAAAAATAATATACAAAATATGTGTTAATGACTGTTTATGTTATTGGTAAGGCTTCCAGTTATCAGTAGGCTATTAATAGTTAAGTTTTGGGGGAGTCAAAAGTTGTAGGTGGACAGGCGCCTGGGTGGCTCAGTTGGTTAAGCATCCACTTCTTGGTTTTGACTCAAGTCATGATCTCAGGGTCGTGAGATCATGCCCTGCATTGCGCTCTATGTTCAGCGAGGAGCCTGCCTCTCCCCTGTCTCTCCCCTGCTCGTGTACTCGCTCGCTCTCTCTCAAATAAATAAATAAATCTTTAAAAAATATTAAAAGTTATAGGTGGATTTTCGACTGTGTGGGAAGTTGGCACCCCTATCATCCCTGTTGTTCCAGGGTCAACTGTATAGTAAGCAATAGGGTGTGCTGTAGAGAAAATTGGGACATGTATGAAGGTGCTCCAGGGACAAAAGGCAATTTTTAAAAATTATGTAATAATTTTATACTTATGGAAAGGTTAAAAGAATAGTCTGCATCCAGATTCCATAAATGTCATTCTGAAATAAATTCAAATGTATAAAGAAGTTGCAAGATGGATATAAACATGTCATGGATCCTCTTAATCCTGAATTCCCTATTATTCATTTCCCAACATTTGCTCACAATTTCTCCCTTCACTCTCTCTCTCCCCTCTCTGTCTATCTGTCTTTTTCCATTTCCATATTTCACATACATGATACTATAACATCCTTCTTGCTGGATTATACTACTAATAACCTTTATACAATATACATTTATTTCTTCAACAAATTAGTAGTCTTGAGAGTTTTTACTAAGGTAATATTAATCTTTTCTCAACAAGAACTTGGCTATGTTTTTACCTTATACATCAACATAAAAGTTCAATTAATTTTCAAATTATTGAGCACTGAACTCTGCTATTACAAATTCGATGCTAATTAATGCTCCTTTACTTGCTCATTTATTTGTAATCTTTTTTTTTTTTTTCCTGTCAGGGCCCACAAAAATGTGAAAATTCCATTCATTGTTTTTACTAACTCATTGATGGATTGTAGAACAAAGTAGTCATTTTGAAAATTATAGCTATCCAACAGGTACATTTTTGGAAAGATGCAACATTCTGAAGGATATTGTTAACTAGCCAGCAATTAAAAATTGCAAGAATACTTCACAACAAGATTTGTGAAAATTTTAATGAATTTCTGAAATGAGATAAACAGTTTCTTTAAGGGACACATCTAACCTTGAGAGTCCATGAAATTACGACTGGTGAAATGGTGGGAAGGAATATATTATTCAATATGTTTTAATATAAAGATTATTAGAAGATACCTAAAAATGTTTGAACATATTTAGGGAAATTAAAGCTTATTGAATATATAATACTTGTATTTCATAGTATTAACAACCCTGATCTAAAGTTATTTTATCCCCATTTTATAGATGAGACAGCTGAGGCCTGGAGTTACTCATAATTTATGCTCCTCTAATGGGAGCATTCCAGGCAGAGGGAAACATGTGAAAGCAGGAAGCCAAAGGAATGTCGGGAGCTAGAGGAACTAAAGGAAGGCTGACATGCATGGAGTGTAAGTGTTGGGGGAGAGTGATCTGATCTGAGGCCAAGGATATAGGAAGGATGGCACATGCAAGGTTTCCTGGAAAATGTCAAGGACCTGGGGATTCAGCCACCATGTTTCAAGATCATTCTTGCTGCAGTATGAAGAATGGCTTGGAGGGGACAAGAGGGAGACAAGAGGCAAAGCAATTGCAGAAGTCCAGGAAAGATGATGGTGATGATGGCGACGGTGATGATGATGATGGTGATGATGGTGATGGTGATGATGATGATGATGATAATGATGACATAGACTATAAAAGGGGAGAGCTGAATTTGCTAGAGATTTAATAGGAAAGTTATAGGGATCACTTACTGATGGCAGGAAATGTTGATGATGAGGGAAAGAAAGAGTGAGGATGACTGCCTCCTTTTCAGATCTGCTGAACAGTGTGGAAGGCAGCAGGCAGCACTGGAGAAAGAGAAATTAGCAGAGAATTTTCTGAATTTGTTGTATGGCATGAAGAGTTGAACTGAGACACATAAAAAAAGATATTTGAATGTACAGATTTGGGATTTGGAAATGTTAGGACAGGGAACGTAAGTATGAAAGCAAAAGTAAGGAATATTTTTAATATTATTTTCCATGTTTTTGAAGGTGCTCTTTATACTACTTATTGCAGAAGGCCCTATATATCTATTTCATAACTCAATGCTTTTAATATGCACCAAAATCACCAAGGTACAGTATATTGGAAGATAAAAGCTCTGGGTTCTATCTGCTTTGGTTTGAATCAGCTTGGAGACTTTCTAGAATAAACTTGGGCAACTTAGTCTTTGTGCCTCAGCTTTTTTTCTCTATAAAATGGAAGTAGTAATACCTCATTGGGTTTCTTGAAGATTAAATTAAAAAAATAAGAAAATAATTGAATAAACCAAATAAGTTGGTTTAAAATAAAGCTTTTGGGACACTTAGTGGCATTTAGCAAACAGCCAAAAAATGTTAGGCTAGGCTTTATTATTTTCCAGATAATTTATTAAAATGCAGATTCGTGGGCCTCCAACTCAGGATTTTCATGTAAATGTCAAGTTACAGGATAGTGTGGGCATTTTAGTGTGGATTTGGCTTTGTTTTAGACTGGAGATAAAGTCGATGAATTAAGAATTCATTGATTCTGGTCATAATTCTGGACCCTACCACACTTATTAAATCATACGTGTTTTTTGGTTGTTCAAATACCAAAGAATCTACATTTTAAAATAATCTCACCAAATCTTAGTGATGCTGATCTATATCTATGCCTGAAAGGAATACCATAACTGTGTCGGAACAATCCCAATGTCTCCGTTATTACCGGTTGCTTTTTGTTGTTGATTTATAGTTATAATGAAAAGAAGTGGGCATTTGGAGGAAACCTTTACATTTTCCTTAGTAAAATTTTAATATAAATTACTGAAAATTGGTAGCTTTCTGTTTAGTATCACTATTCTTTCTTCTTAGCTCAGGAAAGATGCTGGTGGTTTTGTTTCTCTGAAAGTAGGAGATGGGTCTCTATGCAGCATCTCTTCAGTCAACCAAGCACCTGTTTTTATAAAATAGAAGAATGTTGTTTGTATCTGGATCATTACTTAAAGTAATAAAAAAAAAACATTGCCAAACAGTGTAAACATCAATACTCATGAATTATTATTCTTTAAAAATGTTGGCTAAATTTACATATAGATTAAACTTAGAATTTATGAAATGTGATTTTCTTTCAATTTGATGGCTTAATGCCACTGGTGTTTTATGGGTGAGGTCCCTGCACAGAATGCTGTATGTTTTTCCACGTGACTGAGGACATGGAAGACCTCATCATTGGCAGACCTCATGGCATTAAATTGCAAATTGAATTTGAGAGGGCAGAGAAAGGATGTGTTGGAGAGTGACTGAGGGCTGGAAATTAAAACTACATGGAGCTAACACATGTTCCTGAGAAACTCATAATGAAGCGTCCTCCTCTCAAAAGGCGGTTTACAGAGAGCAGATTTCATTACTGAGGGCATATATTTGATACAGCTTTTGTTCCACACCAACTCAACTCATTCTGTCTGGAGAACACGTTGATCTCCTTTCGTGGAGGTTTATTACCTTTACACATGCACATTCACACCCAACACCTTAGGCAGAGCCCCCTCTTCTCACACAGTCTGACTATAGGTAGAAATGAAACCAGACCCTCACGCTTCACCTTGATTTTAGTGCTTCATATGTTAATGACTTTTACTGGCAACTTTGGTGACAGAACTTAACTTCTTTGGCAGACCCCACAACATTAAATTGCAAATTGATTTTGAGATGCAGCAAAGGATGTGGCAGAAAGTGACCAAGGACTAGAAATTAGAATGATGTGGAGTTAATACCTGTGACCTGAGAAACTCATAATGATCCTTCTTGCTTTCTAATGAGGGTTTACAAACAGCAGGTTAAATTACAGAGGCCGTATGTTTGATGTCAGTCTTTGATCAACACTGATTCATCTTGTTCTGTGCATGGAGAAGACTCTAATCTCCTTTCCTGGCAGTCTACCATCTACTGCACACACACACACACACACACACTCATCTCGTGACATGGCCTGACTCTAGGTAAAAGAGAAACCAGATCCTTATGTTTCCAAATTGATTCTTTCATGCTTTATATCCCAATGGCTTTCCCATTGTGACTTTTAAGACAACTAAATTTTGCTTCTTTATTATGTATTTTTTTTCCCAAGGACACATGATTTAACACAGTCCATTTCTTGATAATTGGCCTCTCAAGAAAGAGCCATTGTTAACAGGACCCACCCATGTTGTGTTCTTCCTAACTCTTGCACTCCTCTTTGATATTGGCTTAGTCTATTGTCCTCTCCAAACAGTACTTTCTTCAACTGTTAAAAGAAGGTTTTAGTATTTTTTTTTAAGATTTTTTTTATTCTTATGTTAATCCCCATACACATTACATCATTAGTTTTAGATGAAGTGTTCCATGATTCATTGTTCGTGCATAACACCCAGTGCTCCATGCAGAATGTGCCCTCCTCAATACCCACCACCAGGCTAACCCATCCTCCCACCCCCCTCCCCTCTAGAACCCTCAGTTTGTTTTTCAGAGTCCATCGTCTCTCATGGTTCCTCTACCCCTCTGATTTCCCCTACTTCATTCTTCCCCTCCTGCTACCTTCTTCTTCTTTTTTTTTTCTTAACATATATTGCATTATTTGTTTCAGAGGTACAGATCTGAGATTCAACAGTCTTGCACAATTCACAGCGCTTACCAGAGCACATACCCTCCCCAGTGTCTATCACCCAGTCACCCCATCCCTCCCACCCCACCGCCCACTCCAGCAACCCTCAGTTTGTTTCCTGAGATTAAGAATTCCTCATATCAGTGAGATCATATGATACATGTCTTTCTCTGTTTGACTTATATCACTCAACATAATACCCTCCAGTTCCATCCACGTCGTTGCAAATGGCAAGATCTCATTCCTTTTGATGGCTGCATAATATTCCATTGTATATATATACCACCTCTTCTTTATCCATTCATCTGTCGATGGACATCTTGGCTCTTGCCAGTTTGGCTATCGTGGACATTGCTGCTATAAACATCGGGGTGCAGATACCCCTTCGAATCCCTACTTTTGTATCTTTGGGGTAAATACCCAGTAGTGCAATTGCTGGGTCATATGGTAGCTCTATTTTCAACTTTTTGAGGAACCTCCATACAGTTTTCCAGAGTGGCTGCACCAGCTTGCATTCCCACCAACAGTGTAGGAGGGTTCCCCTTTCTCCGCATTCCCGCCAACATCTGTCATTTCCTGACTTGTTAATTTTAGCCATTCCGACTGGTGTGAGGTGGTATCTCACTGAGGTTTTGATTTGGATTTCCCTGATGCCGAGCGATATTGAGCATTTTTTCATCTGTCTGTTGGCCATTTGGATGTCTTCTTTGGAAAAATGTCTGTTCATGTCTTCTGCCCATTTCTTGATTGGATTCTTTGTTCTTTGGGTGTTGAGTTTGATGAGTTCTTTATAGATTTTGGATACTAGCCCTTTATCTGATATGTCATTTTCAAATATCTTCTCCCATTCTGTCGGTTGTCTTTTGGTTTTGTTGACTGTCTCTTTTGCTGAGCAAAAGCTTTTTATCTTGATGAAGTCCCAAGAGTTCATTTTTGCCCTTGCTTCCCTTGCCTTTGGTGATGTTTCTAGGAAGAAATTGCTGTGGCTGAGGTCGAAGAGGTTGCTGCCTGTGTTCTCCTTTAGGATTTTGATGGACTCCTGTCTCACATTGAGGTCTTTCAACCATTTGGAGTCTATTTTTGTGTGTGGTGTACGGAAATGGTCCAGTTTCATTCTTCTGCATGTAGCTGTCCAATTTTCCCAACACCATTTGTTGAAGAGACTGTCTTTGTTCCATTGGACATTCTTTCCTGCTTTGTCGAAGATGAGTTGACCATAGAGTTGAGGGTCCATTTCTGGGCTTTCTATTCTGTTCCATTGATCTATGTGCCTGTTTTTGTGCCAGTACCATACTGTCTTGATGATGACAGCTTTGTAATAGAGCTTGAAGTCCGGAATGGTGATGCCGCCAGCTTTGCTTTTCTTTTTCAACATTCCTCTGGCTCTGTGGGGTCTTTTCTGGTTCCATACAAATTTTAGGATTATTTGTTCCATTTCTTTGAAAAAAGTGGATGGTATTTTGATGGGGATTGCATTGAATGTGTGCATTGCTCTAGGTAGCATTGACATCTTCACAGTATTTGTTCTTCCAATCCATGAGCATGGAACATTTTTCCATTTCTTTGTGTCTTCCTCAATTTATTTCATGAGTATTTTATAGTTTTCTGAGTACAGATCCTTTGTCTCTTTGGTTAGATTTATTCCTAGGTATCTTATGGTTTGGGGGGCAATTGTAAATGGGATTGACTCCTTAATTTCTCTTTCTTCTGTCTTGTTGTTGGTGTATAGGAATGCCACTGACTTCTGTGCATTGATTTTATATCCTGCCACTTGACTGAATTCCTGTATGAGTTCTAGCAGTTTTGGGGTGGATCTTTTGGGTTTTCCACATAAAGTATCATATCATCTGCAAAGAGTGAGAGTTTGACTTCTTCTTTGCCAATTTGGATGCCTTTGGTTTCTTTTTGTTGTCTGACTGCTGTGGCTAGGACTTCCAATACTATGTTGAACAGCAGTGGTGATAGTGGACATCCCTGCCACGTTCCTGACCTCAGGGGGGAAGCTCTCAGTTTTTCCCCATTGAGAATGATATTCACTGTAGGTTTTTCATAGATGGCTTTTATGATATTGAGGTATGTACCCTCGATCCCTATACTCTGAAGAGTTTTGATCACGAAGGGATGCTGTACTTTGTCAAAAGCTTTTTCTGCATCTATTGAGAGGATCATATGGTTCTTGTTCTTTCTATTGTTAATGTATTGTATCACATTGATTGATTTGCGGATGGTGAACCAACCTTGCAGCCCAGGGATAAATCCCACTTGGTCGTGGTGAATAATCCTTTTAATGTACTGTTGGATCCTATTGGCTAGTATTTTGGTGAGAATTTTTGCATCCATGTTCATCAGGGATATTGGTCTGTAATTCTCCTTTTTGATGGGGTCTTTGTCTGGTTTGGGGATCAAGGTAATGCTGGCCTCATAAAATGAGTTTGGAAGTTTTCCTTCCGTTTCTATTTTTTGGAACAGTTTCAGAAGAATAGGTATTAATTCTTCTTGAAATGTTTGGTAGAATTCCCCTGGGAAGCCATCTGGCCCTGGGCTTTTGTTTTTTGGGAGATTTTTGATGACTGCTTCAATTTCCTTAGTGGTTATAGGTCTGTTCAGGTTTTCTATTTCATCCTGGTTCAGTTTTGGTAGTTGATACATCTCTAGGAATGCATCCATTTCTTCCAGGTTATCTAATTTGCTGGCATAGAGTTGCTCATAATATGTTCTTATAATTGTTTGTATTTCTTTGGTGTTGGTTGTTATCTCTCCTCTTTCATTCATGATTTTGTTGATTTGGGTCATTTCTCTTCTCTTTTTGATAAGTCTGGCCAGGGGTTTATCAATCTTGTTAATTCTTTCCAAGAACCAGCTCCTAGTTTCATTGATCTGTTCTACTGTTCTTTTAGTTTCTATTTCATTGATTTCTGCTCTGATCTTTATGATTTCTCTTCTCCTGCTGGGTTTAGGCTTTATTTGCTGTTCTTTCTCCAGCTCCTTTAGGTGTAGGGTTAGGTTGTGTACTTGAAACCTTTCTTGTTTCTTGAGAAAGACTTGTATTGCTATATACTTTCCTCTTAGGACTTTTCTTTGCTGCATCCCAAAGATTTTGAACAGTTGTGTTTTCATTTTCATTGGTTTCCATGTATTTTTTTAATTCTTCTTTAATTTCCTGATTGACCCATTCATTCTTCAGTAGGATGCTCTTTAGCCTCCATGTATTTGAGTTCTTTCTGACTTTCCTCTTGTGATTGAGTTTTAGTTTCAAAGCATTGTGGTCTGAAAATAGGCAGGGAATGATCCCAATCTTTTGGTACCGGTTGAGACCTGATTTATGACCTAGGATGTGATCTATTCTGGAGAGTGTTCCATGGGCACTAGAGAAGAATGTGTGTTCCGTTACTTTGGGGTGGAATGTTCTGAATATGTGTGTGAAGTCTATTTGGTCCAGTGTGTCATTTAAAGTCTTTATTTCCTTGTTGATCTTTTGCTTAGACGATCTGTCCATTTCAGTGAGGGGGGTGTTAAAGTCCCCCACTATTATTGTACTGTTGTCGATGTGTTTCTTTGCTTTTGCTATTAATGGCCTTATATAATTGGCTGCTCCCATGTTAGGGGTATAGATATTTACAACTGTTAGATCTTCTTGTTGGATAGACCCTTTAAGTAGGCTATAGTGTCCTTCCTCATCTCTTATTACAGTCTTTGGTTTAAAATCTAATTTGTCTGATATAAGGATTGCCACCCCAGCTTTCTTTTGGTGTCCATTAGCATGGTAAATGGTTTTCCACCCCCTCACTTTCAATCTGGGGGTGTCTTTGGTTCTAAAATGAGTCTCTTGCAGACAGCATATCGATGGGTCTTGTTTTTTAATCCAGTCTGATAGCCTGTGTCTTTTGATTGGGTCATTGAGCCCATTCACATTCAGGGTAACTATTGAAAGATAGGAATTTAGTGCCATTGTATTGCCTGTAAGGTGACTGTTACCGTATATTGTCTGTGTTCCTTTCTGGTCTATGTTGCTTTTAGGCTCTCTCTTTGCTTAGAGGACCCCTTTCAAGATTTCCTGTAGGGCTGGTTTTGTGTTTGCAAATTCCTTTAATTTTTGTTTGTCCTGGAAGCTTTTTATCTCTCCTTCAATTTTCAATGACAGCCTAGCTGGATATACTATTCTTGGCTGCATATTTTTCTCATTTAGTGCTCTGAATATATCCTGCCAGTCCTTTCTGGCCTGCCAGGTCTCTGTTTCTACCCTTGTAGGTTACATCTCTCTTCTCCCGAGCTGCTTTCAGGATTTTCTCTTTGTCTATGAGACTCATAAGTTTTACTATTAGATGTCAGGGTGTTGACCTATTTTTATTGATTTTGAGAGGGGTTCTCTGTGCTTCCTGGATTTTCATGCCTGTTTCCTTCCCCAAATTAGGGAAGTTCTCTGCTATAATTTGCTCCATTATACCTTCTGCCCCTCTCTCTTTTTCTTCTTCTTCTGGGATCCCCATTATTCTAATGTTATTTCGTCTTATGGTATCGCTTATCTCTTGAATTCTGCCCTCGTGATCCAGTAGTTGTTTATCTCTCTTTTTCTCAGCTTCTTTATTTTCCATCATTTCATCTTCTATATTACTGATTCTCTCTTCTGCCTCATTTATTCTAGCAGTTAGCGCCCCCGTTTTTGATTGCACCTCATTAATAGCCTTTTTGATTTCTACTTGGTTGGATTTTAGTTCTTTTACTTCTCCAGAAAGGGTTTCTCTAATAACTTCCATATTTTTTTCAAGCCCAGCTAGTATCTTTAAAGTGATGATTCTGAACTCTAGATCTGACATCGTACTAATGTCCGTATTGAGTAGGTCCCTGGCAGTCGGTACTACCTCTTGTTCTTTTTATTGAGGTGATTTTTTCCGTCTTGTCATTTTGTGCAGAGGAGAATAGATTAATGAGAGAACAAAATGCTAGCAGAGTAACAACGTCCCCAGAAAATATACTCTAAACAAATCAGAAAAGACCTGAAGCAGTGGGAAAAGAAAGGGAAAGAGAGAAAAAAGAAAAAGAAAAAAAAGAAAAAGATAAAGATAAAGATAAAAACAAAAACAAACAAAATAAGACAACAACAACAACAAAAAACCCAGAATGTGATCAAATATGATCAGGCTGGTATATAGATTAGTGCCACACACTAGATTTGGGGTGTATTTTGGTCTTTTAGAAGAACGTGCCTCCCAAAATTTTAAAGAAAGAAAAACTTATATACGTACAAAAATAAGGGTTGATATGATGAAGGGATGGAATATGACTGTAAAGATGGAAATTATAAAAAATTTTATAAAAGGAATTGATAAGAAGTTGTTTGAAAAAAAGAAGAGGATTTAAAAAAAGAAAAAAGAAAAAAAAAAAGGGAGAGAATGTGATCAGGCAGGGGAATAGAAAACACCATATACTAGAGATTTAGGGTATATTTTAATCTGTTAGAGGAAACGATCTCAAAATTTTAAAGAGAGAACAACTTATATATATAAGCCAAAAATATGGGTAACTACTATGAAGGGATAGAATATGACTCTAAAAATGAAAAATAAAAATGTTTTTTTTTTAAAAAAAAGGGATTGATAAGATGTTGGTTGAAAAAGGGAAAAAGAGGGGCGCCTGGGTGGCTCAGTTGGTTAAGCGACTGCCTTCGCCTCAGGTCATGATCCTGGAGTCCCGGGATCGAGTCCCGCATCGGGCTCCCTGCTCGGCAGGGAGTCTGCTTCTCCCTCTGACCCTCCCCCCTCTCATGTGCTCTCTGTCTCTCTCATTCTCTCTGTCTCAAATAAATAAATAAAATCTTAAAAAAAAAAAAAAAAGGAAAAAGAAAAATTCAAAAAAAAAAAGAAAAAAAGACAGTTAAAAAAAAATTAACTTTGAAAGACTAAAGAATCATGCTAAAAAAGCCACGAATTCTATGTGCAGTATTCCCCTAGTGCTGGAGTTCTGCCGTTCTCATTGATCGGTAAACTTGGTCTTGGCTGGCTGTTCTCACTGATCTTCTGGGGAGGGGCCTGTTGCTGTGGTTTCCAAATGTCTTTGCCGGAGGCGGAATTGCCCCGCCCTTGCCCCCTCCCAGCTAAGTGATCTGCTCGGGTTTGCTCTCTGGGGCTTTTGTTCCCTGCGAGCTTTCCGTACAGTTTTGGAGGCGGAGAGTGAAAATGGCGGCCTCCCAATCTCCGCCCTGGAGGAGCCAAGAACTTGGGGCCCCGCTCCTCAGTGAGCCCCCAGAGAAAAGCCATCAGTCACTCCCGTCTCCCCGGTCTCCGGCCACACTCCGTGCTCACCCGGCCTGTGACCGCGCGTTTCTATCTCTGGCACCCGACCCCGTGTGGAGTCTCCAAACCCAGCAGATCCCTGCGGTGCACTCCTGCGCCACTCCTCCCGGGGGAGGAAGGTGAGTCTCCCCGGATCTGCCGCTTGTTGAGTCCCTGCTGGAGGAGCAGGGGCCCGACTGTGCCGCGGATCACGGTTTATGGCGACCCCGAGCTGAGAGCCCGCGCCTGGGCTCTGCCTCTGCAGCCGGCTTCCCTGCTCCGATACCTGGGAGCTCTGCCACACTCAGGCACCCCCGGTCTTTCTGTGTCCCCGAGGGTCCTGAGACCACACTGTCCCGCGAGGGTTCCACCCCCCGCTTAGCCACCAGAGTGACGTCCCTCGGCGGAGCAGACTTTTAAAAGTTCCGATTTTGTGCTCCGTGGCTCTATCACTTGCCATAAGCGGCCGACGGAGGCCCCTCCCCCGCCGTTTATCCTCCCGAATATCGCCTCGGATTCACTTCTCCGCACGTCCTACCTTCCAGAAAGTGGTCGCTTTTCTGATGAGAGAGTTGTTGCTATTCTTTTCTTCGATCTCCTGTTGAGTTTGTAGGTGTTCAGAATGGTTTGATCCCTATCCAGCTGAATTCCTGAGAGGAGACGAAATCCAGGTCTCCCACTCCTCTGCCATCTTGCTCCGCCCCCCCCCCCAGAAGGTTTTAGTCTTATAGGGAGATTTTTCTATCAGAAATTAGCTTAACTTCCCCCAAATGGACCATAAAAATAGCAGTTAGGGTCAGTGGGAGAAAAAAACAGGAAATGATGAGCAAGTCATGAACAGAATATTAGCAAATCAATCAGCGAATATTGATTACTATGTGATTACTATGTGATTTCTCAAAATGTGGTTCCCAGCCCAGCAGACTCACCTCAGGGCTTGCTAAATATTGAGATTCTTAGACCTAACTCCAGATACACAGCAAAAGAAGGTCCTGGGTCCTGAAAAACTGCTTTTAACACATGATCCCAGGTGACGCTGGCAATCATCTAAGTATGAGAGCCACTGGCCTAGTGTATACATATTATAGTGGGAGTTTTAAATGGGGTATACATAAATAAAATTTCATAATAAATGGTTTCCGTTTTGATATATTAAATGAAAATCCCTTCATCTTCTCCCTACCACACCCATATCCAGAGCCATCCTTTGCTGGAACTCAGCAGAACCAGCTCCAACTCCTCTCCAGAGCAGGGAGTGGTAAAACACAGCCCTGGTGGGTTCAGAAGAAAGTGTGCTTTAAACCATTGCCAATTCCTCTTGTAAGTAGAAAGGTATAGCTGATGAATAAATAAATTAGAAAATCAACAACAACCCAGTGAGTTATAAAAGGAGCCTTGTGTCTCTATTCCTCAGATCCAAGAGCAGCTATGAAATTGGCAAAATAAGTCCTAGTCCTTGCAAACTGCCTCAGAATTATCACCAGCTTCACAAAGTAGGTGTGAAATGAAAGCCTTTCCTTGTGGGAGAGTATTATCTCTTATCAGGTCCAAACCAAAAGCTACAGTTAAAACACCTTATTCATTATCTCCAATTTTATATGTGTTTTAACACCTCCATGATGTGATTCTTTTTTACTCCCAGGGTCCATGTTGATCAATGCTATATTATTGATTTTTGTTTTTCATTAAATTAGGAACAAGCATCACTACAGTTTACAAATCCCCAAGAGTAGAGAGTGAAGTTTTTTGGGGGAGTGAGGAGGAGGCATGAAAAACACCTTCAAATTTCCTGATTTTTCTGATGATTCTGTGTCTCTCAATGTATTGCAAGGGAACGAAAGATTAACTATTATACTCACCTGGGTCAGTTGCTCAAATTCACTCCAAACACATCATATGATTCTATGTATTTTCACACAGGTATTTTTTTTTTTTTTTTAAGATTTTATTTATTTATTTGACAGAGAGAGACACAGCGAGAGAGGGGACACAAGCTGGGGGAGTGGAGAGGGAGAAGCAGGCTTCCCACCGAGCAGGGAGCCCGATGTGGGGTTCGATCCCAGGACCCTGGGATCATGACCCGAGCTGAAGGCAGATGCTTAACGACTGAGCCACCCAGGCGCCCCCACACAGGTATGTTTTTACATACATAGCGTGCACACACACACACACACACTCACTCACTCACTGCAGTTTGTGTGGAAACCAGTAAATCATTGTAGGAAAGCAAAACTCATGACTGATATTTGATTGTATGAAACAAAAATTTAAATTCTACTTGTGTTCAACATCAGCCCATTCCCATTATTTTCTTATTTTCTCTGACAGTCAAAAGTGTAACATGTATTTGTTGGCTTTGTTTAATTTTGCTTCCTTTTGTGATGGATGGGTCTAATACAAGGACGGAGCTCCCACCAAAACAAATAATGAATGGATAGTTTTATCTTGTTTTGTTTTTCTATATTTATCTCCCTCAACTTTTTGCTGTTTATGTCCTTTACTCTAAATTCTATGAGCTAATGTTTATTGGACATTTAGTATATTCTAGGGCCTGTATTACAGATTTTTTTTTGAGAGAGAGAGTGTGAGTTGGTTGGGGGGGAGGCAGAGGGAGAGAGAGAGAGAGAATCCAAGCAGGCTCCACACCCAGCATGGAGCCTGACATGTGACTCAGTCTCAAGATCCTGAGATCACGACCTGAGCTGAAATCAAGAGTTGGATGCTTAACTGACTGAGCCACCCAGGTGCCCTGTATTATGTGTTTTATGCACATTTTACCTCACACAACTATCCAGAAGAGGTGCTTGAATTTAAAAAAAAGGAAATAACGTTACTCAAGGTCATAAAGCTAGTAAATGAGAGTCTGTTCACTTACTCATTGGTTCATTCATTCATTAATTCCACTGATATTTATAGCTCATTTATGTGCCACATTCCTTGGTCCTGGGATGCAGAAGTAAAATAAAAGACATAGTCTCTGCATCATGGAACTTTTATTCTGAGGGGCAGAAGGACACACACACACACACACACACAAATACATATATATGGACTATAAATGCTATGGAGAAAAATAAAACAAGATAAGGACTAAAAGCTGATGAGGGTAACATGTCAGTTTGCATATGATGATCAAAGAAGATATTTATTAGAATGTGATATTTCAGTTAAGGAATCTGAATGATGTGAAGGATCATGTGGGTATTTGGGAGATTCAATGATGTTTATATGGTCTATAAATCCCTGTGGGATCAATTCCTTGCCCTTCCCTCTAATCTCATTTTCCCCCATTCTAAGCATTCCTGAATTTTCTTTTTTTCATAATGGACTATGCACCCAATTAATTTAGAATTCTCACCTGTGCTATTCCTTTTTTTTTCTTACTAGAATCTCCTCCACCTGGGTTCTGTCTGGCTCTTTTGTCCTCCTTTGTCACAACATGTGTGTCCCAATAACATAATATTCTGAAGTTGAAATTTATCTGTTCTTACTTCCTCTTAAAATGCAAGACCCATGAAGGAAGTAGGTATGTACCCAAAATAATTTGAAGCAGGAAATCAAATAGATACTTGTACAGGGATGATCGTAGTAGCACTACTCACAATAGCCCAAAGGTGGAAATAACCTAAGTGTTCATCAATAAATGAGTGGATAAACAAAAATGCAGTATACACATGCAATGGAATATTATTCACCCATGAAAATGAATGGAATTCTGATGCTACAACGTGGATGAACCTTGAAAACATTATGGTAAGTGAAATAAGCCAGACACAGAAGTGCCAATATTGTGTGATTCCACTTATCGGAGTACCTAAAAAAAGATAAATGACAGAGACAGAAAGTAGAACTGAGATTACTAGGGGCTGTGGGAGAGGAATGGGGAGTTATTGTTTAATGGATACAGAGTTGCTGTTTGGGATGATGAAAAGATTCTGGAAAGAGATAGATGATTACACAACATTGTGAATGCATTTAATGCCACTAAATTGTACAATTAAATACAGTTAAAATGCTAAATTTTGTTATGTACACAAAATTTGGTTACTACAATTTTTAAAAAGGCCCTTAAAGGAAGACTCTTTTTATTATTTTACCATTTATTCCTGGCACCTGAAATGCCCAGCAGGTACCCACCACACATTTCTGGAATGAATGAGCCAGCATTAAGTCCAGTTCCATGTCCAGAGCCCACTCACACTCTTTTTTTTTTTTTTTTTAAGATTTTATTTATTTATTTGAGAGAGAGAGAATGAGAGAGAGCATATGAGAGGGGGGAGGGTCAGAGGGAGAAGCAGACTCCCTGCCGAGCAGGGAGCCCGATGCGGGACTCGATCCAGGGACTCCAGGATCATGACCTGAGCTGAAGGCAGTCGCTTAACCAACTGAGCCACCCAGGCGCCCAACCCACTCACACTCTTAACCACTGCATCAGCAATTCTCTATGTGTGTTATTCACGCATCTTGCAGCTGATTTCAGGAGCTTGAAATTATTTTGCATGGTACAGAGCCATAACACCATGGAATACCACATTATATCTCAGGGAGAAAAACATTTTTCATACTTTATGATTCTTTTTTATTATTATTCCTATGATCTTTATCAAGGAAAAAATCTTTATTTTTTTTAAGATTTTATTTATTTATTTTAAAGAGAGAGAGAACACAAGCGGGAGAGGTAGATGGAGAGAGAATCTCAAGCAGACTCCCCTCTGAGCATGGAGCCCGATGTGGGGCTCGATCCCAGGACCCTGAGATCATGACCTGAGCCAAAACCAAGAGTCAGACACTTAACTGATTGAGCTACCTAGGCGCCTGGAATAGGCCTCCTTTTTGTTGCTATGGTTTCACACTTAATCTTTCTCTCTTTCCTCCCTCCCCCCTCCCTTTTTTTTGATAGTGTCAACAAGAAACCTCAGAGCTTTTTTGGGGCTGCAACACTTAGCTAGAATGCCATCATATAATTCATACTGTTGTTATTCCAACTTTTAAAATTTAAATGTAAGGTTTTGCATAGGTGGTTCTACTAAAATGTTTACATAAAAATTATTTAATGCTTAAAGAAAATGTTAGAACAATAATAATACAGATAGATAATGGATGTTGCAATAAGAAACAGAATGGTATTGTAAAAATGATGGAGGTGAGCAAAAAATTTGCCCCTATCTCTGGGGACTCAGTACACTGTTGAGCTTGGGTCTGCTTTTCTCATTGCTGTTGGTGTCTGCCTCTCCCCCTCTATGTCCCTGTCCTCCCCTCACTGTGTGCTCTATGTCTGCCTCTCTTTCTGGTGCTCCTGTCTGCTCCCCATCCCTCACTTCCCCACCTTGGTGCATCTTAGGCTGTGTCTTTGCTTAGCTATGTCATCCACACTATGCCTGGGGATAGGACAAAGTGCAGACAGTCTGAGAGTGAATTTCTATGGGGAATAATTGCTGTTTGTTTCCTGCTGATCCCTGATGAAAAGTTAATAGCTGCTTGCTTTATTTACCACCTCCAACTTTGCCCCTGAAAACTCCTAAACTTTCTCCCAGCCTTCTTTTAATTTTCAGTTGATGCTCAGTGAATGCTTTCAGTGGTTACAAAATTACAAAGGGGTAACAACCTGTATCAGAGAGGAATGTTACTTTAAACTGAAGTGCATTTTTTTGGTTTTATCTCCCCCACTACACACACCCACACACTCCACCACCACCACTGCCACCGCCATCACACTGTCCCTCTTATGATTTGGAATTTAGACCAAACCACAGGTCTAGATACCAGATGAGGGATGGGCTGTTATCATCTGCTGAGTCCTCACTGGAAAGGAGATTCAGGACACTTCTCTTGGCGTGGGGACCTTGGGAATGGGTCGTGAGGAGTATGTGTGTTTGTGCATACACACCATATTAGTAATGAAAAGACACTGATTTCTTTCTTTCTTTCTTTCACCTCCAGAATCTTATTTCAAGAACAACTCCACAACTTCCTTCCTTCCCTATATTCAGCAACAGGGTGACAAGGTGGACTGCAGGGTAACAAGAGCACTCTGGCTTGTCCATCTTCTGTTCTACTCCTAAGTCACTTTTTATCCAAAGCCATCACGATAAAATTGTTTTTAAAAGTATACACTGCACGGAGTTTACAAACCCAGATCTAGGCCAATGCAGAGATGTACAGAAAGGAGATGGGGTCCGACACATAGCATAAAAGGCCTGCACTCCAAATTTTTCCCCAAAAGGCTCATTTCCATTGAGAGACAGAGAGAGTAAGTAATGCACAGATGTCTTCTGAATTAATCTCCAAGGAGAAACTGTTCAAGCATCACTGCAGACAGCTCGATGCAACAGGCTTTACACTTCATAGAAATCAAGACAATCAGAAAAGCCCTGGATAGAGCAGATGCCCACCACCCCCTCCAACAAGTGTGCAGCGATTACTGATAAGAAAGGGGTCCAGGCTGCCGGGTCTGCCCCTGCCATTCATCCGCACAGGTTATGGACCGGTCTGCTTCCTCCTTCCTCCTTTCCTCTGGCCCCCCTTCAGCAAGACAAATATAATCCTGGGCTCCGCTTTTTCCTAAATTTCAACCTCGCTGCACTGCACCCCGCAGTGGACTCATACGAGTCTGTGAATTTGCTCTGTGAGTTCTCTGTCTGTCAGAGATGCTAAGTGGAATGGCATATTCATCACCCCTGCCGTGTTAGGCCTGCTCCCCACTGACGCCTAATATCTCCGAACCTGCCTGACTGAGGGGCTCACTTACACATTACTTAAAACAATCTCGACCCAGTTTGTATGTTCTACCTGTTTTAAATCTGAGGTCACTGTCTCTGTGGCTTTTTCTTCCTGCCACTTGCCTTAAAATTGTTTTGCTCTAGTGAGTGGCACCTGTGAATATCCCTTCTGTCAGAGGAGGGGGGATGGGAAGAACGCTGATGTCTGAGCTGGTGACCTGGGTTTTCTCCTAATCAGTGTACCTCTGACTTCCGAATAATCTTGGAAGATTCCTTACCTTTTGTGAATTTCACTTTTTTTCACTTGACAAATGTAGCAATAAACCTTGACTTTCCCATATTATTATTATAAAGTCCCAGTTAGAAAATAAATGTGAAAATTTATATTAGTAATTAATAAGCTTAGTTTGCATTCTATACAAAATCATTTTTTATTTTATAGCCATATTTTATGGTATCTTTGTTAATTACATTTATCAAAGTATATGGCATAGTAAAAATTAATCTATGGATTTATTAAGAAAAGCAGCAGTTTCTCACCCCATTGCTCATTGTCTGTACCCTCGCTCCCTGAGAAGTTTTATTTTAATAATTTCTGGCTTTTAATTTTAATAGTTTCTTTTTGAGTGTTTTGGTTGTTAACTCATAGGTCTTAAGCAGTATTCTTAAAACTCCAAGTGTTATAATAAAAAAAAACAACTAATGATGTACTATATGTTGGCTAAATGAACATAATAATAAAAAAATCTTAAACAAAAAATTATAAAAATAAAAAAACTCTGTTAATTTGTTAAATTTAGACCTAATCATCTTTATTTTCTATATTTCCTCACCTAATTTTCTGAGAACACTTCTAATTATTTTCCTAACCCAAACTTGTGTCCAAAAGAAAAACCTAGTAAAAAGACAAGGAGAAATTTTTCACCATTCTTTTTCCTACATCCCAAGGCTCTACAACATTATTGTCCCCTCAGAGAGAGCACTGACCTGGGACCAAAGGTCAGCTTGGAGCAGTCATAGATGGGGACATCAATGGAAAGACAGGGTCCCTGTGTGACAGTTATTGGTGGGTTATTCACTGAATGGTCACATACCATAGGCAAAATCACTCAGAATCCCCTTCCTGAACAAAAGCTTGCCAAGAACTCAGAAAGTAGCGTGGTGTCCTTCTCAGACAAAACTGAATGGTCTTGCAGCTGCAACGAGAGTCACTTTGACAAGAACATGTCTTTTTTGCCAGCCTCAGCCTGTAGTTTTCACTGCAGCACAATCGGACCTGGATTCCTGCAACTGTCAAAATGAATGTGATGGAGCATGAATTCCGTTGTTTTATCTTGCTGCATTGGGGGTTTGTTTTCTAAAGGAATTATTCACAAGATGTAGCACTTCACTTTGTGTCTCCACAGCAGTGGATGAAGACTTACTATAAATCAATCCCCTATTCTTATCTAGAATTACATAGGAAGAGAGCCTTGAAGATGATTAGAGATGTTGGAGAGAAGGAGAGATTTCTTACAAGGCAAAGTGAAAAGGACTGCTGAGCTCGTAGCGGAAAAGGTCCAGGAGAACAGTGCCAAGGGATATGAATGACGGGCAGTATAACAAAAGCCAATAGAATATCCCTGTTTGCTGAAGAGTAATACATATAAAGAAAAATACATTTAATTTGAGTTAAAGCAAAGCCTTTTGTTGGGTACAACACAATTTTTAAATATCTTGTTCCCTAGCAATTCTTACAAAAGTTATCTTCACCACAATAAATAATAATAATACTGATCTGTAAGGTAATAGAAGTTGACAGGTAAATTAGCTCAAAAGATTCCTCTTCTGTTACCAAGTTATAAAACTCCTAGAGTGATAAAGATCCATTTTCTCTGATTTTAGAAATGATATCCGTAAACAGTGGCATGTAGCATCTTCCATTTGGATTGTTTTTAGGTTTTCAATACAATTTTAAATTTCCGTCCCAATTTGAATCTCAAGAGACTGTGAAGTAATATTATTTTCTAGATTAAGAGGAGCTTGAGGCTCATGGAGTATATATAACTTGTCCAAAATCAAATGTAAGGTCAGTAGCTAAGCCTGGACTTGAACCTGCTTCTTTTAACTTAGTTTTCTAATCTTCAACTAGGAGAACAAACCCATCTCTCCTTGACTCTAAATTCCATAATATTTCAACTAAAAGTAAATCTTTGAAAGAAATTTTTTTTTGGTTAAACCTAATTAAGCAAAGTAGCATTTCTCTTGCTTTTCTGCTTTACCAGTCAAATCCATGTAAGATACCTTTCCCCCAAGTAGTCTTCTAATACTTCCTAGTCCATTCAAATACTCCCTATTTTACTCCTGGGATCAATGAGAAGATTTAACCAAACAGTATATTGATAACAGCTCTTCCTATAGATTATAAACATAATCAGGGCTCAAATCAAACCTTCCTTTACCTCCTATACATGGATAATCTACCATTTACTTAATTGCTCTAAACTCTGAAATAGTTTTCTTATCTATAAAATAGTTAACTAAATATACCTCCCTGTTGTGGTTAACTGATTTTTTTTTTTGGTCTGCTTCCTTCACCCATCAGATCTATTATAGTGAACCTACTAATGGAAAGATCCCACCCTGAGCCTCAGCGTTTGGCATGTGACCTAGGGCAAGTGAATCAGAGAACTCCAACCCCATGGCTGTGGTAACTGACAGAAGGATAGATATGTTTACTCAAGGAAGATCAGCTAACATCTTCCTTAGGCCTTACCTGGTGATGTAATCATAACTAGCTGCCTGTTGCAGTTGCATTTGTCCATTTCCTTATCATAGGGAGGAAATATGTCTATGGAATGGACAGAGAGTAAAGCTAAAGCACAAAAAGTCAGTGGGAGGAGAAACTGTGTGCAAGAAGTGGGTCTGGTAATGCCTAGTCCACCCATTTCAGCAGAATCTTTACCTGTAAGCCCTCCCTCCCTCATTTCATTATTTTATTACTAATATTATATTTTATATTTGCTTAATTGACCCTGAGTTTTTAGACTTTTCTTGTTTATAATTTGAAAAGTTCTGATTAAGGACAATGAGATAGAATTACTATATTGAATGAGGTGATAAATGAAAAGTGCTTAGCACAAAATCTTACACATAGGAACAACTCACTTTACTTTTGAATCTAGTATTATTTTACTGAGACTCTGAGAAACAACTAATCAGCCCAAGATCGAATAGCTAGAATGTAACAAACTAGGTTTTAACTCTGGTATGCCAGACTCCAAAGTCTCTTTTCCAAGGCACTGGTCTACTGCTGTATTGATTTTTCTGTCATTTGGTGGCACTTTTGTTGGGTACATAGTTGAGTCATCTTGTTCCTTCCCCACTGGCTCACCATTTTTCTTATTATTCTTGGGAATAAGAATATTATTACAGGATATTATAGTTCTGGTGTGGCCCCATCCACTAGAGAAGAATAGGCTTTCTAACCCCCAAAGAGCAACCTTCTTCTCTCAGGTGGAGAAAAAGGTTCTAAGTCCAGAGAGATCCATGGGAAGTGGCTAAAACCCTGAAGATGTCTTGGCCTTGCTTCTCCATTCTATAGAACACAGCCATACTCCCCAGGCCCTGTGTTTATCACCACACTCAAGGCAAAAGGATTATCTAACTCCAAGGTCCTTCAATGTACATTGTTTGCCAGCCCAGCTAAGGAATCTTTCAATAGGCGGCAGGGTTGCCTTCTAGATAGAATTCTATCAGGGGCCATTCACTGTGTATGTTTTGGACTGTTCTGTGGCCTGCCAAGTTCCTTGATGAAATCTCTCCCTTTCTGCTTTTCAGTCTTGAGGGGAACATAATTGAATGTTTTTGCTTAGCAGCCCTCCCCACCATTCCCCTTCCCCCAACTCTTTGCTGACTAAAAAATAGGATAGAAGTTATTTCCTTTTGGATTGAAAGTTCACAGTTTGGTGCCATGAATGAAATGTGTGTGCAAAACATTTTGTGAAGCTTAGGAGGGATATGTGAGTGTATGAGTATGAGAAGGTGAGACAAGGTGTGTGTGTCGGGTGTGTGTGTGTGTGTGTGCATATGTGCCTTCCCTATGGCATCTCAAAACTCAAACTTACAAGTCCATGAGTGAACCCCCAGTCAATGCCCATGTCTGCCATCAATGTGATGGACAGAATTTTGGGTGGCCCCATGCACTCTGTGTGCTGGTGTTTGCACTTTGTATTATCCCCCTCCCTTGATTGCAGCAGCACCTGTTTCTTGCTTCTTTTTTTTTTTTTAAAGATTTTATTTATTTATTTGAGAGAGAGAGAATGAGAGAGAGCACATGAGAGGGGGGAGGGTCAGAGGGAGAAGCAGACTCCCTGCTGAGCAGGGAGCCCGATGCGGGACTCGATCCCGGGACTCCAGGATCATGACCTGAGCCGAAGGCAGTCGCTTAACCAACTGAGCCACCCAGGCGCCCTCTTTTTTTTTTTTTTTTTTAAGATTTTATTTATTTATTCATGACAGACAGAGAGAGAGAGAGAGGCAGAGGGAGAAGCAGGCTCCCGAGGAGCAGGGAGCCCGATGCGGGACTCGATCCCAGGACCCTGAGATAATGACCTGAGCCGAAGGCAGACGCTTAACCATCTGAGCCACCCAGGTGCCCACCTGTTTCTTGCTTCTTACCAATAGACCATGGCAAAGGCTATGGGGGTTCACTTTCATGGCCACATATGTGATACAAAACTCCTCTTGCTAGCTGACTCACTCTTGCTTTCTGGCTGGCCTTGAAGAAGCAAGCTGCCATGTTGCGAGCTGCCCATAAAGAAAGCCACCTGAGAGGGAACAGGGGGCAGCCTTTAGGTGCTGAGGGTGGCCTCCCTCTGACAGTCAGCAGGAAACTCAAGCTCTCAGTCACAACCACAAGGAAATAAAATCTGCCCCAAGCCTGAGGGATTTTGAAAGTGACTTCTTTTTCGGCCAGCAATCCAGCTGACAACACAGCCTGGCTAACTCCTTGATTGGAGTCTGGTGAGACCCTGAAGCTGATAAACTAGTAAAACTGTGCCTAAATTCTTGGCCCACTGAATCTGTGAGATAATAAGCCTGTGTTGTTTTAAGCCATGGAGTGTTCAGCAATTTGTTATGCGGCAAAGTATAACTAATATAATAGACACCAAATTATGAATATATTGTTAAAATGTCCATAATTTATATAGAAGAAGGGGCTTGCAGTCAGATCCTCCTTGTTTGGAATATTGGCCACAGCCTTTATTTACTATGTTCTTCAGAAACTTATTTGATGTCTCTGAGCTTAAATGAGACTTCTTAAACTATTAAAATAAAACATGGCTATTGTTGTTAACTCACAGGATGTTTATAAACTTTAAATGAGCTAATTCATGCAGTAAGCTTTCAAGAAAAATTGTCTATTTTTTCATCCTCTGGATAATCTCTGCCACAGTCCACCTCATTTTCTACAGTATTTTACTAATCCCTTTATTTCAGCCTCCTTCCTAGACTGTAAGAGTAGCAAGAATAAGAAGATTCCCATCTTGTTGACCTTAAAATCTCTAGCAAGAGCGTGGCCAGCCTAGATAGCATATAGGCTTAACAACTGTCAGATATGTGAATTCATGAATCTTTATTAGGGGCGCTGAGCACATCAACATGGTGTTTGTTAACTTGACAAAGTGATAAATTGTGTTTGTGTTTACTTACTCATCCCTGAGGCTAATTGATGTGACAAGTTTAAGATAGATTTTTAAAATTCACTATTAATTAAAAGCTGAGTTTTGCAAATAGAGTTTACTGAACTCCTGACCACTAGATGGCTCATTGATGGCCACTGACTGAGCATCACTGTTTCCTGATGAACAGAATATGGCAATTATCTCAGAAAAATCTAGGTTTAAAGATCTAGGAGAGGGGCCCCTGGGTGGCTCAGTCAGTTATGCATCTGACTCTTGTTTCAGCTCAGGTCATGATCTCAGTGTCCTGGGATCAAGCCCTGTGTCGAGCTCGGTGCTCAGCGCAGAGTCTGCTTGTCCCTCTCCCTCTGCTTCCATTGCCCCACCTGTCTCTTTGTCTCCCTCTCTCAAATAAATAAATAAATAAAATATTTAAAAATAAATAAACAAAGATCTAGGAAAGATCTAAGATCATGACAGCAAGCATCAACCAGGAGGGCTTTTCCTAATTACTTTTTGCCTGAACCTTGAAATTCAGGCTATATGATCAATCACAAAATATGGCCACAGATTCTTCCCATCCAGTATGTACCCCAGTCTTCAACATGACATTGCAGTTTTTTTCATTAAGCTATAGAGTCTATTTACTAAGCCTTGAAACTATACTGGCCTTATGGCCTATGTTGATGACTAGACTTTGCCTGAAGTCACATCAGGAGACTCCCGAAGCTGTCTTCAGAAGACTTGCCGCTTCCACCTACACATGCTTGGACACTTTCCTGAGACCCATAAACAAAGAAACAGGCTAACCTCAGAGACAGTGAGAGGCTGTGTGGAAACTGAGATTCCCAGCTCACCACCTGCAAGCACCAGGAGACAGCTAGATCATACAACCCTTCTGCTGATGGCCACATAATGACGCCAGGGAAAACCAGCGTAGGAATCAGTCAGTCAACCCACAGAATTAGAAATAATAACAAATAAATGATTATTTCTTATATAAATAATATGTAATTATATGTTTATATAAATAACTATTTATTATTCACATAAATAATAATAAATCATTGTAATTTAAGCCATTGACTTTCAGGGCGATTTGTTACACAGCAAAAACTAACTGGACCCTCCTCCCTAAATCTGTACACACACGTACACATATGATGTTGAGATTCATTGCTATTTATTCAGTGACTCTGACAAGTATATTTTCTATCTGTAGATATACTTAGGTAAAGGAAACAAGCAAACAAAAAAAAAATGGGTTAAGAACCATAAACCCACCTTCAGAGACTTTTTTCCTTATATGTATAATAAACGTCATGGTGTTGTTTTGAGCATGGAACAGGTAGGTCCTAAAATATAGTAAGGGCGTATCTGGTTTCATCTGCCTCTGAATGCTCATATCATTCAAACTCTAGTCTGAAGGTCACATTGTCAAAGAATTTTACCCATTTTATCTTTCCCACAGGCCTTCATTTTGGAAATGACCCCTCCCAGATTCAATGTGCTAAGGAGGGGTA
The DNA here is from genome assembly GCF_029215605.1 of Mirounga angustirostris. Taxonomy (NCBI): domain Eukaryota; kingdom Metazoa; phylum Chordata; class Mammalia; order Carnivora; family Phocidae; genus Mirounga; species Mirounga angustirostris. Next base: position 133,415,836 of record NW_026991714.1, on the reverse strand, counting down.
CAGTTTATCAAAGGGCTTTGCTTCCCAGTCTGGGCAATTAAAGGCCTCTTTTAGGAGACAGGTTTAGATTCTGGGAGGGGCAGGGCCTCTGTCCTGAGATCACAAGCTGTAGGAAGCATGTGAACCTGGAAGGTTTACTGTCTTTCCCATCAAGAAGAGAGAACCTGCCAGAGAATGAAGGTGTCCCAGAGTTAAGTAGGGGGAGAAAGAGAGAGAGAATGTACTGACGTGTATTTCTGTATTTCTTAAAAACATAATCTGAACCCCTAGATCCAGCTATTTCTGATATATATATATATGTATATATATATAATTTTTATTTTCAGTAACAATCAAATGAATTCATTTTTTTTTCCCTTCAACAAGCTTGAAATTAGGTTTCCATCACTCCAAGTAAAAAGCCCCATGGTTAATGTATTGATATAGACTTTTCTGGTGGATTTACATTGCATTTAAATCCTTGTCTCATAATGAGATGCAAATGTTATTTTATATTAAAGACACTTCAAATATCAAAGTAGCAAGGATGTTTATTTGGGGGTATAGCAAGGATTTTGATGGGGTTTCTAAAATTACATCCATGGAGATATCAGCCTAGTCCCTTCTGTGCTGTTATTTAACCTAAGATTGTTAAGTATAAGGTAGAAGGGTTTGAATACAGCAAAAAGACTGACTCTCCCTCAAGTAAGAGGGAGCTCCTCCTGCCTGACTGCCTTGAGCTGGCACATTGGTTTTGTCCTGCCCTCTGACTGGGACACCAGCTCTCCTGGGTCTGCAGCTTGCTGTCTGTAGATCTGGAGATTGTCAGCTTTCATAACCACAATTCTTTACAATAAATGAATAAACCTCTTTCTCTTTCCCTTCCCCTTTCCCTCCCTCCTCTCCCTCTCTCTCTCTCCCACCCTGTTTGAGATCATTTAAGCTGTTATATGATCCACAGACGATTGATATGCTCCCAGCATTACAACTCAGTGTACTGTCTCTGTCTTGTGTGGAAGAAGACACTATGTGTTATACATTCCTTCATATTTTATAGAAGAATAAAACACTCTCGGGGTTGGCAATAGCTACATGAAATAGGGATCACAAATAATGCAGGCTTAAAATCATATAAATCCTAGAAGTCTGAGCATCTTTCTGGTCAGTTTTAAGAATGCGAAACCCTGGGAAGTTCTCCTTGATTACAAGTCACTTTGGTTTCTAACATGAGTTTGCTGTGGCTTCTATCTTAAAGTTTCCCAAGCAGAACCCTGGTAACCTTCAATTCCTTGAGAGAGGAGGGATTGCCTTCTTAGCTGGAGTTTTCTGCACAGGTATGGAAGGAAGGAATTCAATAATTTGGGAAGACTTGATATTTTGGTTGTAAGACTGAGAGTTAGTAAAGAGAGTAGGAGGAGGTCCTTGGCAATGGTTTATAAAAAGGGTTTATGGTGAGTACCTGAAGAACTGCTATGGTGGAGGGACACCTGGTTAGCTGTAGAAGAAAAGGGAAAAAATATAGCAGTTGTGCACATGGGAATGCTCCCTGACCTGCCGGAGACTTTCACCACTTCTAGACGTGTGAACCAAAGGTAACATGCCTCAATAAAACAAACTCCATTCCAACGTATTCAACTTAACAAGATGTTCAGAACATCAGCCTCCCCTTCACATGAAGATGACTGTGACCTCCAAGAGAAATTGGCATATTTAATGGCAGAACTTCAGCTTGTTCGCCTATGTTTGATGCTGAGGTCTTTGGAAATGCCCAGGTTCTGATGCTTTCCATGAATTAATTATTCAATTATTTATTGGATTCAAACAGATACCCCAATACCCTTCCCTATTTGCCTTAGGATGATTTCTGTTGTGACCAAAAAACCCTTTAATGTATATTTTTAAATACACAGCTTTTGAGTAGCTACTGGAGATTTAAGCCCAGACCTGTCTGACTCCAAGTTTGAAACTATTTCTTCTCCAATCCAAAACAGTGTTAATGATAATCATTCCTCAGTTAAGAATAATACTCTGTAGATACTCGCTTTGAAGAATAACATTAACAATTTTGTAATTTGTTCTTTATTCATGGGTTTTTTTTTGTTGTTGTTGTTTAAATCAGTGTATCTATTTTCTTTGTATTTATTTCCATTTGAAATGTGAAAAATATGTTGTAATTGCTTTAGAACTTTTTATTTTTACTTTATCCACTCTCCAATTACCAATAGCCACATAACTAAGTTCAAAAGAATTTCTTGAGAGTGTGAAGACTGCAGGCTTTTCTTGTCCTGAGGTTTTCCAGACAAGGTAACATTATCCAAATGGTACAAGGAGGTAAATGTCATGTACCCCCTCCCCCTTCCACATCCTTCAGAACAACAGAGCTGGCTCTCAGACGTAATTACTCAGTGTGCAGGGGTTGCACAAAAGTGACTGATAACACTGGGCTTTTTTCCTTTCCAGAGATCCTTTTACTCTTGCAATTAAAGTCAGTGATCCCAACTCACCAGCAAACATCTGCTGTTCATTCATAGCTGCGTCAGGCACTCCTCACTCTGCTGTGAAAGCATCCGTGTAGCTGCCTCCCAGAGGATGTTTATTCTAAAACGACATGCTGGAAGTACAAGCCTATTAGTGTAGGTTTGCTGAAAGCAGCGAACTCCCCATTTCTGAATGGGCTCTCCTGATACCTTCACCTGTTCAGGGTCGCAGTGTATTTGTTTTTATACTTGAGAAAATACATATTAATGGGCCTAGTGAGCAGCTGGAGAATAAATGTGCTTATCAGCATTTTCCCAAAAGCTAATGGGCATATAATTCCTAATCTGAATAATTTATTTTGAGGGATGATTATGCCAACGTAGGGGCAGCTATCCCATGACCTTTGCTAGTGCTCTATGGAGAAGTGATACCTTTGAGTGAATCCATAAGCATTACCCCATTCAATTAGTAGCTCCTTGAATTATTGATCAAACACTTAAACTTACTGAAGTGTCTTGATGTCGCAATCATGTTGGGGAAGCCAAATTAGAGTGGTATAATCAGAAGAGCACCAGATAGGATAATTAACTAGCTGTGTGACCTTCAATGAATCACTTGACCACAGTGAGCCTCACTTTTTTCATTGGTAAATGGAATACCTGCCCCATCCTGCCTCTAGGTTATTGTGCTGGGTTAATGAGACAAATGATATGGAAATAGATGAGGAGCCATGTGTATAAAATGTATGTTTGATATTACTCACTGTATCTTTTCCTTTTTCATAAGAATTTGATGAACTCGTGGGGATTATTTTGTGAATTTGGAGCAAATTAATTATATATTTGCAGTAGGTATATCTACTATATTTCTATAGTTATTTTATATCTGTAGGTATGCAGATATAAATAGATATTGTATATCAATTTTATGGACAGATTTCTCTCCTCCAGCTTACTCCCAGTAAATTCCCACCTAAGAGCAATAAAACCTTTCTAATGTGAGCCATATAAATTCCCACGGGATTTCCTGGAAAGAGCACCATTATATCAGGGGTGTTGGTCTTGAGTCCCATACTAGGTTGTCATTTCAGTGGTAGAAACTATGATATGCTTTCCTTCTGCATCGTAAAGCAAATAAAAGGAAACTTTTATATATAGGCATAATACATATTTTGATTGCTTGATTGTCAGAGGGAGAACAGAGAGAATCTACAAGAACGTTTAGTTTTGTTGAATGTATCTAACCAGTTGCAGTCACAGACTGCTATCAGGTTTATATAAGATCCTAAGAACATTGCTCATTTGCTTCTAGACCACATTTTTTTTTCCTTCTTTTTTTTACAAGCAGCTTGTAAAGCCAAACAACTTAGATATCTCATTTAAATGATAGACATGTTTGAACTGAGGCATACCATTTGATTCAAGGCTCTAAGAATAAAACTGTGCCTAGAAATTGTGGAGTGCCTCAGTCTAATTTCTGAAGGGATCAGTGAAGAAGCTCAGAACTAGAAAATGGTGTTTCATTGGAATGCGGGGTAGGGTATATGGCTGAAGAGCTTGACTGCATGAATCCTGTGAGCAGAAAAGAAAAATCATACAGGAATGGCTTAGAACATGTGAACAATGTGAGGAAATCAGAGGTCATTTGTTTTAGGGTCAAAGCAGCAGTGATGACTGAGTATGAGGAGAGCAGAAGTTCTAAGTTCACCACTGGGACCCACATCCATGATCAGCTTCACAGGGAAATAAACTAACCTTAATTTAGATTCACTGAAATAGGTGAGAGCCATAGCAAGAAAGCTGAATTATTCAGCTAATTTCTTCCATACCCTAACTGGGATATAAACAGAGGGGTAGGTCTGGGGAGGAATTGGGGAACTGAATTCAGTCAAGTCAAGGGAAATAAAGGGAGAAGAAGGGCATTGTGGCTGGACTGAGAGAGCTTCCACAGTGAAATGGGGGCCAGCAGGATTTAGAGTAGACGGTGTTTTACTGAACACAAGAGGCAGAGATAGAACTCAGACACCTGAGCAACTGGTATATGCTGGGCAAAGGACCAGAGAAGAGAATACTGTGCAGAACAAGGGGCAGACCAGGATCATGATTCCCTGGCAGTCCTTGGCTCAGAGATAGGCTGCAGATATACGGGACCACACACCATGAGGCCTCACAGAGAGCTGCATCTGTGTCATGGGACTTGAGAAACTTGCCAGAGGTTGGGCAATGTTGAAGGACATGGAATTGTAGCCAAATCAAAGTGAAGAGACCTCACTAAGCACTTCAAGCATTTAGTTGAGACTTCAGAAAAGCCAGATGAGAAGGAAAGAGCATACCCAGCACATGAGGGAAGAATTAGGATTAATAGCAACAGGGGAAAAAAAAACACAATAGCAAAGAAAAAAAGAAGCCTATCAATGACAACAGGTCTGCCATTAATTAAACTATTGATCAAACAAAATTAAAATCCTCTCAAGAAAGACATATTTCAAATTCCCTACCATATATAATACACAATATGTGACACACAGCAAAAATTACTAAACACAGGAAGAAGCACGAATATATAGGGGCCCCTGGGTGACTCAGTCAGTTAAGTGTCTGACTCTTGATTTCATCTCAGGTCATGATCTCAGGGTCCTGAGATCGAGCCCCACATTGTCTCCATGCTGGGCATGCAGCCTGCTTAAGATCCTCTCTCTCCCTCTGGCCCCCCAACAATGAAAAAAAAAAAAAAAGAATATATGGCCCAAGAATTTAAAAATAAATAAATAAATAAAAGCAGCCAATTAGAAATATAACCCAAGATAAGAACTTCAGGTTACAATTAGAAGATAAAGAGTTTAAAACAACTGTTGAAATTAGGTTCAAGGACTTAGAGAAAATGTGATAAGAACGAATGAACTGGTAGGGAATCCCAGCAAAAAAGTGAAACCTATAATTCTGCTCTGGAAATTAAAGGCACAGTTTCTCAAAAGAGGGGGAAAAATTAGATGGGTTGAGCAATATATTTAAGACTGTAATTGAAAAGGCTTATTAATATGAAGATCAACAGAAATTATCCAATCTGCAAAAAAGGTGAAAAAATGTTTAAAAAAATAAACAGAAGCTTAGAAAATTGTGCTGTAATATTAAGCAGTCTAGATAAGTGGGTTCTCACTACCTCAGAAGAGAAAGAACAGGTCAGAAAAATTATTATAAGGAAATAGATAAAATATTCAAATTTGGTGAAAAACATCAAGCTACAAGTTTCCAAGATCTTGGAATCAAAGGCATCAAAAATAATACATACAAAGATAATGTTAGAGAGGTACATCATAGGCTAACTGATGAAAATCACAGATAAAGAGAAAATCTTAAAAGCAATCAGAAAATAGATACAGAGAGAATAACAATGTGAATGATCGTGGACTTACTAGAAAAAAATACATATACTTAGATGAGTTCTATCAAATATTTAAGGAAGAAATAATACCCATCTTACACAAAATGTTTTAGAAAATAGAGGAAGAAGGGGGCGCCTGGGTGGCTCAGTCGTTAAGCGTCTGCCTTTGGCTCAGGTCATGATCCCGGGGTCCTGGGATCGAGTCCCGCATCGGGCTCCCTGCTCTGCGGGGAAGCCTGCTTCTCCCTCTCCCACTCCCCCTGCTTTTGTTTCCTCTCTCGCTGTGTCTCTCCCTGTCAAATAAATAAATAAAATCTTAAAAAAAAAAAAGAAAATAGAGGAAGAAGAAGCACCTCCCAATTTGCTTTATGAGTCCAGAGCAACTATTACCAAACCCTGACAAAAGTAGCTACAGTAAGGAACATTTCAGACAAATACCCCCATGAACATAATTGTGAAAGTTCTTAATGAAATATTAGCTAAAATAAATTCAGCAACATATAAAAAAGATAATATATTATTACCAAGTAGTGATTACTCCAGGAATATAAAAATCAATCAGGGTAATTCATCATTTCAAGAGAATTTTTTTTTTAAATTATACAATCATGTCAATACATGAACTAAAAAATAAAATGGGTATATGATTGGATAAATTGGATATCTAGGGAAATCTGTGGTAAAGCTCAGATGTTAAACATTAAAGGTAGATATTTAGTTCTTATGTAAGTATTCACTGTAATAATCTTTCAAATCTTCTGTAACTTGAGAATGCTCACAATAAATTGTTGAGAAAGGTCACTGTAAGCATTTTCGAGTGTATTTTTTTCTTTCTCCTTTAGTATTATTTTCTAAAAATAAATTCCCAGGAATGGGATGACCAGGTTAAAAGATCTGAACAATAAATAAAACTTTTAAATTGATAGAATTTTCCCCATTAATATTAGTCTTTAATTTTCACATGTGCCAAGTGAACAGAGCATGTAAAAACATGACTTCCGTATTTTATGATTGTAGAAACTGAGTGTCCAAAAGGAGAGTAACTCATTTTCTAAGGTCCAATAAATAGCAGGTATCGGGGCAGACCAGAGAAAAAATCTTCTTATCTCAGGAATTTTCTGAAACTAGGATAGCAAGGGGAGAATGTATCTTTTCTCTTTGTTTTAAAATTGCTATTGATTCCTTTACAATTTTTATAGTATTTTTATGGCTAATTATAAGATTTGGGGGGAATATGTCAAAAGAGGAGAGAGAAGAAATTCATTTAGTGACTTAGATATACATCATTGAATTGTAATAAAAATGAGATGTAAAAATAATAAAACTGTTTTTATTGAGTACTAAAGTACTATATATATCTTTTTAATTATACCATTGAATTCTAACTAAAATCATATGACATTTCCACTGTAAGATTTGAGGGAAAAAAAAGCCTGGAGAAGTGGTATAATTTCCCAATACCAGGCAGTCTATAAGTTGCAGAATTAGAATTTGAAACAGGATAGTTGAGAAACCAAAGCATTTAATTTAACCCCATATTTAGTATCCCCTAAACAGCACTGATGGATTAAGAATATTCCAGACTTATTAATGACACATTCTGAGTTTGGGGTTTAGCTTTTGCTTTGTTTTCTCAGCTACCTATGAGTATTGAAGTTCATCATTAGAACAACAATCACATTTCCTTCCAGCTAAGTCTAGAGGGTAGGTTAATGGCAAAATTTCCCATTTTTATCAATGAGTCTAGTGCCCAGAGAGCTTGACTAACTTGCCCAAGTTCACTAAATGTGTCCCCATCCATGCAGACAATTGAGCCCTGCTGGTTCCTATGATAAACGAGCTAAGGGCTCCATGCCTTTGGACAAGTAAGCAATAGATATAGATGTTTAAACTATTTCAGGAGTCAATTTCCATGGAGCTCTACCATGGCTCTACTAGTATTTCTTTTATGTAAAAATATTTCCTCTCTCCTTTAATGATAGTGGGGTTTGTAACATCACTGTTTTATGACTTACTATTACAGTACCAGCTATTCAGAAAAGAGGGAGTTTTTTTAGTGTTTTTTTTTTTAATCTCTCTTCGAGTTCCAGATGGCTTCCATAATTGGTTTATTAACTTTGCAGATGTTGTAGGAAAATTTTAGGATGTAAGCCAATAATGGATCACAGCAGCTAATGAGAGAAAGCTTTTGAATTGATTATTTACTGTGAGAAAACAACCAAATTACATACGTCAGTGCAGGTATGGATCTTAAGTCCAGAGTATTTGATATTTTAAGGACAAGTTGATCACTAAGAAAGTGATTTTTTTTTTTTTTTAAGATTTTTATTTTTGTGAGAGAGAGAGTGTGCATGAGCATGAGTGGAGGGAGGGGCAGAGGGAGAGAGAGAAGCTGACTTCCCTTGAGCAGGGAGCCTATGCAGGACTCCATCCCAAGACCCTGGAATCATGACCTGAGCCAAAGACAAACGCTTAACCGGCTGAGCTACCCAGGTGCCCAAAAGTGATTCTTAACATAGGGATTTAGGTAACTGAAAGAGAAAACAGAGTTGTACACAGTTGTACAAAGTAGAAATCCTCTAAGTTTAATAACGTTAGTATAATATAAAAGTCTACTTACAAATGTAATTTACTTTTAAAAAGTTAACTAATTGAAGTTTAGCTTGCTCATTCTAGAGGAAAGGGCTAGGGAAGTGTTTGGGAAAATCCCCCAAGCCAAGAAAGAGATCAGAAAAATCACCAAGTACTAGAAGAGTTGTATTGATTCTGTGTGCTAAGAAACTGTTTAATTTGTTTGTACACCTGCTCTGTCTCCTGATGACTTTAGTCATAATCAGCTAGGTAGTAACATAAAATGTCCTGTGCATATGTATTTCTTCACACCATCTGACTGATGTCATTACTCCATGAAAGAAAATGCTAGAGAAAAGAGTTTTGTTAATTTGAATTCCACAGCTAATGGCATGTCCAAGAAGCAAAATTTCTTTTTCATGACTCAGTTTTAAGAACTCCTATGTTGGAATTTAGTGCAGACCAGGTGGTGGGTAGTAATTCTTACCCCACTCTCACTCCCTATGCCTGTCCATGGGTTTTAGAAAATAAAGATAAGAGTACAAACAATAAAGTCAAAATTTTCTCATAATTCATGCCCCAAAATGAAAATTGATGACATTTTCTTGTTTATTCACCCAATGATTTATATGCATATTTTGCAAAATCGGGTCATACAACACCTGACATTTGACCTGCCTACTTGCTCAATGGTTAGTGACTGTTTTCTCTGCAATTAATTCTTCTTCTGAATTTGGTTTTATCAGCTAAATATTGCTAGCCATCATTCTTATGTACTGGCAATTAGTTGGCCAGTGGCCGCTTTTTGGAATTTAAGTTTTTCAAGATTTTTATGACTCGTAACACTTACAATTTGTGTGTATTTGTAATTACACACATAAGACAAATTCCTATATGGAGAATTGTTAAAGTACATGAACAAATTTTGGCTTTCCAAACATTGATAAATACCTAAGTCCTTTCTCTATGGTCAAGAGTAGTTATTAGCAAACACAACACATACCCACATATATTTTAGAATTTGGATAGACCAAAAGTGACATTTGATCTTATATTTCTGTGACTATTAGTAACAATACTCTTTTTTATCATTCTTTTTTTGTCATATAGATCCCTTTGTTTAAGAAATACTATATATTTATCCTTTGCAAAAAAGCAAAAAAAAAGTAACTTACACTGTATCTCATATATGGAACTCAGGATTCATTCTTTATCAGTCATAATTCCAGTTGGTACACTTATGAGTGGAAGGCTGAGCTGGATTCAGTTTTGACACAAATTATGTAAATTGCTATATAATTTGGGCCAAGTTTTCCCTTTATCTCTTATGCCTTATTTTTGCCAGTGGGTGGTGGGGCGTGGGGGGAGAATGATGACAAGAATAAACTGTATGCTTTGAATTTCATCAACATACCATTGGAATAAGTGAGATCATAACCCAATGCTATCATGACTTCAGCTATCTGTGAAAAGTAAATTTACACTTTGATGCTTCATCATGCTACTTAATAGTGACATCAGGATATTTTATTTTATGTATTAAAATAAGACCCTCACAGTCCTTAGCTACATTACCTGGAGCTCCCAAATTAGTAAGAAGGACATGGCTTAGAAGTCATTAAACACTTATGTATCAAGGTAATATGCTAAGGATTTCACATGTATCACTTTATTTAATCTTGACAAAAAATCTTACATTATAGGTACTGTAATCATCTTATATGTTAGATGAGGAACTGAGGTAGGAGTGTTTTAAATAACCTGCCCAAGAACACACAGTTAACAGGTATTTAAGGTGGGAGTCAGTTCCTAGATATCTGAATAAAACTACAATGTGATCTCTGCTTTGTTAGTCTTGGAATAAAAGCATGATTTGAATTCATTGTATTATTAACCTCTCAAATACACAGTATGATTAATGGCAGGTTAATCCCTTTCTGACACCCAACATAGGCCTCAGTCATCTTTCTCCACTTTCAGTAACTGAGTTCTCAGAATATACAAAGTAAATTTAATATTAGCCTAAGTCAACTATCATGATTTGAGGAAATCAATGACTGAAAAATATATATAAATAAACAAAAATAAGTCCCCTAAAAATGCATTACAGTGACCGGATGTCAACAAGGTGGTGGACTAGGAAGTTACAACCCCTCCGTCTTCAACAGAGATGGGGAATTAACAGCAATATATAGAACAGAATAACTCTGTGAGAACTCTAGAGATGAGTTGAGAAGCTATAGAAAATAGGCCGTTGTAAAACCAAAAGGGGATTCCTGTAAAAGAGGTAGAAAAAAGTGTAGTGTTTGGCAGGCTCACCCATGCCTCTCCCGCTCTGCAACATTGTATGGAGCAACTGGGAGGGAACTCTTTATGTTGCCTCTCTCATCTTCCCTTTAGGCTCTCAGGGCCTTCCTTCTCTCTTCCAAGAATTATCCGCTACATTGGTTATGGATTTTGCTAGATGTAGTTAAAATAAATAAATAAATAAAATAAATAAATAAATGAAAGAAAGAAAGAAAAAGAAAGAAAGAAAGAAAGAAAGAAAGAAAGAAAGAAAGAAAGAAAGAAAGAAAGAAAGAAAGAAAAAAAGTCCTTTCCAACCCTTATGAAAATATTTCAGGAAATTTTGGATTCTAGTAATGGCGGCATAACTTGGATAAATTATACCTCTTATAGATACCATTATAAAGCCTAGAGGAAAAAGGGGGGGATTTCTGGAGAATACTCAAAAATGGAAATCAAGTAGAGAGAAATCAACCTTAGAAAGACAAACTGTAATGGATGAGATTTCCAGTTTGAGGCTTTTTCCTGTACATTCACAGACTTGAAGCTGACTGCTAGGCAAAGCAGCAGAATTTACTTTCCAAGGTGTTGGAGGACAGAGATGTGGAGGCTTGTAGAATAGCAGAACGTTAAAGGAAAAGTCTTGGGAAAAGGGAGCCACAGAAGAGTTGAACACTAAAACCGTGCATTTGAATTCCTCACAAAGACTTGACTGCTAAACTATACATGCTTCAACAAGGTCCCAGAGGAGCTGAGGCAAAAGCAACAACTGGAACCTCACAGAATTGAGAGACAATTTCAGCTATTGACCCTTGCAGGAGAGGCTGAGTCTTGAATTTTAATACAACCAAGTTAACTGGTCTTTAGGGAAATGTTACTCTTCAGAGAAACATAAGAGGAAAAGTCCAGATGTTAGCAGAGAAAATAAAATATGTGTGTGGGGTGGGGGCTAGGGTAAGTGAGTTAATTAGAGAAAATGATCAGAAAAGACTGCCATTTAAGCTAAGGCATGTATGAAGTATGAGAGGGAGGCAGCTAAGTACAAACAGAAATTATGCCATGTGAAAAAATTACACAGGCCTGATGTATAGTATGTCTACAATAAATAAATACTTTTCAACTAATAAACCAAGAAATGTTATTAGCGGCCCACTTTGTGATACAAATATTGACTCTCAGTAAAATCTTTGGAGATAAGGGTATGGGCTTGATGATTAAGATAGGTCAAGTTACTATCTGGAAGTGTGACTCTTTTTCAAGTAAAGTATCAGTACTCTTGTTGAGTTTGAGTAAGACTGTATAGGTTTTCAGTGATTGCACATATGGTCTCCCCTTATGAACTCATTCAATCCTCAAAATCCTTTGCTGAATCCTTGATATTTATGATGCCTTTTTGGATATTAGTAATTTCCTTTGATATCGATCTTTTTTAAACTCAATTAGTATATCATTAGTTTCAGATGTAGAGTTGGACACATCACACCAGTTGCACATAACACCCAGTGCTCATCACATTATGTGCCCTCCTTAATGCCCATCACCCAATTACCCCATTCCCCTACCCACGTCCCCTCAGTTGGTTTCCTATAGTTATGAGTCTCTCATGGGTTGTCTCCCTCTCTGATTTCTTCCCATTCCATTTTCCCTCCTTTCCCCTATGATCCTCTTCTCTGTTTCTTATATGCCCCATATGAGTGAAATCATATGATAATTGTCTTTCTCTGATTGACTTATTTCGCTCAGCATAATACGCTTCAGTCCCATCCACGTCAATGTAAATGGTAAGTATTCATCCTATCTGATGATGAATGGCTGAGTAATATTCCATTGTATTTATATACGCACATGTACACACACACACATACACACACACACATATATATGATATATATCACATCTTCTTTATCCATTCATCTGTCGATGAACATCTTGACTCTTTCCATAGTTTGGCTATTGTGGACATTGCTGCTATAAACACTGGAGTACATGTGCCCCTTCGTATCACTACATTTGTATCTTTGTGGTAAATACCTAGTAGTACAATTGCTGTAGCTCTATTTTTAAATTCTTGAGGAACCTCCATACTGTTTTCCAGAGTGGCTGCACCAGCTTGCATTCCCACCAACAGTGTAAGATTGTTCCCCTTTATCCACATCCTCACCAACATTTGTCCTTTCCTGACTTGTTAATTTTAGCCATTCTGACTGGTGTGAGTTGGTGTCTCATTGTAGTTTTGATTTGGATTTCCCTGATGCCGAGCGATGTTGAGCACTTTTTCATGTGTCTGTTGGCCATTTGGATGTCTTCTTTGGAAAAATGTGTGTTCATGTCTTCTGCCCATTTCTTGACTGAATTATTTGCTTTTTGGGTATTGAGTTTGATCTTGGATCCTAGCCCTTTATCTGATATGTCATTTGCAAATATCTTTTCCCATTCCATACATTGTCTTTTAGTTTTGCTGTTTCCTTTGCTATGCAGAAACTTTTTCTCCTGGTGAAGTCCCAATAGTTCATTTTTGCTTTTGTTTCCCTTGCCTTTAGAGACTTGCCTAGCAAGAAGTTGCTATGGCCAGATCAAAGAGGTTGCTGCCTATGTGCTCTAGGATTTTGATGGATTCCTGTCTTAATTTAGGCCTTTCATCCATTTTGAGTCTATTTCTGTGTGTGGTGTAAGGAAATGGTCCAGTTTCATTCTTCTGTATGTGGATGTCCGATTTTCCCAATACCATTTGTTGAAGAGACTGTCTTTGCTCCATTGGATCTTCTTTCCTGCTTTGTTGAAGATCAGTTGACCACAGAGTTGAGGGTCCATTTCTGGGTGCTTTATTCTGTTCCATTGATCTATGTGTTTGTTTTTGTGCCAGTACCATACTGCTGTGATGATTACAGCTTTGTAATAGTGCTTGAAGTCCGGCATTGTGATACCCCCAGCTGTGGTTTTCTTTGTCAACATTCCTCTGGCTATTCAAGGTCTTTTCTGGTTCCATACAAATTTCAGGATTATTTGTTCCAGCTCTGTGAAAAATGTCAATGGCATTTTGATAGGGATTGCATTGAATGTGTGGATTGCTCTGAGTAGCATAGACATCTTAACAAGATTTATTCTTCCAATTCATGAGCATGGAATGTTTTTCCATTTCTTTGTGTCTTTCTCAATTTCTTTCATAAGTGTTCTGTAGTTTTTAGAGTACAGATCCTTTACCTCTTTGGTTAGGTTTATTCCTAGGTACCTTATGATTTTTGGTACAATTGTAAATGGGATCGATTCCCTAATTTCTCTTTCTTCTGTCTCATTGTTAGTATAGAGAAATGCAACTAATTTCTGTACATTGATTTTATATCCTGCCACATTGCTGAATTCTTGTATGAATTCTAGCAATTTGGGGGTGGAGTCTTTTGGGTTTTCCACATAAAGTATCATGTCATCTGTGAAGAGTTAGAGTTTGACTTTTTTGCCAATTTGAATGCCTTTTATTTCTTTTTGTTGTCTGATTGCTGAGGCTAGGACTTCTAGTATTATGTTGAACAACAGTGGTGACAGTGGACATCCCCTGTCATGTTCCTGACTTTAAGGGAAAATCTCTCAGTGTTTTCCCCATTGAGAATGATATTCTCTGTGGGCTTTTCATAAATGGCGTTTATGATATTGAGGTATGTTCCCTCTATCCCTACACTGTGAAGAGTTTTAATCAAGAAAGGATGCTGTATTTTGTCAAATACTATTTCTGCATCAACTGGGAGGATTATATAGTTCTTGTCCTTTCTTTTGTTAATGTGATGTTTCATGTTGATTGATTTGTGGATGTTGAACCACCCCTGCAGCCCAGGATTAGATCCCACCTGGTTGTGGTGAATAATCCTTTTAATGGACAATTGGATTCTATTAGCTAGTATCTTGGTGAGAATTTTGGCATCTATGTTCATCAGGAATATTAGTCTGTTCTTCTACTTTTTGATGGGGTCTTTGTCTGGTTTTGGGACAAGGTAATGCTGGCTTCATAGAACGAGTTTGGAAGTTTTCCTTCTGTTTCTATTTTTTGAAACAGCTTCAGAAGAATAGGTATTAGTTCTACTTTAAATGTTTGGTAGATTTCCCCTGGGAAGCCATCTGGTCCTGGACTCTTGTTTGTTGGGAGATTTTGGATTACTGCTTCAATTTCCTTAGTGGTTATAGGTCTGTTCAGGTTTTTTCTTTCTTCCTGTTTCAGTTTTGGTGGTTTATACATTTCTAGGAATGCATCCATTTCTTCCAGATTACCTAATTTGTTGGCATATAGTTGCTCATAATATGTTCTTAAAATTGTTTGTATTTCCTTGGTGTCAGTCATAATCTCTCCTCTTTCATTCATGATTTTATTAATTTGGGTCCTTTCTCTTTTCTTTTTGATAAGTCTGTCTAAGAGTTTATTGATCTTATTAATTCCTTCAAAGAACCAGCTCCTAGTTTCGTTGATCTGTTCTACTGTTCTTTTGGTTTCTATTTCATTGATTTCTGCTCTAATCTTTATTATTTCTCATCTCCTGCTTGGTTTAGGATCTATTTGCTGTTCTTTCTGCAGCTCCTTTAGGTATAAGGTTAGCTTGTCTATTTGAGACTTTTCTAGTTTCTTGAGAAAGTCTTGTATTGGTATATACTTCCCTCATAGGACTGCCTTTGCTGAATCTCAAAGGTTTTGAACAGCTGTGTTTTCATTTTCATGAATTTTTTTAATTCTTCTTAATTTCCTGGTTGATCTATTCATTCTTTAGTAGGATGCACTTTAGCCTCCAAGTATTTGAGTTCCTTCCAAATTTCCTCTTGTGATTGAGTTCTAGTTTCAAAGCATTTTTGTCTGAAAATATGCAGGGAATAACCCCAACCTATTGTACCAGTTGAGACCTGATTTGTGACCCAGTATGTGATCTATTCTGGAGAATGTTCCATATGCACCGAGAAGAATGTGTATTCTGTTGCTTTGGGATGGAATGCTCTGTTTATATCTGTGAAGTCATCTGGTCCTGTGTGTCATTCAAAGCCCTTGTTTCCTTGTTGATCTTCTGCTTAGATGATCTGTCCCCTACTATTATTTTATTATTATCAATGTGTTTCTTTAATTTCATTATTAATTGGTTTATATAATCGGCTGCTCCCAAGTTAGGAGCATAAATATTTACAATTGTTAGATCTTCTTGTTGGATAGACTCTTTAAGTATGATATAGTGTCCCTCTTTATATCTTACTACAGGCTTTGGTTGAAAATCTAATTTGTCTGATATGAGGATTGCTACCCTGGCTTTCTTTGTATGTCCATTAGCATGATACATTGTTCTCCACCCCCTCACTTTCAATCTGGTGATGTCTTTGGGTCTAAAATGAGACTCTTGTAGGCAGCATACAGAGGGGGCTTACATTTTTATCCAATCTGATACCCTATGTCTGTTGATTGGAGCACTTAGCCCATTTACATTCAGAGTACTATTGAAAGATATGAATTTAGTGCCATTATATTACCTGTAAAGTCACTGCTTCTGTATATTGTCTCTGTTCCTTTCTGTTCTATGTTACTTTTAGGGTCTCTCTTCACTTAAAATATCCTCTTTAATATTTCTTGCAGAGCTAGTTTAGTGATCACAAATTCCTTAAGTTTCTGCTTGTCCTAGAAGCTCTTTATCTCTCCTTCCATTCTGAATGACAGCCTTGCTCGATAAAGTATTCTTTTTTTTTTTTTAAAGATTTTATTTATTGGGGTGCCTGGATGGCTCGGTCAGTTAGGCATCTGCCTTCAGCTCAGGTCATGATCCCAGGGTCCTGGGATCAAGCCCCCCATCAGGCTCCTTGCTCTGTGGGGAGCCCACTTCTCCCTCTCCTCCCTGCTTATACTCTCTCACTGTCTCTCCTCTCTCAAATAAATAAAATCTTTTAGAAAAATAAAATAAAATAAAAAATAAAAAAGATTTTATTTATTTATTTGACAGAGAGAGAGACAGTAAGAGAGGGAACACAAGCAGGGGGAGTGGGAGAGGGAAAAGCAGGCTTCCCGCTGAGCAGGGAGCCCAATGCAGGGCTCGATCCCAGGACCCTGGGATCATGACCTGAGCCAAAGGCAGACAACTAAAGACTGAGCCACCCAGGCACCCCTGGATAAAGTATTCTTGGCTGCATGTTTTTCTCATTTAGCACCCTGACTATATTATGCCAGCCCTTTCTGGCCTGCCTGGTCTCTGTGCCTATGTCTGCTGCCAGTCTAATGGTTCCACCCTTATAGGTTAAGAACTTCTTGTTTTGAGCTGCTTTCAGGATTTTCTCTTTATCTCTGAAATTTGCAAGCTTCACTATTATATGTTGGGGTGTTGATCTATTTTTGTTGATTTTGAGGGGGGATATCTGTGCCTGCTTACTTGAATGCCTGTTTCCTTCCACAGATTAGGGAAGTTCTCAGCTAGGATTTGCTCAAATATACCTTCTGTTGCTCTCTCTCTTTCCTCTTCCTCGGGGATTCCAATCAATCTAATTTTGTTTCACTTTTTGGTAGTGCTGATTTCTCGAAGCCTCCCCTCCTGATCCTTTATTGTTTTTCTCTTTTCCTCAGCTTCCTTATTTTCTAACATTATGTCTTCTATGTCACTGTCATTTACCCAAGCCATTTTAGACTGCATCTCAGTTAAAGGATTTTTAATTTCAGCCTGTTTAGATATTATTTCTGCACTAAAGGATTCTCTGGTGTCTTTTATGCTTTTTTCAAGCCCAGCTAGTATCTTTATAATTGTTATTCTGAATTCCAGGTCCGACATTTTACTTATATCCATATTGATTAAATCTATGGCAGAGAGTATATTAGCTCTGGTTCTTTCTTTTGTTATGAATTCCTCCTTCTAGTCCTTTTGTCCAGAGAAGAATAAACAAGAGAACAAAAAATAAATAAAAAATAAAAATATCAAACATGACCCTAGCAAAATATACACTAGACAATCGGAAGAGACCAGGAAAAAAAAAAGGGGGGGGGGGGATATAATCAAACAGGTAGACAGAAAAGGATCATACATTTGGTCCTGGGTATATTTTGGTCTGTTTGTTAGAAGACACTTGATCCCACAATTGTAAAGAAAGAAAAAACTTACATATATACAAAAATAAAACTGAATAGAGTGAAAGGAAGCCAAAATAAAGAATATATCTATAAAATGTAAATGTAAAAATGAAAATTTAAAAAAAATACTTAAAAACAAAGAGTTGATTAAATAAGAAACTAGTTGAAAAGGAAAAAAGAAAAAAGAAAAGGAAAATTTTAAACTGAAAGATAAAAGAATCATGAGAAAAAACTTTGAATTCTATATACTATTTCCTCTAGCACAGGAGTTTTGCAGTTCTGTATGCTTGGTAAATTTGGTTTCCCCTGATGTCCAGCTGGTCTTCTGGAGGAGGGTCCTGTCACACTGATTCTCAGGTGTCTTTTCACTGCCCCTTGCCAGGGGGCTGGGCTCAGTGTAAGTTGCTTCAGGTTGTTCTATGTGGCTTTTGCTCCCTGAAGGCTTTCTGCTCCACTTTAGAGAATGAAAATAAAAATGGTGGTGCCCCGATCTCCAGGACTGGAGCTGAAAATCCCAGCCCCACTCTTCAGTAAACTCTCAGGGAAAAGCAGTCTTCAGCTTTTTGTGGGCCAAACTGTGCAGACTCCTTAGGTGTGCTCTTACGCCAGTCCTCCCATGGTAGGGAGGAGGGTTGCCACAGGCCTGCCGCTTTCAGGGCTCCTGAATGGAAAGCAGTTGCCCGATCATGCCACAGTTGGTGGTTTATGGCAAACCAAGCTGAGAGCCCACTCCTGGACTTGCTGATCATAGCCAGTTTCCCTGCTCCGATGCTTGGGAACTCTGCCAGCTCAGGCACCCCTGTTCTTTCTGTGACCCTGGGGATCCTGAGACCACACTGTCTCACCTAGGATTCTGCCCTACTTTGCCATCTGAGAACCTTTCAGGCAGGGATGTCTCTCACTGAAGCAGACTTCTAAAAGTTCCAATTTTGCACTCCAGGGCTATATCATTTTCCAGTAGCTGGCTTATGGAGGCTCCCTCCCCCCGCCATTTATCTTTTGCTATATCCCCTCAGATTCACTTCTCTGCACCTCTTACCTTGCAAAAAGTGGTCGCCTTTCTATTTGTAGAATCCCAGAAATTCTTTTCTTACATCTCAGATTGAATTCACAGGTGTTCAGGATGATTTGATAGACATCTAGCTGAATTCAAGGGACCAGATGAAATGAGGTCCCCTACTCTTCCGCCATCTTGCCTCCCTTTGGTATCTGTCTTATTTTCTGTACTAGGTCATGAGTGCATTGACCCCCAAGGTTGCCTCGGGCAGTGCCAGTATTTCTTAGTCTCCCTTGTGTTGGAAACATCTTTAATAACTGGAGTTTCTGGAATGACGAGACTATCCCCACTTTGTCCATGTGTAATCCTGGAATGATTATCTCAGACTCAGACTCAGGACTATCTGACTCCCAGGTACATACACCTTGCCATTATCTTGTAAGTCTTTCCTGGTGAAATTTATTTCCTAGTTCTGGAGGTAGCAGGTGTCACTGTGGGTTATGTTGTGATGGAAAGCAGAAAGACTCTGAGTCCTTACCTTAAGAAAGTGATTTCAAAGTGAGCTAAGCACTGAAAGAGATCCTGCATATGTCAATAGTAGAAATCTGGGATTGTTCTCATTAACTTTCAATTCTGCAACTTGGTTTTTTACAGTATTCTATGCTTCTCCTATCTCCCCCAATGCATTTCCTTCCAAATTTGGCTTCCAGAAAAACATTTTCAGTTTTTAATGGATTATTTTGAAGGTTCTCCCCTTACTTTCTATTGTTTTTGTGTTTGTCTCTATACAAAAAGCATGCTTCCTTTTCCAGCTGCTGTTTTTATCTGTGGGTTTAAAAATGAGTCATCTAAATTTTAACTAGTAATTATTCTGTAATTAGACACTTGAATATTTGACTTTCTTGGCCCATGGGATAACCTAGTCAGAATTCAGAATCAGTTTGTGTAATTTGCCTTTTACACCCTCATTCAATCTCCTTGAGCTATTAAAATATACAGTTATGTAATAACATTAGGAGACGTTTTTCAGAGCCCAGTGTCCTTCAGCAATTAATATGGTGAAGTATTGTAAGAAGGAGGGCTCTGATGAAGTTCATATTTATTTACTGATGAACTCTTTGGCCTCACTAAATTGTGTAAATATAAATAAATCACTTATTTCTGAACATCAGTTTTATAATCTGTCATATTGTTCTGACTCATTTTTAAAGTTTTTGTTAAAGTCAAATGAAAACTATTCTCATCATAACACAATCTGTATCTGTGACACATAATATAGGGTGATGGTGCCCGTTGTTCATGTTGAATATTCACTGAGTACTTCCTATGTGTCACGCTGCGTAAGGTATTCTGCAGGCATTATCTCATTTGGCCTTCCATTTGAGACTTCAAGAAGTTCAGTTACCCAAGTCACAGTACATTTAACTGAGAAAAACAGATAAAAATTTCTGCCTTAAGAGAGCACATTGTCTAAATAAGGATGAAAATATATGTATTTTCATGTTCCTTGATCACTTGGATTTATGATATCAAATGAGAAATGGACAAATTCTTTCCCTTCTATGAGCCTCAGTGTCTGTATTTGTAGAATGAAAGGTTATACTCTGAGGACCCTCTAAGCTAAAGCAATCTATACCAATAAACTACCACAATACTTTGTGCTTCTTCCTAGTTTCTGCCACCAAATCAATTCATATTTATACTATCCTTAATAACTCTTGTTTTGTTTTGTTTGACTTTTCTTTTGCACCTTTTTTTAAGATTTTATTTATTTATTTGGCAGAGAGAGACAGCGAGAGAGGGAACACAAGCAGGGGGAGTGGGAGAGGGAGAAGCAGACTTCCCATGGAGCAGGGAGCCCGACATGGGGCCTAATCCCAGGACCCTGGGATCATGACCTGAGCTGAAGGCAGATGCTTAATGACTGAGCCACCCAGGTGCCCCATTTGTTTTGTTTTTTATTATGGCCATGAATGGCTTCTAAGAGAGTTGCAAAGAAATAAAGTGCTACTGTAGTAAGACATGGCCTAGAGGTTTTAGCAAAGTTCTATCAACATTGCTCATCCCTCTACCTGTGCTGGATGGTTGACGACCTGCCACCTTGCCTGTGGGCTCAAGATCAAAGAGTTAGGAAACCACTAAGGAAATCAAATGTGGTCATTATAAATTATTACTGGTAACTATTTAGTGGTCATCAGGAAATGAATTGACCTACACATCTGGGGGCCAGAAGAAATGGTGGGTCTATGTGGTTGAATCTCTATGCAACATGATATAACCAGACAGTTCAGATAATTTTTTGTGCCACTTGAAAATAATTTTAGGGGGTATTAGAACTAGAATGGAGGGGTGCCTGGGTGGCTCACTCATTAAGCGTCTGCCTTCAGCTCAGGTCATGGTCCCAGGGTCCTGGGATCGAGCCCCACATCAGGCTCCCTGCTCAGTGGGAAGCCTGTTTCTCCCTCTCCCACTCCCCCTGCTTGTGTTCCCTCTCTTGCTGTGTCTCTCTCTGTCAAATAAATAAATAAAATCTTAAAAAAAAAAAATAACTAGAATGGAAATATTTTCCTATGTGATATTCCTGCAAAAAATGTATGCCAATAGACAGTTTAAGAACTTCAAGCCACTCTAAATTTTCTAATACCTTTCTATTGCCATGTCATATATATATACATATATGTATGTGTGTGTATATGTGTACACATATGGGCAGTGCGTGTATATGTGTATATATGTGTGTGTATATACATATATAGGCAGTGTGTGTGGATGTAAATATATGTGTGTGGGTGTATACATACTTGGCAGTGTGTGTGTGTGTGTGTATGCCCATTATGTATTAGGCATCTTGCCGGTTCTGAGAATATAGAAACTATGATTAAAATATTACATTTTCCCCCCACAAAGCTCTCTATGATTATACTGGTTTATAGGATTTTAATATTATCCATTTAATGGAATTGTTGACCTGGGTATGTAGAATGACAGAAAATCTACAATTTTCAGGACTGCTTATAGAGGAAAATGAGAATATAGTCTTGAACTGTGTCTTTTGGTAATGATTCTGGGTTCTGAACCCAATTCCAAAATGTGTATTAGGGAAGGGGTACCCCCACAACACCAGGCAATTCTTTGGACACCAGCTGGGTGTTCTATAATTCAGCCAAATTCTGACACTATTTACCTGGAGATATCATATTTTGCAGAGGCTGTTTTTAGGTAACAGACCTGAGCAATGGAAACCTGAGTAAGGTAAGGGGCTCACAGTAACACCGGGCTGAATGCACACAGACCCATTAGGGTGACCCACTTCAAAATATCCATAAGCCCTAGCTGACCAATGGGCTACTTACAACCTAGCACAGGTATCAGAAAAAGAAAATTCCATACGTTCCCATACTTCCTCACTTCCTCCTCTTAATTCAGCCCCCTACCACTGCCCCCTGGCAGATAGTTCCTCCTTTGCTGTCCTGGTCACTGGTCCCTTGCAGTATTCAATAAACTTCAATCTCCTTTGTTCTGCCTTGGGCGAATTCTTTCACCACCCTCACTGCCTGCCTCTACCCAGTCTGGTCACCCCACAGATTCCACAGGTTACAGTTCAGTCCTACAAGCATGTCCCTGTCCCCAAAAAGCTACACATTTCAGACACTAATCACAAGCCCAGGTTGTTTTCTGTGCTTCTGACCAACCAGCTATCTATCAGAGATTTCCATGACAACTCTCTTTGGGTTCAATTAATTTGCTAGAGCAGCTCATGGAACTCAATACATTTTACTTTCTAGATTACCAATTTATCATAAAAGAATTTAACTCAGGAACAGCCAGATGGAAGAGATACATAGTACAAGGCTTGGGGAAGGGGCACAGAGCTTCCAAGCTCTCCCCAAAGATTCCATTCTCCCCATATCTCAGTGTGTTTACCAACTCAGAAGTTCTCTGAACCTGTCCTTTTATTTTTTTATGAAGGCTTCATTACATAAGCTTGATTGGTTAATTTATTGGCCATTGTCAATTGATTCAACCTCCAGCCACTCTCCCCTCCCCAAGGTCAGGGGATGGGAATAAAAATTCCAACCCTCTAATCACAGGGTTGGTTCCCCTGGCAACCAGTCCTCATACTTAGAAGACCTTGAGGCATTCCAAAAGTCATTTCGTTAGCATAACAAGAGGCACTTTACCACTCCTATCACTTACGGACATTCCTAGGATTTTAGGAGCTTTGCACCAGGAAAGGGACAAAGACCAAACACATATTTCTTATTATAAATTACAATATCATAGGAACGAATATATTTTGAATTATTTAAAAAGTGGCTTGTTTGAAAAGAATACTGAATAATGTTCACATGTACAGGTGGAGTTGGGAGAGAGGGAGAGAGATTATTGCTTAGGTTGTGTTTTAATCTTGTTAAACCTTAGTATTTCAGGATAAATTTTAAGTAGAGAAGATAATGGTACATATAGTCCGTTTCCTGTAAAGCACAGTCATAACTTGTAACATCTGCAATGAATCTATTTATTTTGTTATTCAAATAGCACACAGATTTCCAATGTTGATTTTGCTCTGATTGTGAATAAACTGATTTTTTTTTTAGTAAACCATTGTCTTTTGAATTGCAAATAAGTAACTAGCTGACACAAGATGAGCCCTGGCCTGGACCAAGAAATCTCCAAGAATTGAAATTATCCAAATTCCTTCTCCCTGCCTTGAAGGTTATGATAGTTATTTTCATGTGTTAACTTGACTAGGCTAAAGGTTTGCCCAGGTAGCTGGTAAAACATTATTTCTAGGTATGTCTATGAGGGTGTCTCAGAAAGAGATGAGCATTTGAATCCAACCAAGTAAAGAAGATGGCTCTTGCCAATGCCAGTGGGCATCATCCCATCCATTGAAGGCCTGAATACAACAAAAAGGTGGAGGAAGGGTGAATTCGCTCTCTCAGCTAAAGCTGAGACCTTCATCTTCTCCTGCCCTCAGATATCTGCACTCTTGGTTCTCACACTTACAGACCCTGACAGCGACTTTCATTGGTCCCCCCATTCTTAGGCTTTTGGACTCAGAAGGATTTATACCACTAGTTTCCCTGGTTCTCTAGCTTACAAATGGCAGATTGTAGGACTTCTTGGTCTCCATAATCACATGAGCAAATTTCTATAATAAATCACTTCATCTATCTATCATCTATCTATCATCTATCTATCTATCTATCATCATCTATCATCTATCTCCTACTGGTTTGTTTCTCTGGAGAATTCTGAGTAATACAAACATATAGTAACAAATAAACAGAATCACCAAAAGCCCTACTTCACCCAAAGCCCTCCCTATTTATTATACCAGTTGCCCCAACATCCTGACTGATTGAGATCTTCTTTTCTCTCTCAAAAGTGTCTTGGAAATAAATTATACCATTTTGCAAGTACCTTACTCATAACCAATCTTCTCTGCCCTCCTCCATAATAATAAAGGGTCCAACAAAGCATGGTGCTCCAATACTTCCCAGGAAGAGATTTAGCTAATAAAGGAGACTGCATCATAAGAGAAAAGGCTTCATTCCTGTTCACTACAATTAGAGTCATCTACTCCCAGAGACATTGTCATATACTCTTACACCTAATATAGCATTTGCCTTAATGTTGTAGAATGAGGGGTAAGCGGAGCTGATAGACAAAAATAAAATAAAAATAAAGCTCAATTACATATTTAAGTGGATCCTCATGACCCAGAAAGATGTGATATATTTTTAACCTAACAGCCTTGTGTCCATAAAGAGTAAGGTGGAGAGAAAAAATAAAACAAGATGAAATCAGAGAAGGAGAGAAACCATAGAGACTCTTAATCATAGGAAACAAACTGAGGGTTGCTGGAGGGGATTGGGGTGGGGGGATGGGGTAACTGCGTGATGGACATTAAGGAGGGCATGTGATGTAATGAGCACTGGGTATTATATAAGACTGATGAACCGCTGACCTCTACCTTTGAAACTAAAAATACATTATATGTTAATCAATTGAATTTAAATTAAAAAAATAAAATTTTTTTAAAAAGAATCAAAGAAAAAAGAGTATGGTGGGTTTATATAAATACTAATAACATACCAAACCTTGCTTTTTCCATTTGGGAATTGAGATTGCCTCTCTAAGGCACTGGAGCTCTCAATTTCTGTCTTAGAGCAAGTTCCCAGCTAGAGAATTTAGTTCTTAATTTGACAAGGGATTGGTGATAACAAAAAAGTGGCTTTAAGAGGAGAGCAGAATGGTTTAAAAGCATGAGCTTTGAGATAATGCAGCTTTGGGTTTGAATCCTGGTTATAGAAATAAGTATTGGGGTGACCATGACCTTGTTACTTAATGCTTTGAAGCTCAATTTGTTCATCCTTATAATAAGGCTAGTAATTCTTCTTTGATAGGGTTGTTGTAAAGATTAAGTGGTAGAAATTCTGTATAAAGTGCCAAATGGGACCTGATACCTAACAAAAATTGGCAAACACAAGCTACCATTTTAGGCTGGTGTTGAGGCCCTTAGTTATCCTGTCCTCTTTCTTCCATTATATTTCTGGGATTTCTTGAGTCCAGCCAACCTGCAAATTTAATTATTTCTCTGTTGTGTATAACTCCAAAGTACTCCTATCACTTTTGAAAGGAGCCTGTGTTTACACTGTCTACCAGGACAGTATCTCTTCATTGTTGTTCATTCAATGCTTCCTTGGACAGCTCAGTGGAGAAGAACACTTTACTCAGTCAGTGGTTTAAACTTACCCCAAGAAATTATTCAAACATGTTTTGTGTGTGCAGACAAATGGGGCAGTATTTCTATACTTCCCCCAGCTCTCTAGTTCTCTATTCTTATGCTTCTATTCAGGAAGACTCTGCAGGCCCCCTGTTTACTTGTTCTTTGTTTGGATTTTATGCAAGCCTCTATCTGTGATCCTTCCTAAAATCACAGCAGCACTGAACAGTTTTCTGTCTATGTTGGCTTCAAACAGCTCAGTCTATGCTGAATTCAGAAACCAGAAGCCCCCTCATCTCACCTTACTCAGGTGGAAATGGGGGTGTCTCTCATTCTCTCATGAGATCATAACGCATGGAAGGAAGCTGTCTGAAGATTTGATGAGGAAGAAGTAGTGGAATGAAGAATCAGGGATGACTCCTGAGGAAAGAATGACAGCTTGGGAAAAGGAAGAGGAAGGGAAAAGAGAAAAGACTGTGAATATGAAGATGTTAAAGAGGTGTTCAAAAGTTAAGGAGTATTTCTGGTTCCCGGTCTAGCATATAAGGAGCTTAGAAATTGTCACTCCTGTTGTCACAGAAAAGAAAAAAAGGAAAAAAAAAAAAAGCTGAACAAACTAAAAATTAATAATTCTTCCTAGATTCATCAGAAAATTGAGGTCATAAGGCAAAAACTGCCCTGAAAATTGGAGAGACAGATCGGCAGATATAGAGAATCAGAGCTTACTAGAGCAGAATTTTAGAACCAGAAGCCCACCATTTGAGCTAATAATGATGTACAATAACTTAAGCTTTAGTTGATGAGTACTGGAAGCTCAGTATCGACAAGCTTGAGAGTTAAAAACCCCTAGTCTTAGGGGGACTTCACACCTTCCTAAGACTTACCTGTGGGAGTCCCATCAGATTCTCAAGGTGAAAATCAGAAAAAAAAAAAAAAAAGGAAGTTGCCTCTGTTGCAGGCATGAGGAAGGGAAAAGTAGCCATTATGAAATATACCCAATGTGTTCTGTTTATCTTAACAAAAGTGTGCCTTAAGGGAAAATATTTCACTAGATCCTGACTACCATGAGTTTTACCAGAAATTAACTGAACTCAAGGAAGGGAAACGCCCAAACTCTAGCCCCCTCTTGTCTTCCTATCTCATTTAAGTTTGGTGGGGGGAGCAGGGGGAGAGCTGAGAAGCACTTGTGGGTGACAAAACCCAGGCACAGACTCACCAAATGAGTGAGACCTAATTGTAGGACTATAGAGTGCTTCCCTTCCTCCCACATCTTACCACCATATCAAAAGTGCTCCTATATTAGGGAACTGCAGTTGAAAGAACTGCATGTCAGAAATTATTTAAGAATTCTCTAGAGAAACACAAAGACAACAGGGGAAACAAAGACAAGAACAATAGGGGAAAGTTCAGCCTCCGAAACCCACAGCTGTGGCAAACAGGGAAAATGGCCTAACTCCTAGTCAGGTAAATATAAGACTTCACACTAAAGCCCTATTGACCTCAGACCTTTTTACACAGTACATCATGTCGAGCTTCCATCCCCAAATTACAAGACATACTAAACTAATAGACAAACAGCACAATTTGGAGAGATAGAACAAGCATCAGAACCAGACATAATTATGACAGAGATTTTGGAATTATAGATCAGGAATTTAAACAACTACCATTAAAAAACTAAGAACTCTTAATGGAAAAAGTGGACAAACAGAAAAACAAATGGATAATGTAATCAGAGAGATGGAAACTCTAAGGAAGAATCAAAAGGAGAGACAGATTTACATCTCAGTACTGCTAAAAATAATAGTTACTAACTTACAGGTTTGTATTGAGAGATAAAGGAGATACTACATATAAATAACTTGGCATAATATTTGAAATATAGAAATTGCTTAATAGAATTTAGCTAATATCAATGTTTTCAGGGTGTATCCTATCATAGATATTAGGCTAGCCCTGTTCATACATTAATATATGTGGCCCAGACATTGTAGTTTTATTACCCTCATATTGCAGATATGAAAACTGAATATGCAGAAAATTAAACTTGGTAGAGGCCACATACTAAATAAAGAGCAGAACTTAGATTAAATTTCAGGTCTTATTCTGGAGTGTGTTCATTCTCTCTTCCGTCCACCAGTATATGTCCTTCCATAAGCAATTTTAAATAAATATATCTATATTAAAAATGCAGCTACTCAAATTTGCCTCCTTCCAAATTAAAACATCTATCTAGATTGGAAATGTGAATAAAAACAGAAAGAACAAGGCATGGATGTTAGAACTGGATTATTTAAATATGACCATCTTCAAATGCCACACGTAGACTATGAAATTCAGGATGGGTGAACTTCTAAAAGATTTGGTTGGTAAAATGTCCAATGTTCCACTCTTTTACAATTACTCTTCCTCTTAAGATACAATCTAATCAGAGAGATCCTGAGGATTTTCTGCTTCCATTTTTGCCTTTAGATAAATACCCATCTCCATCTCCTGGAAAAGTTGCTCCATCCTTTCCTTAGGACTGCACCTGTCCAGAGCTGGGCCTTTTCTCCTCTAATGCAACAATCAGAGTCTGGACTTTAATTTTTTGAGACCATGCATAGTATTTTCCATCTTCAGATTTCATAGTTTAGCACAATGTCTGGCATATAGAAGCTCACATTTTTTTCACTTTATCAATATATGCGAAAAGTGTGTGTGTGTGTGTGTGTGTGTGTGTATAACCATTTCTGCAGTCCCAGAAGGAGGTTTTTTCTTTCATTTTTATTATCAAAATTATTCTCTCTCCCTCTCTCTTTATCTCTCTCTATCCCTCCTGTCTCTTTCTGCCTTCTTCCTCCTTTAATTTCTAAAATATCCACTAATTTATTAACTGGTGTTAAAGAGGTTTCATTAGTTTTTTTCTCTAATATTAGGAACTGTTAACTAGCTTCGAGGCTTTATAAAATCTCCTTAGGAAATCATTTCAGTATCTATTCACTTCCTAAGTTGTACTTTCTTGTGTCTGGCCTCAATTTACCTTTGTTTCACAACTCTATTGCCTTCTTTGGTTCTAGATAGTTTTTTTTTTTTAATTTACATCTATTTTATAATAATTTGTTTTATTATAGGGTTTGTATTCTTCCCTTCTCCTGTCTTCCCAAGATTGGAAGTTAATGTAGTACCTTCTTTCTGAAGGCTTCTCTTAATGCAGGTCTATGCTATCATAGGAACTTTCTTCAAATGTTAAGGATAGACAACACTATGGCCTCAGAAAAAAGGGTTGAAATATACAAGATAGTTAGTTAGTTATCCTGGCTTCTTCTGCTACACCAGTATGAATATTTTACCTACACATGAGAGATTCTCTTCCCTTATATGAAAGGTTGCTATTACTTCCCATTTTGGAGAAAGATGTTACACGAGGAAATTATATTTGAGAATAGAAAGATGGATCAAATTATCTTTGCAAAAATCCCCATTCTAGATTGAACTAAATAAGCTTTTTAAATATTCTATTAAAATATGGTATTTAGGGGCACCTGGGTGGCTTAGTCGTTAAGCGTCTGCCTTCGGCTCAGGGTATGGTCCCAGGGTCCTGGGATCGAGTCTCACATCAGGCTCCTTGATCCACAGGAAGCCTGCTTCTCCCCTCCCACTTGCCCTGCTTGTGTTCCCTCTCTCGCTCTCTCTCTCTCTGTCAAATAAAAAAAATATATATATGATATTTAAAAAAATATATCATGCAATTCTTACTCCTGTTTCCATCTCATTTCTATCACCCTTAAAAGAAGCTTCTTTATGTGGACATTTGTTGTCCGTCTTCTCCAAATTGCCCATGGGTGGGTATGAATGAGAATAGTGATAACGGAATGGAAGTGACTTTGAGAAGCTGTTTTGTCATGAAGGCATACATAAGAGTTTATCTGAATTGTAAAGATTTATGGAACCTCATGAATTTCTGCTATGGTTTCTGCCCATTTTTAAAAGATCAGAATATTTTAAGCTGAATAGGATGATACAAACATAAGGATCTTGAAAGACCACAAAGGCGAGCAGCCTTTAAGGGAAATGACAAACGTGTTGTGAGTTAATATTCAGGAGCAAGTGCATTAATTATATGTAAAGATAACTCTTAATTTCACTCAAAGCTAGACTTTTGATGGTGGATTGTTTAAAAATGCAGGTCATTTATAATGAAAACTGCCACAAAAAGATTTAGAGTTAGCAGATTCATATTGATCCATTTAATGGGTAGTAGCAAACATTTCTTTTCATCAGCTTTGCATTTGCACATTTATCTGTTTTGCAGGCCAATCCAATAAAACCTCTTATTTGACATTACCTTCCTGTGTCCTGCAGTATCTGCTTTAGTTGGATTAAACCCTGATTGTTGCTACAATTTCCTGAGGGCATTGGTATATTTGCCATTGCAGAATGATTTTTTTCATAAGACTTCTTTTCCTTTGTCCCTTTTGAGACTGGTACCCTTTCCACTGTGAAATGACCTGGGTTTGCAAGCAGGAAGATAACTATGATATCTGAATGTATCACCACCTGATAACACCTGCTATGCTTAAATAACTTTCCAATTATGTGACCCTATTCAATATTATGATGAGGGACCTGAATGACATTTTCTCAGTTATCTTATCCACTTCCAAGGAGAAGTTCTAATCTTTGAATGAATAGCAAAATGAATCTTGGTAACTAAACACTAAAGCCCCTAATTTTGAAAAAGAAGATACTAGCTTTAGAAAGGACAAAAACTTCCAACTTCTAATTATATGTGATAAATCATTAAAAATGAAACCCATTATGTATGTGTATGTGTGTTTATAATCTCACAGGCTTTAGTGAATTTGCAGCCATAAATTTCTGATTTATGAGATGAAGGTTTGAAAACCTTTTCCATAAGCAGAATGAAACAGAACAATGAAATAGCTTAATGCATCCATGTCTTTGTTTTCCCTTTGCTCCATTCTACCTGGTCTAGTTCAACATCCATGAACATACAGTGCACATTTGAGAAGCAGTGTAGCATAGAGGTTCATAATGTAGACTCTTGAGACAGGTAATCTGTGTCCAAATCCCAAATCTGCCCCTAAGTGCCCTCTGTGTCTTATTGACCTTAAATGTAAAATATGAATCAAGACAGTACTTGCTTATAGAATTGTTGTTAAGGTTAAATGAGGTGAGATTATGTTAAAGTCTTATTTAAACGTGTCAGTTTTTGTTAATATCCCACCATTACTATATTTGGTGGTCATCTATTGATTTGCCTGCACAACCCCCTTCCTCCTTCTATGGTAATAATTATTTTAGTTTTCTTGGAAAACCTCTTCTCCTTCTTGTGATTTTGTGAAATTCTTTCTCATGGTACTCTGTCCTGCCCAAGCCCAAGAGTGAGGGTGAGACCCTCCTAGGCCAACTAGATCTTCACTCCATGCAATTTAAAAGAAAAACAAAATGAAAAAAAATATATTGATAGTGCTGTTCATATGCAATAGAGTATGCATATATTAAAAGTCTAGAATGATGAATTTTTACAGCCATATAAATTCATGGAAGCACCTGAAAGTAAGGATAAAAAATATTTCCTACATCACAGAAACCTGCTTATGTCCCTTCCTAGTCACTACACCTAAGGCAACCAGTATTCTAATTTCTATTATCATGGGATAGTTTTGTATACATGGGATAGTTTTGTATACATGGTAATGAAAAAAAAAAGACTACATATAATATGGATGAACCACAGAAATATTGCTGCCAAAAATAATATAAAAGAGTACATATTTTATGATCACTTTAGAACTTTGTAATGTTTCATATAACTAAGAGCCCTCATTGATACACTTAGTTTACAAAATACCCTGTTCTGTACTCCTTCGTCCTCATATTCAAATTTTACTCAACAGCCAAGGCACAATGTAAGTCATATATCATTTAAGAAATCTCTACAATCTCTTGACTTCTGCAAACTAAAAACACTATTTCTTCCTAGTTTATTCATTAAGTTATTTTATATCTGATTATTATTGGGCATTATTTCTATACACAGAGTCTTAGTGGCAGGAGGTAGGTAGGGTGCTTAGAAATTATAGAGGAGATAAGATCCTGGGTAGGTAGTTACCCAGATACCTTCTGAATACTACCAGTGACTGGGAGTTTACTGCTTTAAGAGACAAGGTATTTAATGGTTGGGGAATTCTAATCATTAAAAAGATCTTTTAAATAAAGATAACTAATGTTATTATAATTCATTTTATAATTCATATCTGTTGATCTTCTTTCAATTCTCTGAAATGTTCCAATGCCTACACCCTTTTTCCTCAGAATAAATCTGCAGATATTTGGAAAGTGTTATTATGTCTAAACTGAATTTTCACTTTGACTTTCTGCTCCATTAATTATTCCTTAGAGAAGATGGCCTCTAGCCTCCTGTCAGCCTGCATATAGATTCTGGATTACATTACATTTACCTTGTCAATGACTTTCAACTGACAGAACAAAGCATGTCACTCAAGATGTGTTCTGGTAATTGTAGGTTAGACTAGAACTCTAACTTGATGTCCATACTATTTTAACTTTGTACTTGCTAGGCAATAAAATATAGTAATATATTGCAATAAAAGATAATGTTGCTAAAACATGATTAAAGGTAACCTTCTATTAAGACATTTTATTTTATTTTATTTTATTTTATTTTTTAAAGATTTTATTTATTCATTCAAGATACAGACAGAGAGAGAGAGAGAGAGAGAGCATGAGCAGGGGGAGAGGCAAAGGAAGAAGCAGGTTCCCCACTGAGCCAGGAGTTGGACATGGGGCTCGATCCCAGGACGCTGGGATCATGACCCGAGCCAAAGGCAGATGCTTAACCATCTGAGCCACCCAGGTGCCCCTATTAAGGCATTTTAAATGAACTCCAGCTACAATCCCTTAACCATTAAAAATGAGACTGGCACAAGAATAATTGTTCCCTTGACAAAATGTCTTATGGGTTGGATTCATTTTTTTTAAAATTATACATAAAAAAGTAATTTATGAGCTTAGTATGTTTAGTAGAGATTATTTATTTCCTAAAGGGCATGCCACAATATTCTTCATATTCATTAAATTATATATATTTGTATATAAAAATTTAATTTATGTGTAACTTTCTGGAATATGTCAACCTTCATTATGTGAAGTAAAACTATCCAGTATTCATCATTAATGTTTAAAATAGAAAGTCAATGTTTCAATATGATGAACTAATTTATTAACTACTTAAGAGCCAAATTTTAATCCAACAAAATCTAATAAAATGCAGTACATATTGTGTGTTGTGTGTGTGTTTATAATTTAAGAAAGGCAATATAAGCTACTATAATAGAAACACAAAAAGATAAAATAGTTAAAGAAAAAAGAAACAGAGATTTTAAGAGGCACAGAATGATATCAAATAGTCTAATACATGAGTAATTAGAATCTTACAAGGAGAAGAAAGAGAGGCTGGGGAAGATTAATTATTTGAAGTGATAATGGCTGAGAAGCCTCCAAAATTAAAGAGAGACTCCAAGTCACAGATCCACAAAATTGATATAACCCCAGAAGGATAAATCCAAACAAAACAAACAAATCAAACAAAAACCCTAGACATATTTTATTAAAATTGCTCAAAATGAAAGACAATGAGAAAATCTTGAGGGCAGCCAGAAGAAAAACACACATGATATACTGAGGGTCAAAGGAAATGTTCAAATCAGACTCTTCATCAGAAACTCAGTATACCAGAGGATAATGAAGTGATATCTGTAAACTCAGATTTCTATGCACAGGGTAAATATTTTTCAATAATGAAGGAGAACTAAAGAACTTTTAAGAAAAACAAAAGCTGGGAGAATTCAATGTCAGCAGAGCCATATTACAAAAAATATTAAAGACACCTCAAAGACACAAATCTAAAAAAAAAGAAATAAAGAAAGCCAGAAAAGGCACATTTAATTTTAAATATGAAAATATATTTTTATGACTGTCTAGGTCAAAAACAGTGTGCTAAATTATGTGTAGAATGTGAACATAAAATATATGACAGAAATACAACAAAAATTGGGAGGGAGGAATTAGGATTATACTATATTATTGTAATATCTATATATTAAACAGGAAGCTGTGTAATATTTGAAGATAGATTCTGATAATTAATGATATGTACTATAAAAACTAGGGAAAGTATTCAAAAACCAAGACATATAAATATAAGCTAATAGTCAAGTTATTACAATGTTGTAAAATATATGCAACTGATTTTTAAAAGGCAGTAAAAAAAGGAAAAAAGAAAACAAAGATCAAAGTAAATAGAAAATAGTTACCAAGATATTAGATTATAGATTTTTATCAAACCATAATAATCAAATTAACTATCAGTGGTTTAAAATATTACTTAAAATAGAGGTTGTCAAACTGGATTTAAAAAACAAGACCTAGGTAAGCCTGGGTGGCTCAGTTGGTTAAGCATCCAACTCTTGACTTCAGCTCAGGTGATGATCTCAGCGTCATAAGATCGAGCCCTTTGTCAAGCTCTGTGCTAGTTGTGAAACCTGTTTAAGATTCATTCTTTCCCCCCTCGCTGCCCTCCCCACCTCAACTTGCCGATGTTCTCTCTCTCTCTAAAAAAAAAAAAAAAGCAAAACCCAACAACTATGAGATATCACTATGCACCTATAAGAATACCAAATATCTGAATCAATAACACCATCAAATGCTGGCAAGAATGTGTAGCCACAAGAACTGTCATTCATTACTGATAGAAATGCAAAATAGTACAGTTTAGATGACAGTTTGGCAGTTTCTTAAAAAATGAAACAAACTTTTACCACATGATCCAGACTTCACACTCCTTGCTATGTCCACAAACAAATAAAAACTTCATATAAAATTTATAAGCTTTTTTCATAATCCCCAAACCTTGGAAGCAACCAAGCTGTCCTTCAAGAGGTAAATGAATAAGCAAACTGTGGTTCATCCATAATATGGATTATTATTCAGCCATAAAAAAAAGATAATGTAACTACAGAAAGACAAATGACTATTAAGTCATGAAAACATACCGAGGAAACTTAAATGTATAGTATTAAGTAAAAGAGGTCAATAAGAAAAGATTACATACTGTGTGATTCAAATTATATGACTTTTTTTTTTTAAGATTTTATTTATTTATTCATGAGAGACAGAGAGAGAGAGAGAGGCAGAGGGAGAAGCAGGCTCCCAAGGAGCAAGAAGCCCGATGCGTGACTCGATCCCAGGACCCTGAGATCATGACCTGAGCCAAAGGCAGACACTTAACCATCTGAGCCACCCAGGTGCCCTATATGACATTTTTGAAAAGGCAAAGCTATACAGACAGTAAAAAGATCAGTGGATCCCTAGAGGTTTGTGGGGAGGGAGGGTTGAATAGGTGAAACATAGGATTTTAGGGCAGTGAAATGATTCTGTATGATACTATAGTGGTGGATACAAGTCATTATACCTTTGTCAAAATCCACAGAATGTACACAAAGGTTGAACCCTATTGTGAGCTATGGACATTAGTTAATAAGACGCAATACTGGCTCATCAATTGTAACAAATTTGCCACACTAAATGTAGGATGGTAATAATATGGGAGAAGGGGGGGAAGAGAGAAGAGAGGAGTTTCTACAAGGACACTATAATTTTTGTTCAATTTTTGTGTAAACCTAAAACTGATCTAAACACAGTATATTAATTTAAAAGGGCACAATATAACTACAAGTTATAAGAAACTTAGATTGAATATGAAAGCATAGATGGATGAAAAGTAAAAAGGATAGAAGTAGATATACCATGCAAACATTAATCAAAGCTGGTGTGTCTATATTAATATCAGGGAAAATTGAATTAAAAATAGAACATATTACCAGAGATTAAGGAAGGGGGGCATCATATAATAACAAAATGTTGAATTCAGCAAAATGACATAGTAACCCTAAATGAGTGTGAGCCTAAAAATATAACTTCAAAACACATAAAACAAAAAAGGATACAACTGAAAGGAAAAAGAGGCAAATACAAAATTTTAGCTGGAAATCTCAACACTCTTCAACACTACACATTCTGTAACCAATAGAACAAATAACTAGAAAAGTTGATAAGAAGGTAGGAGAGCAGAATATTGCTATCAATGAATGCGAACACTTCAACCAATGATAGCAAAATACTAATTTTTTCAAGGGCACATGGAACGTTCACCAAGATAAAACCATGTTCTAGGCCAAAGAGCAAAATAATAAACACGTTAAGCTTTGTGAACCATGTCATCTTACCACAACTCATCTTTGCTGTCCTCATGTGGAAGCCCATTGGACAATACAGAAACAGCTTGATAATTTTTTATGGAGCTAAACATGCATTTACCACTCAACTCAGTCATCTTGTTTCTCTCTAGATATTTACCCACAGGACATAAAAACATATGTTCACACAACAATCTCTAGTCAGATGTTTATACTAGTTTTATTTATAATCACCCAAACCTGGGAACAGTCCAAATGGTCCACAACTAGGGAATGGGTTCACAAAGTGTGGTACATGTAGAAGAGCACTCAGCAATAAAAAGGAAGAAAATCCTGTTACATTCAACTATATGGTTGTATCTCAGATACACATGGCTACATACAAACACACAAGTTTTGCAAAGGCCATATACTGTATAATTCCATTTATATAACATCTGGGAAAGACAACACCCTAGAGATTGATGTCACATCAATGATTGCCAAGGGCTGGATTTGGGAAAAGGATAACTCCAAAGTTCCAGAGGGAAGAGTTGGGCAGTAAGGGAATTGTTTCATGTTTTTATTGTGACAGTGATTATATTAATATATTTTTTAAAACCTATAAGAACAGTACACTGTTTATCAGTAAATGTTACTGTATGTAAATGCTATGTTGTATTGTAGAGAGGCCCTGAAGGATGTAGGTGCTGATACTGTGAGTGAAGAATTTGTGGAAGGTGCCTGCATTCACCTCAGATACATATTAATTCAACTTCAATTTCAAAGAGAAACTCCCTTTGCATTTGTTTTATGAATTAAGAGTTCTTCAAAGATAATCTAATTTGAATGGCTGAGTTCCCATC
Organism: Mirounga angustirostris; assembly: GCF_029215605.1. Classification (NCBI taxonomy): domain Eukaryota; kingdom Metazoa; phylum Chordata; class Mammalia; order Carnivora; family Phocidae; genus Mirounga; species Mirounga angustirostris. The sequence continues at coordinate 133,379,217 of NW_026991714.1, read as the reverse complement.
ATTATGTACTAGACTCTAGTTTCTAAGAAAGAAAGACTCAGCTTACCAGATAGTTCCTGAATCTTAGTATCCTCGAAAACTTCATAGAGTTTCCTGTGAGAGGCCACTTTTACTGGGTCTGTCACTTCTTTCAGGGACTATTACATGACCTTCGCTTCATTTCTTCTTTCCCTGAATTTGATAATGATATTTCCAATGACAGTAAGTGATAGTACAATATATATAGTGAAAACTTGGTCATGTCATCGCAGACGCCTCACTAGCTCCATGTGTTCCAAGGTCTGCATTCTACAGATCATGGGCAGGTATCTTGGGGGCTGCCCCCTAGAGTGGTGGGGAAATGTGAATGGGGGTTCTTCCCTTTTTCTAAATTCACTAATTGCAACAAAGAAACTCCCCTTTTGTTTTGTAAATTTAAATTCTCACACAGGTTATTCAAGTAAAATATTCTACCTTCAGCATGAGTTTAAAACCACAAACTCTCTTGATAAGAGATGTTTTCTTAATAGGACAAATAGGTCTGTGGTGGTTTACCCTATTCTTTCCTCTCCAGGCAGCCTTTCCCATTCCCTGACCCATGCTTTCTCTGGTACTGCTGAACTAGAGGTCATGCTGTTCTACCTTTGCTCATTGTGGTCCCAACACCCAGGAAAGCCTTCATCCTTTCCTGTTCTTGGTTAACTTTTACTCAGACATTCAGATTCATTTTAACAGGTATCTGTATGAAACTTTCTTGATATCCTCAAACTGGATTAGCTATTCCTTTTCATAATCTGCTTTATATATTGCTTTGAGCACATTTTCACATTTTGCTGTATTGCTTCTTGAAGTGAGTCAGGTCTCAGCCTGGGGGTCTCTTTTTGGTGTCTCTATTTTCCTATCTGCATCCACTCCCTTGGGAATCTTTTTCAGTTCCATACCTTTTTATATTATCTACTGCGGGGAATGGCCAGCAGTCCTTGTACCCACGGATGAAAGATGACTCCAAACTTTGCTGTGAAAGAGAGGAGAAGGGAAGGGGGTCAAGGCTCAGAGATGAAGACCCTTTGCTCTTCTTGGCTCCCGCTTTTATTGGTCCTTCAGGATATCCTTATCACCGTTTCTCAAGCACATGATGTGTAACAAGGGGTCTTACTGAAACTGAGAAGATTTATGGGAAAGATAAGATAAGCTAATCTGCGTGTTTTACTAAACATAGCCTAAGGGACAATGTATACATCTCTTAGATCACAGGGAGGCTGTTTGGGCTAAGAGAGCTTCAAGGGAAGGTAACTCCCTGCAGCATTCCAAAGGCCCACACCCTTCTCCCAAACCCTCCCTTGCCCCCAGCAGCCTATGTATTACATTTAGCAAGCCAGGTATTATGGCTGATTTCATGCTCTACATTAACCCCAATGATCTGCATGCTGATGATTCACAAAACTATCTTCAGTTTGACATCTCCACTGAAAGAAAGACTTATATAATGAATTTCTCACTTAAAATCTCCAGATGGATGTGTTAATAGTCTCAATCTCAACTTGTTCAAACTGAACTTCTTTACACCCCCACCCCAAACCTGTTCTTTCTGAAATATTCCACTTTTAAAATAATGGTAATGGCATTAGCCCAGTTGTCAGGCCAAAATCTATGAACTCATTCTTGAATCCTTTCTCTTTGCCAGTGTCTGATATATAATATAATCCCTTTACCTTTGGTATGAAAATATAGTCCTATAGGTCCTGTTCTACTATTTCAGTGTAATCCCTTAGGACTAGCCCCCCAGCCATTTACAGATATGACAATGGACAAGATTCAAAAGAAAAAGTGACTACCTGAAAATCAAACAGAGCAAATAAAAATAGGCAGGATGTTATAAGGAAGTTTAAAATGTGGGTAAATAATCAGCATGAAGTTAGATCGAATCTGTGACTTTCCCTCACTTGTGGATTCATTACAAGGGTATTCCCCCAAAATGGAGCAAAGCAGCATGGCTAAAACTCCAGTAGCAACCATATCAAAAGAACTACAGAAAGAAGATGACATAAGCCAGAGAGTGAGGGAAAACTCTAGAGAGGAGAGACCCAGAGAGGATGATACCTAATTCAGTGTATGCATCCATTTAATTTCAGTCTGATTCCTGAAAGTGACAAGGAAGTGCAAAGTAGCCCCAAAGCAGCAGATCAAAGTCTCTGAGAACTGAAGTGAAATTTGTACCATTCTGCCCAGGCTGAACCTAACTAACCTGCTTGTCTTTTAAGACAAAAATATCAACATCCTCTAGAGGATTATAATAAAACTCGGAGTTTAAACAACATGCCATTTACAACATAGGACTTAACTCACTTAGCTTGAAGACCTCAAAGTTTCATCCATGTTGTCACAAATGGCAGGATTTCCTTCTTTATGGTTGACTAATACTCCAAAGTGTGTGTGTGTGTGTGTGTGTGTGTACATGAGCACATGTGTCACTTTTTATTTATCCATTTGCTCATTGATGGACAATTAGGTTGTTTCCATGTCTTGGCAATTTAAACAATGCTGCAATGAACATTAGAATACAGATATCTCTTTGATACAGTGATTTCATCTTCTTCAGATATATCCCAGAAGCAAAATAGCTAAATCACATGGTAATTCCATAGTTAATTTTTTGAGGCACCTCCAAATTGTTCTCCATCGTGGCTGCACCAGTGTATACCTCTACCAAAGTATACAGGGTCCTCACAAACACTTGTTATCACTTAGATTTCTGCTGATAGTCATTCTAGCACGTATGATGCTATTTCACTGTGATTTTGATTTGCATTTCCCTGGTAATTCGTGACACTGAGCACCTTTTCATGTATCTATCTGATATTGATTTTATGTTCATTGTTCATTTTATTCTTGATATTGTTGATTTTTTTCTTCTTGTTTTCCTTTGTTAGTCTTCCTAGAGGTTTGTCAACTTTTAAAAATCTTTTCCAGGGCACCTGGGTGTCTCAGTCAGTTAAGCGTCTGCCTTTGGCTCAGGTCATGATCCCAGGGTCCTGGGATCAAGCCCCACATCGGGCTCCCTGCTCTGCGGGAAGCCTGCTTCTCCCTCTTCCACTCCCTCTGCTTGTGTTCCCTCTTTTGCTGTGTCTCTCTCTGTCAAATAAATAAATAAAATCTTAAAAAAAAAAAATGAGGGGTGCCTGGGTGGCTCATATGGTTAAGCGTCTTCCTTCGGCTCAGGTCAAGATCCCAGGGTCCTGGGATCAAGCCCCACATCGGGCTCCCTGCTCTGTGGGAAGCCTGCTTCTCCCTCTCCCTCTGCCTCTCTCCCTGCTCATGCTTTCTCTCTCTCTCTGTGTGTCTCTGTGTCTCAAATGAATAAATAAAATCTTAAAGAAAAAAAATCTTTTCCAAAAAGAAGCTTATTGATTCATTGATTTTCTGTATTTTTCTGTTTTCAATTTCATTGATTTCTGATCTTATCCTTATTATTTCTTTCATTGTACTTGTTTTGGCTTTATTTTGCTCCTCCAGTTTTGAGGGAGGAGCTTTGATTATTGATTCTACTCTTTCCTCTTTTCTAATGTATGCATTTTAGTATTATACATTTCTTGCACAATACTTGTTTTGCTGTATCCTACATATTTTGATATGTCCTGTTTTCATTCGGCTCAATATGTTGACATTTCCTTATTAATTCATGAAATACTTAGAGGCTTATTATTTAGTATCTAAATTTTGGAAGATTTTTTTCTGTCTCTGTTATTGATCTCTGATTTGATTCCTTTGTGGTCAGAGAACATACTCTATATGGTTTTAGTTCTTCCAAATTCATTGAAGGGTGTTTTAGAGCCCAAAATATTGTCTGTTCTAGTATATTCCATTAGCACTTGAAAAGAATATATGTTCTGCTAATGTTTGGATATATGTTCTGCTAATGTTTGGTGGAATAGTCTATAAATGTCAATTGGATTTTGGTAGTTAATGTTGCTTTGTTCTCGCTTTTTTTTTTTTCTGATTTTCTATGTCGTTGTTTTATCAATTGCTGAGATGGGATGTGCATGCTTCTAACTACAAGTATGGATTTTTCTATATTTCCTTGCAGTTATACCATATAGCTTCTATTTTCTACTGTGCAAACATATTTAAGATTATGTCTCCTTGGTAGACTGGCTTTTTTATAAATATATAATGTCCCTCTCTGTCTCTGGTTATAGATATAGATATAGCTCTAAAGTCTACTTCATCAGATGTTAATATAGATTCTCCTGCTTACTTTGACTAAGGTTTCCATGATATATATTTATTTTTTCATCTCTTAGACATTCAATACACCTATATTGTTACGTTTGAATTTAGCTTCTTATAGAAGCAAATAGTTGGGTCATATTGTTAAAGACCATTTCTGTTTAGCGTAATTACCAACATGTTAAGACCTAAGTCAGACATTTTACTTTTTATTATATGTTTGTTCTCCTTTTATTATTTCGCTGCTTACTTTCCTGCTCTCTTGTGGGTAAATTGTACTTTTATTAGAATTTTATTTTACTTTACCTGTAGTGTTTTGTGTGTGTGTGTGTGTGTGTATCTGTTTGTATATCTCTTTTTTCAGTGGTTGCTGTAGGGATCACAGTATATGCACATAACTTATCACAGTCCACTGATGTCATAATTTTACCAAGTTAGATGAAGCATAGAAATCGAGATCTATACCTCCCTTTATATTTCTCTAGCACCCCCAATTTATAATTGTCCTTTCAGCTTCCTCAGTTTCCCTCTTATTGTCTCAATTCCATTTCTTAAATAGTACTTATTCCACCAGACAGCACTACGTTGGGACAACAAAAGCATTTGTGCTCCCTCAGGCATTGCCTGGCTGTAGCTGGGACCTGTGTGCCATTTTCCTTCATTCTTAGTTCCTTAAAATACTGCTTTCTTTTCTTTTTTTTTTTTAAGGGGGTTTGGTAAGATACTCATTACCATCTATTAGGAAACAGGTTTTTAAGTTAAAAATAATGAGACTATGAGATTGGGGTGTCTTACCAGTCCGGACAAAATCTTACAGATATTATTATAGAGAACAACTCCACATTGTGTCAAGGGCTGAATCATCCCGATTTCCCCTGTGCTCACTTCTAAGATCTTATTATGATGGAAATGGGCTGCAAATGAACTCCAATTGCATCCAAACTTCAAAAGCTATTTCATAACTGCTTTTAATCTGACTATTTAAAAGTATAACCTTCAGATAAGATTCTCAATCTATCTCCCATATAGAAATAGAAATTATTAATAAGAGCAGTTATTCCCACATTCCCCTTATCACATGGATTTATGAAATTATGCTTCTCTTGGGTGTTTAAGATAGAGGGTGCATGTCACTATAATTAAAAATACACCCCTACTTCTCTTATTCATGCTGAAAAAAATTAATCCAGACATTGCTTATTGATGGCTTACAATCAAATGTGCAAATAATATGCTTAGAGAACATTAAAACAGGTCTAATAGGGTGGCAATTCATTTCCTTTTCAATATATATGAAAGGAAACTTTAATAGTAGCTACCTTTAATGCATTCACTATGAAGAATGAAAGTCCACACTAATGTAATTTAAAAACCTAGCCCTGCCTGCAAATTTCAGAGGAAGGATTAAAAAAAGCAAAAGCTTATTTCCAAATATACTGACTAGATCATCAGCTCCTGCTAAACATTTTTCTTCTCTGGACAGTAACTCATGCTTCTTCTCCTTTGCTGAATTAATAGAAATTGTTACTGTAAAACCAATAAGAGTTTGGGCCATTTGTTTTCGTGTGCTAGTTACCAAGCAGCTGAGACCAAAGATGGGTTTGTGGGACTCAGTCTTGAAGCCTTTTCTTTGCTTCTGTGAGTTATGATTTTGAACCCCAGTTGATGTAGGAAACAAAGGCAGAAGAAAACTTATTAAATTCCCTTACTCCCTACAGCCCATTGTCAAGTCCTTGAAACAGAAGAGTGACAATCCTCTAGGGACTCAACTGCCTGGATGTTGACACTTTGCTAAGGGCAAAAGGCAATCCTAGCCTGACACCCCCTTCCCCGATCCTGTAAGTCTACTTTAACATATAAAAATTCCTTTAGAAATTTCCTTTATCTCTAAACCCCCAAGATACATGTTGGCAATCACCCCCGAAGCATATGGCCCACCAATATACATCTGAAGGGTCTCATGACTAAGGTTTTATTAGACGGTAATAAATGACCTTTTCCCAACAATAGCTAGCCCACCTCAAGGTCCTGGAAACCTTGCCTCCAAATTCCTTAGAGACTTAAACGTTATCCCTAACCCCCTCCCAACCTGAAAGCATATAATGGGCACTCTTTGTGACCCTGGTGCAGCTCTTTCTGCCCATGGGTCCTGTCCCCATGCTTTAATAAAACCACCTTTTTGCACCAAAGACATTTCAAGAATTCTTTCTTGGCTGTGGGTTTCGAACCCTGATGTTCTTTCCTACATCACAGTGGCCTAGTGAGGTGTTAGGCTAAGTATTGGATTATCTAAGATCCTCAAGGCAGGGGATCTAGCTCTACCTCTATCTCACCAGCACTTGGCCTTCCAGAGCTTGCAGCATCCAAAACACCCCTAGTACTAAGCAACACAAAGTTCTCTCTCTTTGGAAGGGTATAAAGGGTTAATATTTTATAGCACATGAGGACAGGACAAATTGGCAAAGAACTATTTTTTGGGTAACAGAAAACATAAAATATATCTTGAAGAAGTCTGCTCTGGAAGATGTAGCTTAAATATTTTTACCCCTGTTTGGTTCATTGTGGTTTTGTTTTGTTTTGTTTTGTTTTGTTTTGTTTTGTTTTGTTTTGTTTTTTGTCAAGTCTTGTTCCATTGCGGAATATCATTACTATAATTGAATAATGAACTTTTATTTTTAATATTTTCCCGATTTTATTATTTATTCATTTTAAAACAAATTTAAATAAAGATTATATATATTAAGGTATACAACATGGTGTTTCAATATATGTACACACAGTGAAATAATAACTACAGTCAAGCTAATTAACATATACATTTCACATACATTTTCTTTTTTTGGTAGGCTAATGAGCTTTTAAAATGAAAAATGCTAAATTAGGAAATCATCCCACCTTTCATTAAAAGATCATCAAGGCTCAGGCTCCTGCCCTGGTAATTAAAACCTAATATGGAATATTCATGATAGCTGTAATTCCTTCATTACCTTTGCCAATGAGTCTGTGAGTGGCTATTGATATCCAAAGGTTGGCTTCCACTTAATTATTGTGATCTTTCCATTAATACATTTTTTTAATCCCAAAAGCTTGAGCCCTATAACTATTCATGAGTCATTTCCCCTTTATGTGAAATGTAGCCTGAAATGAATTACCTTGAGTTTCATTTTACCAAGGGCTTACTTTAAATGATTACCTGCTGCACAAATAAAATAAGAGAAGCAATGAAGTTCTCATTATTGATAAAAGTTGCATGTGTTTTAGATGCAAATTATATTTAGCCACTCTCCTTGAGGTTTTCTGTAAATTTTGAATGAGCTAGCTAGCATGGGGTAGAACAAAATCACAAAGACTGCATGAAGAAGTAATTAACAGCACACCAATACATTTGAATTGCAAGGTCTTTTTTTAAATTGTTTACAGTGGTTTCATCATTGCACTTCTGTTATTAAGTGTTCATGTGCTTAGGTATATAACCAGGTAATAGTATTCTTGAAAGCAGTTTCTAAAGTATCTCAGTATTTTGAACTCCTTTGAGTGTCCAAAACCTAGTATGAACTCAAAACCAGTTCTTTCTAAAAGAAAGTTTAAGGGAATGGGAAGATAAAACAGGTTAGGATAGGTAGGTTAGGACAAAAGATGTTGCAAGAAAAAAAGAATGCTCAGGAGCATTTAAAAGATTACATGGGAATTAAACAGGAGGATTTACTGGAATATCCACTTTAAATTTCTGAATAAGCATAACAGGGGATATAGGGCCACATACTTTGTAGCCATGAGTAAATAATGCATTTCAAAGTTAAGTATGCATGTATTTTTTTTTTACCTCACTTGCTTTTACTGGCTGCCAGATGTACCAATATCTGGTAATAAATGATGTTTACAGGATAAATTGTCAAATGTTAGTTGGTGGCAAAAAGGGGAGGCTTTCCATTGCATCCAAAAGTGTTGTTGTTTTAAAAAACAACAACAACTACAACAGAGGAAACAATGTGTCCTACAGGATGCTATATAGTTATTCTAACAATATTAAAATCAAAGTTCTTTTGGGGCCAAGCCCACTGTGCATGATGGATGAAGGTGATGTTCTAAAGATTTTATTCTTTGTCATTTCTTATTCCACAAATATTTTATGACACTTGAATTTAATGGCAGCAAGAATTAACCATCTTGCTTAGACTTCCTGGAACTGATGATGTCTGGCAGACAGTAAAATAAGAATAAAATTAAGGAAAATAAGACCTAGATTTTCAGATTCTCTTAGACTGTGTAGTACCATCTAAAGTCTCTTCCAAAGGATGGAATTAAATCTCCTTGACGATGTACAAGATGATGAGAGAGTTCTGCTGCCTTTGTGGTTCTTTCTAATTGTCTATGATAACCCTGCAGCAGGCAATTAGTCCAGAGAAATTGGAGAACATGAAATGCCCCATTAATTACTAATAAAGTATGTAGATCTGGTTATAGAACACACAGGGTGGGAGGGCCCCCCCCTTGTCCTTGTTCTCACCTTTTGCTTTGAACACATCATTTCATCTCAGTACTGCTGAGGCACACCAAGACTCCTTATCTGGATTACATAAGTAGCTAAGAAAAAGGTTAGGTTAGAAGAGAAAGGATGATGTAACTGTGGCACAAGAAAAGAAAAGAAAAGAAACCATTTCTATCTCTACCATCATCATCTCTCAAATAGCCATGAAGACTGAGCCAAAACTCCCTATAGTTAAGTGGCCACTGGTTTCTGGTGGCTCCATGCCTGGCTATAATTGCTGTCTCTGACACCTGCTCTATACCTATTTGGCCAGTCTCCAAAATTTAATGAGACTTAATTATGTGCCAGGAGTTGGGCTATGTCTTGAGATTATAGGAGAAAAAAACAATTTAGTGTTTAAGAGCTCCAGATTCAAGCAAACTACTTAAAACTTTGGTCACTATTTGAAGTTGAATACGAGAAAATTAATATATTTTATGTAACCTCATATTTCTTACTTAAAAATATAATAGTATGTAAATTAGCAGAATTCAGGGAGTATTAAATAATGAACAAAAAGTGTTCATAAAAGTGTTATTGATGTTTACTTATTGTCAAATGTTGTTATATTATTGTTTCAACAAGTGTCAACTTTCTGTCAGGCGCTAAACCAAGTGCTGGATTATAAAAATTCATGCATCTGGTCTTTGTGTGGGATGGAGTCCAGGATAACAATGCTTCTCTACAGAATGATTTCTGTCCTGCTGGATTGCACCTGTAGGACCTTCCCTTGGTGACAAGCATCTAGTCCTCAAGGGCCTTCTTGGTGAGATAATTGGTGGGTGTCTGAGCTGAGAGATCCTCCTGGCTAACCAGGGGCCTTTAGTATGTCTACCTTAATGCAGCTTCTAGTATCTAGTATCCGTGCCTGACATATAATAGACTCTCAAAGCCAAGCAGTTAGAACAACACAAGGTGAATATGTTAGGGACTGTTGAGTGTGTTTTTTCCCTCTCCAAAGGGGAGGTTAAAATTATAACACATAACTTTCAGGTACTTGTAGGATGATTCTCATTAAGTGTCCAGACTTATTTGATCACTCCCAATTTTCAGATTTCATGAAGCATCTACTTCTATTAGGGATCATCAGGCATTTAAAACCCAAATCTGCTTTCTTACTTTCCTCCTCTTCATTTTGATTCTTTTTTTTTTTTAAAGATTTTATTTATTTATTTGAGAGAGAGAATGAGAGACAGAGAGCACGAGAGGGAAGAGAGTCAGAGGGAGAAGCAGACCCCCCACTGAGCAGGGAGCCCGATATGGGACTTGATCCCCGGACTCCAGGATCATAACCTGAGCTGAAGGCAGTCGCTTAACCAACTGAGCCACCCAGGTGCCCCATTTTGATTCTTAATAGAAACAAATTCTAAAGGTAAGGACTTTTTGGTTTTCAATTATATTAATTATTTCTGTCACTCAAAGACCCATCTTAAAATAAATGAAGTAAACGTTAATAAAATTGTAGACAGATAGATAGATAAACGGTATAATGAGAGGCTATTAAATTTCCCATGCTTTATACTATCTTCATCTATATGATAAAACAGTGGGAGAATAAAATGGAACCAGTAACAGACCATTTTCTTAATTCTCCTTGGATTCCCATTTAAAGCTGTTCTTTATGTCACATAAAATTCATCACTGGTGATGAGAAACAGTAGAATCTGAAGCAATGAAAATTCTTTGCAATATAAAAGTGCCGTTTCCTCATTTGGAATGACCACCTCTCCCACTAACCAATTTCTATTCCTATTTTAACATTCAGCTCTATTGCTTACCCTCTGTGAATTTGTCCACACCTGTTCTCATTCCCAGTGAATTCACATGGTAGACTCTGTTGTAACAAATTAAGTCCTTAGTTTTGCACTGCCTATAGTTCTTGCTTGGAATCTCCTGGTAACAATTTGTGCTCCCACATAAACTGAACACTATTCAACAGCAGAGACAGTGATGTCACATGATGAGTAAACTGGCTTCAATTAAAGATCAGGCATCCTTGGACTTTCTGAAGAACACTCTATTTTCTTCTTTTTTTTTTTTTTAAGATTTTATTTATTTATTTGACAGAGAAAGACACAGCGAGAGAGGGAACACAAACGGGGAGTGGGAGAGGGAGAAGCAGACTCCCTGCCGAGCAGGGAGCCCGATGTGGGACTCGATCCAGGGACTGCAGGATCATGACCTGAGCCTAAGGCAGTCGCTTAACCAACTGAGCCACCCAGGCGCCCAGAACACTCTATTTTCTATAAATGGCATCTGAATAAGTAGTGTGACCTCATCTATGGGCCACGGTCAGACTAGGCTGAAATCTTTGCAACTAAACTGAAGCTGTTTGTTTCATTGGTGTCCCTACATAGTAACCAAATTAACTAGCCTTAGATTTAAAATGACAAAGATAGGGCCCATGTACGGAAACAACAATAAGGAAAACATAGCCCTTTGGTGATTAGGTAGCCAGGGCGTAAGTGTGCTGGAAGGTGGGGAGGAAGGAGCAGTTGGAGGGGAGAGCAGGTGAGAATTACATCTGGGTGGGAATCATATATGCCTCCCAATCTATGACAAGGACTGTCAACTTTGACTTCCAAGAAGGGTCCAGAGATTCTTGGCAGAGAAGCTTTTTTTTGTGGGAAAGGAAGGAAAATTCTCTATACAGCATGGAGTCCATCACTCAGCTGTTCCTGTCCATCCTGTGCACAGTTCATTTCTAAATCAAATGTAAAATGAAGGTTTTTAAGTGGAAAACAACAATAACACAAAGACAACCAAACAGAAATCTCTGGAACACTTTGGGGCATCAACAGAATTTCTTGAGTGCCACTCTCACGGAGTACGAGCCGAAGAGGGAAGCGGAAGTGTTTCCCTTCTCCAGTAACACACCCAACAGCTGTGGCAGAGACAGAAGACCTGGGGGTTCTTAGAAGAAACGGCAGCACCTGGTGGGCAAGCAATGACTAATTGGGGTCTTATCGTCACCTAGGAATCCCGTGGAGCAATAGCTGTAGGAGCCAGGGGAAAACTGGCTTATTTGTGAGCACGTTATTCATCAACGTGGGGATCCCAGGGATGTTCGGCTGGGGAGGAGAAAGGACTTTCTAGAGGATGGGAAATCAGAGTCAATGAAAGTTGCTTTCCTATTATTACTGTAACCTCACATGCGCTATAGTCTGTTAAAGCATAAATCATCTTCGGTTTCAGGCAAACCTTTAGAACTTTAGAAAAAGAATCAGAGTAAAGAATACAAAACTCTTCTCAGAAGAATAGTTATTTATAACTTTTGAGTATAAAGTCAGTAAGAACTAGATTGACTCAGGCTCTTATTACAGAAATTAACAATTCTTGCAGATATACAAGAAATCATTCAAAGAGGATAATAACTTGCCTGGGACAATTATTTTAAACATTGATATTACTCAGACAATAATTACGGGGTGGGTGATAAATACATTGGGACTTTTGTTTTGTTTTTGTAAGGCAAACGTCTTTTGGACAAGGACAGGGAGCGAAACTAAGAAATGCAAGCACTCCATGGAAAATATTCTTGCTTCTTAAGTGTGAAATTTCAGGCCAGATATAGAAGTATTTCATTTTCCCATTAAACCCAGAAATTGAACTCTTAAGATTTTTAGAAGGAACAAAATTCTAGAATTTTTTCTGAGCAATCACTAAAAAGGGCAGAAGAGAGATGTGAATGAGTTGTCACTGATGCTCCTAGGAAGTGTGCAAGGTTTTCCCTTCTTAAAGGAACCATGTCTTGCCACAAGTATCTGTGGGCAAAAAAACACAACTGAGTGATCTAGAAGCCTATCCCATAACCACATTTTCACCATCATCGGTATCATGAACATTTAATTGAGTACTTAGTATATACCAAGCACTGTACCAAATGATCTACTTATTCGTTTATTTTATTCTCTAAACAACCCAATGAATAAAACAGTTTTAATCCCACTTTCCAGATGAAAACATTCAAACAAATAGCATGTGCAAGTTCATGGATGTGGTAAGAGGCAGAGCTAGGTTCTCAACTCAGATTCTGACCACAGAACCTGTCTTATTAATGAGTGCTTTATCCTGCCTCCTGACAGGTCCTGGCCAGTTAAATCCAAGATATAACCATCTAGGAGGAATAACGAAATTTATTCTTCTTGGTTTTTCTGTCTGGACAAAAGAATCTGCCATTGTTTCTCAAAGAGAGTCATAGCCAAGCTATCTACAAACTTGCTTCAAGTGAGAAAAATTAGTGGTCAGCCAAAACAGTTTTTCTCCATTTCTAAAATGATCAGTTACTTCCATTTAACTGCAAAGGATGCTTCCTCTGGGGGGAGGGGAGGCAGACATTAACCCCTTTCATCTCAGAGTGAAGATGAGTAATCGTGTTTGTTTCAAATGATCTTTTTCATCCTGCTAGTATTTACCAATTTGAAGGACAGTCTCCTATCTTCCTCAATGACAGTCATAATCTCCACTCACCTCACATCCCCAGCTATCACTGTTTCTGAGACTCTAGCAAACATGTCAGTTTGATGAACTGAAGTCACAATTCTACCTCTGGAACAACTTACTTAGATTTTTATTTCTCACAATCTCAAACTCAGAATTACCCTTTTGCAACTTCCTTTCCTCTCTGTCTCCCTCCCTCTGTACATTCTTCCTTCTATCCTTTCTTAGTCCCTTCCTTCTGAAGGGAAATTGTGTGCCAGACACTGATAGAAACTGGGGCTTTGATAAAGAAAGATCCATATTCTTTGCATCAGACGATGTAATAGGAGAGGATCAACACAGCAAAGAAACTGTGTAATGGGAACTCAGAAGGAGTAGATGCAGTGGAATCTTGGTAAACCCATCGGAGGGGCGGGGGGGATACATAGTGTTTACCAATTTCCGGGTTGTGAATATTTCCACCCTAGAAGACCTCAAGCTACCAAAATCACATCATTGAATGGCAAGTTGGAAAGAGATACATATGTTTTGCTCTTATAAGCCTGTGTACGTTACCTCTTGGCTCTAAGAGTTAACCATCTATCAGTGTCAGAGAAAGCTGTCACCTTGGAGTTGGTATTTGATCCATTTCTCATGTCTCCTAAACTCTTAACTCTTCAATCTGTCTTTACATCCTTTTATCCCCACCCCACTTGTGTTTTATGATAAATACATAAGTTCGCTAGTTTAATTTCACTGGTTTAATAATATGACTAGGCTGAACTAGAAAACAAAGATAGATGCATATAGAGGTATGGATATAAATATAGATATATATATTCCCAAGGAGCAAAATTGCTATAAGCATGCCTAAACTACTGTATTGGTGCATGAAATTATAAAACTCGTTTGATATTCATTCATGAGTTCCATATTAATTCACTTTCTTTGTTCTCTCATTGAGCTCTGCCATTCCTTTCATTCTTCTCTTCCTTACCTCCCTGTTTCTTTATAATTTCTGCTCCAAATGCGTTCCACTATTCTGAGCCCTTTATTCTCACAAAACAACTCCCATTCCTTCTCTTCTGGTCTCAAGTTCAAACAACGTGAAGCTCTCCTTTTTGGCCACAAAATGCCATTTCTGTGTCTTTAACGACCTGCTAAACTTTTCATTCATGTTCCTAGTCTTGTTTATTTCTGACTTCTCTGAAATTTTGCTCTGGGATTTGTCAATATTCTCTCTTATATCCTCAAAACTCCTGGCTTTTTATTAGCTATTTCCCCACACCTATAAACAAGCTTGACTTTTTTCTCCTACGTGAGATTTTCTCCAACTGGATATATCCTCAAGCAATACTTTTAGCTTTCTTCCTCCCTTCAGTGTATACTTTTCAGGAGAGTTTTATAGACTATTTTCTTCTCCTTCTCCTTTTAACATTAATCCCTTAGTTACTTTCACTCTAGCCTTTATCCTCACTCCTCTGTGATCACTGATTTCTTGAAGGGTGCAAGGTGTGCCTGAGGAGACATTCTGGAGGCTCTTTTATCAGAGTGCATGTTGATCGGCTCTTTGCACCTGGTTTTCTTGACAAGTGCTCTGTGTGGCCATTTTGCTCTCCTACTTCTCTGACTGCTTTTCACTCTCATTTTGTGGCTTCTTTTCCCATTCCCACTTCATAACCATTTCCTCCTTTAGTTCCTCTTTCTGGCAACTGCATTTACTCCATCATTCTAAGATAGTTAGATGCTCTACAGACTTCTGAATATTTGACATTAGACATTTAACTGAAGGCATTCTAGTGGGTGTGCAGTGCAATCATGTGTTTTCACTGATGACTAATGATGTTGAATACTTTTTCATGCACTTCTTTGCCAATTTTATGTAAGAGTATATAAATATTCCTCTTTGAATTGTCTTTTCAATCTTTTGCCCTTCTCTTACTGCGCAGTTTGTATTTCTTTACAGATGTGTAGGAGTGCTTTACTATATTCTGGATGACAGCCTTTTGACAGATGTATGCCCTCCTTTCCCGTGCCTTGCCTATTCATTTTCATGGTATCTTTTTTTTTTTTATTCTTATGTTAATCCCCATACATTACATCATTAGTTTTAGATGAAGTGTTCCATGATTCATTGTTTGTGCATAACATCCAGTGCTCCATGCAGAATGTGCCCTCCTCAATACCCACCACCAGGCTAACCCATCCTCCCACCCCCCTCCCCTCCAGAACCCTGTTTGTTTTTCAGAGTCCATCGTCTCTCATGGTTCGTCTACCCCTCCGATTTCCCCCGCTTCATTCTTCCCCTCCCGCTACCTTCTTCTTCTTCTTTTTTTTTTTCTTAACATATATTGCATTATTTGTTTCAGAGGTACAGATCTGAGATTCAACAGTCTTGCACAATTCACAGCGCTTACCAGAGCACATACCCTCCCCAGTGTCTATCACCCAGTCACCCCATCCCTCCCACCCCACCCCCCACTCCAACAACACTCAGTTTGTTTCCTGCGATCATGGTATCTTTTGAGAAAGCTGATGTTTTAATGTTTATGAAGTCAAATCTATTTTATTTAAATTTATGATAGTTCTGTCAGTGTCCTATTAAGTAAAGATATTCCATCGCAATATTGTGAAGTTAGTTATAGTATTTCCTGGATGTTTGAAAATGTATTTATATTCATGTCTATGATGAGTCCCATGTTAATTTTTGAAAAAAATGTGAGATAGTAGTTGAGGTTTACTTAATTATTCTGGCACAATAAGTTAAAACGTATTTTCCTTTTTGAATTGTGGTTGGAGGAGGTCATCTAGAGGATGTGACCTCTGGGTGAACTGCCAGCTGCCCCGGGGACAATCAGAGGATCCTCAACCCCTCTCCTGTGTTTGGAATGTTCGCTGTGCCCACTGTTCCCGCAGTGGGGGCTGTTTTCAAGGATACGGCTTTAAGAGATTGAGGTGTTATTGAGATAGCTGGAAGGTACACACAGCTGCACCCCATTAAGGTCTCTGAATTTTTAAGATTCTGGCCTGCACACTGGGAGATCTACTCATCTTGCTGCCAAGAGAAGCCTGGTGAGTAAGTTCCCTTGCATATGAAGGCAGTCACCTACCAGTATGGAGTGGCTGGCCTCTTTTTTCAGTCGCTCCTTACCCTCCATGTATGGGGGCCAGTGGGGCCAGGTTGTGAACCAACAGTTTGATTTTAAAAATCAAACCACAGTGGGTTTATTCCTAGTGTTCCATTGACCTATTTTCCTATCCTTACTAACAAATTAGTTTGTTTATGGTGGCATTACACGAATCTCGAAATTTGGTACTGTAAGTCTCCGAATTTTTGCTTCTTTTTCAAGGTTAATTTTGGAATTCTAGATTTTATAATAAACTTGTCAATTCCTGCAAAAAAAAATGCTTGCTGGGATTTTGAATGAGAGTAAACTTAATCTTGAGATCAAATAGGAGAGAATTGACATCTTAACTATATGGAAGCTTTCATTGCATTAACATGGATTATCTCTTCGTTTATTCCTACCTACTTTAGTTTCTTCATGCAAGGATTCGTTTTTCCTCCCATGTAGAATTCCTGCACATCTTTCACTATAATTATTCCTAAGTATTTTCTGTTGTCTAAGGAGGGGCAAATCATGTATTTCAATTTAATATTCCAATTATTATTGCTAGTCTACAGAGATAAATTTATACTGATTAAGACTTTGTTTCTTGTGACTTACTAAATTCCCTTTTTAAGCTGTGGAATTTTTTTTTTTGTACATTCCTTAAGGTTTACATAACTATTGTCTGAAAAATACATTTTACTTTTTTCTTTCCATTCTGTATTTTTTATATTTATTTATCTTGCTGTAGATAAAACCTTTGTATGATGTTTAAAAGACATGGTGGAGTGAACATCCTTGCTGTATCATCTATCAGAAAAAACCCTTCAATATTTTATTAAATATTATGTTGGGTGTAGGTAATATATATGTGTGCTTTAGGAGATCAAGCAAGTTTCTTTTTATTTCTAGTTTGCTAAGATTTTTTTAAATCATAAATGTGTGTTGACATTGTCAAATGCTTTTCTAATGGTTGTATTTTTATATAGACTTTATTCTGCTAATGCAGTAAACTACATTTACCTAATTACAAATATTAACTGCATTCCTGGTGTAAACTATTTTTTCCATTTTTATATAATGTTCATTTGATATGCTACTATCTTGTTAAGAATTCTGCATTTTGCGTTGGTGGTAGGGTGGTGAGCATAGCTGCCTTCCAAGAATTATGCATCTAAACTTGTGATGTACATCGACTTGTAATTTTATTTTCTTGTACTGTTGTCTGGTTTTCGCAGTAAAGTTACTCGGTTACCTGGCCTCATGAGTTGGAGATGGTTCTGTCTCTTCTACTTTCTGAAATAGTTTATGTAGAATTGGTATTATTTCTCCCATAAATATTTAATACAAAATTTTGGTGAAGCTATCTAGAGTAATTTTAATTGTGGGACACTTTCTGAATATAAACTTGGTTTCTTTAATAATCATTAAGCTGCTCAGATTATGTGTTTTGTGTGTCAGTTTGAAAATTGTTTAGAGGATATAACTGAGTTTTCTAAAATTTTACAATTAACAAAACACAATTTTAAGACGAACAAAATTTGGGCATTTTGCCAATGACTATTTTAAGATGTATTTGTCTAGAAAGCCTTTATTATGTCAGATACATAATAGAACAGAGATGATGCCATATTTCCCAAGGGAAAAGGAAATCTACAAAACTCGAGACTCCCCAGAGTTCCCACAGGTAATCAATCACTTAACATATATTGCATTATTTGTTTCAGAGGTACAGATCTGTGATTCAACAGTCTTGCACAATTCACAGCGCTCACCATAGCATATACCCTCCCCAATGTCTATCACCCAGCCACCCCATCCCTCCCACCCCCACCCACTCCAGCAACCCTCAGTTTGTTTCCTGAGATGAAAAATTCCCCATATCAGTGAGGTCATATAATACATGCCTTTCTCTGATTGGCTTATTATGCTCAGCATAACACCCTCCTGTTCCATCCAAGTCATTGCAAATGGCAGGATCTCATTCCTTTTGATGGCTGCATAATATTCCATTGTGTATATATATATATATATATATATATATATATATATATATATATACCACATCTTCTTTAACCATTCATCTGTCGATGGACATCTTGGCTCTTTCCACAGTTTGGCAATTGTGGACATTGCTGCTATAAACATTGGTGTGCACGTACCCCTTCAGATCCCTACATTTGTATCTTTGGGGTAAATACCCAGTAGTGCAATTGCTGGGTTGTATGATAGCTCTATTTTCAACTTTCTGAGGAACCTCCATAATGTTTTCCAGAGTGGTTGCACAAGCTTGCATTCCCACCAAGAGTGGAGGAGGGTTCCCCTTTCTCCGCATCCCCGCCAATATCTGTCATTTCCTGACTTGTTAATTTTAGCCATTCTGACAGGTGTGAGGTGGTATCTCATAGAGGTTTTGATTTGGATTTCCCTGATGCCAAGCGATGTTGAGCACTTTTCCATGTGTCTGTTGGCCATTTGGATGTCTTCTTTGGACAAATGTCTGTTCATGTCTTCTGCCCATTTCTTGATTGGATCATTTGTTCTTTGGGTGTTGAGTTTGATAAGTTCTTTATACATTTTGGATACGAGCCCCTTATCTGGTAGGTCATTTGCAAATATCTTCTCCCATTCTGTCGGTTGTCTTTTGGTTTTGTTGACTGTTTCTTTTGCTGAGGAAAACTTTTTATCTTGATGAAGTCCTAATAGTTCATTTTTGCCCTTGCTTCCCTTGTCTTTGGCGATGTTTCTAGGAAGAAATTGCTGTGGCTGAGGTTGAAGAGGTTGCTGCCTGTGTTCTCCTTTAGGATTTTGATGGACTCCTGTCTCACATTGAGGTCTTTCAACCATTTGGAGTCTATTTTTGTGTGTGGTGTAAGGAAGTGGTCCAGTTTCATTCTTCTGCATGTGGCTATCCAATTTTCCCAACACCATTTGTTGAAGAGACTGTCTTTGTTCCATTGGACATTCTTTCCTGCTTTGTCAAAGATGAGTTGACCATGGAGTTGAGGGCCTATTTCTGGGCTCTCTATTCTGTTCCATTGATCTATGTGCCTGTTTTTGTGCCAGTACCATACTGTCTTGATGATGACAGCTTTGTAATAGAGCTGGAAGTCTGGAATTGTGATGCCGCCAGCTTTGGTTTGCTTTTTCAACATTCCTCTGGCTCTGCGGGGTCTTTTCTGGTTCCATACAAATTTTAAGATTATTTGTTCCATTTCTTTGAAAAAAGTGGATGGTATTTTGATGGGGATTGCATTGAATGTGTAGATTGCTCTAGGTAGCATTGACATTTTCACAATATTTGTTCTTCCAATCCATGAGCATGGAACGTTTTTCCATTTCTTTGTGTCTTCCTCAATTTATTTCATGAGTATTTTATAGTTTTCTGAGTACAGATCCTTTGTCTCTTTGGTTAGATTTATTCCTAGGTATCTTATGGTTTTGGGGACAATTGTAAATGGGATCGACTCCTTAATTTCTCTTTCTTCTGTCTTGTTGTTGGTGTATAGGAATGCCACTGACTTCTGTGCATTGATTTTATATCCTGCCACTTGACTGAATTCCTGTATGAGTTCTAGAAGTTTTGGGGTGGAGTCTTTTGGGTTTTCCACATAAAGTATCATATCATCTGCAAAGAGTGAGAGTTTGACTTCTTCTTTGCCGATTTGGAGGGCTTTGATTTCTTTTTGTTGTCTGATTGCTGTGGCTAGGACTTCTAATACTAGGTTGAATAGCAGTGGTGATAATGGACATCCCTGCCGTGTTCCTGACCTTAGGGGGGAAGCTCTCAGTTTTTCCCCACTGAGAATGATATTTGCTGTAGGTTTTTCATAGATGGCTTTTATCATATTGAGGTATGTACCCTCTATCCCTATACTCTGAAGAGTTTTGATCAAGAAAGGATGCTGTACTTTGTCAAATGCTTTTTCTGCATCTATTGAGAGGATCATATGGTTCTTGTTCTTTCTTTTGTTAATGTATTGTATCACGTTGATTGATTTGTGGATGTTGAACCAACCTTGCAGCCCAGGGATAAATCCCACTTGGTTGTCGTGAATAATCCTTTTGATGTACTGTTGGATCCTATTGGGTAGTATTTTGGTGATAATTTTTGCACCCATGTTCATCAGGGATATTGGTGTGTAATTCTTTTTGATGGGGTCTTTGTCTGGTTTTGGGATCCAGGTAATGGTGGCCTCATAAAATGAGTTTGGAAGTTTTCCTTCCATTTCTATTTTTTGGAACAGTTTCAGAAGAATAGGTATTAATTCTTCTTGAAATGTTTGGTAGACTTCCCCTGGGAAGCCATCTGGCCCTGGGCTTTTGTTTTTTGGGAGATTTTTGATGACTGCTTCAATTTCCTTAGTGGTTATAGGACTGTTCAGGTTTTCTATTTCTTCCTGGCTCAGTTTTGGTCGTTGATACATCTCTAGGAATGCATCCATTTCTTCCAGATTATCACATTTGCTGGCATATAGATGCTTATAATATGTTCTTATAATTGTTTGTATTTCTTTGGTGTTGGTTGTGATCTCTCCTCTTTCATGATTTTGTTGATTTGGGTCATTTCTCTTCTCTTTTTGAGAAGTCTGGCCAGGGGTTTATCAATCTTGTTAATTCTTTCAAAGAAACAGCTCCTAGTTTCGTTGATCTGTTCTACTGTTCTTTTGGTTTCTATTTCATTGATTTCTGCTCTGATCTTTATTATTTTCTCTTCTCCTGATGGGTTTAGGCTTTATTTGCTATTTTTTCTCTAGCTCCTTTAGGTGTAGGGTTAGGTTGTGTATTTGAGACCTTTCTTGTTTCTTGAGAAAGGCTTGTATCGCTATATACTTGCCTCTTAGGACTGCCTTTGGTGCATCCCAAAGATTTTGAACAGTTGTGTTTTCATTTTCATTGGTTTCCATGTATTTTCTTAATTCTTCTTTAATTTCCTGGTTGACCCATTCATTCTTTTGTAGGATGTTCTTTAGCCTCCATGTATTTGACTTCTTTCTGACTTTCCTCTTGTGGTTGAGTTCTAGTTTCAAAGCATTGTGGTCTGAAAATAGGCAGGGAATAATCCCAATCTTTTGGTACCAGTTGAGACCTGATTTGTGACCTAGGATATGATCGATTCTGGAGAATGTTCCATGGGCACTAGAGAAGAATGTGTATTCCATTGTTTTGGGATGGAATGTTCTGAATATGTCTGTGAGGTCTATTTGGTCCAGTGTGTCATTTAAAGTCTTTATTTCCATGTTGATCTTTTGCTTAGATGATCTGTCCATTTCAGTGAGGGGGTTGTTAAAGTCCCCCACTATTATTGTATTGTTGTCAATGTGTTTCTTTGCTTTGTTATTAATTGCCTTATGTAATTGGCTACTCCCATGTTAGGGGCATAGATATTCACAATTGTTAGATCTTCTTGTTGGATAGACCCTTTAAGTAGGCTATAGTGTCCTTCCTCATCTCTTATTACAGTCTTTGGTTTAAAATCTAATTTGTCTGATATAAGGATTGCCACCCCAGCTTCCTTTTGGTGTCCATTAGCTAGGTACATGGTTTTCCACCCCTTCACTTTCAATTTGGGGGTGTCTTTGGTTCTAAAATGAGTCTCTTGCAGACAGCATATCGATGGGTCTTGTTTTTTTTTATCCAATCTGATAGCCTGTGTCTTTTGATTGGGGCATTTAGCCCATTTACATTCAGGGTAACTATTGAAAGTTATGAATTTAGTGCCATTGTATTGCTTGTAAGATGACTGTTACTGTATATTGTCTGTGTTTCTTTCTGGTCTATGTTGTTTGTAGGTTCTCTCTTTGCTTAGAGGACCCCTTTCAAGATTTCTTGTAGGGCTGGTTTCGTGTTTGCAAATTCCTTTATTTTTTGTTTGACATGGAAGCTTTTTCTCTCTCCTTCTATTTTCAATGACAGCCTAGCTGGATATAGGATTCTTGGCTGCATATTTTTCTTGTTTAGTGCTCTGAATATATCATGCCAGTCCTTTCTGACCTGCCAGGTCTCTGTGGATAGGTCTGTTGCCAGTCCAATGTTTCTACCATTGTAGGTTACATATCTCTTCTCCTGAGCTGCTTTCAGGATTTTCTCTTTGTCTCTGAGACTTTTAAATTTTACTATTAGATGTTGGGGTGTTGACCTATTTTTATTGATTTTGAGAGGGGTTCTCTGTGCTTCCTGGATTTTCATGCCTGTTTCCTTCCCCAAATTAGGGAAGTTGTCTGCTATAATTTGCTCCAATATACCTTCTGCCCCTCTCTCTCTTTCTTTTTCTTCTGGGATCCCTATTATTCTAATGTTGTTTCATCTTATGGTATCGCTTATCTCTCGAATTCTGCTCTCATGATCCAGCAGTTCTTTATCTCTCTTTTTCTCAGCTTCTTTATTTTCCATCATTTGGTCTTCTATATCACTGATTCTCTCTTCTGCCTCATTTATCCTAGCAGTTAGTGCCCCCATTTTTTATTATACCTCATTAATAGCCTTTTTGATTTTGACTTGGTTAGATTTTAGTTCTTTTATTTCTCCAGAGAGGGTTTCTCTAATAACTTCCATGCTTTTTTCAAGCCCAGCTAGTATCTTTAAAATCATGATTCTGAACTCTAGGTCTGACATTGTACTAATGTCCGTATTGAGTAGGTCCCTGGCAGTAGATTCTACCTCTTGTTCTTTTTGTTGAGGTGATTTTTTTTCGTCTTGTCATTTTGTCCAGAGGAGAATAGATGAAAGAGAGAACAAAATGCTAACAGGGTAACAACGTCCCCAGAAAATATACTCTAAACAAAGCAGAAAAGACCTGAAACCAGGGGAAAAGAAAGGGAAAGAAAGAAAAAAGAAAAAGAAAAAGATAAAAACAAACAAAAACAGAACAAAACAAAAAAAACAGAATATGATCAAATATGATCAGGCTGATGCATAGATCAGTGCCACACACTAGATTTTGGGTGTATTTTGGTCTGTTAGAAGATAGTGCCTCCCAAAATTTTAAAGAAAGGAAAACTTTTATGTGTACAGAAATAAGGGTTGATAAGATGAAGGGATGGAGTATGACTGTAAAGATGAAAATTATAAAAAATTTTATAATAGGAATTGATAAGATAGTAAGTTGTTTGAAAAAAGAAAGAAGAGGATTTAAAAAAAAAAAGGAAAAAAAGGGAGAGAATGTGATCAGGCAGGAGACTAGAACAAGCCATACACTAGAGATTTAGAGTATATTTTGATCTGTTAGAAGAAACTGTATCTCAAAATTTTAAAGAGAAAACAACTTATATATATATATGCCAAAAGTAAGGGTAACTACTATGAAGGGATAGAATATGACTCTAAAAATTAAAATGTTTTTTAAAAAAAGGGATTGATAAGATGTTGGTTGAAAAAGGGAAAAAGAAAAATTAAAGAAAAAAAAGACAGTTAAAAAAAATTAACTTTGAAAGCCTAAAGAATCACGGTAAAAAAAAGCCATGGATTCTATGTGCAGTATTCCCCTAGCGCTGGAGTTCTGCCGTTCTCATTGATCGGTAAACTTGGTCTTGGCCCCTGTTCTTGCTGATCTTCTGGGGGAGGGGCCTGTTGCCGTGGTTCCCAAATGTCTTTGCCGGAGGCAGAATTGCCCCGCCCTTGCCCAGTCTGGGCTAAGTAATCCACTCATGTTTGCTCTCGGGAGCTTTTGTTCCCTGCAAGCTTTCTGTACAGCTTTGGAGGCTGAGAGTGAAAATGGCGGCCTCCCAATCTCCACCTCGGAGGACCCGAGAACTCGGGGCCCCACTCCTCAGTGAGCCCCCAGAGAAAAGCAGTCACTCCCATCTCCCCGGTCTCCAGCCGCACTCCGTTCTCCCCCGGCCTGTGAGTGCGCGTTTCTATCTCTGGCACCCGACCCTGTGTGGAGTCTCCAAACCCAGGAGATCCCTGCGGTGCGCTCCCGCGCTGCTCCTCCCAGGGGAGAAAGGGGAGTCTCCCTGGATCTGCCGCTTGTTGGGTCCCTGCTGGAGGAGCAGTGGCCCGACTGTGCCGTGGATCACAGTTTATGGCAACCCTGAGCTGAGAGCCCGCACCTCGGCTCCGTCTCTGCAGCGGCTTCTCTGCTCCAATACCTGGGAGCTCTGCTGCACTCAGGCACCCCTGTCTTTCTGTGACCCCGAGGGTTCTGAGAGCACACTGTCCCGCGAGGGTTCCACACCCCGCTTAGCCACTGGAGTGATGTCCCTCAGCGGAGCCGACTTCTAAAAGTTCCAATTTTGTGCTCCACTGCTCTATCACTTGCCAGAAGTGGCCCATGGAGGCCCCCTCCCCCGCCATCTATCCTCCTGAATATCACCTCAGATTCACTTCTCCGCACGTCCTACCTTCAGAAAGTGGTCACTTTTCTGTTCAGAGAGTTGTTGCTATTCTTTTCTTTATTCTCCTGTTGAGTTCGTAGGTGTTCAGAATGGTTTGATCCCTATCCAGCTGAATTCCTGGGACCAGAGGAAATCCAGGTCTCCTACTCCTCCACCATCTTGCTCTGCTGATCCTTGTTGGTGAGTGTTTTATAGGATTTTCCTTACATTTAAAATTCAGTCCATCTGGTGTTTATTTTGGTCTTCTAAGCCTTACTGCAGAGGAATTTATCTTTTCATTCCCATTATTAAGTTCAGAACTTAGTAGCTAATGAAGTAGAACTTGATATGTATGAAGTTGGGCACTTTCTTTAAAACTAGCAGTTGTGTTTCTCCTATATGTTAGGAGGGCACTCATTTCCAGTTCTTAGTGCACTACAGTTAGAGACTGTGCATATTTCTATAGTACAAGATAAAGGAAGCACCTTTCTACAGGGTGGGCTGGAAAACAATCAGAGGAGAGAACGAGAGAAAAATATTTGGGCTAATGAGGGAATAATAGAAAGTTTATTTTCAGAAGTGCTCTTGGAGCTTCACACTGCTCTTATAAAATGTTCAGAGCCCAAACAAGTACCATAAATTGATTTGAATCTCATCATTATGAAACTGTCGGCAAATCAAGAATGTTGAAGGTTTTTTAGGACACTGACCTGGAATCTTCAAAGTATTCAATATTATGAGAAATGTGGAATGCTGGGCAGTCTAGTCTAGATTGCAAAGACTAAAAGGACATAATAGGCAAATTAAATGTGTGAATTTTTACTGGATCTTTTGAAAAAACAAATATGGTTTTTTAGACAACTGGAGATGGAAAATGTTTGGAAAATTACAGGATAGAGTTGAATTAATGTTGATCTTTTCATGTATGGTAGTTGTGTTGTAGTTTTGTAAGGGAATATCCTTGACATTGAGAGATGGATTCTGCAGTATTCTTGTTCTTGAGATGCACATTTGGAAGTGTTGCTATGGATGCACCCTATTGTTGAATGGTTTAGTACCTGAAGCATGTGTGCAGGGAGAGAAATGGAGCAGTTAGTAAATATGGGGGTGTGTATTGTAATCTCTAACTTTTTTTTATTGGTCTAAAAAGTTTCTGATACATACTTGGATATACATAGAATACATACATGCATACACATAGGGATAATACCACTAGGCTGTTATCCTAGGCTTGTCATGAGCAGTAAATGTGCTGGTTCATGTAAAGAGCTTACTAGTATGTTTGATAAATTACTAATATTTAATATATGTTAGTAAATATTAACACAGAACTTTGGTACAAGAATACTGAGAATAAATTTTCTAATGGCTCATGACGATGATGATGATGATGATGATGATGATGATTTAGTCCAAAACTCCATGTAATGCCAGTATCTTTCTAAAGCAATCCTGGCATATGGTTTCTTCACTTATGTTTGAAAGCCTCCAATAAAAGTACCTTATTATTTTTTTCATTGTTATCCTTGCATAAACACATTCTTCATGACATTTTAAATCCCTTTTCTTTCATGAGGTTTATCAAAAGCATTCTTCTCAATTGGGATGATATTTTCCTTCTGAAGTCTACAAACTAACTTATTGCTTAAATGACTGATCTGGGCATTTAGATGTGCATTGTATCTCTTGTTCTCCCTGCCTCTTAACACTGTAAAATAGTTCACAGCATTCAGTTCACTACCCATTTGTAGTATTAATTCAAATACAATTTTAGAGCATACAGAGAAATGCAGCTTAAGAGGAATAATCTATACTATGTCGGGTGTTGCCCTTTAAGATTTTGCCCAACTGTGAATGTAGAGTTTTCCTGAAAAGTCTGAAATCTAAAGTGAGAAAAATCATGACTTTAAAGATCCCTCTGATTGCACTCTACAACCCACAGTACAAAGAAGCACTGTATTTTTCTCTGTACTTTGAATTCTAATATTCCCTGCCTACTTCCTAAGTACACAGATATTTTCTGTAATAAAAATTGGCCCCAGAATAGGATTAATGTAGATGAGATTCCCTCAAACACAATACCAATCATGATCCCTTCAATTTAAGTTTCTACTTCCATGGGATTTGCAGGGAAAGAAATTTAATTTTTTCTGGAGACAAATGTATTAATATTTAATAAAAACAAAGTCAGGTGACAGTGTTATTTAAAAAATAAGAAATGTACATAACATCCTTCTATATTTGAATAAGACAACTGAACTGAGCAGCATTAACTCCTAGACATAAAATGAGATGTGGGTGGGAAGAAAATTCAGGCAGGAAAAAATGCTTATCAAGCTAAAGTCCTGAATGGAATTGTATTATGGAAATAAATCACAGATTTATTCTCAAAAACGTTGTCCTTTCAGGGCGCCTGGGTGGCTCAGTTGGTTAAGCAACTGCCTTCAGCTCAGGTCATGATCCTGGAGTCCCGGGATCGAGTCCCGCATCGGGCTCCCTGCTCGGCGGGTAGTCTGCTTCTCCCTCTGATCCTCCCCCTCTCATGCTCTCTGTCTCCCATTCTCTCTCTCAGATAAATAAATAAAAAATCTTTAAAAAAACAAAACAAAACAAAACAAAAAAACGTTGTCCTTTCAGATATTGGTGGGTATGGATGTTATTACCGATGGTCTAGGAAATTGGCAACTGTGTTTAGTATGAGTGACCCACACCATAACTCAAATAAAGGCTGTGAAATATATAGTGGACCCTTAACTTTTTTCCATCTCCACTCCTTTACATTCTGACTCCTCTCCTGTTCTGTATGGTTTACTTTTAGGCGGTTTCAAGTTGGGCTTGGCCACTCTAAACCCTTGCTATAGTACTAAATTCAGAAGCTGGCACACGGGACAAGGTAGTACATCCAGATTTGTCTCTGAGACTCGTGTCAGTCAGGCAGTTGTATTAATTAGGATAGGCTGCAGCAACAAATTGAACCTGACATTTCAGAAGCTTAGCAAAATAAAGACATAGTTACAGGGCAAGGAAAGTCCAATTTGGTCTGGGCCACACTCTTGCTTGAGACATCACCATATGAAACATGTGGTCTCTTAGGTCAGGGCACAAGGGGGAAGGAAAGCTTTGAGACACAGAAAAAATATTTCTAAGAGCCACACCTGAATAGACTGAGACCATTTTCTCCCACAACTCATTGGCCAGAACTCAGTCACATGGCCCCAGTAATGTGAAAATAAGGCTAGACAATGAGTCTTTCTGTCTGTATAGGAGGAAGTGAGATGCTAAAAATGACTTTCTTTCAGTGCTCTTTCCACAGAGGTTAATAGTCTCATAAAATATGAGCCTGGGTAACCAGTGTTCATTTTTTCCCACCCAATATGGGGAAAAAAAAAAGCCCTTCATAAGTATAAAAGCAGACAGGGACGCATTGTCCTGATTATATCATTTGAATCTTACATATAACTTGGTAAGTGCCTCCTCTTTTTTCTAAATATAGTTTCTAAGTACAGTTTGGATTTCTCCTTCTTATAACCAAGAGTCATCACTGATTTAAAGCTTTTAGACTATTTAGCTTAATGCTTCCTAACTTTATTAATCAATCCATAGGAAATAATTTATTAATTAAAAATCGTATCCTTAACACTATAGTGCACCTGGTAAACTTCGACTTATCTGTCAAGCTTTGTTCTACTGTCACTTGCTCAATGAAGTGTCTTCATCACATTCTGTGATGATCACAGCTCCATTAATTCACATACTTCTCATGGGCAGCATGGCATGGAAGATAAAAGCGTAGGCACTGAAGTTAGACTCCCTGATGTAGATGCTGCTCCTTCCAATCGTCAGCTTTGAAGCATTGACATTGTGTTTAATCTCTGTGTGCCTCAGATTCCCCGGCTGTAAAATGGGTATAATATAAAATTACTATAAGGAACAAAGAAGTTAATATACAGAAAGATGTGCAGTAGTGACACACTTCAGGCTTCAATAAATGTTAGATATTTTATTACTCTCATTTTATTTTACTTTTATTAGGCTGTGAACTCCTTAAGAACAAAGATAGTGCTTATTAACTGATTGTTTCAATGGTGCTCAGAACATGCTTAGTACCTAGTGAATACTCAATGAACTTTAGTTGAAAGGATTGTACTAAAAGTAACTATTCAGTAATAATTATAACAACTAGCATTATTAAGCCCTTACTGTGTGCCAAACGTGGTCTAAGTGCTGTGCATGTACCAAATCATAATTAATAAATAGAGGAAGTAGTATATCACTCATGGTAAATAGCTTGCTATTGTAATTTAATAAAAAAAATTCCAAAAGTTTAAAAGTATAAGACTTTATGTATCATTGGCACAAAAATTATACTTTGATGTTGCTGATTGGTGAGGACTCCTAAGTAGCACTTCTAACAGTACTAACTGAGGGCTCTAGGCTTTGAACTTGGTACTCCACATCCTTAACAAGGGCTTCCCAGATCACTGTGGAAGGGAAGAGATTAAATAATTATAAAGAGGATTTTCTTTTATTTTTGAACTAAGACCAGCCTAGAAATGTCTATTACTTCCACACCCATTCCATCATTCTATTGACCAACACTTGTCATAAATTGTACCATAATGAAAAAAATAAAGCAAGTTTCCTTTGTGATTATTAGTAAAATTAAATCATTTGATAAAATAGGAAATTTTAAATATCTACTTGGGGGGAGGCAAGATTAACATTCAAACAAAAGAAAAATAAAGACTACTATCATTGGAGAAAGTTTCATTTAAGAACTTGAATGTGCCCGGCAGGATGAGAAGATGTTGGATTGGTGGGAAAAAGGGAAAGGCATTCCAGATGAGGTGCAGGGTACAACTAAAAGTGTAGAGGAAGAGTTAATGGGAAAACTTGCTGTTCAATGGCTGAGAGCCAGGGAAAACCCAGACTCAGCACAAGGAGACCCAGCAACAAACACAGCAAGTGGTCTTCACAACCGTATAGCGATTGACACATGCATCCTTCTTTCTAGAGAACACTTTGACAAAGAACTAAGCATATTGCTAGGTGCAGGTTGAAATGGACTCCATTGCACCTGGTTTTCAGATAAACAGATTCTTCATATCTGAATCCATTCTTTTTTTTTTTTTTCCCGAATTACTATATTCTACACAAGATGGTCTACTAGTCCAGTTTAGGATGATGTTGTTGGCAATATTTTCTGGTAATTTTAACCTCATTGCACCAATTCTTTTTATTTATTTATTTATTTTTATTTTATTATGTTACTTAGTCACCATACAATACATCATTAGTTTTTGATGTAGTGATCCACGATTCATTGTTTTCATATAACACCCAGTGCTGGATGCAGTACGTGCCCTCCTTAATACCCATCACCAGGCTAATCCATCTCCCCACCCCTCTCCCCTTTAAAACCCTCAGATTGTTTCTCAGAGTCCATAGTCTCTCATGGTTCATCTCTCCCTCCAATTCCCCCCCTTCATTTTTCCCTTCCTTCTCCTAGTGTCCTCCATGCTATTCCTTATGTTCCACAAATAAGTGAAATCATATGATAATTGACTTTCTCTGCTTGACTTATTTCACTTAGCATAATCTCCTCCAGTCCCATCCATGTTGAAGTAAAAGTTGGGTATTCATCCTTTCTGATGGCTGAGTAATATTCCATTGTATATATGGACCACATCTTCTTTATCCATTCATCTGTTGAAGGGCATCTTGGCTCTTTCCACAGTTTGGCTATTGCAGACATTGCTGCTATGAACATTGGGGTGCATATGGCCCTTCTTTTCACTACATCTGTGTCTTTGGGGTAAATGCCCAGGAGTGTAATTCCTGGGTCATAGGGTAGCTCTATTTTTAATTTTTTGAGGCACCTCAACATTGTTTTCCAAAGTGGCTGTACCAACTTGCATTCCCACCAACAGTGTAAGAAGATTCCCCTTTCTCCAATTCTGACTCCTGGTTGTTTTCACATAGTTTAGTGTTGCTTCCTCACCTAGACTAAACTCCATTTGAGAATAGAGACATGAGTCATTCCACAGTCCTAAGCACAGGCAGTAAGCACAGTCATTTAAATAATTCTTCTTTATCTCCTGATTCACTAGATATTTTTATGGATACCTGGCACCACAGTTCTTTCTTACTCTCTATACACAGGCTTCTGAACAGAAATAACAACATAACCCCCAAATCTTATCTACCTATCTACCCATCTATCTCTCTCTATATTTTTCCTTTTTTTTTTTTTTTTATCTTTTCTACTGGTAAAGTAGCAAAAGGCTAAGTTGTGACATTTCAAGTTATGAACCTGTCTTGGTCCCTGTAATCCATCTTGTGAGATATGGGGCACAGCTGCCCATTAGTAAATGATTGATATTTTCTACTTTGCTCTGTTCATACAGCCATCAGTAACCCACATTCTACTGAGTATGTTGTCTTCTTATGTTATTTGTTCACTCTTCTGCCACATTTGGAGTTTGGGTGCCATGTTAGCTTGTGTGGGTGTCCAAGCTTAGCTTAAAATTCTAGTGCTTTTTCTCTTCAAGTTCTAAGGCATTTGGGAGAAATATAATAGCTTCTTAGGATTGCATCTGCCAAGTAGGGGATTAAATAAGCAAAGAAATAGAAATGACATATCATGCAAAACCCAATTCAGGTCCAGTTAAGGTGTCTTCAAAAAGCATCTTTTAAAAATAAATTTCTAATCCATGTTACATTTGTATCTTTAAGTGGTTATGGAGATGAATGGATTGCTCTATGTGAGGAAATAATTTGCATGGACTAAGTTTCACTCTAAATCTGAAATATGTTTTCTCTGAGGCTCAAAATACATTGGTTCACAATATTCTGCTCTTCAAAAGTTACATCTTTAGGCTTCTGGATAAAAAAATCAAGATCTGTAGTTCCTCTGGTGAGTCAATAAGGTCTGACTGAGGGCATATGAATTTATCTGAGGGACCTAGTGTTGAAAGTTTATGATGTAGACTAGGGGTGTATTTTATCTTCATTAATGCAGGCAAAAACAGAGTTCCAAGGAGAGGATAACAAATTGGCTAAATGATGCAGCTTTGTTATTTC
The DNA here is from genome assembly GCF_029215605.1 of Mirounga angustirostris. NCBI lineage: Eukaryota > Metazoa > Chordata > Mammalia > Carnivora > Phocidae > Mirounga > Mirounga angustirostris. Next base: position 133,347,556 of record NW_026991714.1, on the reverse strand, counting down.
AAGGAACAAGATCTGACTAGCAGCCTAAGTATATGGGACTAATGAAAAGCCTATAAATGCAGGGGCTCTTGTCGGAAGATATCATTGCACTGATTTTCTTCATTGCATTAGAGTTTAGGTTTGTAGAATTAGGCTAATGAATAAGTCAGTCAGTGGATAAGAAGAAATGGCAAGAAAAGGGCAGGATTAGAATAGAGACTTCAGGAAGGAAAGAAAATGAGTTAGAAGGTTGCTGAAGCCACTCCTCCCCCCACTGTGTTGGGGGCACTGTATACAGTAGTCCCCCATTATCCATCAAGGATACATCCCAAGACCCCCAGTGTATGCTTAAAACCTCAGATGGTACCAAACCCTATATTTGCTATGTTTATCCTATACATACATACACATGGTAAAGTTTAATTTATAAATTAGTCACAGTCAGTGATCAACAATGATAACTAGTAATAAAATAGAATATTTTTAATGGCACACTCTGATAAAAGTTATGTGAGTATGGTCTCTCTCTCTCAAAATACCTCATTGTACTATACTTGCCCTCCTTCTTGTGATGATGTGAATGATAAAATGCCTACATGATGAGATGACGTGAGGTGAATGATGTAGGCATTGTGATGTAGTGTTAGGCTACTATTGACCTTCTGACCATAGGTCAGAAGGAGGATCATCTGCTTCTGGACCATGATTGAGTGTAACTGAAACCCCAGAATGTGGAACCGTGGACAAGGGGGACTACTGTGTTTTCAGCATGTGTAGTTTCCATTAGTCTTCAACTCACAGCCATTTCCTGGTCCAACTCTTTGTAAACAGAGTAGCAGTGTTAGTTTCAATATTAGGTATGTGCAGACATAGCAAGCCCTCACTACCTGGCCAGGAAGGAACATATCAGGGATGCTGAAGCATCAAGTCCTCTACTTTTGTACATCAACTGTGTAAAACTCAGAATTCAAGGCTGAGAATCAGTGATGAGGATGCTCACTGATTGATAAATCTATAGTTAGATAAATAGATAATGCTACTGCTGATGGCTATGATGGTAGTCAGCATGATAGTGATGATGGGAAATATCATTAACACTCAGATTTTCCTTTTTGTCTCTCAGGCTCTGCTTTAAGGAAGTGTCATAGGAGTTATTTAATCTTCACAATAACACTTTGAAATAAATACTATTATGATGCCACATTTTATAGCAAAGATATTAAGCCAAATAAAGGTTAGTTTGTCTCAATTCACAGAGCTTGTAGATATTGTGGAAAACTTAATAGGAAATTGCAACAGCTGAGATTTCTGAAAAGAAAAATAATACCAACAAGCCTTGCGAATTTCTGTAGTTTCCACCCTTTCCCCCAACAAAGTAGCCCAGATTTTCCCGGTGAATCCTCTTTAGAAGACAGACCATTTCAGACCCATGTCTAACAGGGATGGAGTTCTCAGGAATCCCAGTGTCTAAGGCTACGATGCTCTACCCTGAGAAATTCTGATTTTTTTTCTTGGTGTTATTTATCATTCTGTATACAATTATAAAATTAAGGATTTGGGGAGTTAAAGGATTCTGTCCCCATTTTAACTAAATTAGATGTATATCTAAATCCCAGTATTCATGGATGAGCGACTTAGACCCTGTACCCGACTATCTTGTTCCATTTTAATTTATTTGATGGCTCCATAGTAAAGACTGCATCTAGGCATTCAGAGAAGTTATAAGGTTTATGCTTTATACGTGGTTGCTGTTCTTCCAAGACCACAGGAAACAGACTGTCTCTCTGTCTCAAATAAATAAAATCTTTTTAAAAAATCCCTAGTTTGTTTCTTTTAATATTTTATTTATTTGAGAGACAGACAGACAGAGCAGGAGCAGAGGGGAGGGGCAGAGGGAGAGGGAGAAGCAGGCTCCCTGCTGAGGAGGGAGCCCCACAGGGGGCTGGATCCCAGGATCCCCGGATCCTGACCTGAGCTGAAGACAGAAGCTTAAGGGACTGAGCCACCCAGGCGCCCCTCCCAGTTTATTTCGTAAGACGAGTAATGAGGATGAATCTATGGCAAAACTGAAAGGGAGCCAGAGTGAAAGTTTAGGAGAGGACATCTAGTGAGCAGGTGGGGGGCAGCAGGTTTGGGATGAGCTCTGAGGTGTTCATTTCCAGAATTTTAGATCCACACCACCTTGATTACTTGCATCCACAGATAGCTGTCTTTTGCTTGCTGTTGACATGTCTCTAAAAGCCAGAATAGTTTGGTAATGTTGGTGTAGGCTATCGATTTTTAATATTGAGTTTGGAAAAAAAAAAAAAAAGCTTAAGTATCCAGTGTGGGGACCATCAGAATGAGCATGATGCTTCTTTGAGATTTTCTGGATCTGAATAAGCCAGCTTCAGGGGCAGTCTCTGCCTCTAGGACAGATGCTTGGGGCAATTCTTGTGTGAAAGAAGAAGAAAATAAGATTTGCTAGAGATGTGTAGGGCTGAATATTCTAAATGCAGGGCCAGAGTGAAGAAATGAGCAGGAGAAGAAGTTGTTGGAAGAGCAGCTACTGGAATCCTGCTGGTCACTTTTCCAGGTCAAATCTATTAAAGTGTTGTCATGTACATACATATAGATCCCAAGCTTACACTTTTCTCTCTTGAAATTTTCATAAGTTTTCCTAGCCAGAGTAAGCCTAACTAGATCATGGTAACCATGTAGAACAAGGGATGAAATTTTGGTTTCATTCTGAATGTGAGGGGTGGCCACTGGAAGAAATTTCATTTAAAGATCACCCAGCCAGAAAGACAAGTATCATATGATCTCACTGATATGAGGAATTTGAGAAACAAGACAGAGGATCATAGGGGAAGGGAGGGAAAAATGAAACAAGACAAAACCAGAGAGGGAGACAAACCATAAGAAACTCCTAATCTCAGGAAACAAACTGAGGGTTGCCGGAGTGGTGGGGGGTAGGAGGGATGGGGTGGCTGGGTGATGGACATTGGGGAGGGTAAGTACCATGGTGAGCGCTGTGAATTGTGTAAGACTGATGAATCACAGACCTGTACCCCTGAAACAAATAATACATTGAATGTTAATAAAAAAAAAAAATTACCTGGCTGTTGTGTGGAGAATGGACTTCGTGAACATGAATGGAAGCGGGAAGACCAGTCACATAGCTATGTCAGTGGCCTTGGGGGCTGTACCCAGCCAACCACAGCAGACGACTGTGGATGGGATTAGTGTGTCTGAGTGACTCTGACCCTGTGGTCAGAGTGTCAGATATGGTGTCACTTCCCCAGGCTGTGTTAATTAAGCATCCCCTTTCCTAATTATCTTGGAGCAGTTATTTTCTCTGTGAAAAAATTTTGGGGGAGAACACCTCTTTTCTTTTTTCTTATGCAGAGAGGAATCTGAGAGTCAAAAGTTCTTGTGTTTATGGCTAGAGAGACATTAAAAATCTTTCAGCTATAAAAATAATTACCCAAAAATCAATGGCATGAAAATGCTGGCTGGTTCTTATAAATGTGTTTTAAGTCATGTAAATCATGGTAAAGGTTGCAATTAGAGATGAATTTTCCCCCCCTGGGAAGGCTACATGCAGTTTTCAGCTGTAGAAATTTCCTTTATCTCTTGAGCTCTAGGCAGCCGTCCCTGCAAACTGTAATCTGTTTGCCTATATTACATGTGATAATTGTTGCCGAGGTCAATGTCTTCAGAGATATAAAATGTAGGAAGGGGCGCCTGGGTGGCTCAGTTGGTTAGGCGACTGCCTTCGGCTCAGGTCATGATCCTGGAGTCCCGGGATCAAGTCCCGCATCGGGCTCCCTGCTGAGCAGGGGGTCTGCTTCTCTGTCTCTCATTCTCTCTCTCTCAAATAAATAAATAAAATCTTTAAAAAAAATTGTATTAAAAAAAATGTAGGAAGAATGGTCTCCTGTGCCTGATATGTGTCTTCTGTTAGGAATATTAGGCTGAAATAGTTTAATAGCAGATATTACAGAACTAATTCTGAATCTCCTTTCTGATGGCTAGAAAATTGGTAACTCTCATCCACTGAAAATTATTTTCTAACATAATTTTTTTCTCCAACCGTGCTATAAGGCTTTTAAGATTATTTTAAGAAGCATCTTTGTAGCTACACTTATCATGGGATGTGAAAGAACTAAGTTTTAACTTTTTTTTTTTTTTTTTTGTGGATGTCATCTTGGTCCTTCTTTATTATAAGCCTTTGGGTTATATCTTATTTGTGAAGTAAACTCTAAAGCAACTTTGAACAACTTCGAAGAACTCTTCAGTTTTCAGGTGGAGAAAGGCCTTTTCCACATTCTTATTTTACAGGCTTCTGATGTGTCTATCTGCAAGGGTGGTAATTTGTGAACATGACTTCAGTCATTAATAAACTGGACATCCATGTACCAGACACTGTGTTAAGTTCTAGGCATCCAATAGCCAACAAAACTGAGAGGATTCTTGCTCACAAGGAGCCTTCAATCTAGTGTGAACAAAAGTTCCTTCATCCAAGCTCCCTCATGCTGCTGAGCTCCTGATAAGATATAGGGAAGATGCCAGGCTTCACATTTAAGAGTCTTTATTTTGAAGGTGAAAGCCTGATATTTCCTCTGTGGCTTTATGCTTGCATATATGTTGTCTGTGGGTCTGGTATCCAGTTTGTATCCATGACACATTGGCATCTAAATGGTTTTTAAAGTTTACTAGAAATGTGGCCCATAGACTTTGACTTTGAGTTAGTTCCTACTCTGTCTGTTTCAGGCACTTTAATGTGTGTGCATGTATTGTGTGTGTGTGTGTGTGTTTGACTGTACCTTTTGTGCCTTTGGAGTGTCCCCTAAAAGCAGATTAGTATGATCTCTGCACAAATGAGAGTATTGAGACTGAGAAAATAACTTGTTCCTGGCCAAGCAACAGGCAAGTGGTGGAGCAGAATTCAAGATCAGGATTGTCTTCTTCAACAACCCATTCCCCCGTCAGCGCCCCCACTCTACTTCATCGTGGATTTTTTGGCTTCTGCTTCTTTCAGCCCTTTCCCCTTATCCTAGTGGAACAGGGCAGCTTTCATCCACTTCTTAAATAAAAAATTATACTTCTGATGACTTCAGTGACTTTCTAGTTTTGTCTTTCTCTTTAAGGAAAAAAATCAAATGGAAAATTAATTAAAGCTCAATATTCAACTTAGATTGCGTTTGTGGACTTTTTTTGGTGTAGATAATACTTTAAGCTATAGAACTAAAGTGCACCAGCCCCCAAACTGAGAATCTAAACATAGTGTTATGGACTCAATTGTGTTCACCCATAATTCATATGTTGAAACCCTAATTTCCAGTGTGACTGTAGTTGGAGATAGGGACTTTAAAGAGAAAATTAAGGTTAAATGAAATCATAAGGGTGGGGTCCTAATCCAAAAGGACTCATGTCCTTTAAGGAGAAGAGAAACCATGGATGCCCATGCATGGAGAAAAAGTCATGTGACGATGCAGCAAGAAGAAGGTTCTGTGCAAGCCAAGGAGAGAGGCCTCAGGAAACACCAACCCTGCTGACACCTTGATCTTGGACTTCCAATGCTTCTGAACTATGAGAAAAGAAATTTCTGTTGTTTAAGCCACCCAGTCTGTGGTATTTTGTAATGGCAGCACTAGCAAACTAATACACAATGATAACACTATGAAAAGAAAAAGAAAGAAAGAATAACTGTCACTTGGAGAGAAGGAAAAAATATTTTTTGAAGTACAAAAGGGAGGAAATGAGTGCACAAAATAAGGAAGACAAGATGTCCTTAAAAGACAACCTGATAGCTTCGTAGTTGCTAGTGATAATTTAACTCTCTGACTCACAGCATTTAACCATTTAAACATCCTATCCTATGGGTCACTGAGAGAGTAAAGTTCCTCCCTCAGCTCAAGCTCTCTATGTGGAGTTCAGAACGTGCATGGTCCTGATGTGACTACCAAGAGATTATCACAGCTTAGATATCTGACTTAGGCTTCCTCCCCTGATTGTGTGAGTGAACCCATGATTCTAGAGTGGAAATGATAGCTGAGCTTCCCCCTCTGTGATGAACAGAGGGAACTTCTGGGCTATTCCTTCAGATGTCTGTCCATGCCACATGGACATTATCACACAGAAGAGAGATCTCTCTTTCACTTGGACAGTCATCAGCCAAATCTCCTGGCCAATCTTTTTGAGGTCCTGAGATGCTTTTCTGATGGGTCCGGCCTCTACTAGACACCGTGGAGTCAATGGTTGAAAACCAAAAGGCTTTTCTAGTAGGGTTCATAATGAGGAAGTCGGATAGCTCATTGACCAGAAATCTGTTTTAGCACCTGTGGCCTACCACACAGGTCAGTCATCATCTATTGGTCATTGTAGACCCTACTTTATCTGCTGACACTACTCCTATTAAAGTATTTCTGGTGTCTTCCACCATGTGCCCCAGCAAACTATGCCACCTTATTTCACATACAAAATCTGTGTGATAAAACATTGGTGGTGCAATGTATAAGGCACTCACAGTCTTTGCTTCCTAAACCCCTCAGTTTCTTGATGTGTAAAACTGGGTTAATAATAGCTACCTCTCATTATTGTTACGAGGATTAGAGGAATCAGTATGCTAACGTACTTAGAACAGTGCCTGGTATGTGTAGGTAATCCAATAACTAGGAGCTACTGATACTGTGATTATTCAAAATGGCCATGTAAATGAAGGCTTCTTAGAAGAATGGTATTAACAAGGTACCCAACAAATATGGGTCAGCCTGCAACCACCTCCACTGTTGCCAAGGTGTTATTTTCAGGATGCATACTGCTGTCCTGAGCTACCATATCTAGTCTATCTCCCATTCTACCAGGTAACACTAACTGGTATCCTACTGGAGAAAAATCCTGCTTCTTGTTCCCCATCCCCTGCACCTCTCTGTAAATAGGGACCAGAGCTAAACATGGAGCAATTCTTTTCAATTTGCAATTTTAAGGGAGTGATGGCTCCCCAACAAAACCCCAGATGTTTGTTTCTTTTTTTAAATGTGTTGTTTACCAGAACATGCCTTTACCTTTCCCAGGGAATGCTATAGATATAAATAACCATCTAGGGGAGATATTTTGAGTATACAGGATGTAACCGCAGGAAGAATTCATTCTTTCTTAAAGCAGAACTCTCTATTCATTTCCCCTCTCTGGGGACATAATGAATAATGTGTGAGAGTTCAGGAGTAATTAAGAATAATGGCAGTGTCAACCTTAGGACAAGTGATAAATCTTTGTTTATGATTTAGCAATTTTATTAATGCTTAGTCAAAAGACTACTTCTGGGTTGTAATGAAAGTATGCTAGAGTAATTCTTTAGCCTCAGAAATGGAGAAACAGACTTGCAAAATATGTTCAGAAATTTCCTCCCAGGAGGCTTAAATTAAACTTTGATATTCCATAGATTATTTCATGGCTTGTGAAATTTCAACGTTTTTCTACAATATTTAATTTACTTTTGAATATGCATATGTCCTAGGTACCTAACGTCTCCACTGATGATACAGTCCCCATTTTACATACTCATGGGGAGGTGGGGTGAAGACACTTATACATAAATAATTACCAAAAAATGAGATCAGTACAAAAATAACATTCCATGCAAAATGCTTAGGCAGTGCAAACATTGTGGTACTTGAATCAGTCTTTCTATGAAAGGAGATGATTTGTCCTCATCCCTAGAGATTCTGATTTAATTGTCTTGCTGTGGGACCTAGCTTAGGTATTTGTTTTTTGAGTTCTAGTGATGATGTCTATGTGTAGCCATGGTTGAGAATCATCATCCTAATAGGTATCATTCCTGCTGAGCTTCCTTATTCTTGGCAGTAGCAGCTTTATGATCTCTCTCAGGGAAAAGACAATGGAAAATTCTCGTATTCGGGTTTCAGGATTTCATCATAATAGAACACTAGATGCAATACCCCCACGCTCTGTGTCTGTGCAGAACTGCCCATTTGACAGAGGCAGAGAAGGGGACTAAAAACTAGCCAGATATATTCAGAGATCAGGACTTTATCATTCTGAATCAAGATTTCTCACTCTAGGTTGCTCTCAGTTGGACACTGCTGACCTATAAAATTAAGAAGTATAGAAAATGATGGAGAGAAATAGGTTAGGAAAATGATTCTCAATCTTAGTTGGGTATAAGAATCACCTAGAAGGCTACTTATAGTGCATATTCTGGGGTCCCATCCACAGGGATCTTATTTCAGTATGTGTTCAATAAGGCATAGAAATGTATATTTTTAATAAGCTATTTGGTTGATTTTTGAATAGGAAATCAAAGAACATACCTTGAAAAAAAAAACTTGGGGCTTGAAGAATCTCCAGTGGTGCCAATCACAGGGTTTCCTGGATTTTAGGCATCTCCGAAGAGATAATGAAGAAATGGACAGAGGAAGAGGAGGTTTAGGCATGACTGAAAAGGGACTTTGGATATGTGCAAAAGTACGTGTCGGTTTAGAAATAGTACTTTAGTGTTGGTAAGGACCTCCAAGGTGATTTGGTCCAATCAAATGTATCATTATCAGTTATGACATTACAAATGAACAACCATGTGGCCTTGGCTGACCTTCACACAGGGAGTTTCATACATCCCTGTCCATTTCTGGATGACTCTGGCTGTGTACTTGAGCTGACCATATCCACCAATCTATACTTTCTGACCTTTAGCTTTTTAGCAATATCAACTAAGCCAACCTGTTCCTCCCCATGGCAACTTTCGTATACAGATAATGACCCTCTTGTTGACATCCTGTCAGCTTTCCATTCCCCTTGAACAGTCCTCTTCTTCCAATATTCTTCTTTCAGCAGTTTCCAGACCATTCACCATCATGGTCATAGTGCTTTGAAATCTGTGAGCCTCAGACAGATGATCCCAAGAGATCAGTGTTACCAATGTTTTATACCCACATCTGCTGCCCCCTTCCCCAAGTACAATGAGAGTATTACTTTCTGAGATCATTTTTATTACTTACTGTAGTGCATTTACAGAATACTAGCAAGTGAACCTGAATTTGAGAATGAACAAATGAGTGGTTTTTGTGGGTTCCTTCAAATCATTGACAGACTTGGGAAAGAGTAAACTCCAATAGAAAAAAATTGAATGATCCAGAATCAGATAACCAATTCTAATATGCCTGAAATCCCTCTCAGTTTGGTTTCCCAAGTGTACCTGATCTAGATGTGTTAGGGATCCTGCAGGTGCTTAGAGGCAGAGTGAGCAGAGAAATTGCAAAAGTTGCTTGCAACCATGGGGTTTTGCCTCTACTCCACACCTAAAATCATGACTGGATTGTCATGTTCTGATTCCACAGGACCTGGCTCATCATCAAAGGTGACAAATTTGTCATTTGATGGCAAATACAGTCTACTGGGTTGGCAAAACAGAAAGCATAACCTTCTTGGTGAATCTTTGATTTGCAAAGTTTGTATTTCTACAATAATAGCTTTCTACAATAACTGTGGCAGGATTTTTATATACTGTGCAAACAAGGCTGAAGACTGTTCTTCAGGAGGCTGGAGGGACTTGCAGGAGGGGAATTGGTGAATGTCTGTTTCTTCCCATGGTTTGCACAGGAAGAAAAGATGTTATAGAAGAAAAATTGGAAACATGGATTAACCAGTCAAAAGCCTTCTAAGGGAAAACAAATGGAACTTTCTACTCCTGGTGAGATTTTTATTATGTTGTTCAATCTAAGGTGGCTGACAGTGGAATAGGAGTGGAGTTGTGGGTAGAGGATCACAGAACTAGAAGACTTGGATGATTCCTCCTTTCTGTACCATATGTGTTATCAAACAAGTCTGAACTTGTTTGGTAAGATGGTCAAGTGTATAGTTGCAGTACAAGTATCTGTAATGATGCATCATCCATTTAGCACAGATCTCCACTGCAGATTATCTGCCTATTTCATGCATCATTACCTTCTCACGGCACCCAAGGCCCTTCATGACTCCAAAACATCTTCCTCCAGGGTTGCACCCCACTGGGGACCTCAGGGCACCAAAGCCTTAACTTTTTGTTATGCCCTGAACATGGTAATTTCATTCAGACCTCAGACCATTGATCTTGCTAATTCTTCACTAGGTAGGTTATTACTTCTGATCGTCTTCCATTGAATATTGACTTATTTTGCAGAGCCAACCCTAATGATACAATGTTCCTGAAGCCTTTCCTGAATTTTTAATAACGGCATGACTTATGGAGCTACTATTAGGTAACAGACATTGTGCTGTGTCAGATATATTGTTATTTACCTTAATCCTCATATTCATACCATAAAGTGAAGTACTATTTTTCTTATTTTAGGGATGGGAATGGAACTCTAGACAAGTTTTATTTGTTTAACCCCCCCCCTTTTTTTTAAGATTTATTTATTTTGGAGAGAGAGAGCATGCACGTGAGTGGGGGGAGGGGCACAGGGAGAGAAACTTCAAGCAGACTCCCCACTAAGCATTGAGCCCGACCTGGGGCTCTGTCTCACGACCCATGAGATCATGACTTGAGCCAAAACCAAGAGTTAGATGCTTAACCAGCTGAGCCACCCATGTGCCCCTATTTGTTTATCACTTAATGTCACCAAGTTTATAAGGGATGACTTAGACTTTAAACCTAGATCTGCAGATACAAGAGTCAACACTCCTCATCACTATCCTCTATGACTTTTATTATTACTCCTCCCTCTATTTATACTTCCCCAAAAGGACTTATCCCTCTATTTAGTACTTATTTATACTTTAAATATAATTAGTTGGCTACGGGTCTCTTATCCTTGCTCTGCTATAAGCAGTTCTTTCTCATCTCCCATCTTCTCTCTTTGTTGGAGAAAGATCTGGGTATCCAATAAATATTTATTGAATTCAAAATGAAGGAACAATGGCTAAAACTTTTGCTTCTGGCTATGATGTAGTAGTCTGTATCAGAGTAACTCACGTTAACAGAAATACAAAGGAAGTCATTTAGCTAGAAGAAAAATAATCACAGATGAAAGATGAAGCAAGGTAAAAAAAGGAGCCTGTAAGTGATCTAAATAAATAGAGACTGTTTAAAACAATGGCAATAATGGTTTTTGAGTTTTAATATAGGTTGTAAGTAAGGGTCATAAAATCTTTTCATTGTTGGGGAAGTGGTAAAAGTAATAACTTTTTATATACTCTGACAAGACAAGAAGAAATGTAGAAGTGAATTAAGGAAATGTATAACAGGCAAGCTACTAGAGGGGAAATGGAATGATTTTTAAAATTCATAATTATTTCAAAAGAAGGCAAGACTATGAAAAAATATGTATACTAAGCCCAAACATATTACTAATTAAATAAAAATAGATGAAATTCTCTAATTAAAATAAGAATGATAGAAAAGATTAAAAAAAGAAGAAAATAACTCTCATAGTTAGAAATACCTTTCAATATAAGGTCATGGAAAAGGTGAAAATAAAATGATGTAGAAAGATAAAAGAAACATCAGGGAAATACTAACCAAAAAGAAAGTTCATATTGCATTAATACTATTGAAAAAGGAAATATTTATGATTAGAAATAATTCCAGAGTTAAAGAGAACATTTAATGATGACAAAAGGGTCAGCCCAACAGAAATACCCATTCATCCTAAACTTGTATGCCATTATTAGTAAGTCCAGAAACAATATATAAAATGAATGGTGGTGATTAGATCATAGCATCTGATTTCTCCTTCTGACTTTCAATGATACGATCATTCTTTTCATCAAGCCAATACATATAAAGAACCTAATTCTGAATATTTCACATTCAAGGTGGCTTTTGCAACATTATTATTGCCATTAATATGAATATTTTATGTATATGCATGCATACATAAAAGAATATGCATGTACATCTATATAGAAAACTCTCTGTAGGTAGGTGTGTATGTATAATGCAATCAAATAAGATGCTAAAGTGCATCTTAGCACCTTATAAGGCCAATAAAATGATTCCTGTTTATAAAAGAGCTAAATCAGTTGCCACACCTTAAATATCCTACCTGTGACCCAATGATACACAGGATATACAGGCCTAGGCAATCCCTAGCTTTATATGAGTTTCTTTGGGATTATGACATATAGTAAGTGGCATCTAATAATTGTATACTTTATCTTAATATTATTTTGTTTATTAACTATTAAATAGGCAACACATGCACATTGACTGAAATTCAAAACCACCAAAGTGAATAAAGTGAATAATAGTATGCTTCCCTCCCTGTTTTTTTCCCAGATTAACCTGTCCTTCTCCTTGAAAGCAGTAACTATTGCCTTTCTTACTTATTTTCTGAAAGCATTCTGTGCATTTAACAATATCATTTAGTAATTATATATAAAAAATAATATCACTTAGTAACTAGTATTATAAGGGATATAGGGGTGCCTGGGTGGCTCAGTCAGTTAAGTGTCTGCCTTCCGCTCATGTCATGATCTCAGGTTCCTGGGATCAAGCCCAGCATCGGGCTCTCTGCTCAGTAGGGGAGTCTGCTTCTCTCTCCCTTTGTGCTCACTCGCTCGCTCTCTCTTTCTCTCTCAAATAAATAAATAAAATCTTAAAAAAAACAAGGGATATATGTATGTGTGTATGTCTATTTTTGTGTTGTATAAGCGTGTGTGTATTTTTCTTGTGCTTTTTTTTCTTTACTCAACATTGTTTTACAGCTGACTTTTTTATTGAAACTACCACGAGGAGACCTGTAAAATGTCTCATTCTTTTTCACAGATGCAGAATATTCCACTTTATAGAGATATCATAATTTATTTGACTAGTCTTATATAAACTAATTTGTTCCCCACATTTTATAATTACAATTATGCAATTAATGTCCAAGCACATATATATTACATCTCTCCTACTACAAGGGCATTGGAAACACTTCTGTAAAATACATGCCTGTATTCAGAATTGCTAAATCAAAAACTTTGTTTTTAAGTTTGAGAGCTATAGCCAAATTGTCCTTTATAGAGGCATTCTCAGGTTGATACTCCCATCGGTAATCACTTACGCTCATTGCAGTCCTCAACATAGTGCTGGGAGGGCATCAGACTGGAATGAAGTACAACAGGTAACTGAATGCTTCTGAAAAGGCAAAGTGGCAACACCCACCAACTGTGAGTACAGGTAACCTGAATATGAAGGGATTCTCAACTTAAACACTCCACTAGGATCCTCTTTCCTTGAAGTAAAAATCATATGTGGCAAGAAGTTATTCTTTAAAGCCCCAAGACATCAGTAATAAAAATGTAGTGATTCCTACTTGATATGCAATTCATTGGAACAAGCATTAACAAACAGACACGTTAAGGAATCAAGAATAAATAAACATTTAAAGAAGACACTACTGAAAGTGCACATGAGATTTCCCTGCAGGGAAATGGGTATATGCTGGAAGGAGGCAGGAGGGAAGGGTTGAGGACTCTACTAAATCTCTGCAAGTACATATTGTTTGCTCAACTTTAGCCAACATTCATTCTCTTCTGTTAATTCACAGGTTAGTTCACTGCAAAGCTCCAGAAATAACAAAAACATCTGGATGTATGGAATAGAAATCAAATTTCCCCCATGATAGAAAAAATACCTTAAACTTCTCCTGTGTCCTCCCTCTCTCCCAACTCCCCTCCCTCCCTCTTCTAAGAGTACTATGTACATTCCCCTGGGAAGATGATTTTGTTCACTGCTATCTTCACACAATTTTCATTTAGTTTCCCATATAATTATAGGTTTCTCAGGAAGGTAAAAAAAGGCTGCCTATAAGAAACAGCCTGAATACTCCCAAGGCTGCTTGTGTAATAGATTTTAAAATGTCTAAGTTCTAGGGCTTTTGCCCAGATGGTTCAGACCTGTAGATGCTCTCATGCTTGGAACCCTTCATGGAAAACAGTGCTCCTGGGTGTATTTATTACATTGATCCAGGACCTGCTCCCTAGCTTGGTGTTCAGACCCCAGAGAGGGAGTTCTCAGCAGCAACTTGCAGAAATTTATCCCTTGCAGATAGCCATGGGAAGTGGAGAATAGCACCAAGAATACACTGGTTTAATAATGGAAGGGAGCACAATTTCATTGGGAAAGACTCTGTTCACAGTTTCTTTTTCTTTTCTTTTCTTTCTTTCTTTTTTTTTCTTTTGTGTGTGTGTGTGTGTGTGTGTGTGTTTTCTTAAAAGCCCTATATCATCATTAATTGAAAATATGGTAAATAAGGATGCCTGGGTGGCTCAGTCAGTTAAGTGTCTGCCTTTGGTTCAGGTCATGATCCCAGGGTCCTGGGATCAAGCCCCGTATCGGGCTCCTTGCTCAGTGGGGAGCCTCCTTCTCCCTCTCCCTCTCCCTGCCACTCCCCCTGCTTTACTCTCCCTCTCTCTCTCTGACCAATAAAAGTCTATTAAAAAATATGGTAAATAGAGGAAAGAAAGGGAGATAATCACCCTTACCCAAAGATTAACCACGTTAAACCATTCTGTTATGTGTCTTTTGGTCTTTTCTATGTTTTAAACACAGTTTGCTTAGCATATATTTATAGAGTATCTGCTAAGTGCCTGGCACTAGGCTACATGTAGTTGTGACAATGTTAATTATGGAGGCTGAGATTTTTTGTTGTTGTTGTTTAACTTTACTATGTAAACCTTTCTTGTTATTATGCATTCTTTGTTACAAATGTTAACTATGTTTTAACATAAAGTTATTGTATTGAGAATACTAATAATAATTTTTGTTCACTAAAGTATAGTGTAGTGGTTAAGATGATAGTTCTGTAGAATCAGAATGAATCAAATTCTAGCTCACTCTTGATTAGCAGGGTGAATGTGGGCAAGATGTATAGTTAATCTGGTCTTCAGTTTTTTCTTGGATAAACTAGAGCTAACCTATATACATGATGTCCATAAGGTTGTATCACTTTGAGTTCCTGTGAGCACAAATGACTTTATTCCAGTAGAATGGGTCTTCTACACCACCAGGTGGACCCTGACTGCCTCTTCTACTGGCCGCATCCAAAGTACTGATCAGAGCTGAGGAAAATCATGCAGTGTGGATGATTGGGAACACCACACATTCATTGTCATCACTTGCAAACAAAACTTCACAAGGACTGGCCACTCTTGATCAGATTCTAGTTGAAATGCCCTCAGCTTCCCACCCCTAAACCTCAGACTGCCCCGCACGACATCCGTTCCAGCCGTTCCGTATTGCATCTCTACAGGGCAGGAGCTTACCATCCCTTCCAACACAAGCTGCTTTGTCGGTACTCTGGATCCCAACTTCCTTTCAGCTCTTGAGCAAGTGTCTCCTCCCTGTCCCCGACCTTCAACAGCTGGCTCACTGTCACCTGCATTTCACCAGCGGCGGAGTATGCAAAATCTTCTCCAGTTTTAAAAGCAAAGAAACCAAAGCCAAAGCTACAACCATGACAACTTTCAAGCCCCTATTTCCCTCCAACTGCTGCCAACTCACTTCTTATTCGTAGGTGAACCTCTCCCAAATAAAGAGGCTTCACCACCTTATTTTCCTTTTCCACCATCTACTCCCCACTCGACCCACTTGCATATGTCTTTTACCCTTTCCAGCCCAGTGAAACTGCTTTTGTGAAGGTGAATGATGGCCTTCCTTTTTTATAAAGCCAATGGACACTTCTAGATCCTCATTTGAATTTCTCTCTCTAGAGCATTTGAGACATTTAAACACATCCTCCTTTTAAAAACACTTTTTCCTTGAGTCTATGATACCACAGACTTTTGGCCTTCCTCCTTTCTAGCGGTTCCATTTGAGTCTTATTTCCAACTTTTTTCTACATGCCTTTTAAACGTTATTTTGATTTAAATATTTTCTTATTGATTTATAAGTTTTAGAAGTAGACTAAACTGCGTCCTCTCAAAAGTAGTATGTTGAAGTTTTAAGTCCCTGTACCTCAGAATGGGATTATTTGGAGACAAGAGCATTAAAGAGGTAATTAAGGTAAAGTGAGGTCATAAGGGTAGGACTTAATCCACTATGACTGGTGTTCTTATAAGAAGTGGAAATTTGGACACAGGTTCTTGGGCCTGGAGGAAAGGCCAGCTGAGGACACAGTGATAAAGCGGCCATCTGCCAGACAAGGGGAGAACCCTCAGAAGAAGCCAACCCTGACAACACCGTGATCTTGGACTTCTTGAGGCTAGAACTGTGAGAAAATAAATTTGTTGTTTAAGCCATCCAGGCTGGGGTATTTTATAATGGCAGCCCTAGCACACTAATACACATACACTAAAAGGTAAAAGTCTTGTGTTCAATGTCATGACATTTGCCACATTTATAAGGTGACACGCAGTTACAACCTAGATAAACAGACTATTGTCGGGCGTCTGGGTGGCTCAGTTGGTTAAGCGATTGCCTTCGGCTCAGGTCATGATCCTGGAGACCAGGGATCGAGTCCTGCATTGGGCTCCCTGCTCAGCAGGGAGTCTGCTTCTCCCTCTCCCGCTCCCCCCTCTCGTGTGCTCTCTCTCTCTCTCATTCTCTCTCTCAAATAAATAAAATCTTTAAAAAAAAAAAACAAACAGACTATTGTTGATCTCCCACATGGCTCCACTAAAATAATACCTATCTTGATCTCTATTACCACATATTAGTTTTGTTTTTCAACTCTAGATAGAATCACATTGTGTAATTCTTTTGTATCCTGTTTCTTTGGCTCAAAATCACATCCGTGAGATTCATCCTTGTTATTGCATGGCTGTACAGTGTTCCATGGTGTGAATTCAGTGGAACAATGAATTGTGTTAGTTCATCTCTTTATGGACATCCATACTGTTTCTACTTTTTAATTATAGATAATTACAGAATGGAAGTTCTAGCATATAGCTTTTATGGGACATAGCGATAATTTCTCTTGGGTTCCTATGCATATATTTTATTAAAAATGAGCTCTGCTTTCTCTTGGATAGATATGTAGGAATGAGATCACGGTGTCATAGAATATGTGTATTTCACTGTAGTCTAACTTTTTCAGAAGTGCATGTACTGATTAACACTATACTCATTGTTATGTGAGAGTTCCTATTGTTCCATAACTCACCAGCACAAAGTATTTTCTGTTATTCTAATTTCAGCTCTTCTGGTTGGGAGTACAGTAGTGTCTCTTCGTGATTTTAGTCTGCATTTCCCTGTTAATGTTACTGAGAACATTATATATATATATACATATACATATATACATATACATATATATAGTAAAATGTTTATCACAATAATATTATGCTTACTCATCATCAAAATATCTTCTTTTATGAAGTACCTGCTCAAGTCTTTTTTTTTTTTTTTAAGACTTTATTTATTTCTCAGAGACCGCGAGAGAGAACGCAAGCAGGGGGAGTGGCAGGCAGAGGGAGAAGGAGAAGCAGGCTCCCTGCTGAGCAGGGAGCCAGATTCAGGGCTTGATCCCAGGACCCTGGGATCATGACCTGAGCCAAAGGCAGATGCTTAAACCATCTATTCGTCTTTTATCCACTTACGCTGTGGCTTGTCAGAATATTCTAATAGATTTGTAGGTGTTCTTTTTATATGCTAAATACAAATCTTTTGTTGCATGTGTGTATGTATGTGTGTTTATAATGTATATGTATATATATATACATATACAATATATATACACAAATATATATATGCACACATATATATTGAGTTTTCTGTGTGAAAAATATTTCTTTTTAATTAATAAAATTATTTATCAAATATAATACTTCAGATTTTCTATTTCATCATTTTTTCCATGTTTATAAATTATATTCTGGTGGAAATGACAATTTTATCTCATTTGTAAATTACTTTTTATAATACTTTTAAAATACTACAAGATATTTTCAATGTATGTAAATGTATGATTTTATATTTTACTCATGTGTACTACATGTCTCTTATGATCTTGTTTTGTTTTATTTTAACCTTTCATTTTCTTTCCAAGCTTCAATTTGGGTTATTTCTATTACTTGTCCTTGAATTCAATAATCCTATCTTCTGCTTGTCACGTTTTCTATTAAATCTATGCAGTGGGTTTAGATTTCATTTATTTTGTATTTCAGAGTTAGATAAGGTGAGTGGCATTAACCATCTAGCAATATGGGATTGAGCTGGGTAAGTTTATGGTTTTATGTTTCAGTAAGTGTAGTTCACTTCTGGTTTGTCCCTATTCCTCAAGCAGGGTCTTCCCTGACTTTTCATTCCAATCCTGGTATGTCCCTATTTCCTTATCCCAAAATAAGAATGAAGGATATTCAGCTCTATCCTTCTGAAGTTTTGACCTTTGCCCTTTAGCTCCATTATTTGAGGCTCCTATAGGACAAGTGTCTGATTGAGAAACAAATGTGTATTTGAGGACGTTTTCTCCTTCTGGTATGGCTTTGCCTATGGAGCACTGAAAGATCATAAGAGATTTCCTTTTGTCTTTTAGAAGATGCTTTCTACTCCTCAGGCACATGGAAAAACTGGCTGCTCATTCAAGGCTCTCCAAGTTTTCAACTTCATGCCCTTTTGTGTGCCAAGTTCTTTCTCTCTTTTTTTCCTCCCATTTTATTAAATCTGTGTAAACCAAACTTGATACTCAGTCTATGATCAAACTCTGCAAAGGCTCCAGTCTAGAAAATGATTAGTAATGGCCAATTCAACTTGGATGGGCTTCCTTGTCTCTAGAATTTTCAATTCATTTGCTTCTCACTGTTTACACAGTATTCTGATTTCTTTAAATAAATGTGTATATTTATATATCTTCTCCTGGTTGTTGCAGGGGTACGTGTGCTGTCTGATATACCTACTATATTCTATATGGAAACAGAAGGCATCTCCTAGGATGCTAAAATTTGGGGTCCCTCCTGACATAAGTGTAGGTGCTCTTTTGCTTCTACAATTTTCCTAGGTGATCTCATCTTTATGAGACTTTTCCATTTATTTTGCCAGACCAGATCCAACTTCTGAGCTTCATGTTGTTATATAAAATGACCTCTATAGCATGCTTATATTGGTGTTACAAAGCACCTCAAACTTTACAAGTTAGAACTAACTTTCATATTTCTCACTCCCAACTGGCTCTCTTATATACTTTATTGAATAGTAACATTATCCAGTTGCAGTGTTTCTATCCACTGCTCAGAAGCCTGAGGATCTTCTTTGACTTCTCTCTCCCTTACACCCCTAATCTAGGACACCACACAGTCTTTATTGTTTTACCATTTAAATATTTCTTACCTCCATCCAATTCTCTATATGTATACTGCCTTCCTCCTACTCCTGGCCACCATCATTGCTCACTGCAATTTTTCCTGTAACTTTGTAGTTCTTCCTGCCTCTATGCTTTCTCTTTTCCACCTCATTATTCAAGGGTGACGTGTGTTTGTCTTGTCCATTCTGGCTACTATAACAGAATACTATGGGTGGCTTAAAAACAGTAGAAATTTATTTCTCACAAAAAGATCAAGATGCCAGCAGGTACAGTGTCTGGTCAGAGCCTACTTCCTGGTTCTCATTATATCCTCACAAGGCACAAGAGGTGAAGGATCTCTCCTGGGTCTTTTTTTATAAGGGCAGTAATCTCATTCATGAGAGCTCCACTCCATGATTTAATCACCTGCCAAAGGCCCCACCTTCTAACACCATCACATTGGGAATGAGGTTTCAAGGTATGAATTTTAGAGGGGGTCACAAACAGTCTATAACTGTGTTCTTTTAATACTTCATATTTAATATTTTTCTCTGCTAAAATTTATGATTTTCCATTTTTCATAAGAATATGTCTATATTATTTAATGAAGGCACCAAGACCCACTGATATAGTCTGTATCTATATACCTAGACTTAGTAGCAGTACCTTCTGCTTTACTGTGCTTTATTCTGCTTCAGTCTGAGTGTGTTTGGAGGGTTTTGTTGTTCTTGTTAATCCACTTCTCTCCACTTCAAAGCTTTTCATATATATTGTTACCCTGACTTAAACACTTCCTCCACCCACCCCATATGACCTGGATAACTCCTACTTATTTTTAAGTTCTTAATATAAATGTCATCTTTTTGAAACAGTCTTTCATGAGTCTCTATTCTAATGTTGATATTCTTCTTTCATACATATCAAAGTCCCTTAATATTATTACTTCTAGTAATATATTATTATTACTTCTCTCGTATACTATCAAGAAAGAGTAAATTTTTGTAAGAAAATTTCCAACATAGAAGAGTGAATAGTATTTTTTAAAAGATTTTATTTATTTATTTGAGAGAGAGAGAGAGAGAGCAAGCATGAGTTGGGGGGAGGGGTAGAAGGAGAAGGAGAAGCAGACTCCCCAGTGAGCAGGGAGCCTGATGCAGAGCTCCATCCAGGACCCTTAGATCATGACCTGAGCCAAGGGCAGACTCTTAACGGACTGAGCTACCCAGGTGCCCCAAGAGAATAGTATTAATAACCACCTATATACCACCA
The DNA here is from genome assembly GCF_029215605.1 of Mirounga angustirostris. NCBI lineage: Eukaryota > Metazoa > Chordata > Mammalia > Carnivora > Phocidae > Mirounga > Mirounga angustirostris. The sequence goes on along the minus strand of NW_026991714.1, from coordinate 133,327,121 downwards.
TCATCTTGCTTCAAAAATTACAACTCATGGCCAATTTCATTTCATTTATACCTATAACCACACCTCCCTAGCTCATTATTTTGAAATAAATCCTATAAACATTTCAATGTATATCTTTAAAGGATAAGGGTCTTTTAAAAAAAATGTATCATTTCTCATACCTAAAAATCTATAGTATTTTTTAAAAGATTTTATTTATTTATTAGAGAGCGAGCACAAGTAGGGGGCAGAGGCAGAGAGAGAGAGGGAGAATCAGACTCCCCGCTGAGCATGGAGCCCAATGCAGGGCTGGATCCCAGAACCCCAAGATCATGACCTGAGCTGAAGCAGATGCTTAACCAACTGAGCCACCCAGGCATCCCAAAAACCTATAGTATTTTCCATAATTTTTATAGTATTGTAAAATACCTAGTAATTGTTTCTATGTCTCTGCCCCTCTTCCCACCCCAGTTTGTTTCTTTGAATTAGGATTCAAATCAAGAACCAGATTGGGTGCCTGGGTGGCTCACTCGGTTGAGTGTCTGACTCTTGGTTTTGGCACAGGTCATGATCTCAGAGTCATGAGATTGAGCACCACATCCATTGGACTCCCCACTCCTCAGCGGGGAGTCTATTTAGGATTATCTCCTTCTCCCTTTACCCCTCCCTCTGTCCATGCCCCCCCTCAAAATTAAATAACCTTAAAAAAAAATCATGAACCAGAAAATAAGTATACATTACAACAAATTAGTATCTCTCTTACATATCTTTTTATACACGAATTCTTTTGCTTGTTTGTTTATTGCCTTGCCATTTATTTGTTGAACAATCATGGATTTCTTGCCCTGTTAATTCCTCTACACTGATTTTTTTTAATTGTACCCTCATAATGACATTTAGCATATTCCTCTTTTCCTCTAAGGAAAAAACAAATATGTATTTGTTCTTTACAGTTAAATCTAAAAACTTATTTATATTCAGTTTTGATATTTTGGGGAAAAGGTGGCCTAGGTGGTCTCATGTACTTTCATCAGGAGGTACATTATTCTGTTTTTCCCACTTTTGGGGGGCTCAGTTTTCTTTAATTGTTTTGTGCAGTCATTGCCCTGGGCTATTTAGCATGCATTATGTGTTCCACAAGGGCAGGAAATACCCCTGTCTTGTGCCAAGTATAATGTTTGTCACACACAATGTGTTCAATTGAGTGAATAAGAGTAGAGCCTTGTTTTAATTTATTGTATTGTCATATAGTCTTTGTCTCCATATGGATTTTGGGTTGCTGCAGGGACAGATCCTTTTATCTAACTTCCTGGGCTGGACTGAAATTTTTGTCACATTATATATCAATGAAGTTTTGAGTGGACGCTTTCAATCAACCAGGTAATATCACATGCTATAGAGAACTATGAGTTGATGAAGGATCTTAAGGCCTATAAACCTCTGTAATTTGATTACCCTAAATCTAAGAGTGGCGGTTGAGAAAGCAACTCCATATGCTTTTCAGCTGTAGCATTTTTCATCCAAACTGCTCCTAATGCCTTATTAATCCATGCTAGCATTGCTGTGCCTCTAAATTTAAACTTACTGCAACCCCTTGGAACTAAGTTTATGTTATGAGAAGTCACTTTGTGGCTTACAGTTTAATATGCTCAGTTAACTCTAATAGTGCTGTTTTCTTTCTTCAGCAGACATAAAGCATTTCCATGATTGAAGATAAAAGTAAACTTTGTGTGTCCTTACTGCTTTTGCTTTATTTTCTGTTGATTCATATGCTGTCAACACAAACATAATATTTTTCCAACCTACTCTTAGATATTATGTTGCCTGTTTTTCTTGGTCTACAAAGATAGGAACAAGTGCAAAAGAGGCTTATACTCTCCTGCTATAGGCCTGTTCCACGTTAAGTTGACAAATCATGGAAGCAGAAGTCATTTGCCAAAAATACATTTATTGGAATCAGAATTACTTTATCTGCAGAGATTGCTGGATTGGTTTATTAATTCTTCTAAATCCATCAAATCCTGATTTTCTAGAAATATAATACACAATAAAATTAAACAAATTTCTTCTATCTTGTAATAGTACTTTGAAAGGAAATGTAATTGTACCTTGTTGCTATATCATAAATACCATTATGTTGAATTCAGTGGTTAAATATGCACTGATGTATTTCAAAATAGACATCAAAATCACTGTTTATATTTTATTACCATTCTTGATTTCAAAATAGTGAATGTTTTCCAACCATACCCATAACCGAGGTCCCCCTCCTGCTGATGAAGAGAAAATAATAATAATCGTCTTTAATAAAGATGGAACCTTTTCTTGTCTCCTGAGTTCCTAATTGAACCCTGGGGACTGAGGAACCATGTTTCACTTACCTCTGAAGTGCTACATTAAGCAATGTTTTATTATGTATTTCTGTGAAAACCACTGGTATCTCCCTCTAACCAACACTTGAAATTAAAATTCATTAGTCTACCTGAAAATTAAAGAGGGAAAAATATGTAAAGCCCTTTCAAAAATTATTATAATGCCTGCCCCCAAGGAACAGGATAACCAGCCTTCCTGTTAACAAACTTGTTACATTAATTTAAGGAATGATAATGAGCACATCCTCTTTGTAAAAACTCATTGGGAAATTTACTTTCAGCTTCTCTTGTGAGACCTGCTCCTGAATCTCTTAAATGTTACTTAACTTTATATCTTACAAACTCTTTTAATTCATGAGTGGAATCCTATTTTCTCTTTTCTCTGGATGTGGGGCAACTCTAAAGCCAAGCTGTAGCCCACCTACCCCTGGAGCATGATTTTTCACCTGTCTTCTCAATAGTTAGCACCCCCTCCCCCTTAACTGGGCTTGGATTTATTTTCCTATTTTTATATTCGTTTGCATCCCCCCCCCCATCTAATCTCCTTTAGAGTTATTTATGACAATTAGAAGTGTAAATTCCAAGATATTTTATTGTACACAATCACTGTCTTCAAACTAGTTGTAGGAGTATTACATTTTTATTCTATGTTTCATTTCAATTTGTACTCTCAAATCTGTTTCTCTAGAAATTTATATTTCTCTTTACTGAGTTTGGTGTTTCTGTTTGGGGATTTATATTTTCGTGTTACTTGGTGACTCCTAGCATTTTTTGTTTATTTGTTCATTTGTTTTGTTTTTTTAAAGCACTTCCAGAGTCGTCTCCTGCATATTTTCTCTAGCTACTTTTAATTTTAAAAATCGCCTTAATTTATTGTATGCTGATGCGAGTTATTGTTTTTATTGTTTGTCTAGCATATTTTCTATAATTTGCAAAGTTTCTATAATTTAATGGATGAGAAGGACACATAGGCTCTTTTGTCATTTTGATTCAGTGTCCCTTAATCGCCAGTTTTTATTTTGCTGGAGGAGGGAGTCTATCACTCAAGGATGTGTGTGGATCCATCTCTGGACTCTATTTTATTTTATTGGCATATGTGTCTATTATTTCACTAATAGCATATTGTCTTGGTCACTTTAGGTTTATAGTAAGTCTTGAAGTTGGGTAATACCCATCCTTCAATGTTATTCTTCTTCCAAGTGTTTTTTGTTTGTTTTTGCCTTTTATATAAAATTTAGTAATACTTTATTGATATATGCAAAATAGCTTGATAAAACTTTGATTGGGATTATATTAAATCATAGATCAAGGTGCAAATAATTGAAATCTTAGCACTATTGAGTCTTGCCATCAATGAACATGGAATACATCTCCATTTATTTAACTCTTTGATTTCTTTCATAAGAATTTTGTGTTTTCAAAAAAAATAATTTTGTGTTTTCCCACATACAGATCCTATAAATATATTGCTATATTTATACCTAAGTATTTCATTTTTTTGACATAATGGATATGATAGTGTGTTTTTAATTTCTAATTTCAAGTTCCAATTAGTTTTTTCTGCTATGAAGGAAAGAAGTAGACTTTTTAATATTAATCTTGTATCCTGTGGCCTTGCTATAATCTTTTCTCTTTGTTTTTTTTTTTAAGATTTGTTTATTTGAGAGAGAGAGAGAGCACAAACAGGAGAGTCAGGGAGAGGGAGAGAGAATCTCATTCAGACTACATTGAGCATGGAACCTAGCATGGCGCTGGATCTCACAACCCTGAGATTAGGACATGAGCCAAAGCCAAGAGTCAGATGCTTAACTGACTGTGCCACTCAAATGCCCCTTCTCTTGACTTTTTACATTTTTCTCCATAGACAATCATTTTATCTGCAGATGAAAACAGTTGAACTTCTTTCTTCCCAATATGTACATTATTTATTTCCTTTTTTTACTCATTGCATTAGTAAGCACTTCCAATAAAATATTTATCAAGAGTGATGAGAGTACACCTTTGCCTTGTCCCCAGTCAAAAGGAGAAAGTATTCAGTTTCTCACCATTAAGTATGGTATTAGCTGGAGGTTCTAATAGATGTTATTCACCAAATAGAAGAAATTCCCTTCTATTCCTAGTTTTCTGAGCATTTAATCATTAATAGTTGTTAGACTTTGTCTAATAATTTTTCTGCATGAAATGATACAATTACATATTTTTTTCTTCTTTAGTTGTGATGAATTAAATTAACTTTTTTTTTGAATTTTGAACAAGTCTTGCATACCTGGAATAAATCACACTTAGTCATAGTGCATAATTATTTTAATACATTTTTAGATGCAATTCAATGACATTTTGTTGAGAATTTTGTATCTATGTTTAAGAGATATTGGTATGTAATTTTCCTTTCTTGTTATGTCTTTATCTGTTTTTGGTATTAGGATAATGCTGCCACAACAGAATGAGTTAGGAAGTAGTGCTCTAGTTATATTTTTTGGAAGAGATTATAAAGAATTGCTATCATTTCTTGTTAAATGTTTGGTAGAATTAACTAGTAAAACCATCTGGGCCTGGTGCTTCCTTTTATGAGAGATTATTAATTATTGATTAAATGTCTTTAATAATTATAGGCCTATTCAGATTATCATTTTTTTCTTTTTGTGTGTTTTGTTATTTTCTATATTTCAAGGAACTGATTCATTTCATATTATCAAATTTGTGGGCATAGAGTTGCTCAAAATAATTTACTATTATCCTTTTAATGCTCATGGTATCAATAATGATGAATCCTCTTTCATTTAATATATTAATAATTTGTGTCATTAATTAAATGACTCTTTTAAAATACATTTTAAAACTTCCATTAGACTAATTACTTTTCATCAGAAATGTACCACAAAGACCAGCAGAGGTTGGTAGTTGGTTAGCCCTGACAGTTGATATAGGTTTTGTGTCTTCATTTCCTTTTTCAGACTTGCTGAAGTTTTTTTTTTTTTTTACATATAAGGTCTTTCTTATATAGATTTTCTCACATCCAACCACAGAAATAACCAGATACAAAAACTAATGGAGATACACCTATTGTTATACAAATATGTCAGTATCTAAGAAGGAAATTTTTCCTTATATTATGAAGAATGTTCTAACAACTACCCTGAAGGTTGATATTTCCACCTCTCACCCAAACTCTTCTGAAACAAAAATTATCTTTAGGACTTTAGGATTACTGCTTGAAGTTGTTTTAGTGAGTTTTATTTTGCATGTATTTTAATGTATTGCATGTACTTTATTTTGTGTGAAGTTGAGTATTTTTTCATATGTTTAATGTCTTTTGAAGTCCATTTCTTTTTTTTTTTTAAGATTTTATTTATTTACTTGACAGAGAGAGAGACAGCGAGAGAGGGAACACAAGCGGGGTGACTGGGAGAGGGAGAAGCAGGCTCCCCGTTGAGCAGGGAGCCCGATGCGGGACTCGATCCCAGCACCCTGCGATCATGACCTGAGCCAAAGGCAGACACTTAACGACTGAGCCACCCAGGTGCCCCTTTGAAGTACATTTCTGATGAACTTTAGTTATCATGTTTTGCCACTTTTTATTTGAACATTTTTTTTTTGTTTTTTTCTATGAGTTTATAAAGGTTCTTTCCATATCAAAGAATTGGACCCTTTACTTGAAATATGAGTTTTAATTTTGTTTCCATTTTGCCATTTTTTTCTTTGTTTATTGCTGTTTTTGATATTCATACTTATAATTTTTATGTTGTAATTGAACAGACTTTTCTAGGTGTGGCACAAAATTTAGAAGTCCAAATATATTTGATAAATCTGAGATAAAAAGTAATTTAAAATATTCCTCCATGGTTTTTACTAGTAATATCTAGCCTTATTTTTTTTACATTTAATTCTTAGACAGTTTTGAGATTTGTTCACTAGAACACATAAATCCACATTTATTTGATTTTAAATGGGCACCCTGTTCCCAACCCAATTCACTCTAAAAGGAAAAAAAAAAATGAAGGAAAAAAGAAAGAAAGAAGCTTCTTCCTATAGTACAGATTACTGTGTTTAAATATTGCCATTGATTTAGATGCTTATAGAATCTTCCTTTCTGAAATTCTGGCCAATATACTTTCCTGATTTATAATTCAGAGGAAGTCTACAGAAAACTGGATATATTTACAGGTCTGAACTTTTGCTTCTTGGGCATATCATGTTGATTTCAATCCATTATTTACTAAAATTTAGTAATTTTAAATTGAAACATTGAGTTTTATGGTGCATCAATGATTTTTTATTTACTAAACTCTAATTAGAATGCAGCTATTTATTCCTATGTTTACATTTAGTTTGGTTCTACAAAATGCATATTCTATATCCTATGAGCAAGGCACTCTCTCTGACACTGCAAGGCATCCAAAGATAATTACTACCTCCTGTCCTCAAGGAACTTACATAGAGATAAAGCAGATCAGTGAGTACAATGAGAATCAGGAGAAAATATTTTTTTTCTCAGAAATATAAAAGGTGCTTGTCTTATGGGAATACAGAAGAGGGAAAAGTCTCATGTTTATGAGGGAGCTATGCTGGAAAGTATTCATGGAGGAGATATTTAATATTTTAGATAGTTCCTAGTAAGTTGAGGTGGGCTGTAGGAAGGTCAATTAAGGAATGGAACTCTGAAAAAAAAATAGGGTTGGAGTAGTCAGAAAACTATTTCCATACAGAAAAAAGTCTAGTTTAACTGGGTTGTAGAATATTTACTGAGGGACAATGAGAAGTAAATTTGGAAAGGTAAATTGCCATCAGATCAAGAATGGTATTTGCTCAGAATTTCCAGGTATTAGAGAGACTTTTAAAGTTTGAAGAGGTAGAGGGTAACATAATTCTATATTAGAAGAATTAACCAAGTAGCCAAATAAGGGTTGACAGCAGCTTTAGTTTGTACATGAAGTGTTTAGGAAGCAGTCATTATTTCTGCTATAAGAAGTCAATCCCACCTGCCCTTAGGAGCTTCTATCCTATCCTTGGAGGTGTGTATTTTATGTGTGTTGTGAGTGGAAATGGGAGGTGGCACAGAATATAGGCATCCCTCCTAGAACCTGGCAGATACTGGGATTCAAATAACCAGCAGTTGGTTCTTGCATTTTTTCCCCCTTGATTTTGTACCTCGTGCAATAAGAAAATGCTATGTGAGAAACCTTGAAGTTTCTGGATTCTATAGGGCAGTTTGGGCAAGTGAAGTTGATTGAGGTGAAAGTCTGCATCTGTGTTGTCCCCTTGAGGTTGCTTGGGGGTCTGGTAAGAAATAATGGAATATCTTCAGGTGGGGTTGGGAAGAGTGTGCTGGGATATCATATATGTTTGCCTAGCTTTTTTCTGAAACTTCCTGGAAGACTTCTAGCTATTAATGCATTAAAAAAAAATCTGTCATGTAAATTTAATTTCCTAAAAAGCTTATGAATAAATAACCAAAACCACATTCTAATCAGTATTTTAAGCTAGCATAATTACGTGATGTTGGCCTGGTGGAGAGGGTGGAGAGTTGGACCTAAATGCCTTTGACATCCTGTTCTGCAGGCACCCACACATCTTCCTCCCTTCTATTTGAGGCTTCAGTTTATAAAATGTTTCCTTTACCTTTGAGGTCTGAGAGACAGTTGATAATGGCTGGCTGCCTTTGAAGGCTCTGACCTCCAAAGGTCAGGGTTGACATTTAGATTTAGCACCTGGACATTCATATTCACTTTTTAAAAAAATTTTATTTTATTATGTTATGTTAATCATCATACATTACTTATTTTCATTTGATGTCCCCAGGGAAAGCAGATTTCTAGTAGCTAAGTCCTCTGAGTGATAGATGACATCTAGGTTTCTTTTAAAATGACGTGACTGAGGCTCCCATGTATACCCCAGCCCCTGAGGAAGGAAACTCCATTTCACACTTACCATGCTTGAGATTCCAATAGACAGATGAATGAGAGTAAGAGAGAGAGAGAGAGAAGAAGGAGGAGAGAGGTTTACATCTGCAGGGTAGAGAAATGTGAGAGGGAATGTATATGATTTAAAAGTGGTCTGACAATGGTCAGGTACATCCCTCTACAAAAGAGTGCACAGTTCTGGGAAGAATAATTTCTGTATCAATAAAGAAGGAATTGAGATCACAATCAAGTCACAGAAGCAGAGAAACTGGTGATTGTTGAACATGGCGATGTAGTTGATTGAAGTCTAGAGTAAGTTGTCTCTAGAAGAGCTTTTCAAAGGTCATGATGATTCACCCTAAGCCCCCTGGGATATACTCATAAGAGAGGTTATTATTGGAACAGCTTGGGAACTGTTACAGGTGGAGAGAAGGGACTTTTAGCTGACCTTCCAGTGCCACCAAATAAGTTCTAGCTCTGGGGCCTTTGACCCACTCTCCTACTCTGGATCTTGAGGCCAATATTGAGAATGATGTAATGACATGTCTAGGAAAATATCTCAGGACAGGTAGTATCAGGTGTCTATTTATTGGGTGACAGATCGATATTTCTAATTGTGCAACTCCAAGAATTTATTTGTATGGGCCCATGTTTATAGTTTCTGTAATGTTAGCTTTTTATTTTTAGTTTCCTATTGGCAACAGGTCTAGAAAATATGGAAACTTGATAGAGGAAGATTGTCTTTGAGTGAAATATGAACTGGAAAAAAGAGGTAGAAGACCACTGAGCAATAATAAATATTGAAGAAGTTGAGTTAGAAAGTAAATACAAAAAAAAAAAAAAAAAGAAAGTAAATGCAGGCCCCCCTTGGCGGGGGGTGGGGGGTGGGGGGCGGGGAGCTGTGAGAGGGGTTACCAGCAATACAAGGTCTGGTTATAAGTCAGGCTGAAAAGGAAGTGAAGAACATACCCAAGAGAGCCAGCAGATTTTATCATATCTCAAACTGCAGAATTTTCTTGTCATTGGTCTAGTCATTGGTCAGCCAAAGACCAAATACATTTCCTTGCTTACTCTACAATACCAGGTAGCTATAAACAAGAACACGAATATCCACGACCATTGTTTACTATGTACAAAGTATGTGCCAATATCTTTATAAATTTCTTTACAAGCACATTATTTAACCCTTGCCATGATCCTACGAGGTGATAGAGAAGGGGCAACAGGCTTAGAGAAGGCAAATCATTTGCCTAAAATTTCACCACTGATGTTTGTTAGTGTTAGTGTTTGAATCTAGATCTATATTAGCATATATTAGCATATCTACATATCTTCCTTCTTGGGGTGTATAACTAAGTTATTGTTATTATTAGGCTACTTTTGAGACCATTGGAACCAAAAAAGTACTTTCTCATATTTAGGGTGAGTGCTTTCTGTGGCAGAGTAAGGGGGCACACATTCCAGGGTTATATTTTATCCTGTCAAGAAGGGCCTTAGGCTTGCCATCAAGTGTGAGTGCCCACACAATTAACCGAGAATTACTGAAATGAACTCTGGCTTTGAAACTTAGAAATACGCTTTTGAAAGCAATTGTAGGAGAGGCAGCACTAAAAAAAAAGTCAGCAGTTTTAAAGCAGAAAGAAGAACATTTATAAAAAAGGCTCTATTAATGTCATCAACTTTCCTTTGCTTAAGGTCAAAAACTTATAGTATGTTGGAATACTATTATATTACAAATGAGTTCCAACAATCATCTGTTTTCATGGTCTTGTCAGGTCTCTGCCTGATGTCTTTCTATTTGATCATTGTTGTGTTAATGACTGTGAACCAATGAATAAACTATGATACCTACAGTTTTAAATTAGTGTGTGTGTGAGAGAGAGAGATGGAAAGAGAGAGGGGAAGAGCCAAAAAGGGGACTATGTGGTCAGAGGAAGATTTTTTCTACTGGTTTACATCATTGAAGTCAATCTGATATAGAAACTACTGATTTATATATAGTTGAAAGCAAAGAAATCTGTCAGGAAAGTAAACACAATCATATTAACCCTTTTTGAAAGGCAAAAGACTCAGAGAATGGGGTATGTGGGGCAAGTCCTCCAATGTGTGTTTGGCTACCTCACTGACATCCAAGTTCTATTCCCAGAAGATTATGCTTCAAAGAGAATTAGCCTCTGTCATTTACATAATGCATCAAGGTCAGCAAAGAACTTTTAAAAACATATAATGAAGTAAACACAGGGCTAGAATTTGAATCTCATTAAAGATAGACTTCAGCCAGAATATGGGTGTCTAATTCAAGGCAGGTATATAAAATGTTTTTGAACTTCCCTGGGGCAAGTACATACAGAGCGAGCATTTAAAAATTCTATGAATACATGAAAGAATGGAAGGAGAGGGGTGAATAAGCAGTCTTAAGTATCAGGATTTATAAGCATGTTCTGTAAAATGGTGGTACCTTAGTGGCGGGGGGGGGGTCACCGTCCTTGGGTCTAGAAGGTTCTTTCTTTTTTTTGATTTAAATTCAATTAGCCAATATATAATACCTCATTAGTTTCAGATGTAGTGTTCAATAATTCATCAGTTGCATATAACACCCAGTGCTCATCACATCACATGCCCTCTTTAATACCCATCACCCAGTTGCCCCATCCTCTCACCCACCTCCTATTCTGCAACCCTCAATTTGTTTCCCAGAGCTGAGAGTCTTTCATGGTTTGTTTCCCTCTCTGATTTCTCCCATTCAGTTTTCCCTCCCTTCTCTTATGAGCCTCTGCATTATTTCTTATATTCCACATGTGAGTGAATAGAAAGTTATTTCTATAAGGGATTTCAGGAATCATCTACTCTATTTCTGGTATAAATCCCAGAAGAAATTTGAGGATCAGAGAAATTTAATAATTAACTAAGGTTATAACTCTAGTCAGTGTCAAAGCTAGAATTAAAATCCAGATTTCCTGATAGTCTGTTTTATTTTTTCTCTTTCTTTAATTTTATTTTATTATGTTATGTTAATCACCATACATTACATCATCAATTTTTGATGCAGTGCTCCATGATTCATTGTTTGCATATAACACCCAGTGCTCCATTCAGTACATGCCCTCTTTAATACCCATCACCAGGCTAACCCATCCCCCCACCCCCATCCCCTCTAGAACCCTCAGTTTGTTTCTCAGAGTCCACAGTCTCTCATGGTTTGGCTCCCCCTCCAATTCCCCCCCTCATTTTTCCCTTCCTGCTCTCTTCTTTTTTTTTTAACATAATGTATTATTTGTTTCAGAGGTACAGGTGTGTGATTCAACAGTCTTACACAATTCACAGCGCTCACCATAGTACACACCTCCCCACTGTCCATCACCCAGCCACCCCATCCCTCCCACCCCTCACCACTCCAGCAACCTTCAGTTTGTTTCCTAAGATTAAGAATTCTTCATATCAGTGAGGTCATATGATACATGTCTTTCTCTGATTGACTTGTTTCACTCAGCATAATACCCTCCAGTTCCATCCATGTCGTTGCAAGGGCAAGATTTCATTCCTTGTGATGGCTGCATAATATTCCATTGTATATATATACCACATCTTCTTTATCCATTCATCTATTGATGGACATCTTGGCTCTTTCCACAGTTTGGCTATTGTGGACCTTGCTGCTATAAACATCGGGGTGCACGTATCCCTTCAGATCCCTACATTTGTATCTTTGGGGTAAATACCCAGTAGTGCAATTGCTGGGTCGTATGGTAGCTCTACTTTTAACTTTTTGAGGAACCTCCATACTGTTTTCCAGAGTGGCTGCACCAGCTTGCATTCCCACCAGCAGTGTAGGAGGGTTCCCCTTTCTCCGCATCCCTGCCAACATCTGTCATTTCCTGACTTGTTAATCTTAGCCATTCTGACTGGTGTGAGGTGGTATCTCATTGAGGTTTTGATTTGGATTTCCCTGATGCCGAGTGATGTTGAGCACTTTTCCATGTGTCTGTTGGCCATTTGGATGTCTTCTTTGGACAAATGTCTGTTCATGTCTTCTGCCCATTTCTTGATTGGATCATTTGTTCTTTGGGTGTTGAGTTTGATAAGTTCTTTATAGATTTTGGATACAAGCCCTTTATCTGATAGGTCATTTGCAAATATCTTCTCCCATTCTGCTGGTTGTCTTTTGGTTTTGTTGACTGTTTCTTTTGCTGTGCAGAAGCTTTTTATCTTGATGAAGTCCCAATAGTTCATTTTTGCCCTTGCTTCCCTTGTCTTTGGCGATGTTTCTAGGAAGAAGTTGCTGTGGCTGAGGTAGAAGAGGTTGCTGCCTGTGTTCTCCTTTAGGACTTTGATGGACTCCTGTCTCACATTGAGGTCTTTCAACCATTTGGAGTCTATTTTTGTGTGTGGTGTAAGGAAATGGTCCAGTTTCATTCTTCTGCATGTGGCTGTCCAATTTTCCCAACACCATTTGTTGAAGATACTGTCTTTTTTCCATTGGACATTCTTTCCTGCTTTGTCGAAGATTAGTTGACCATGGAGTTGAGGGCCTATTTCTGGGCTCTCTATTCTGTTCCATTGATCTATGTGTCTGTTTTTATGCCAGTACCATACTTCTTGATGATTACAGCTTTGTAATAGAACTTAAAGTCCGGAACTGTGATGCCACCAGCTTTGCTTTTCTTTTTCAACATTCCTCTGGCTTTTCTGGTTCCATACAAATTTTAGGATTATTTGTTCCATTTCTTTGAAAAAAGTGGATGGTATTTTGATAGGGATTGCATTAAATGTGTAGATTGCTCTAGGCAGCATTGACAACTTCACAATATTTGTTCTTCCAATCCATGAGCATGGAACGTTTTTCCATTTCTTTGTGTCTTCCTCAATTTCTTTCATGAGTATTTTATAGTTTTCTGAGTACAGATCCTTTGCCTCTTTGGTTAGATTTATTCCTAGGTATCTTATGGTTTTGGGTGCAATTGTAAATGGGATCGACTCCTTAATTTCTCTTTCTTCTGTTTTGTTGTTGGTGTATAGGAATGCCACTGATTTCTGTGCATTGGTTTTATATCCTGCCACTTTACTGAATTCCTGTATGAGTTCTAGCAGTTTTGGGGTGGAGTCTTTTGGGTTTTCCACATAAAGTATCATATCATCTGCAAAGAGTGAGAGTTTGACTTCTTCTTTGATGATTTGGACGGCTTTGATTTCTTTTTGTTGTCTGATTGCTGTGGCTAGGACTTCTAATACTATGTTGAATAGCAGTGGTGATAGTGGACATCCCTGATAGTCTCTTAAGTGTGCATTTGGACATTTCATTAATTTGAGCTCAGGGACAAAGTCAATAAAATATTAGTTTTATTTGCAATTCGTCCTGTTCTAGTCATGTTACATATTATCTAATTGTAGTCACTTTTGTCTAATATCTATTGAGCACTTTTTGAACGCCAGGTACCATGCTGGGCACTAGGATTCAGCAGGGAATAAGGCGAGCATAGTCTCTGCTCTCGTTTAGTTTACAGTCTAAGAGAACCCAGGTACTAAACAACTATTTATTATAAGTGTAAATGGTGTTTGGAAAAGTGGAATCTATGAGGGTCCTTATCAGAGCAAGCTTTATTATTTCTACTTTATAGAGGAGGAAACAAAAATACCTTCCAGGAGATTGTTGGGCAAATATTGTAGCAAGAATCTGGGGTTTTAATGGTTCAGGATCCTTGACACTTACACCTTACATGTGGACATAGAGGATCTTAGGCTCATATCACCTTTTAACTATTTAAAGTTAGACAACAACAAAATATAGCAGATAAAGTGAAATAGGCAAGGGGGGTTTTATTAAAGAGTTACGGCTAGAGGGGAGAGAGATTGAAATCAATTGCACTGAAAATAAAGGTAAGGAGTTTTAAGTGTTGGGATAAGCTGTGAAAAGCACTAAAGGACATTAGGGTGGAGATTGGTCAATGTGATTAGGTCCTATGAACTTTCTAATTGTTACTTATGGAAAATTAGGCTCCTACCCTCTCACAGGGAAAGGGTCACTATCTTTCTTGATGCTTACATTTCAAAGGGATGGCCCCTACGTCCTTGAGAAAGATATTCCTGGGTGGTAAAGCTGGCAAAGGCTGGGAAAAGAGAAAATGTTTTTACAATTTTAAGTTTTCTAAAGTAAATGTTCCAAGAGAAGGAAATTCAGGTGCCTATGATCACAGCAACCAACCTCCAGGATTAAGGACTTTATTTTTCTGGATTCCTAAAACTTATTAAACTTATTAAGCCCTCATTCTAGGCTAGGCAGTATAACTAATAAGTGCATACGGATCCTTAAATTTAGTATTCCCAGAAACTCTATGAGCTAAGTATTGTTATTATATCCCTATTTTAGAGAAGAGGAAAGAAAGGTTCAGAATAATTAAGTGCTTGTCTCAGAGTCACACACCAAATAATTGAGAGCCGTGGGACTCAGCCCTAGGCTGGATGTTTCCAGAGCCCATGTTCTTATTCAGATTCTTTGATGTCTTGGAAAGTTTTAAAAATCTAGAGGCTTATATTAGTTTCCTATTGTTGCTGTAACAAATTACAACAAACATAATGGCTTAAAACAATGCAAATTTATTATCTTTCAATTTTGATGGTCAGAGGTCCAAAACTGGTCTCGCTGAGCTGAAATCAAGGTGTTGTCAGAACCGCATTCCCTATGGAGGCTTTGGAAGGGAATCCATCTCTGTCTTCCCTGCTTCTGGGGGCTATGCACATTCCCTGTCTTGCGACACCCTTTCATTTTCGAAGCCAGCAATAGGCAGTACAATCTATCTCCCACCACATCACTCTGACACTTCTGCCTCACTTTCCCACATTTTTTGCCACTTTATTGAGGTATAATTGAGAAACAAAAGTTTGTGTATTTTGCAATGTACAATGTGATGTTTTGATGTTCTTACACATTTTGAAATAATTACCACAATTAAGTCGATTAACATATCCATCACCCCAGATAGTTATCATTGTGTGAGTGTGTGTTTGTGTATGTGTGGTGAGAACATTTAAGATCTACTGTGTTCCTTTTCATGTTAAAGGGCCCTTGGGATTATATTGAGTCCACCTGGGTGAGCAAAGATAATCTTTCCATCTCTGGTTCAGTTTCTTTAATTCCACTTGCAACCTTAACATCTCTTTGCCATGTAGCTTAGCACATTCCCAAGTTGAAGGGACTACAACATGGACTCCTTTGGCAGGCCATTATTCTGCCTACTTCTAGCCCAAGTCTTAGAGGGACTGTAGTGATCAGTTCTCACCTTCAGGTAAATCCCTGGTTCTGAAGACACAGAGCATAAAAGAGCTTTTCCCAGGGCACCTGGGTGGCACAGTCTGTTAAGCCCCTGACTCTTGGTTTCAGCTCTGGTTATGATCACGGGGTCATGAGATCGAGTCCTGCAATGGGCTCCACTCTCAGAATGAGTCTGCTTGAAATTTTCTCTCCTTCTCTCTCTGTCTCTCCCACTCATGCTCTCTCTCTCTCTCTCTCTCTCAAATAAAATAAATAAATCTTTAAGGAAAAAAAAAAAAGCTTTTCCTGAGGCAAGTATTGGTGCTCCCTGACTTACATGTTTAAAGTAACTGACCACTAAAATACAATGAGGGAGCATTCCCTTTTCCCTTCCCTACCCCATGCCACCTGTTCAGTTAAACCTAGCCAAATATGAATCAGGAGAATTTCAACCTTTGCCGTGTATTCTAATAAGGGCAATATCCTCTATCCCTGATATGCCAGGTCTCACAGCTTCTCAAAGGAGCTGGATTAGCCAGAAACACCAACAATACCTGACCTATTCCCGTGGACCTGTCCTTCCTAGACATGCTTTAATCTTTCTGCTTCCCAAATATATCATGCAAGAACAGTAATGTTTCTCAAAATGTGGTCTGTGGACGATCCACATAAAAATCACTAGGAGAATTATGTTCACTGTTACTTCCTGCATCTCTTCTCCTCCCCAAGACTGGTCTGAGTTAGAGCCTCAGAATCTTCTTTAGAAATGAGTATCCCAGATGACTTTTACTCCAGCATTCCAGGACCACAGATTGAGCAACACTGGCACACATAAAGTTCCCAAGGAATGTTGAAATGGATACTCTGTGTCCCGTGTGTGTGTGTGTGTGTGTGTGTGTGTGTGTGTGCCTGTGTAGAGAGAGAGAGAGAGAATGAAAGAAAATAAGAGAGAGGATTGGGGGTGGGGAGAGTTCTTATGTCAGACTGTGCTATAATCTTTTTATAGGGAGTCTCATTGAATAGTCGTAACAATCCTACAAGGTCAGTACTACTAGTCTCCCCATTTTAAAGACATGGAAACTGAGGATCCTGAAATACAAGTAACTTGGCTAATGTCATAGAGATATGACGCATACAAGTGTGTCCATATATTTGCTCTTTTTTCCTGCTGCCTAAATTGGGCAAAATTCTTCAATACAGACAATGACTGCATGGTAGAGTTACCACAATTTAGTACTTTTGGAAGTTAAACAGGTGAGTTTTAATAATTATGCTTGGACAAGAGGAATAAACGGACTATCCTGGCAAGTCAGACCTTCTCCTTAACCCAAGTCCTACTGAATGAGCTATAGTCATGTGAAAACAGGACAGATATGCAGACTTGCAGGGCCCTGGACATTTAGACATAGGAGCTCATCTTCCTGTGGTGAAGGAATATTTATTTGAAATTAAAACTTTCCTTTAATTTTACATTAGTTTCTTTTTGTCTAATAAGTAAATCATATATATATTCATATGTCTTTTTGTATCGTTAATTGCATATCTATTTTTAAAAACTATATTATATGATCTTATTGTCATAAACCTTATTCGGTCTATGTGTACATCCATTCATTTATCCATTTGTTCCTTATGAACAAAGTGATGGCTCGAGTAATTTTCATCAAACTAAAATACTAATATTTTTTCCCCTGGTGAGGAAAAGCTGTTTTGAGTGATTTCTTTTGCGTTCTGTTTTATTTTGTGCTCTTCTAAATAGTTTAAAATTTCATAGAGAACATGTTAACTTTCTTAAGATGTAAAACTTAAAAAATAATACAAGGTTTTTTTCAAAGGCAAAACGTTTAACTAATAAAGGATCCATATCCTGCCTCCTGTGTGAGTTTCCACAGTATAAAACTCTAACCAAATCCATTCCCTGCTTTAGCTGTGGTAACTCAGGATTAACACAAATTCCTGTTTGCTGAGACCAGTATTCGTTTAAGTCTGTTGTCCCAGTAAAATTATTAAGAGCAGCTGCTCCTCTCTAAAGTGTCCTTGTTTAGAAAATAAATATAAGGGAGCCTGGGTGGCTCAACTGGTTGAGCGTCTGCATTCAGGTCAGATCATGATCCCAGGGTCCTGTGATTGAGCCCCACATCAGGCTTTCTGCTCAGTGGGGAGCCTGCTTTTCCTTCTCCCTCTGCTTGCTACTCCCCCTGCTTGTGCGCTCTCTCTCTCTCTGTCAAATAAATAAAGTCTCAAAAAAAAAAAAAAAAGGGAAGGTAAATATATGGTCACTTTAGCAGGTTGGGTCTGACGAACAGTTTAGTGTGCAGAATATTTATATGGCCCTAGTAATCATCATCTGTGGAAAACAGAAGCAAGAAGCCAGATGAGGCAGAAACCCAACTGGGGTGCAGGTTCTACAACAACCTTGGCTGATCCCATAGGGAGTTCTGGATCTAGAATGGCCCTTCACAGCTGTCTAAGTCAGGCTGAGACTCACTCATCAGTCGCTGGATATGGGCCACCTTGAAAGGGGCATGACTTGGTAGGGGCAGCTGTCTCCCACTGGGGGAATCCCTGAAGGTTCCTTCTGCTGACAGCTCTCCTTGCAGGTAGGAAACAAGATCTTCATGAAAGGGGAGGTCTGGATGGCACTTTGGTGGTGTTCTGCTCTCACTGTAGTTTCATGAGGTCCAAGTACCTCTCTGGGGACCTAATTAGTTGACCCAGTTCACCACTGTGGAGAGAGGAAGCACCTCTAAAAGTAGCTGTCTAGTAATGTGAGCAGGGATCCCAGCAGACCCAGGCTGGAGTGAGGTACTTTCCCTAATGTTTCTAAGGATGTATGTGGTCATAGTGGTTAATAAAAGTCATTTAAGTTGCATGAGGCTCTTCTGTTGTAACTTCCCCTATAATTATGCCTTGTAACCGAACAAAAAGGGCAAGGACTTTCCCTGAAGTCTTTCTAGCTGAAAACTTTCTCTGCTAAAGAAAATAGCTAATGTTCCAACTCCTCATTTCCTCCTCTGGGGAAGTTGCTGTTTTTTAAACACATGCGCGCATGCGCACACGTACACTAAGCAAACCGAACTACCAGCACAAGCCTACAGCAATACAAAGGAGTGGATGGTTGTTACTCCGGCAGTCTTTGGGGCTCAGGCCCCGGAACGTGATTTCTGTCCTTTTCAAATTCCACACTTTTCCTGATTGAGGAATTTTTGATTAATTTCAAGGAGACAGATCTCAGATTATGGGAAGGATTCTTCCAGACTATGCTGTCTCAGATCTTTTATTGAAAGATGGTTCTGAGAACGCCTGGGTGGCTCAATCAATTAAGCCTCGGTCTTCGGCTCACAGGGTCCTGGGATCAAGTCCCGCTCGGGCTCCTTGCTCAGCAGGGAGCCTGCTTCTCCCTCTGCCTGCTTGTGCGCTCTCTCGCTCTCTCTCTCTCTGACCCATAAAGAAATAAAATCTTTAAAATTTTTTAAAATTTGCTTTTCTTTCTTTACATTCTACCTTTTTGTTGTCGTTGTTCTCACTCTAAATTCATTCATTTGTTAATAAAAATAAATAACCAATAACCCTAAAAGTAGGTAATACTGTCACTGGCATTTTAAATATGAAGAATCCTATATTCAAAGATGTTAAGTAACTCGCCCAAAGGTTATTCAGCCTGAGATGCAGCAGGGGTTCAAAGCAGGTCTGTCTGGCTTCAGAGCTCCTTCCCTTCACCCTTAAGGTACACTGTGTTCCCTGATGAAAGGGTCAGGATTTTCAAATTGCAAACTTGCAGCGTGGGTGTTCTGCCTCCCTACCCTGTCTCACTGACACTTGGAAAACAGCTGACTCAGTTTTAAGGGCTGATTGAAATGTGAATGCTCTAGAGGAGGCTTTTGAAGGACCCAAGTTCATTCTGGGTCGTGGCAATGCGTAGGTCACCCAACTCAAAGTAATTGATGTAGTGGTAATAATCAGTTCCTTTTAGAGGGGATTGTGGCATGTTTAAAATAGGGCTCAGAGAAAAATGTGTTATTTAGCAAAGCATCATTACAGCTTGAGAGGAAAATGACCCATCATTTGTCTTTAATTCCAGTTTTCCCCCCTGCTCTGGTCCCTAATTTGGACTCAGGGTTTCCTCATTAATTGTATAAATGGGATTAATGACTTCATACCAGCAGAGAACATAAAGTACTTAAGAACTCCAGCCATATGACACATTATTGTAGTAGCAAATGGTGAAGTATTTAGCATTTATATAGAACTTTATTTGCAGTGTGCCTATTCTGATCACATATTCACACACATTATAACCCTAATGATCACTTTGTGCTTTTCTATTTGTTATGCTTGTATGTATTTGCAGAATTTAAAATTTGTAATATTAAGCAAAATTAATGCTCATGAAAGCCTACAGCTGCCTGCCTGTGTGGTTTGGGGTTTCATTTATTCAGAGAGCCTCTGCCTCCCCCGCTGAGGATGCAACCCCTTGGGCTCTTTGGCATCATAGGGGGAACTCTGGATCACTCATCTTCTGTTGATGGAGATTTGAATGATGCCCTAGGGTTATTTGATTCCTCTAGCAGCCTCAGTTTAGGACAGCTTCTTCACCAAGAGTCTCTGTTTCTAGCTGCAAATTCCACATCCTTCAATCCTTTTAAATAGGCTTACACCTTTCTGGAGGTGCACGAGTTCTAATTGGCCAACTCCCAGCTGACAACTATCTAGGAAAATGCAAAGTAGACTATAATGCGTTTTCACATCTTTCCAATGAAGGCTACTTAGGACTCTCTCTGTTTCTGGATTAATAAATATTACAGAATATGAACAATTATAACAATGGTAATAACTGAATAATAAATATAACTCAAGCATTTGCGTAAGTTCTCTGTGTATGCGGTCTAGTTTACTCCTCCGAAGGTCTTGTGAGTTCATTACTAGTATTCCCATTTTAGGAAGGAGGAGGCTGGAACTTGGATAGTCAGGGTGACTTGCCCTTTGTCCCATATTTAGAAAGTCTTTTTCTAGAGTTCAGACTCAGGATGGATTCCCAAACAACTAGGAACCTTAAATCTACCTTAAATCATGTGAGTCTCACAATCAGGGAGAAGATTTCATGCCAGTCATTGAAAACAACAGTGTCCTCTATGAGCTGCTTTGCACATGCAAATCACTCTTTCGCTTATAGTTAAAAGTCAAGGAATTATCCTTAGCAATATGTTCCTCTCTGTCTTCTCATTTCTCCCCCATCTTCATTTCCTTTGCCTTTTGAAAATGATGACCACTTTCTCAGCATTGTGACTGTCCTGTTCAGTTTAAAATTTAGAATTTATAATTCAGTTTTTTCTACCTCATATTTTAATAAGATTTAAATGTCTGTGTTGCTATCTAATGACCTACTTGTGATAATGAGGAAATATCTGGCAAGGGGTGTCCTATTTTTCTATAAAGAATGTGAACTTCACTGAGGCTTGGGAAATTGCAAACTCTTATTGGTCCTTCTTCCACCCATTTACATTTGGCTTCTCTAGCTTCCCCAAATCCCTCTCTCCAAGGACTGTGATGTGGGGGATGGATTCATACTTGGTATGGCAAGTTAATGAGGTACCTCTGTGCTCATTTGAGGTAGGTATTTATCTGGCTTTTGGAGGCAGAGTGACAGAAGATGGGATGATTCCTAAGTTCTAGGTACTGTGGAGGGAGTCCTTTTCTGTCACCGTGTCAGGGAATTTGCAGGTGCAGCTCCTCTTTGGGCAGAACTAACACTTCCCTTGTTAAATACCAGTAGGAGAAGACCAGGGAGTTCTTCCTGAGGAAGGAGGGAGGACCCTTTTTTGATCACCTCCTGTATGCTAGGCACTTTTAGGCTTATCCCATGGAAGACCTACTGTGTTCTCTCTTGTTTGGAGTTGGGGGCTGAAACGCTGCTTTATGAGGCAGACAGATGGAAAGAAAACCTAGAAGCTCAGTTTACAGGAGTTTGCTATTCTTGGCTTTCTCATGGTCTTCATCACCACAGGGAGGTTTCAGACCAAAGCTCTGAGGATTTCCTGAACATCTTCACCTACAATGCTTCAACACACACAGCTGGGAGTTGTCAGCTCTGCAATAAGATATTGCCCCTGCCTTTCTCTCAAATGATATTCCTAAATTCTTGCATTGACTTAAAGCCCTGTTTTAAAATCTCTTGCTGTCCCCTTTGATCTGGAGGTGAGAGGATCACATGATTCTGTTTACTATCACCTCGTTCCCCTCTGCCTACAGTCAAAAGAGAACAGGACATAGCTGAGCAGAGTCCTCAGTCTGGGGTTGTGTGTCACAAGACCATTTTATAGTGTCGACCTCCATAAATACCACTTGGGGAAGTCTGTGTCATTTTACAGCTCGGGGCCTCAGACCACTACCATTTGTAACATCAAGTCAGGTTGGATAAATTTCTCTCTGACAGATTTAAAGTCCATCTAGACCCAGGGAAAAATCATCCCAAGGTGCCTTAAGTTTAACTGATCTTCCTGTCCTTAATCAGAAATGAGTAAAAAATGTCACAGTGAAAATTGTCAGCATGTTGAATCTCATAAATCTGTCAGCAACCTAACTTCACATACATGAAATTAATCAAATAATTTTTCCCCTAATTTGGATTTGAATTATGTACTCTGAATTATAGATATATTAACTACTTCCCAGCTGGTAACCATGGTTTTAGAAGACATGGGGGTGTTTTGTTTTTTTTTTTTAAGATTTTTTATTTATTTATTTGACAGAGAGAGACACAGCGAGAGAGGGAACACAAGCAGGGGGAGTGGGAGAGGGAGAAGCAGGCTTCCCGCCGAGCAGGGAGCCTGATACGGGGCTCAATCCCAGGACCCTGGGATCATGACCTGAGCCGAAGGCAGACGTTTAACGACTGAGCCACCCAGGTGCCCCGGAGGTGTTTTATTTAAAATAAAAAATTAAATTTTATCCTGCTTCTGATTGAGTGGTTAGAGTGACAAGTGATCAAGCAACAGGTTAAAAAAATAATCCATAATAGGTGAGTGTAAACCACTTTTGATTATGCCCAATGAGATATAATTGGTGATATTGGCAACAACATGAATTGCATTGATTTTCCCATCCAGCTGAAAACCTTGATGACACTTTTAATTTCATCTCTACTATTCCTTTTATTTTTAATGAAACTATTGTACAATAAAAAAAAAAAAATACTAGTTACAAGTTCCATGCATGTATCTGTACTGTTTTCCTGAAGGAAATGCACTTGGATATATGTTATCTGCAAAATCATCAAAATAGATGAATTAATGATTGTGGACTCCCTGGGCCACCATCTACTGTTATGCAGGCTGTGCATCACACAAGGGTCCCCAGCCAAGGAGAAAAAGAGTGCCGGGGATCCTGCCCATACTCCACCTCCCAACCTGGCCAGCCAGAGGAAGAGGCTTCTTTTTCTAATTTACACAAAAACGCCGTATGAACTAAAAACAGAAATTTACTGCCATGTGCCAGGAAAAGACTAGAAGCTCTGTGGGCTGTATTACATTTAATGTGTATAAAACCCTTACAAAATGCATTCATTTCCCCACCCTAGTGATATGGGAACTGAAGCTCAGAGAAGCAGCAAGTCACAGTCCTATAGCCTGTAGCTGAGTATTGGATTTAAAAACCCCGTCTGTGCCACTAAGTGCTCTGTGCTTATCCACTGGGTTCTGAGTCCTTTACTCCACCTTTGAAATGGTTTCCTAGGGAAAGGCTCTGTGTTCTACCTTAGATGAAATGGGAAAAGGTAGCTTCTTTGTGAGTGCCCCAGGCAGTTGTTGGAATTTTTATTTTCTTGCTTATGTCCCTAAATCACTCTCATGGCATCAAAAATGGTTCCTTTAGCTACTCAAACTCTGCTTTCAGAATAAGAGAATAAGATCACTCTTCTAATCAGGACTCATTTTTAGGCAAGAAAGACAAATAAGCTCAAATTCAGAGGGGAGATGGAAGGACACAAAAAAGGGGAATGCCAAGCCTTAGGAAGATTAAGACTTGATTTGTTGTTGTTGTTAAATGTCTTCTCAGGGTTTCTATGGCTTTCTTTCCTCATCCGTTCCATTCTATTTTCCTCGTCTGCTTCCTCTGGGTCTCTGCTTCATATATCTGTTTGCACATTTCCTGATATGAAGAGCCCCAAATTTGACTTTTGCAGCACCTCTCACATCCATTTGGAATTCTGTGTCTCCGGATTCAGATTCCAAGCCCTGGGGGTCCCGCTGACTTACTCTTCCTTCCATGCTAGATATCCTACTTAGGTGTCTTCTCCTGTTACATTTAGCTGGACCTGGTTTCTGCAGAAATTTGGTTGGGGTAAAGGATTTAGGATTGGGGAATACGGTATAACATACACTCCAAGGTGCCAAGAGTTGGGAGCCCATATTAATGGGCATAGATTGGCAGCTTCCTAAAATAGATTTAATGTACTTTCCAGACTCTCTAGCTGATACTACATTTCAGAAGGGTCATTAAAAGATCCAACCACGGCAAAGGCTACAACAGCCAAGGTGCTATTCCAAGGATGAAGTTTGACCCTTGTGATCTGGTTCTCTCAGTTTCAGGTGTCTCCAGCTCCACTGGAGTAGCCCAGTTGGATTGTGATTCTTGGAAGCCTGTTTGGACTGGCAGTCAGCTTTCAGATGATCTTTGCTCTGGCCTGGTCCACCCTTAAGATGTGCTTGAGCTCCATCTGGTCCTATCCAACCTTACAATTTTATCTTTCTTTATATAACAGGTATTGAGAATATACTTAAGTCAGGCACTGCGTTTAATTCTTCTGCACCAATTCACTTAATCTTCAAAAGACCGTATGTGGTGGCTAATATCATTATCTTTATTTTACAGAGAGGAAAATCAAATTTTGGAAAGATGAAATGTAATATCCAAGATAACCCAGAAACTAGGAGGTTTAGGTGGGATTTAAACGGAGGCTCTAGACCCCGTATTCTGATGCACTGCACTACATTGGGCAGTGCCAATATGCAAGAGGCGAGCACTTAACTCGGCATCTCCCGCATCTTCCGTACATGGGAAGCAACCTGCTTGTTTCTCCAGCTGTTACATGTTTAACTTACCTCTCCACTGACACTTAACATTTCTTGTGGACCTACGCTATTTGGAGGCACAAATGAAGGTTTCAAACCCTGGTCTGATGGGACCTATGCTACCCTTCAGCTTTCATCACCATCAAAGGAAATTTATCACCATGATGTGTATGTGTGTGTGTATGCTTGTGGGTGTGTTTTCTGCTCAGCTTCAAGTCATTTTTTCTAGTAGAAGGAGGCTAACTGTCAATGCTCAGCTGCCCCCAAGCCTGGTTTTATTCTGAAGCAATTAGCACTTTTACAAGTAAGTGTGATTACATGGCTCATCAGTTTCTTCTGATGATTAATTTACTTCAGTAATTTGGTAATGATGGCAATGATAATAGGTTTGCATTACCAAAAATAATATTAATGTTATTATTACACAAAAATGTATGAACATAATAATATAACTAATAATATAAATTAATACAATTGATATTTATAATGTAATTAATACAAATTATGCTATAATAATATAATGTATGATATATTAATGCTATATAATAATATATTATTATACACTATAATTATATTCTTAAATATGATGTATAATTATATATATTTATAATTATATATACATAATTAATATTTAACTGCCAAAAATCTTTAAATTTCTGCTCTTCAGTGGTGCTCTGCTGAAAAACCTAGCATCTGTTACTTCCATCATAAAATGTCAGTGTTCTAAGCCATCTAAATTGAAGGCAGATGTTAATAACATGGTTTAATCACTAGTGCATGAATTAAAACAAAAACAAAAAAACAACTTTCTTCACCGTTCACAACCTCTTCATCGTCTCAACCAGGTGGTCTGAAAACTCTTCAGACCACTCTGGACTATGGTGTTCAAGATGGATAAGGAGAGAAAAACAAGGATGGTTCTAGGCTACATTCTAAAAACAAAATGATGGTCTGCCCTTAACCCCTTTAAGTCAATTTCTGTGACTGAGATGAAGCCATCAGGATTGCCTGTATCCCCATAGCTCAATGCACACACACACACACACACACACATTCCACTTATCTTTTGCTGCTACTTGAAAATTTATTAGCTTAATGTGATAACTACTTTATTATAGCTCACTCTTTTGTGGACCAAAAATTCAAGCAGGGCTTGACTGAGTGATCTTCTATTCCAAGTGGCATTGGTGAAAGTCACTTCTGGTACACAACTGGCAGATAGCCTGTCTAGAATATCCATAACGGCTTACCTCACATGTCTGTCACCTTGGTAAGGGTGGCTGGAGGGCTGGGCTTGGTGGTACTGCAGACAGAAGAGCCTAAATTTGGACTTTCCAGAATGCTTGTGTCAGGGTAATTAGACTTATATAGTGCCTCAGAGGTCTAAGAGTGAGTATGTCAGTGAACAAGGAAGACCTACAGTCCAATATGATCTAGACATTGAAGTCACATCATATCACTTCTACCATACTCAATTGGTTGAAGCAGTTATAAATTTGTCACTTAGCACAGTGCCTGGCTGGAAGGAAGTTCCCTCCAAATCACAGCTAATAGAATAACATCATTGTGCTTAGTAGATGTAATTAGTAACACTATGTTTCTATAGTATCCAGGCTAAAGATCTTTGTCCAAGACACCCAGGTATCTCCCATCTTTCATTTAGCTCCAGATGAGCCCTATCTGATTTCGTTTCTCTCACCCAATTTCCCCAGGGGCTTCCTGAAGGTCAGGGCCTGCCTTGTAGGGAGATGTTCTCAGTGAGTCAGGCTGAGCACAGGAGATTGTGATTGCATTAGATTGGCACCCAGACCAGTAAGGCCAAATCTGATCATCATCGGCTGACTCGGAAAGCCTGCCCTGTAGAGACATAGCCTGGCTGATCTCTGCTGAGACAGGGCACATCTTGTTTGCTTCAAACAGCATCTTATTCATAATTGATGAGATCCAAGGACATCTCCATCATCCACCATCCTAATTTAATGAAAAATATTGTTAACTAAGACAGTAGAGCTCAAAATGGCTATTGATTCCAACTTTCATCTGGGGACAAACTAATTTCCCCCAAACAAGGATTTCACTGACAAAATAAGGTGAACATGCAAGCATTTCTTTTCCTGCTTCATCCAAAGCATGGTGTCAGAATTGTTTAAAGCAACCAGACATTGACAACTTAAACACCAGCAAACCAAGAAAATATTCCTTATGAAACTTCTGGAAAGAGGGAAATGGGCAGATACCAAGCCCTGTGGCTCCTAGCTGGAACCAACATCCTCTTACCATTGGCCAACTTAATGTGTTGCTAAACAAGAAAAGAGAGAGGGTAGAGTTTATCTATTGCAGACTAACACTACGTAGAACTAGAAAAACTAGTTCATTATCATTAGGAAAACCACTGGACAGATCTAGGGAGAAGTAAAATGTTATAGCTTCAGTGGGCGCTTTAGCCAAGACACCCAGATTATTATCCTATTCCTATGTAACAAATCACCACAAATGTAGCAGCTTGAAATAATGATCGTTGTTCTGAAGGTCAGAAATTCGGACACGGTGTAACTGAATTCCAGGCTCAGGGGTTCACAGGCTGATTCAATGTTGCATTCCCATCTGGAGGCACTTCTAATTTACACAGGTTGTTGGCAGAATTCAGTTCTTTGCAGCTGTAGAACTGAGGTCATGTCTCCTTGTTGGCTTGCCAGCAGGGAGCCACTCTTAGCTCTTAGAGGCCGCCCATATTCCTGACATGCAGCTCTCTCCATCTTCAAAAGCAGCAGGAGAATTTTTTCAGGTTAAATCCCTCTCACATTTTTTAAATTTTTTTACTTTTATTTTTTTGGTCTCTGACCTCTAGACTCAGATTTAAGGTGCTCATGTGATTTGTCTGGCTCACTTAGATAATCTCCCTATCTTAAGGCCAACCGATTGAGGGTCATATTACATCCATCAAAGCCTTTTATGTCATTACCTACCTTAGGGTTTGACTGGATTTCTGGGACCCGTGTGTGCACCAGGTGTCAGGAATGTTAGAATTCTTCCTGCCACTCCAGGGATAAGGATTATATGAATGCCAGGGTTGGAAGTGTTCTTACGTTATCTCAGCTGGGTGAAGAACTCTTGCAGAACTATTAGCTGCAGAGTTTTGATTGAGTGTTTCCAGTAACTACTATTTCAGAAATTAAAGCAATGCTTTCAGTTCATTTGAGTGGTCATGAAACACTTTGTATATTGCATATGTGATTTAGACATCCTTTGAACCAAATGAAGGCAAGAGAATTTCCTTCAAAACCATAATTACTCTGTGGACCAGACTGTAAGCAGTGTCAGAATTCAATGAACTAATAATAACTCTAGTTATAATAAATAATTAGATAATTATATATTTCATTTCCCTTATCTTATTAGGTCTTTCTTCAAACACACACACACACACACACACACACATAAATAGGCAACATGAAGTAGTTTATGGTTTCTAAAAGTGTGGTCCAAGAGCCAATGCTAATGGATGCCTCAGGGTCGGTGAGGAAAGAGGTGAATGTTAAAAATACAAATCTGTGAGCTATATCCCAGAATCCATGAATGAGATCTCTGTGGGTCTGGTTTACAAATCTGCATTTTAAACAAACTTCAACAGTGATTTGTTTGCTTTGAGAATGACTGATACTCCTTTCCTTGTGATAAGAGCTAAATTAGGGTAATTTCTGAACTCTTTCCCTACCCATTTACTCCCTCTACCACAAGGGATATAGAACGGTATGTCTCTTAGTAAAGTTTGTAAAGTTGCAAAGAACAAACTAGGAATGCCTGGTTTAACTCCTTTTCTCTGTGGGGGGGCGGGGCGGGGGGGGGGGGGAGGAAGTATCCTCTCCTGTTCTCTTGGGGTGGTCTCCTTCTCTGGACCCTACATAAACATGGGGGCTGCCCTGGTCCAAAGTGACTGGATTATAAATCGGTCTAATCCTTCAATTTCTGAGGTTATTTGTCATCATCATAAATAAAGCACCTACTTTATTTGATACTGATAACCTTGTTTTTCCCCAGAAAGAGTGTAAAGTGGAATCTTTTCCTATTGATTATAAACTCTGTTTCCTCTGCCAGATCTCTCTTCCCAGCCTAGTCTCCGCACAATTATTTCTGTCTTTTGTTTGTATTCTAGTATAGAATTTGTTCAAGCAGCGAGATGATTTTTGTTTTCACTGGATCTTATTTTGCATCAGAATTCCCTTCATTTACTTATGGCCAAGTAGGAAACCCTCAGAGCAGCCCAGTGGACCCTACCACAGGGCACAGGCAGCTGGTTCTCCCTTTAAGGCCCTGAGCAAAAAAATGTTCTTTCTATGGGGTTCTACTCTTCCTTTGACCCGTCACTCTTTCTACTCACCTCCCAGAACATGCTACATGCAACTTTTTATTTAAATTAAAATTTTGTTGTGAAACACTAAATTATGAGTTTCTTTTTTTTTTTTTTTTTTAAAGATTTATTTATTTATTTGAGAGAGCGAGAATGAGGGAGAGTACATGAGAGGGGAGAGGGTCAGAGGGAGAAGCAGGCTCCTCGCTGAGCAGGGAACCCGATGCGGGACTCGATCCCGGGACTCCAGGACCATGACCTGAGCTGAAGGCAGTCGCTTAACCAACTGAGCCACCCAGGCGCCCCAATTATGAGTTTCTTAAAGGCAAGAAACGTGTTATCTTTTTCCCTTTAATCTTTTGAGAATCTAGCATAATGCCAGGGAAAGAGTAGTTGTATGACAAATGTAGTTGTAGTACGAAATTCCTTGGAATCTCATAGTAGTATTTGTAATCATGCAAATAATACATACAGTTGTAGAAAAATTATAGAAACCTGAAAATAAGAAAAAGTAATATAATACCGGTTTTGCCATTGTATTTTAACACACTTAAGAATAAGTTGGATAGGGGCGCCTGGGTGGCTCAGTTGGTTAAGCGACTGCCTTCGGCTCAGGTCATGATCCTGGAGTCCCGGAATCGAGTCCCACATCGGGCTCCCTGCTCAGCAGGGGGTCTGCTTCTCCCTCTGACCCTCCCCCCTCTCATGCTCTCTGTCTCTCATTCTCTCTCTCGCAAATAAATAAAATCTTAAAAAAAAAAGAATAAGTTGGATATGTACAATTTTATAGTTAAATAAAACTTATAATATGATCATTTCCCAGTGTTATAAAAAGTTAAAAAAAATTGGAATTATATTGCAATGGGTGTGTTAATAAATATTTTTTCACTTGCAATTTTACCATAGACTACACTGAACATCATTATGTATAAAGGCTTTTTGAAGCATAGAGAAAACATTCTCTTAGTATTTACTCCTGGAGTTGCCTGGGTAAAATTGCTACTAATTATATAATCATTTTTATAAACTTTTTTATACAATTTGCAGCAACTTCCTTTTCTTGCTCTTTGATGAGGGTTTCATCAAATTTGAGTATGCATATCTATAAACAATCTTTGTAAGAATATAAAATGATGTAAATCTTTGAGAATTTGTAGAACAGTTCTGTAAAGCTTTTCCATGCAATAAATGCTCTTCTGTCCAGTTTTATGAAGTCTGCGCACTGCACAAAGGTTTCTGGGGAAGGTGTTAGCAGGAGGGACAATCTGGTATTGCAGTAGCCATGACGCTCACTTTTTCTAATTTGTGCAGGGGTGTCCTGTGTTCACCAAGCCACTGCCCATCTGCAGGTGGTACTTTTTGTAAATACCACAAACACTTCTTATAGGGCGGAGGGACTGTGGCCCGGAGATTTTCAAGGCTATTGGGTCCAATTTATGTATTGGGTTTCCCTGTTAATGTTACTTTCTGAAAGGACAGGTGATAATCTGTGCAGTTTAGCTTTGCGGCGGCGGAGTTGGGGGGAGGCAGGTAAACAATGTTGACACTGTGAAGAGCTTGGGTAATAAGATCTCTCTGTCTCTGTCTTGATCTCTGTGGGGGTGTTTCCTTTCTCTTTTAACTGTTATAGATCTCTGTTACAACTCAGACTTATTTTTTTTAAATGGATAATAATACAAATGGACAACTAGTGATCTGACTGAACTACAAGTCATATCACCTTCCTTCCTTCCTTCCTTCCTTCCTTCCTTCCTTCCTTCCTTCCTTCCTTCCTTCCTTCCTTCCTTCCTTCCTTCTTCCCTTAAGTGCTTGATACTTATTGAACAGACAGTGTATTCCAACATCTGGGGATGTAAGAGGATCATGATCTACACCACGGAAACCCACATAAGCACACCCACAGACTGATGATCAGAATGTGGGAAGAACAGTGTTACAGAGCTACACACACAGGGAGTTCTGAGTGCATAGAAGAAGGACAGCTGAAGTGGATGAAACCAGGAGAGGCTCACATAGAGCTAGAACCAGGGAGTAGGTAAAACTGAATGACCTAGAAGTAATCCCCTCTTGAAGAGGGGACCAAGTCAGCATTAGCAGTGTTTCTTGCATAAACGAGGGCCCAGGTTTACCTACTCGTTGTAATAGTGATTCTCCTATAAAGATACATAGCCTAAGTGGGGAGGAAGGAACAAAAAAATCCTTTTGCATGTAATTACTATTCCCAACAACTTCCACCCTGTTGAGAGAAAAAGTTTGGGGATGTTTCACAAATATATTTTAGCTGAGTCAAATACTTTTTTTGGTGCCTGTTCAGGCAATAACCAGACAGCAAGCCACTTGTGGCTTAATTCCTAAATCATATTAAAACAAGGCAATTTAATTGCAATTAGTGTTAGAATAATTTATTCATAAAATGCCAGTATATGTATTTATTTTCTATAATCCATTACTTTCAGCTTGGTCCTATGTGTGCTCCATTAAATTATAAAGTACAAGGTCATTAACCTACAGTTCTGCTTGTGATCATGTTTTTAGATTGCATTCTGTTTGCTCTTCAGTTAGGATTAAATTGTTAGCCCTCTTAGGTCATTTATCCTTAGCTATTTAATTTCTCTGCGATCATCTAAAGGCTCTTATTATTGCTAATTAAACAGGTGTGATCTACTCAGAAAACAGTTGTCTTTCTCTGAATATCTGGTAGGATCCCAAATCAAGTCAATCCTCTTCAGCTTTCATTGTTCCTCATAAGTGAATCCCCTCATTAGTGATTTTGAAATTGTGATATGTGTCTGCCTGTTCTGGATTATTCAAGTTTTGGAGGCCTCTACACAGAGCACTGGGCACATGGAAAAGTACACACATGCAGGCACTCTTTTATTCATTTTTTTTTTTTTTCCTGTGTCCAGCCTAGGACTTTAGTTTTCCAGGGATGGTCAGCTGAGCATACAGATAATGAATCTGGAATTGTGACATGAGGCTTCCCAGGCAAGCAGGTTCACATAGAGAAAAACCCATGTTCCACCAGTGGAGAATGCATGTACCCCTACTTAAAGCCAGCCTTCTAAATAGCTCTTTAATAAACGTGTTTGAGAAAGAATAGGTGGTTTAATCCAAACCCACTCCCACTATTGGCAGATTAACTGCTTGTTGGTAGGAATAGGAGAGAAATCCAATTTGTTAAGTTCCTCCTGCCAAAGTAGCAAGGAATGTTGAGATAGAGATTTTCAGAACCATGGCCCCAGACAAATTTCCCAATTCTTCAAGAGAGGAACTACTGCAACAACCATTCTCTATAGAAGGAGAAAGCGGGTCCTAGAGATAAAGTTATTTGCCCAAGATAGCTGATATAGAATTCAAATCTCCAGGATTTTATGGCTCAATATAATATGCAACATTCTATTTTCCCTTTAGCATTACCATATGCAGAACAAGCAATATTCTAGGAATTAGTTGAACTGTTTGAGAATTAACCACATTTGGCCTTTTTTTTTTATTATTCCACATTATTTCTATCCTCTACTAAGCATGAGACTTCCTGAGAGGCCAGGACAGAAAATGTAAGGCAGTCTGTGCTGCGTATCATGGTGTGTCACAGAGGTTTGCCCCTTCAGGACTAAGCATCCACTAACTCGGCTTCAGGGAATGTTGTTACTGATAGATCTCAGCTGAATTTCTCCCCAGAAAATTCCCTTGGCCAAAGGGAACTGCTTTGCCCAAGTTTACACCCCCTCTCCATGAAACCCCTTCCCCCCAGTCAAATGGCAGGTTGATATAGGGAAATAAAGGTCTGGCCCTTGCCTCAATTAGGGATATCTCTGGTTATTCC
Organism: Mirounga angustirostris; assembly: GCF_029215605.1. NCBI lineage: Eukaryota > Metazoa > Chordata > Mammalia > Carnivora > Phocidae > Mirounga > Mirounga angustirostris. Next base: position 133,294,382 of record NW_026991714.1, on the reverse strand, counting down.
AATTTTGAGCTACCTGCATGCTTAGCTAAGGCCTCTATTGTAATGGATTATAGTCCAGTTTCTTTCTCTGTCTTCCTGCATCCATCTCTCCCATACAGGCATTGTTATTGAACACTTCCAACTAAAATACCAGAACACCAATCTGTATCCCAGAGTCTGTTTTCTGACTTTGACACTTCATGTAGAAGGAGTCAGAAGGAGTGTTGGGGAACAATCTAAAATGATGTTTTGGAGCAGGATCACTCACAGGATGTCAGTGAAGACTTCAACATTGATGGAAGTTGGAGTATTGATCGTCTCTTTAATGCCTGTGTTGTGCATGTATTTAGCTTCCACCAGTGGTAAAATAGGATGGGATAATGGTGAAAGGGAATGCAGTGTCAGGTGAGATATCTCTGGCATTTGAAAAGTACAGAGAAAGTAGTTGTTCAGTGGAGGAGGATGGTTGTGGCTAGGGCTGATCAATGTATTATAGAAAGACAATGATGGGTATTAAAGAGGGCACGTACTGAATGGAGCACTGGGTGTTATATGCAAACAATGAATCATGGAACACTATGTCAAAAACTAGTGATGTAATGTATGGTGATTAAATAACATAATAAAAAAAAGAATGAAATTCTAAGGGGCGATTAATCAACAGTTTAAAGATAAGAGCAACTGGTTTTGAAATCAGATGACAGGAAAAACCTGAGGATCAAGTCTCATACTCCATTTAAGGGAAATAGAAGTCCAGAGAAGGTTGAAGTCTCAAAAATATCAAGTTTGCTGTTCTAGAGCAGAGCCCTGACTACAAAGACGTGGTGAGAGCCTGAGAATTGGGCTGTGGTTATATACAGAGGTAAACTCATTAATCTTGATTCCTCACAAGTACCTAAGCTACAAAAGGAAAACATTCTTCCTTGCTAGAGGTCAGTGCTTCCCCAACATTCGAAGACAAAGAAGAGGCCTCTGCCTTACAAGCCCGTATAAATCCCCTTTGAGAATCGACCCTTATCACTCCTACTGACCCAAGACCAGAATGCAGGGTTAATCACAGTGCATGCTAGGCAGGGGAATCTAAGCTAGTAAAGTAGAAAAGTACTCTACCCCATGGAGCTACAGGACCTGAAGAACCAAGCCAGCTCGATATGACAGGAGCCAGGAAATTATATGTGGGACTGGGTCCAGAGAAATGCTTCATCTAGGGATAGAAAGACATAATTGTCAAAGAATACATTACTGAAGAAAGTGATCATTATTCCACAATATAGGACTTACCCCCCTTGTAAGACTCTGGGAGACAGTGCTGATTTGCTGCTAGGGTAGCTGTTGAGGATTTTTATTTTTTTTTATTTTTTTATTGTTATGTTAATCACCATACATGACATCATTAGTTTTTGATGTAGTGTTCCATGATTCATTGTTTGTATATAACACCCAGTGCTCCATGCAGAGTGTGCCCTCTTTAATACCCATCACCAGGCTAAACCATCCTCCCACCCCCCTCCCCTCTAGAACCCTCAGTTTGTTTTTCAGAGTCCATCGTCTCTCATGGTTCGTCTCCCCCTCTGATTTTCCACCCTTCATTCTTCCCCTCCTGCTATCTTCTTATTTTTTTTTTCCTCTTAACATATATTGCATTATTTGTTTCAGAGGTACAGATCTGTGATTCAACAGTCTTGCACAATTCATAGTGCTGACCATAGCACATACCCTCCACAATGTCTATCACCCAGCCACCCCATCCTTCCCACCCCAACCCCCACTCCAGCAACCTTCAGTTTGTTTCCTGAGATTAAGAATTCCTCATATCAGTGAGGTCATATGATACATGTCTTTCTCTGATTGACTTATTTTGCTCAGCATAACACCCTCCAGTTCCATCCATGTTGTTGCAAATGGCAAAATCTCATTCCTTTTGATGGCTGCTTAATATTCCATTGTATATATATACCACATCTTCTTTATCCATTCATCTATCAATGGACATCTTGGCTCTTCCACAGTTTGGCTATTGTGGACATGCTATCAACATCGGGGTGCATGTACCCCTTTGTATCCCTACACTTGTATCTTTGGGGTAAATACCCAGTAGTGCAATTGCTGGATCATATGGTAGCTCTATTTTCAACTTTTTGAGGAACCTCCATACTGTTTTCCAGAGTGGCTGCACCAGCTTGCATTCCCACCAACAGTGTAGGAGGGTTGCCCTTTCTCCGCGTTCCCGCCAACATCTGTCATTTCCTGACTTGTTAATTTTAGCCATTCTGACTGGTGTGAGGTGGTATCTCATTGAGGTTTTGATTTGCATTTCCCTGATGCCGAGTGATGTTGAGCACTTTTCCATGTGTCTGTTGGCCATTTGGATGTCTTCTTTGAACAAATGTCTGTTCACGTCTTCTGCCCATTTCTTGATTGGATCATTTGTTCTTTGGGTGTTGAGTTTGATGAGTTCTTTATAGATTTTGGATACGAGCCCTTTATCTGATAGGTCATTTGCAAATATCTTCTCCCATTCTGTTGGTTGTCTTTTGGTTTTGTTGACTGTTTCTTTTGCTGAGCAAAAGCTTTTTATCTTGATGAATTCCTGATAGTTCATTTTTGCCCTTGCTTCCCTTGTCTTTGGCGATGTTTCTAGGAAGAAATTGCTGTGGCTGAGGTCGAAGAGGTTGCTGCCTGTGTTCTCCTTTAGGATTTTGATGGACTCCTGTCTCACATTGAGGTCTTTCAACCATTTGGAGTCTATTTTTGTGTGTGGTGTAAGGAAATGGTCCAGTTTCATTCTTCTGCATGTGGCTGTCCAATTTTCCCAACACCATTTGTTGAAGAGACTGTCTTTTTGCCATTGGACATTCTTTCCTGCTTTGTCAAAGATGAGTTGACCATAGAGTTGAGGGTCCATTTCTGGGCTCTCTATTCTGTTCCATTGATCTATGTGTCTGTTTTTGTGCCAGTACCATACTGTCTTGATGATGACAGCTTTGTAATAGAGCTTAAAGTCCAGAATTGTAATGCCGCCAGCTTTACTTCTCTTTTTCAACATTCCTCTGGCTATTCGGGTTCTTTTCTGGTTCCATACAAATTTTAGGATTATTTGTTCCATTTCTTTGAAAAAAGTGGATAGTATTTTGATAGGGATTGCATTGAATGTGTAGATTGCTCTAGGTAGCATTGACAACTTCACAAAATTTGTTCTTCCAATCCATGAGCATGGAACGTTTTTCCATTTCTTTGTGTCTTCCTCAATTTCTTTCATGAGTATTTTATAGTTTTCTGAGTACAGATCCTTTGTCTCTTTGGTTAGATTTATTCCTAGGTATCTTATGGTTTTGGGTGCAATTGTAAATGGGATCGACTCCTTAATTTCTCTTTCTTCTGTCTTGTTGTTGGTGTATTGGAATGCCACTGATTTCTGTGCATTGATTTTATATCCTGCCACTTTACTGAATTCCTGTATGAGTTCTAGCAGTTTTGGGGTGGAGTCTATTGGGTTATCCACATAAATTATCATATCATCTGCAAAGAGTGAAAGTTTGACTTCTTTGCTGATTTGGATGGCTTTGATTTCTTTTTGTTGTCTGATTGCTGTGGCTAGGACTTCTAATACTATGTTGAATAGCAGTGGTGATAGGTGGACATCCCTGCCGTGTTCCTGACCTTAGGGGGAAGCTCTCGGTTTTTCCCCATTGAGAATGATATTTGCTGTAGGTTTTTCATAGATGGCTTTTATGATATTGAGGTATGTACCCTCTATGCCTATACTCTGAAGAGTTTTGATCAAGAAAGGATGCTGTACTTTGTCAAATGCTTTTTCTGCATCTGTTGAGAGGATCATATGATTCTTGTTCTTTCTTTTGTTAATGTATTGTATCACGTTGTTTGATTTGCGGATGTTGAACCAATCTTGCATCCCAGAGATAAATCCCACTTGTTCGTGATGAATAATCCTTTTGATGTACTCTTGGATCCTACTGCCTAGTATTTTGGTCAGAATTTTTGCATCCATGTTCATTAAGGATATTGGTCTGTAACTCTCCTTTTTGATGGGGTCTTTGTCTGGTTTTGGGATCCAGGTAATGGTGGCCTCATAAAATGAGTTTGGAAGTTTTCTTTCCATTTCTGTTTTTTGGAACAGTTTCAGAAGAATAGGTATTAATTCTTCTTTAAATGTTTGGTAGAATTCCCCCGTGAAGCCATCTGGCCCTGGGCTTTTGTTTTTTGGGAGATTTTTGAAGACTGCTTCAATTTCCTTAGTGGTTATAGGTCTGTTCAGGTTTTCTATTTCTTCCTGGTTCAGTTTTGGTAGTTGATACATCTCTAGGAATGCATCCATTTCTTCCAGGTTATCTAATTTGCTGGCATAGAGTTGCTCATAATATGTTCTTATAATTGTTTGTATTTCTTTGGTGTTGGTTGTGATCTCTCCTCTTTTCATTCATGATTTTGTTGATTTGGGTCATTTCTCTTTTCTTTTTGATAAATCTGGCCAGGGGTTTATCAATCTTGTTAATTCTTTCAAAGAACCAGTTCCTAGTTTCGCTGATCTGTTCTACTGTTCTTTGGTTTCTATTTCATTGATTTCTGCTCTGATCTTTATTATTTCTCCTCTCCTGCTGGGTTTAGGCTTTATTTGCTGTTCTTTCTCCAGCTCCTTTAGGTGTAGGGTTAGGTTGTGAATTTGAGACCTTTCTTGTTTCTTGAGAAAGGCTTGTATTGCTATATACTTTCCTCTTAGGACTGCCTTGGCTGCAACCCCAAGATTTTGAAAAGTTGTGTTTTCATTTTTATTGGCTTCTATGAATTTTTTTAATTCTTCTTTAATTTCCTGGTTGACCCATTCATTCTTTAGTAGGATGCTCTTTAGCCTCCATGTATTTGACTTCTTTCTGACTTTCCTCTTGTGATTGAATTCTAGTTTCAAAGCACTGTGGTCTGAAAATAGGCAGGGAACGATCCCAATCTTTTGGTACTGGTTGAGACCTGATTTGTGACCTAGGATGTGATCGATTCTGGAGAATGTTCCATGGGCACTAGAGAAGAATGTGTGTTCCGTTGCTTTGGGATGGAATGTTCTGAATATGTCTGTGAAGTCCATTTGGTCCAGTGTGTTATTTAAAGTCTTTACTTCCTTGTTGATCTTTTGCTTAGATGATCTGTTCATTTCAGTGAGGGGGGTGTTAAAGTCCCCCACTATTATTGTATTGTTGTTGATGTGTTTCTTTGCTTTTGTTATTAATTGCCTTATGTAATTGGCTGCTCCCATGTTAGGGACATAGATATTCACAATTGTTAGATCTTCTTGTTGGATAGACCCTTTAAGTAGGATATAGTGTCCTTCCTCATCTCTTATTACAGTCTTTGGTTTAAAATCTAATTTGTCTGATATAAGGATTGCCACCCCAGCTTTCTTTTGGTATCCATTAGCATGGTACATGGTTTTCCACCCCCTCACCTTCAATCTGGGGGTGTCTTTGGGTCTAAAATGAGTGTCTTGCAGACACATATCGATGGGTCTTGTTTTTTTAATCCAATCTGATACCCTGTGTCTTTTGATTGGGGCATTTAACCCATTTACATTCAGGGTAACTATTGAAAGATAGGAATTTAGTGACATTGTATTGCTTGTAAGATGACTGTTACTGTATATTGTCTGTGTTCCTTTCTGGTCTATGTTGCTTTTAGGCTCTCTCTTTGCTTAGAGGACCCCTTTCAAGATTTCTTGTAGGGCTGGTTTCGTGTTTGCAAATTCCTTTAGTTTTTGTTTGTCCTGGAAGCTTTTCATCTCTCCTTCTATTTTCAATGACAGCCTAGCTGGATATAGTGTTCTTGGCTGCATATTTTTCTTGTTTAGTGCTCTGAATATATCATGCCAGTCCTTTCTGACCTGCCAGGTCTCTGTGGATAGGTCTGTTGCTGATCTAATGTTTCTACCATTTTAGGTTACAGATCTCTTGTCCTGAGCTGCTTTCAAGATTTTCTCTTTGTCTCTGAGACTCGTAAGTTTTACTATTAGATGTTGGGGTGTTGACCTATTTTTATTGATTTTGAGAGGGGTTCTCTGTTCTTCCTGGATTTTGATGCCTGTTTCCTTCCCCAAATTAGGCAAGTTCTCACTATATTTTGCTCCAATATACCTTCTGCCCCCCTCTCTCTTTCTTCTTCTTCTGGGATCCCAATTATTCTAATGTTGTTTCATCTTATGGTATCGCTTATCTCTCGAATTTTTCCCTCATGATCCAGTAGTTGTTTATCTCTCTTTTTCTCAGCTTCTTTATTTTCCATCATTTGGTCTTCTATATCACTGATTCTCTCTTCTGCCTCATTTATCCTAGCAGTTAGTGCCCCCATTTTTGATTGCACCTCAGTATTAGCCTTTTTGATTTCAACTTGGTTAGATTTTAGTTCTTTTATTTCTCTAGAAAGAGTTTCTCTAATAACTTCCATGATTTTTTCAAGCCCAGCTAGTATCTTTAAAATCATGATTCTGAACTCTAGATCTGACATTGTACTAATGTCCGTATTGAGTAGGTCCCTGGCAGTTGGTGCTACCTCTTGTTCTTTTTGTTGAGGTGATTTTTTCCATCTTGTCATTTTGTCCAGAGGAGAATGGATTAATGAGAGAACAAAATGCTAACAGGGTAACAACGTCCCCAGAAAATATACTGCTCTTGAGGACTTTAATAGTGAGATGGCTCATAACAAACTGACGTAGAAATGCTAGGGCCACTGAGGTGGATGCTGGGAAAAGCAATTGAAAGGCTCAGAGACATGGAAATAATAGAGCATATATACTATAAAAAGCTGTTTAAAAACCAGCTGGATTTGTTCCATGACAGGACTAGAGGGCTTTCTGTTCCAAAGAGATATGGTGTGTCTTGGTGAGAGTAGCCCTAGCATCACTGAGTAGTTCATAAGGACTGTCCTTTGTAAGTTGAGGCTATGCTGGGAGATACTATTACAGAATGGACCTACCTAATAACAGTGAAATGATAAGATACTAAAATCACAGGGGCCAGGGTGACATGCAGAAACATTAGATAGGTAGGCACAATACTCCTAATGAGTTATACAATCAGAATTGCAGCCAGGGCAGTCTAACTTATAAAAAGCTATGGAAAAAATTAATGAAACATAGCATTACTAGGGGCAAGAATGTTAGCCTGGAAACAAGAGTGTTGCTCAATCTATAAAAACAAAAGAAACTAAGTACAATCAAGGGACTAAGGGAAGACACCCTAATAATAAAATCACAATTCTTTGCCCAGATTTGCTCAATTTTATGGAAAAGAATCAATTTTCAGATACATTATACATTGGTGAAAAGGTTGTATTCTCAGGAGGAAGGATCATGTAACATCACAAGTATATATAGTAATGGAGTCCCTTGTTACCAAAGAGAGTCAAGACTATAAATAGATAATTTTTCACTTGAGAAATGGGAATACCAAGGCATTTTGAAGAATATTGGATGCAGGATCTGATTTAACATTAAAGCTCAGAAACCAGACACATGATTATGGTGCCCCTGTTAGAGTAGGATATGAGTATTCTCAATGATTATTCCCTTGGTCTTCAAATGTATAGTTGAAGTAAACATATGTGGTTGTTGGTAGAAGTTTCCACTGGTTCTTTGGCCTTTGGGGAAAAGCTACAAAGTGACAAAAGCCACGTAGGCCAAGATTTTAAATTAAAACCATATTGTATCCCAAGTAAGGCCAGGACTAGAGTGGGACAAGTGAGACTTGTAGGGCACAAAAGTTAATAAAATATTCACTTTCAAGATCATGTACTCTAGCCCTGATCCTGCTCCTGAACTAAGATGCAGAGATTAGTGGTATACCTAAAGACCTAAAGGAGCCAGGGAGATGGTCCAAATTGTATCCATATTTAATGACTCCACCAAAACAAACAAACAAACAAACAAAAAAAACAGATAGATATGGGAAGATGGCAACAAATTACCACAAACTCCATGAAGTAATACATCTAATTGCGTATGTTATGCCAGATGAGGTAACTTTGCTAGAGCGATTGACAAAACCTCAGATACATACTATGAAGTCCTTGATCTGGAAAATGTATTCTTCCCCATCCCTACCAAGATGTATCAAGAACATTTTGCCTTCATGAAGGATAAATAACTATACGTTTATATTTATACTTTAGGACTACATTTATTCTATTATCCTCTGGTATAATATAGTGATCAAATGATCTTCACTATCTGGACAGTCTACAGAACATCCCATTGGTTCACTATTTTAATAATATTATGTAAATCAGACCAGATGAGCAAGAAGTAGCATATATATTGGTACCTTTGGCTAGTCACATGCACACTAAGCTGGGAGGTAAACTCTGTAAGAGTTTGGGGGCCAGACACAAAAGTGGAGTTTTTAGAGATCTCATGTTCTTGACATGACAAGATATCTGCTTAAAAATAAAGCACAAATTACTGCCTCTTGCACCTCCCACAACTAAGAAGGAAGCACAACATGATAATCTTCTTCCGGTTCTAAAGACAGCATATTTTACACTTAATATAATTTCAAAGCATTTGTCAAGTGACATAAAAGACTACCTCCTTTGAGCAGATCCTAGAGCATATAAAGACTATGAATCAAATTCAGGATGTGGTGCAAGTTCTACCATATGACCCATCATATCGTTTGGTATTATATCTATCTATAATGGGCAAGGATGCCATGCAGAGTTTAAAGTTAGATCCAATAAAAGAAGCAGAATATAGATCCCCTGTGTTTCTTGAGGCAGATCATGATATCACATGACTTTATGGCCATAACTGTTCATCATCAGTTCATTTCTCTCAGACCCAGCAATTTATTTTTTTAAATATTTTATTTATTTATTTGAGAGAGAGAGAGATTGAGCAAGAGAGAATACACATGAGCAGGGGCAGAGGGTGAGGGAGAAGCAGACTCCCCTACTGAGCAGGGAGCCTGATGCAGGGCTTGATCCTAGGACCCCAGGATCATGACAAAAGCCAAAGGCAGATATTTAAAAGACTGAGCCACCCAGGTGCCCCATGACCTAGCAATTTATAAACTTGGACACCATTACATAGAAATGATATATCCAAGATCAGGCAGGTGTAGGGTGCAAGTAAGCTGATCAATCAGGTTTCCTAGATACCCAGGCCATCTACCACTTTTTGCTTTAGTTACCTCAGTCTCTGCTAACACCTATGGTAACCAGGCAACACATAGAAAAGTTCTGAACTTGATTCATAGGCATGTTAGCTCAGTAAGTTGACAGATACTGAATGATTGGTAGACACACTACAGATCCACCACAGTAACCCTGACAGATAGAAATGAGGGAAAATCATTCCAGGTGGCAAAGTTTCAAGTAAAAACGTAAGACTTTATTTTTTAAGAGCAGCTTTAGGTTCATGCAAAATTGAGCGGATGGTTCAGAGATTTCCCATTTAGCCCCTCCCCCACACATGCATAGCCTTCCCTATTATCAACATCTCCCACCAGAATGACTTAAGACTAGTAGGAAAAACAAAAGATTTTTCTGCCCCATGTGTTGAACTACCCTGGTCACTTCACTTAGAACTTAGGTAAATAAAGCAGATATTGTTATAACTATTTTAAAAATGAGAAAACAGGCGTTCAGACATATCTGAAATTTTTCAGTGGCCTGTAGCCAATAGATAGTGGAGACCACTGGATTCCAAGTCATGACTTCCTTCCTGTCCTCTCTCAGTGGAAACAACATGCTTCTGCCTGTGTTATAACAACAGGAGGGTTTCAAGCTCCTGCACTAAGCAAACTTATTTTCTTTATTCAGACAGTCCAGCAAATAAATTGCCTTTTACATGGTGAGCAAGCCATTTTGCTGCAAGTTTTTGCTTTCTTCCCAAGCAAAGGGAAAAAATAAAATTATCAACTAACAAAATAAAACTATTAACTGTTTTCTATTTTGGATGGAATCTTTTCCTTCTCATCAACAGTAAGGAGACATATTTTTCTCAAATATGTGAGTGATCCAATCATGTGTTTTGCTTTGACCATTAACATTGCATAATCGATATTTATTCTTTTTTCACTAGTTCAACCCTTTAGAGAACTTACTATAGACCAGCTCTCTGCTCATGCTTGGAGATTTATAAAGGAACATTAAACATGCTTTTTGACCTTGCAAGTCTCATATTTTATGGTATAAACAGATGTGGAGACCAAAAATGACAATATGGGGAGAAAAATATTTTATTTGATACCTCTGTCTGTTTGAGTCAAGGATGACCAGGATACAATGAAGTAAGGTCTCTTTGGCAGAAGTGGGAAGATGTATAGTACAGCAATTCTTTTTTTTTTTTAAGATTTTATTTATTTATTTGACAGAGAGAGAGAGAGCAAGAGAGGGAACATAAGCAGGGGGAGTGGGAGAGGGAGAAGCAGGCTACCTCACAGAGCAGGGAGCCCAATGCGGGGCTCGATCCCAGGACCCTGGGACCATGACCTGAGCCAAAGGCAGACACTTAACGACTGAGCCACCCAGGTGCCCCCTTAGTACAGCAATTCTGAATGGTTGGAATATACATGAGGGAGAGATGTCAGGGTAAAGTTAAAGGGAAGAGTAAGAACCAGATCAGTAAGTTGAACATCAAGGATTGAACATATTTGGATTTAAAAAATAAGCCAGAACTTTAACCTCTGTTGTTTGCTTTACAGTCTCCATAATTGGCAGACAATGAAAGTAACCATCTTTCTACACTACCTTGTTCTGACATCTGGAGGAAACTCATACCATCACAGGGGGAAATAGAGTGATTTACTAGAAGTATAGGAATTTGATGATCATGTTTTCAGAGCAATTTTGGATTTATGCCTGACCACAAGCCAGCATATTTTAAATTAAAATGGCTGGAGGGAATCTAGGATAATTTAGTACCTTTTAATGTTTTCTAGGGGAAGTAAATTAGATTAGTGTTTCCTTGTCATTCTGTCCAGCAGAGTCTGTCATATTCAGGTAATTTGTATCTGCATCTACTTGGCTCTAAAGTCTGAGTGCTTAATAATACTGCCACAATTCTGACATGGTTTCTAGGTCTAGTATTACATGATTCTGTAGGGCTATTCCTTCCTGGCCTCTCCATTCACAAAGTATGTGTTTTCATCACCTCAGTGCTTGACAAATGACCTCCCCAGGGCTTGTCTACAGTGTTGGCTGGACATCAGAATCACCTGGTAGTGGTTAAAAACCCTGACTCCCAAGCCAAACCCATGACAAATTGAATCAGAATATCTGACATTTGGAGATGGGACAAGGCGCACGCGCACACGTGTGTGTGTATGTTTGTGTGTGTGTGTGTATGTGCAACTTACCAGGTTATTCTAATGGGAAGTTAAGGTTAAGAATGACTACTATGTAATATCAGCCATGAATCATTTATTTTGTTTTAAATTCACATACTAGCTGTTCACTGTGTACCTGCTAGCAGAGGGTTAAGCAGTGATTGGAAAAACAAAGGACATAATGTAGGTTCTATGTTCTCTGGGACGTGACATTTTAGATTGCAGCTCAAGTCAAACACATATGAAACAGTTAATAAAAAATCGAGAGATCATAGTAGCAAGTTACTCTATATCTCCATATATATGTGCCTTTTCTATGAAAGGGGGACAACGATACATTTAAGTTTGCCCAGAGACAATAATGGCTTACATTATCTCTGTCTTCTTGGAATAATTATTAGCAGCACTCATGTGCTCTCATGTTTCCTGTTTAGCTGATAAGTTATAAGCTCACCCTAAATATTAAATAATGAGGTATTGGGAAATCATGGGATTTCCAGTAGAGTGCCCAGCTCTGTGCTCAATCTTAAGCATCCACCATGGACCCCCAGTTCCTCTTGGACTTCATGGTCTAGCTGTCTCATGTTCTGCACAGAGGTCTACACTGAGCTGTTACATAAATCATGAAACTAAGATAATTATCTCCTACACTCTGCCGCACCATACTCTCTGCCCTGGCCCCATGATCAGCAGTCCACCCGATGCAAGGCTGCTAGCAGATGCTACATCCACAGCATCAGAGCTATATTCTATTTATATATAGAAACCCATCCCTCAGCAAATTCTGCAGCTATGGGCATGTGGAGCTGTGTTTTCAAGGACAATTTCTATGTTGACATGTCCAAGGAAGCTTAATGAAATCACTGACTTCAATCTGAAGTTCCCCTTGGAGCTTGAGGAGCAGGCAGACTGAAAGACTCTGTACCCAGGTGAAGCAAAGGAACATCCAGTGTCTACCTTGTCACAAAACCTCTTCCTCAGAAAATGATTGTCTCTGGGGTGGGCTACCTGTTGTTTCTAGAAGATAATTCAGCTGAATTCTGCCAAGTCATTGAATGAATTTAATAGTCATTTATCATAAATATGTGCATGCTGCAGTTATATGTTTGGCTATAGAATCAGCTCAATCTTTTACTTATTTATTTTACTCTTTCATTCCTTTTGTTTTACTTTATATAAGCTTCTCATCACCTCTCTGACTTCAGTTTTGCTTGCGTTTTTAACGAAACTATTAGCTGAACCAATAATCGGTGGGCAAGCAACTATTGAGCATTGAAGATATAGATGACCTTAAAATCTAAGGCAGAAAAAAAAAAAAACAGATACAATATTAGGCAAAGCATGTGGTAATAATTGGTTTACTTCTCGGAAATTTTTTCCTGTAGCTGTTTATCCTTGAACCTTGTGGGCATGGTGCTGGGCTTAAGGGCCAGTCTTAACTATAAGTAACAACTGCATCAATAGTAATTTCTTTTCTGTTAACACCTATTAAAAGGAATAGCACCATGGGGTAGAAGGTGTGAAGTGCCCCAATCAATCAGAAATTACAGGAACAATAAAGTAGTAAAGGCATAACTTATTTATTCAACACATATCCATTGTGCCCTCTGTATCTTGAGCAGTAGCCTAAACGGGAGGATAGAAGGATGTGTGACATAGCATCCTATCTCCTCAGGGAGCTCACAGACCAGAACACAAACACACAATTACAAAAGACACAAGTGCTGTAGGGAAAGAGGAGTGGGGATGGGCATGCAACCTCATCAAAGGAGATGTTCTCTGAGAAAGAGAGATCTTGGAGCTCAGATCAGAAGGAAGAATGATGAAGAGTGAGAGGCAGCGAAGGGGCAGGGAGGGGAAAGTGCTCTAGGCAGAGGCGTACAACATAGAGATGAAGGAGATGGTGGTGTAGTGGGAAGCAGTATGGCAGGAGAGGGATGGGAGACATGTGGCTGGAGAGGTCTGCAGGGCCACAGGATACCGACCACTAGAGGCCACTCTTGAGGCTTTACCAACATGGTTTTGTTGCCAAAAATGCAGCATACAAATCCCTCTGTGAGCGAAACATCAAACACAAATTGACAGACATTCTACAAAGGAACTAGACTCTTCTCTTCAAAAAAATATCAAGTTCATGGAAGACGAGAGTAGAATGAAGAATTTTGCTGAATAAAAGAGACTAAAGAGTCATGTCACTAAATGCTGTTTGTGATCCTGGCTTATATACTAGTCAGGAAACAAACATACAAACAAAGTTATAAAGATAATTACTCCAAAAATTGGACACATTTGAATACAGACTGTGAGTTGCATTATAATATTATATGACATTATATTTCATTATTATGCCAATTGTACTTTGGTTATGTGATAGAATGTCCTTGTTTTAAGAAAATACTGTGATGCATTTTAAGGGTAAAAAGATACGTGTGTGTCGTTTGTGAGAGATAGACAGACATTGTTCCCCCTTGATTTCCATGCCTTTGTTATGTTCATGCTCTGACAACTAAGCTTGATAGAATGTCAGAAAAGATTGAAATCCTCTCTAAATCCTTGACAAAAACTAAAACCTCCTGTTCCTTAAGACCAAAAAAATGCATATTAGTTATCTTATTCAGCTCCTGAAAAATGTTCCCTGGTGTCACCTAAATTTTATACTAAACTTAGAAATTATTAATAAAAATAACCAGTTATTAAATGCTTCCTTGTGCAAAGCACTATAAGAAGTACTTTGCATGCTTTATCCCACTTAATCCTCAAATAGCCCTACAAAATATGAATAGTCATTATCCCCATGTTTTGGTGAGGATCTGAAATTTTAAATAAGCCATTGATGGTCACACCATCAGTAAGTATCAGAGTCAGGCTACAAATCCAGCTTATGTTATTTCCAAATCCATTCTCTTAATCACTACACTAATACTAAGAAGTACACCTTGACATTTTAATCTTAAAGACAATTCCCAGATCCTCTGGCCTGCCAACAATGTCACTTTGGCACACAAGGGACAAAGTATCGGCTTTTCCAATGATGGAGCTGTAATGTTCTTACTGTTCTGTTCTTCGATGTCAGTAGGACCAGGGACTCTCTGTGAATGTTACAAGATGTTGGCCACAGACTCATGCCATTTCACCACTGTCCCAAGCACAGAGATGACTAGGTGTCCTGAATGTTCAAGTCCTCAGTTCCCTCTGAGTGACAAGCACTGGGATGTGACACGGTGCGTCTCCTGCCAGGTTACCTGCCGAGCACCTGAGTTAACAGTGAGGACACCTGAAATGTCATGGTCAGTTTTATGCTTTGTCCATTCCTAGGAATATGGTATTGGAGTAAGTACTACAAATGCAGGCCTGAATGTGAGCAATGACCTAGAGTCAAAGGGAGACTCTTGTCTCTGCAATAGGTTGTTTCCTTTTTTTAATTCAAGAAATCTATTCTCATCTCTCTACCTTCTTGCCTCACTTTCCATCAACCATTTAATTGAAGATGTAGATAAGCTTCCTCCTATGGTAGTTTGTGTTTGTGTTTTGTGACTAGCAGTGTTAGCTGCTGACAAAATGTGGGAAAGGGGAAGCAGGACATAATAGCAATGAGGTGGGGTAGCCCCAATGCGGACCTCCCGAAACCTGGTTGGTCCTGGCTCTGGCACCTATGAGCCAGGCATCTCCAGGCCTCGGGCAGCACATCAGTAATAAATCAGGAGCACTAATTCCTTGTTCACTCAGGGCAGCCTTTTTTATGCCTGTTTACCCAACATAGTTATTACTAGGGCTCAAAAGTGTCCCCATTTGGATGATAAATTATACAATAACCCAAACACTAGAGAGAATAATTGGGTTGATATGAGGATCAAAAGGAATAATACAGCATGGAGTGGAGATTACCTGCATAGACCATGAACCCAGACTGCTGAGGTCCAAATACTGACTTAGCCACTTATTAGCTTTGTGGCTGCGAACATGAGACATGGTAGGTTGGGCCACCCCCTCCAGGAACTATGGGCACTTCATGAAGTGATACACATGTATAAAACAAATACTTTTTGGGATAGTCCTTTTGTAAATATTCCTCATGAGCCTGTAGGAGGCAGATATTTGGCTATCCTGGTTCTTACTAATACATAACCTCTTGTGATGAATATAGATAAACCAATTCTTGTCAAAAGTCATACAATGACCATTTCTACATACAGGGCAATACCTACATGCATACATGGATTTAACTAGCTCTAGGGAAAACACTTATAAATGGTTTCTATATTTTAAAAAAGGATGGTATTGCCTTAATGCCAATAGAACTTCTCCTTGAAGTTTCCCCTAATAGTGGTGATGGGTTTGCTCTGAATAATCTGTACTTTCCAGCCAAGTCTGTCGGTGAGAGAGCTGGGTTGGGCACTAGCTATAAAGACTTACTCATTCCCAAGAATGATCCCTCTGCCTCTGGGCTGGCCCTGTGGGTTCCCCTGTGGCCCTGTGAGGTGTGGCATGCCCCTTCCTCTTGGGAACTCTGAGTAACAAACTGTTTGTTAAGGGCAATTGTCTCCTGATGTGTTGACCTCACCATACCTGTAAATAATGAAACCTGCAATTTTAAACAGATCTTGGGGCTCAGAGTCACTCACTTGCGTGGTCTGGGACATTTGACTCTATGTCCTTAGAGAATCATTTGTTCTTCTCCTGGCAATCCATTCAATCACAGCAATTATTTGCTTTTCCAGTCAAGTATCATGGACTCTCTCAGGTCTTTAGAAAACCCCATTCACAACATATTTGCAACAGGTAAGGAAAGAGAGTGATGAGTTGACAAAAACTATCTTAACATTGCCCTAGGAATAATTTTAACATATAGAACAAAACGCCCTTGCACCAAAGTTTAAAATAACCTTAGAAGGAATACCTATTATTCAACACTACTTCACAACCAATGCCTTATGATTTTTCCTTCTTAAAGCACATCACGTACATCCCGTCATTTGATCACTGTGATAACAGGTTTATTATTTGTACTTTCTACATGAAGGACATTAAATTCAGAGAGGTTGTGACTCACTAGCTGCAGAGCTAACATTAGAACTGTGGTCGACTTGGTTCCAGCCTTCTGTTCCTTCCTTTGAATCACGTTGTTTTCCACCTATGACATTACTTTTTATGAAGAGAGAGAATGATGATAATGATGATAATGAGATGTATTCAAAGTGTTTCATGGCTGACATTTTTATTTTTATTTCTGTGAAGGTAGGCTTTCCTTTATGCCCAAACATAAATAAGAGGTCATGTTTCATGATCTAGAGAAAAGAAATTATTCTTTCAATTTTTCCCTAGGCTCTTTTCTTCCACACTAAGAAATATTGTTCAATGTTGTTTTCTTAACTGTAAATAAGGTTACAAGAGGGAGTATTCAACCAAAACAATTATAATTGTCTACAAACATAATCCAGTAACCTCATTTCACCCATATTGTTAAAAGAGTTAATTGGACTGGCACATACAGCCACCAGCTAAATATATTGCTGTATGCAAACAGTGAATCCAATCCAATTTCCTCCATAAATATCCCTCTGCAAAAAGAAAGGGGAAGGAGGGAAGATCCTTCAATGTAAGTCCCAAAGTTCAACCATTTATCCATTTGGTCCAAGGTTGTGATTCAATCAATTCAGGAAGGAGAGAAACAGACAATATGTATTCATTATCTGTATGCATTTTCAAGTGAACTGTAAACAATAAAAAAAATAACTTGTAATTGCAGGAAGCTCAGCCCAAATCAGGTGTCTTTTCTGCCAGGACACCTTGTAAACATTGCATCTCACATCTATGACATTAATCTGAAGGAGATGAAGTATCTTTTGTCTGGGTAATTATTTCTCCTCCAGGCATATCAGCATGTTTATATTCTTCTTTAAAAATTCAAGATATAAGAGCTCCTGGGTGGCTCAGTTGGTTAAGTGTCTGACTTTGGCTCAGGTCATGCTCCTGGGGTCCTGGGATCATGTCCTGCATTGGGCTTCCTACTCAGTGGGGAGTCTGCTTGCCCCTCTCCCTGCTTGTGCTCTCTCTCTCTGACAAATAAATAAATAAAATCTTTAAAAAATAAATAAATAAAAACTTAAAATATAACAAAATCTTACTTTTTTTCAGATTTTCCTGGCTTAGAAATGTTGTTATTCAGCCAGTAGTCACCTCATCAGCAGCATTAGAAAGACATTTTGTGTCTGGACCTCTGCTCCACCTGTTCTCCTTATTCACACTGTAACCTAAGGCCAGTCTGGAAACATTTTAAGCCTTATATTCTTTGTTTCTGAAGGGGAGTCATGATCACACTTTTTTTTTTTTTAATTAATGGGGTCATGAATGAATGTGAATGGATTTTTTAAATGTGCAATATGCACAATGTGGGGAAATAGTCAATAAACAAATTCAACAAACAATAATGTAAACAAATATAAAAGAGAAAATTTATCTTACTTCCCAACATAAGTCACTTTGAGTAACTCTTAGAGCATAAATTAAATCCTAACAAAGAATTTGCAAATGGCACGTGTTCACCGTTAGTTCATTAAGGAAGGTCTCTACCTTGAATGTTTTCTGGTAATGCTTAGTTAATTCAGATTTTAGTTGTTGTGGCTTTTAAATACACCTCTTAATTGGGGTTTTTCCTGATTCCATTGTTGATCATTTTCATTAGTCCCAATGAGTGAGCTTGTCTGCCAGCCATTTTCATGGTCTGAGTTGACAAGTCTCACACTTGGAAATTGTGTTAAAGCAAAAACTCTATTTTTCTAGAAAATAAATTATTTTTCTCTGTAAATTGTATTAACCGCCTTTGCTTCTGAGACATTCCTTAAATAAGGAAAAGGCAAAGTAGAATACTGATTCCTCATTCCAAGTTTAAGCATTTTACAAATACTGTGTTTGAGTTTATCCCTTAACATATTAGTCAGTATTTATTAGCCCATTTATGTCTCAAGAAAGAGACCATACCCCTGCCACTCATCTGTTCTGCTTGCTTTGAAGATCTTCAATGTGCTTTGTACTATTAGTGTTAATCTTATCTTCCCCAAATTTATTCCTACTCATATGTTTACCAAGAGTACACTCTGCATTGTGCTATCTGCTGTGAGAGGCAGAATAAAGGTAATTTTAGTTGTTAGTGTACCAATAATAGTCATTATAAAAGATTTATGGGGCTCACAGTTCTTTGGGGGAGATGAACCATAAGCCCAAAATAGTTAATGAACAATACAAGACAGTATATGATTAAGGAAAGCAATTTGTGAACCCAGTTGTCAGTGTTAATGGGAATGGAGAGAAGATAGGAAACAATACTTGGGGGAAAGCTTCTTGGAGGAAGTAAGGCATGAACTGAGCCTGAGGGTGAGGGTGGTATGTGACTAGGATATAAACAGCATAAAATGTGAGAAGAAAGATTTGAGATTGAGATTTCAAAGTGACTTCAGGGCTGAGCTATTGATGCCTTTGGGCAAGTGGATATAGTAAGCTACTCTTTTTTATCCTTTGCTTTAAATGAAGGTAAATTCATGAATGTCAGTGATTTGGGCTTTTCCCAATTTATGTAGCCTCAGTGGCTCTTAATTGTTCTGTCTCATCTTTAATATTTCTTATTGGAATAGCAATCTACTTCTTGGAATACTCCTTCCTAGCTCAAACTGTATATTTTCTGGAGATTTTTTTCCCCCAAGAACCCTATTGAGATTTTATATATATATAATATATATATATTTATATATTTATATATATATATAAATATATATATATTTCTTTTGGCTATTCTGCCTATATTTGATTGGCTCAGGATAGGACCTTGACCTAAGCTTAATAAATGAGTCACCTAGCCAAGATTTTTGATCTCAGAACAAGGGAGCTCATTAGGTCACTTTCTCCATTTGCATCTGTAAGATGTGAAACTTGGAAGTTCTTATCAATTGTGTGTTTGGCCAGGTATAGAAAGCTCCTCTTGATAAGAGAAGAATGAAGTTGACACATAGAAATGGGTGTGCATGCATGCATGTGTGCGTGTGTGTGTGTGTGAGGGAGAGATCAACTTCAATACATTGATGGTTCTATTACATTTAAGGCCCAACCACAATCTTGTTCTTAGTTACTTTTTTAGTGCTTGCAAGTAAAAAGATATTTATTCTTTAACAAATGCTATGTTCTGAATGTTTGTGTGTGCCTCCCTCCCCAAAATTCACGTTGAAATCTTAACCCGTCAGGATGATGATTTTAGGAGGTGGGGCCTATGAGACAGGATTAGGTAATAAGGATAGAGCCCTCCCAAAGGGAATTAATGGCTTTATAAGAGCAGCCCCACATTGCTCCCTAGCCCCTTCTGCCAAGAGATGAAATGCAAAATCTGAAACCCAGAGAAGGCCCTCTGCCTACCATGCTGGCACCTTGATCTTGTACTTCTAGCCTCCACAACTGTGAGAAATACATTTCTGTTGTTTATAAGTGACCAAGTCTGTGGTGTTTTGTTGTATCAGTGCACGTGGATGAAGACAGCAAATTAACAACTGATTTAGAGATACAAAGTTCAGACTGTGCTTGTCCACATAACACCATTTTGCAAATTAAAATAAATATATTCCCTCTGGTTGCCCCATAAGCATTGGACTCATAAAAGGAGCACAGAATGTCTTATAGTCTCCATTGACCCACCCCTTAACCTGTTGTCTCTTTGCAATAAAAAAACCTATACAACCATTCACAGCAATCTTACAGAGGTCATGGATCTTTAGCCATGGCTGTAAGGACTATTTTTGTTTAATTATTGTCCTCTATGTCTTAAACAGCCTATTAATTTATTTTGTCCAGTCAAAATATCCTGGGGCACTTACCAGGAATATAGACTAGCTGTGTGGAGCCTTCCAGTCATCAGGAGATGGGTTTGTGATTACCTTCTTTTCCTGATAAACTCCGCCATAACATAAACAAGAAACCTTTTTTATTTTTTCAATGAAAGTGAGGAGTAGTAGTGGATATGAGTGAAAAATGTGTGCAAAAAAGAGCCAGTCCTATTTGCCTTTAGTTTTATGATTTGAATACTCTAAGCAGGAAACTGTAACTTGGTTCCTGAGCCATGAATACTTTTGACAGTTACACTAAACTTGGGCACCAAATAATGTTCCTAGAGAAATTGAAAATTAGTATGTACATATTATATTGCAGCACCAAATGAAGTCATAATGCAAACAGAATGCTCACAGGAGGAACAGTTATTCCTGGGCAGGTCTGGTCATGCCCCACGGCCTCTACAAACAGAGGAAGCCCTCCCCAAGGTTTGGGAAAATGCTAGGACATTATATTTTGTGTGTAGGGGGGAGGGCCTTAGTGGGGTAAATTCTTCAGCATAAATTATTGCACAGTCTGTGACTATTTTTAAAATGAAGAATATAATTTAACTTGTCAGCTCAGGGGTAGAAAAATCCATTTTCTTTATAAAGGAGATACCTTGCAGGGTAACTGAATACGGAACTAAGAAGAAATGCCCTTCCTAAGAACAGATATTCCTCAACCACGGATTTAAAGATAAAGAAACCAATCTGAATGGGAGGGTGGCAGCTTGTGATTTATGAAGCTAATCAGTCAACCTGAGTTTATGTGACAGGCAGGTGGGAAACATAGTTGAAAACACAACTCCTGCCTCCGATTGAGTATAATTTCTTTCCAACCTCAGAGCAGTTGTTTAGATCTTATCCAGATTATGACTTTCCAGTATCTCTGATCTTAGCCTTGTCTCCCTGAGCTGTGTGGTCACAGTTATTTTGCTTGGTCTTGGGAAACGCTGTGTTGCTTGGCGTTCAGACCACCTTGGCTCTAATCCTGACTCTCTCATTTTCCAAGTAGACATTGGTCAAATCTTTTCAGGATCTTGCTTTCTGCACCCACGAAATGGAGGTTCAAATAGCACCTGCCCTGCAGAGTTGTTGACCTTTTCAAAGAGAGACCTTTTGGTTTCATATGTTTTCTGCATGTTTTTCTACTATTTCCCTTACTTCTAGTTGAATTTTTATTATTGCCTTCCTTTCCCTTGCTTTGAGGTCAGTTTGCTCTTCCTTAGACAGGAAGTTTACAACTCTGCCTCAGCCTTAATTTTATGACAGCAGAGTCTCAAAGTCAGCCAGAGGAGAGAGGGTAGAGACTCTGGGTCTTTTCCTGTATGTGTGCACAGCCCAGGGCATGCAAACAGCCCTGGGTATGTGTGTGGCCATCTACATTCCCAAGAATATATCAGAGATTCCCAAAGCCCCCTGTAACAGCTATTCATTCCTCTCCCCAGCATTTCCTTTTGTTGTAATTATTTTTATTCTTTGAGAAGAACTTATTTTGTGCCCCATTTTTTGCCTCCACCTCAAGTAGATGTAGTATTAAACAAGTGACACTGACTTTTTTTCCCCCCCATTTACAAACACCCCTGGGAGAAAGTGTATTCACATGGTGTGAACTCTGAGTCAGGTCAAATAAAGACAAATGAGTGCAGTTCGACAGGGAACTTCTAGACAGATCAAAGAGCAGTTCTTTGGGAACGGGACTTTGGAGAAGCTCAAGTCCTATTCTGTCCCGTGCAGTGCTGCTGACGTTTGGTTTTCCCTGTGACTATGGGGCAGCTGCTTCTCAGGACAACCATGGAGGCACAGAGCGGGAGATGGTAATAGGGCAAGTTCATTGCAATAAAGCTCATTATTATTACCAAAGTTCAGTCTTCCTCTCTAATAGATGTCCCTTACATTGTTATAGGCCTTTGCTTAATTCCCAGAGCTCTGAAAAAAATTGATTTTCACAATTTTTCCCACTGTTCTCATTACTCCAGGGAGGAAAGAATTTTCAGAGGTCCTTATTTTGCCATTCTGCCTGACTTTATCCAGGTGCAATTTTAATCTTCATTCTCTTATGAATAATGTTTTTATTGCCTTTTAGGCTTCTTTTTTCTTCTTTATTTTTAAAATCTTTTTATGATATGCCCCTTTTGTGGTGATTTTCTTGGTTCAACTTATTTTAGTTTCTTTGTAGATTAAGGTGTTTTCATTCATTTCAAATTGGTCATTTTTTATGTTGTTTTCTTCTTCCTTCCTCTTCCTCCTTTTTCTCCTTCTCTTCTGTCTTCTTCTTCTTCTTCTTCTTCTTCTTCTTCTTCTTCTTCTTCTTCTTCTCCTCCTTCTTCTTCTTCTCCTCCTTCTTCTTCTTCTCCTTCTTCTTCTTCTCCTTCTTCTTCCTTCCTTCCTTCCTTCCTTTCTCTCTTTCTTTCTTTCTCTCTCTCTCTTTCTTTCTTTCTTTCTTTCTTTCTTTCTTTCTTTCTTTCTTTCTTTCTTTCTTTCTCTCTTAAACTAGCCCCACCCACCTCTCCTCTCTTTCTTGGACTCCAGTTATACATGTGTAGAAAACATGCTATTGTCACGGATTCTTTGCTTGTTTTTAGTCATTTATGTTTCCTGACTGCTTCAATTTGGATAGTTTCTATAACTATGAGGTCAGCAACATTGTTCTGTTTTTTTTCTGCTGTGTCTAATCTTCTGATGTTTTAGTGATTTTTTTTTTTAATTCTAAGATATGATATATTTCAATTCTAGAAATTCTGTCAGGTTACCTTTTAAATTATCCATTTCCCTCTACATTCTATTCACGCTTTCTCCTTAATTCCTGGACTATATTTGTAACAGATATGGTAAGACCTTTCTCTGCATATCCCATCCTGTCTCTCATTCTCAGTAGGTTTCTAATGATTGATTTTTCTCTTTTTTATGGGTGACATCTTTTATTTTTCTCATGTCTAGTCATTTTTGATTGGTTGTATATATGGTAAGTTTTCTGAAGTTTGTGCTTGATTTTATTTTCTAGCCATGTTTACAAACCATTGAGCTTTGATCTAGAAGGCAATTAAGTTACTTGAGGAACAACTTCATACTTTCAAGATTAATGTTTTAGTTTTGTTAGGTTATAGTACTGCCTGGGTGGCTCAGCTGGTTAAGCAACTGCCTTTGGCTCAGGTCATGATCCAGGGTCCTGGGATCAAGCCCCACATTGGGCTCCCTGCTCAGCGGGGAGCCTGCTTCTCCCTCTCCCTCAGTTCCTCTCCCCACTCATTCTCTCTATCTCAAATAAATAAATCTTTAAAAATAAAGGATATAGTAGCTTATACAGACATTTCTTGGGCTTCTATTGAATGTGCTAGATATTTAACAATGATTCCTCACTCTGGCCAGTTGGAACTTGAAAACCTTCCAGCCCTGGGTGAATGCTAGGTATGTTCAGCTTGCAGCTGTTTGATAATTTTTTTGCCCAGTGCCCTGGGTGTCATATGAGGTTTCTTAGTACTTAACCCAAAACTCAAGGGACTTGAATGTAGATTTATGATATTCTTTCCCTGGGAAGAAATCTCTAGCATGCAGCTCCTCAAATTCTACTTGCTTCAACGACCCTGAATTCTAAACTGCATTTCAGATTTCAACTCAACACATTTCCCAAGTACTGTTGGGTTTCTTTTGACCCTTCAAACTGTGATTTGCAAAATATTTGTCAGGATAATTGTACGGTTGACATTATTAGTTTCCCTGCTATCAGAGACCATACCTTTACACTGCCAGTGGGTCAATACCTGAAAATAGTTATTTCTCATGTTTTGTTCTGCTTCCTCACTGCTAAAAGTAGGAGGAAGAGTCCATATCCAGCTACAGACTCAAGGTTGGAAGCATAAGTTCCAGTCCTTGCTACCTGATTTTTAATTCCTTGGCAATTTTGATCTTTTTTCCAAAAATACTTCATGTAATTAGCAATTTTAAAATGCACTAAAAGATTTATTAACAGTAATAGCAAATGTATCAGTCTCATGCTTAACCCTACCCCATTTCCCATTAAGCTTTCCAAGAATAATGACTTTTCTCTCTTTTATCGGTTTCTTAAAACAGATTAGCCATTAGTTCCCTGGATTTTCCTTCCCATGTTGATGCTGACTTGTTACTTTTGGTTAAGAAAATTTCTTCTGTGCATTAATAAGCCAGTCATACTCTCTATACATTAATGCTATTATATTCAAGATAAAACACAAAGCTAATTAATCACTTCAGCATGTACCAGGACCTCTGCATCAAAGAGTTCAGACATGCTTTCATATGAGAGGTGGCATAGCATAATGGTTAAGGACTCAGGCTCTAGATTTAGAAAGACAACTCCATCTCTGGCATTCACAAATTTTTGGTTTTTACATGGATAATGGCTATAGTGAGAGTTCCTACTTCATAGGAATTTTTCTGAGAAGTAAATTAGATAATGCTTGTAAAGTGCTTAGCTTAGTATATGCTGTATCTAGTATATGGTACATACTTACATTTTATCAGTGTCATAGAGAAGTAAAAGAAGGAGGTGGGAAAAAGAGGATCAGGATGATAAAGAGGAAGGAAAAGAACAGGAAGAGAAGAAGACATAAAGTGTCAAGAGCTATCAAGAAATACTATAAAAAGCCTTGGGTTGTATCTTACAAACTTAATTTTTAACAAGAGTTTCCCTCTGCTATTGTAATGGACATTTATTCAACCCCCATTTATTGAGCTGTATAACTTTACTTTTCTACCAGAGGAAAATTGGATCTGTCACTAGTTAATTATATTAGTTAAATACCTGGAAAGGTGGTAGGAATAATTCACTGGGAGCAATACCTGCCACATTATGACATCTTCGTGTAGGTACAGTTAATGATAGCCCCATTACAAATTTAATCACATGTAAATATATACTGTGGCCCCTGGGACTCCAACCAAAATTAAACTCTAGGAAAAATTACAGTACAAAAAATAAAGGAGATGAATGTTTTCAGTAGCTCTTTTAAAAATACTTAGTCTTTGGGGAGTGCAATAGGAAAGTTTTCCAAACCAGACTGATCATTAAGGTAGATAAATATCATTAACTCAAGATGTCCTAGAGATTTTGTCCTCTATCTGCGGTCACCTTCTTTCTTTCAGGGTGCTGCTAAATCCAAAAGTATAACACAGAGCTACTTGCTCTCAGAGCCCAGGTGTTCTATGGACATTTGGGGTGTACCCCATAATCCAGCTCATGGGTAAATCATAGTCAGGGATGGTTATGTAGCTACATTATTTCTAGAGCTCCCAGAAAACTTCAGTCTAATGCTTTAAACTTCTCCTAACAAGGTGTCAGAGGTAGAACCAATTCTGTTCCCAAAGACACCCTGGTCCTCGAGTACATACCCAGTAATAGAATCAAGGTTTCATACAGGTAGACAACTATATAATGACTATAGACAGAGCAACTGCTTGCAACTTAGTGAAGGGTTTCAGGTCTTAACACACGGTAGATTTTCAATACAGGAATGTTGAACTGATCTCAATTCCCTGTAATAGAATGTAACAACTAGGCTCACTCCACCAACCCCCCAACATATTTCTCATCAAACATGATTCCACAATTTGGTGTTCTAGAAAAGGTGTTGTTTTTTTTTTTTTTTTTTTCATAATAGCTGTAATAAAATTTACTTAGGAAAACAAGCTGCTATAAATAAAAATATAAATCCATGTAGAAATGTTATTATAGTTTGTTTCTCTATATTTCCTACTGAGTAAAATTGGGCTGCTGCCTTATACCCATCAGATTCGGAGTTAATTACTCACACAAAATCAGCATGCTAGGTTTGGGGCCATTTTCATAACCACCTTATTTGCTTTGCTTTTCATATCACATACATATATACAGATATATGCGTGTATATGTTTATACACACATGTGTGCATATGTGTATGTGAATGTATATATGTGAGCAAAGTAAAATGCAGCATAAACAAAACACCAGACAGAAGGCCTATTTCATTTGGAATAGGTGTACTGCAGACTACAAGTGAATGACTTCTACATGACATTCAGGTAATAAAGCGATGCCTACTCCAGGCAGCCCATCTTAACACTGAATCTATTCTAATTCCAGAAAAAAGGCAACTTCCCATGAGGAAGGCATATATTTTCTTTCAGTAAATCTCTGTTGTGAGTGTGTGCCTCACTGACATCACAAACACCAAATGTTACTTATGAATAATCACATTTAGAACATGTACCTTGGGGCACACAACACACTTGCTAAATGAAGATGGGGCCAGGATCTGTTTATTGATTGTTTTGTGCCAGGAATTTTATGTTTATTCTTATAGTAACACTGCAAGATAGTTCATTTTATAACTTAAGAGAAAAAGTCTCAATGACCTTAATTAAATTGTATAAGGATATACAGCTTGTATATTACACAGCAGAGATCCCCACCAGTTCCATATTTGTTCAACATTCTTCCATTCTCCCTTGCATCAAGATAAAAATAGAAGGAAGAAAGGTAAGCAGGGGTATCTTTATTATGTATGTCAAAGTGAAAAAAATGCACTGGACAATATTAAACAAAGAAAGATTTTATTCAAGGCTGTTGCAATAGGGAAAAGAAGCCAGAACCACTTCTAAACTCAACTCCACTGAAACAAACAAACAGTAGGGTTTTAGGAGCTGGATTAGGAGGAGATCATAGGCCATCTGTGTTTGCTAGTTGGCTTTACCCAAAGTAAAAGTAAACTTTCTCATATCTTCAGGACAGGAGGTAGTTTTACTGCTTGGGGCAAGGCACCCCCAGGGGAAGGCAGGCTTCTTACCCTTCCACAGACACTGAGAGGTAGAAGCACTACCTTCCTTCATGATGACATTTCAAACAGATCACTCCCAGATCCTTCAGAAAGACACTCCTGGGTTGTAAAGTTGGCAAGAGAATTTTTAAAAAGATTTATATCTCAAAGAGGCAGAGAAAGGATTTATAATTACAAGTTTTCAAAAGGAAATGCTCTAAGAGAAGGGAAATCAGGAGCCTAGAGGCAGAAAGAATTCAGCACAAAATGCAGTCAAACTGAGGGGAACACTAAGGTAGTTGGGGTGAATATGCGTACATCTGCGTCTAGCTTCTTGCCCCTTTGACTCTTGTCTCTCATCTTTCTCCTCAGTTTCTGTATTTGTGTACTTCTTTCTCATCGCACCATTAGTAAAGCATAATATAAAAGATAAATGTGACTCTCATGCAAATATAAACACTATTAATAGCTGACTGGTTTTGCTTATTGATGATGGCAGGAGTGCCCAGGAGGGCCGTCTCTCCAGAATCTTCTTCTTGTCTTACATCTTCTAACCCTGTTTCTTTTGGTGAATCCTCATGTCCTCCAAGGCATAGGTTATCTAAAAAAATGTATGTTGTTACTGTTATTCTGCATTTACCTTTAGATTTTCCATTGTTACATTTCATTATCTTTTGCTATAGTGTTTGCAGCATTAGATTTTTAAATTATGTGTGATGTGTGCTTGGATTTATTTTTAGGTATACATTTTGCTTTCTTATCTGGAGAGTTGCAGTAAAAATGAACCAGCATCTTGGCAAAATTAGGGACTTAAGAGCATTCTAGTGGTATTGCTTTTGATCAGATGAGGCTCTCTCATTTTCCTCATCTCTTTCTCTCCCCCACTTCCTCCCTCCTTCATTCTCTCTCTCTCTCCCCCATCTCTCTATCTCCTCTCCCTCTCCCTCTATCTCTTCTCTCTCTCTCTCTGTCTCTCTCCCTCTCTCTCTCTATCTCCTTTCTCTCTCTATCTCTACTTTCTCTCTCTCTGTCTCTGTCTCTCTCCCTCTATCTCCACTCTCTCTCTCCCTCTTTCTCCCTCTATCTCCTCTCTGTCTGTCTGTCTCTCTCTCTGTCTCTTCTTTCTCTGTCATCTCCTCTCTCTCTCTCAATCTCCCTCTCTCTCTCTTCTTTATAGTTCCAAACTCTGGTCCACCTCATGTGAGCTCTTTCTCAGGTCATGGTGAACTCACGGAGAGGTCTTACATGAGAAAAGGCAAGACGGAAGCAGACTAACCTGCACAGGCTGCAGCATTTGAAACGCCACACTGTTTGCACTAATCAAATAACTCCTCTGGGTAAATGCTGTTACCCTGACAATACGATCTTGGAAGATGGATATTTGAAAAATGAGCATCCTAGAAGGATATGAGCAGGGAAATGAACTTCAAGTCATAACAAAAAATTAGAAGGGGAATAAACATATCAATAGCAGAGGAGTTGAGGTGGCTGTCTATCAGGGGACAGTGTTATCCATCCTGGTACATTGAGCAGAAGTGTAAACACTGAAATATTCATGAAGAGGATGGATGCAGGGAAGCTGGGTTACAGCCCAGAGTACCAATTTGATGAATGCTATGCCGCGAGGGTAAAGGGACAAGAAGAAATGGGCATAAACGAAGGCAAAGGTTCATCTTTTTTTTTTTTTTCGCTTTTGCTTTCCATTATACAATAAAATGTCAGAAAATAGAAATACAAACACACATGCTTTGTGTAGTATATTGAAACTTTCTGCAGACAGGAAAGAGATAGAGTAGGTCTTTCTGTCTTCTAGGAATATTTAGATATTTAGATGCTTAGAGAGAAATCAGTGGGGGTCTTGATGGTGGTGGACTCCATGAGGGGTGGGCACAGCCTCAGTACAACCTTGCTGTCTGATGACATTGGCTCCTTGTGCATGCATGGGAGCCAGGGTTCAGGTGTAAGCATCTCACTTAGACAATGTTTCATCGATGGAATGAAGGCAGATGAGACATCACTCACACACACAATGTGCCAACATTGCCACAGGAAAGACTGGTGAAGGACCCCTCTCCAAGGT
Source organism: Mirounga angustirostris (assembly GCF_029215605.1). Classification (NCBI taxonomy): domain Eukaryota; kingdom Metazoa; phylum Chordata; class Mammalia; order Carnivora; family Phocidae; genus Mirounga; species Mirounga angustirostris. The sequence goes on along the minus strand of NW_026991714.1, from coordinate 133,265,376 downwards.
CCTCAGGAGTGAGGCCATTTGCTAATCAATATCTCAGTGACCTTCTGCATTTTACTACTGCTAACAGTCAATTAAAGAGATTTATTCTTCTTCTTTCCCTTAAAATGTATTTCTAGAAAGCAAGCTGAGGAAATAGACTATACAGGAAATAATGAATACCCTGATTATGTTTCCAAGAAAACCAGCCAACAATACTGTTTGTTTATCTCTTCATTATGAAGATAGATGAAAAAGGCAACAAACTGTGCTTGAGAATATAAATTGCCTAGAGTGTTAAAAATACTGGTTGGGCATTTACTTAATAAAGGTATAGACAACATGCAAGCTGTTTTCAATTAGATGGACTTTGCCTTTCCTCTCTAAAATAGGGCAATTTGAGTAAACTTCAACAACTTTTATTCAACGACCCATAATCCAGTTCATCCATATTTTGATCTAACAAAATATTGAAGCTTAAGATGAAACTCTGCCCAGTACTTATAGTCAAGAACATTTAGTAAATAGATAAATTAGGGTAAAAGGGAACACTTAGGAAATTAATGAAGGAAGGATCTGCTTATACATCTCTTGTGAAAGGTAATTTATTTTTCATATGCCCTGAGTTACTTGTAGAAATAAAACTTAGGGGAAGTCCTACTGTGAACTAATAAAATATATGAAGCTAAAACAGAAGTGAGCACAGAAGTGAGCACATTTTAATGGCCACTAATGACTTAATTAGTATAGACCATCACACTGTTAACAAATTATTACCCTTGATAGATAGAAGTGTGCCTAATGGATTTGGCCATTATTTTTCTGTGTTCCACACTTGAGATAGTTATTGATCTTGGTCTGTGACATGTATTTATGATGCACTTGTCCCCAATCTTCGTGTAGCTAGAGGCTAGCGGGTCTCGACTTGCTCTTTCTGTACTATTGTCATGTAACTGTCCTTCAGAAGTGCTATTTGGGAGCCTGTGGTTCTAGCTGACTTTGATGCATGAGTTCCTGGTTGGCTGAAAGCACTTGTTCAGAATCAACTGCCCCCTACCTCTTAATTTCACATGAAACGGGTCTGCCTATAGCTACATTTCCTCACTTGTCTCTCTCTCTGCTTCTTCTTTGTCATGCAGACATCAGGATGCATGTAAGATGTTCCACTCTTTTTGTCCACACTGCAGCTCTTTGTTTCTAGATGGGCTAAGACCTCTAAGCATAGCACCTGATACTTCTGGGAGTTACAAAGAGCATCAACTTTTCTCATTATATTCACTACAAGAAAATTCAGAGAAGAACTTCTATGGTCACCAATTACAAGCATAAAGGAAGGAAGGAGGGAGGGAGAGATAAAGGATGGAGGGAGGGATAAAGGAAGGAAGGAAGGAAGGAAGGAAGGAAGGAAGGAAGGAAGGAAGGAAGGAAGGAAAGAAGGAAGGAAGGAAGGGAGGGAGGGAGGGAGGGAGGGAGGGAGGGAGGGGGGAAGGAAGAAGTTTATATTTTTCTATCCTTTGTGCTTGTTGGCTATGGCACAGTTCACAAGCAAGATGCCCTCCTCATCCCACTCCTAGCTCACCACCCAACCAAGAAGGCTAAAAAGGATGAATATATAACTGCTGTGATTTGTTTACTCTGAAGAAAGTCTCTATTTTAAGGTGAAATTAGAAAATGCATCATTTTGGGGCACCTGGGTGGCTCAGTCGTTAAGCGCCTGCCTTCGGCTCAGGTCATGATTCCAGGGTCCTGGGATCGAGCCCCGCATCGGGCTCCCTGCTCGGCGGGAAGCCTGCTTCTCCCTCTCCCACTCCCCCTGCTTGTGTTCCCTCTCTGGATGTCTCTCTCTCTGTCAAATAAATAAATAAAATCTAAAAAAAAAAAAAGAAAATGCATCATTTTAATGGTTGAGAACAGGTGTCATTGCTGCTTTTCAAGCTTTTTGGGGAAGCTAAAAGATGACAGATGTCACAAATGTGGCTGGGAGGCGAGGAATCTGCCCCTTCACTCTTCATCCACCACTAATAATAATTGTAATTTCTCCTTGATGTTATTAGCTGCTGCTTTCCCATGAGGACCTGCTTGATTCCCCTTAAAAGCCCTGTGTTCTGGCATCATTTGCTGGCCTTACTCCACGTAGCTTAGCCCAAAAAAGATTTAAGGTGAGGGGGTGGCATACATAGTGACATACTGAGGCAGCTGATTCGCTTTTTATGGGGTTTTAATGCTAACTGCTGAGCTATATGTGATTGCTCAACAAACCTTACAATGGAAGTTCTCATCCATACTCTGAGCTGCTTATTGTTAGCCACAAGAAGCCGTTATGAACAATGGCACAGCTCACTGTGGAGGTGCCTGCCCCTTGGGGCAATAGAACAGTTACCTCAAGCTCACTGCTCTCTTCTATAAAATCCCATTCATCTGAAATCCAAGAGATTCTAGAGAAAGCAAGATTCCTATTAAAGGAGATCTCCTGGTGAAAACGGGGCACTTAGTAAAAATTATCTCATAACCTTCAAACCCCAATAGTAACTAGACAAGGTTTGTGAAAATATTTCTTCATTTCTCTGTCTTTTCTCCCCTCTCCTCCCACTACCACCCCTGGTCTTCTTGCAACTTACTCTCCTTTGACTCTTCATAATTTCATGTAACCAGGCCCTCCATGCCTCTTCTCTGATGTGAAGTATATACCACTGCTGTTAGGATAAAATGACTGCTTTGGGTCTTAAAGGAACATCTATCATATTTCTAACCATCTCCTGCTCATTTGCAGCAGAAAATCCATTAGCTTCTTGAGTCAGCATGATTCAAGAATACCTCCTCCTCTCCTTCAGTCTTCCCCTTCAGTACCCATCATCCCAGTGCCTGGCATTACTATATCCTTTGCCACCCAAGCATAGACATTTTTCCCCATTTTGTCCTTTTTCGAATCTCACATCTAACTGTCACCAGTGGTTGTTGACTTTACGTTCAATGTTATTTCCTAAGCTACCAATGCCTTGTCAACCATCAAAGTTTCTAATGTATTTATTTTCCCAACAGAGTTACTGAAAGGCCCTGAAACTGTTGACTCCAGTCTTGTCCCTTATCATCCATATCCCTATCATCACTAGTATGATTTCACTAATATGCAAATGGGATGTTTCTTCCTTGTTTCAAATCCCAGGGTGGTTTCTTAAATCTCAGACTGTAAAGCTCAAACTCCTTAACTGGAATTGCATACCAGGCTCTTCATGCTTTGTCCACTATCTTTTATTATACGCTAGTGTTTCCCTTTCACACTCGTTGGTGGTTCTGAGTCCCTGTAAAGCGCCATGCTTCCAAATGATTCTGCAACAATATATACACTGTTTCTTCTTCTTAAAATGCTTCACTCAGCACTTCTTTCCCTGGAAAAATTCTTACTGAGACCTCAAAACAAGGCTCAAATATCACATCCTTCCCTCCTCACCTTGTGAATTACTGACTTTCCTTTGCATTGTAATTTTTACTCCTTATGGCACTATTTTTTAATCTGATATTTTCTGTTGTTTCCACAGAACCATGAGTTCATAATGGTTTCATAAAGAAAATATATAGAATATATAGAATCAATGAAATACATTCAATAATAAATGAGGATACTTGTGCAACAACTGACTTTTTAGCTTCATCAACACAGTCGTGTTTCACCAGGAGTAACCAGAATCAAACTGACCTTATTGCACAAACAAATTTAAAAAGCTAGAAAATAGAATACATGAAACAAGAGTTTTCAAGACAATGGACACTAGGCAACTGAAGATGGTGATCCCTGAAAATAAGAGAACGGACAAGGTCAATTATGATTGATGGCTTGTTGCCTGGAGAGCATGTCCAAGCCATGGCACAATGAGGGGAAACCCAGGGAGAGACTGGTGGTCTTCTTGAGTTGAGGAAATAAAATTAGGAGTCGGGAGGCCAAGGAACTAGAGTTGATAGGGCAGAATGCCAGAGAGGAGAGGCCAGCAGAGAGGAGAATAATCAATTAGATTTGTTTTGTCTTTTTATATAAATTATCATTATAAAATGCCCTCCCTATCCCTGATAATATTCTTTGTTGTGAAATCTAATTTTATAATATTTATATGGCCTCTTCACCTTATATATTATATATAATATATATAATTATTTAATAAATTTAAATTTAACATTTAACATTTAAATTATATAATATTTTATATAAATTTTTATATAAATTTTAATAAATTTAAATTATATAATATATAATTATATAATTATTTTTAAAAGATTTATTTATTTATTTATTTATTTATTTGAGAGAGAGTAGAGGGAGTAGCAGAGGGAAAGAATCTCAAGCAGACTCCCTGCTGAGCACAGAGCTCAACATGGGGCTTGATCTCAAAACCCTGAGATCACAACCTGAGCTGAAATCAAAAGGCAGGTGCTCAACCAACTGAGCCACCAAGGCACCCCAAGAGTTGACTTTTAAAACCAGACTGAGGGTCACCTGGGTGGCTCAGTAAGTTAAGCCACTGGCTCATGATTTTGGCTCAGGTTATGATCTCAGGGTCATGAGATCTAGCCTCAGGAGGGACTCTGCCCTGGGTGTGAAACCTGCTTAAGATTTCCTTCTCCCTCTGCCCCTCACCCATCCCTGCATCTGTGTGTTCTCTCTCTCTTAAAAAAAAATTAAAATAAATGAAAAAATAAAATAAAACCAGACTGAAGAGATACTTGTGCAACAACTGACTTTTTAGCTTCATCAACACAGTCGTGTTTCACTTTCAGAAGGCAGAAGGAAAAGCCCACCATTAGCCAACTTATACTAATAGGATCTATGTCCCTCTGGCTGTGCATAAAATTAGGGCTCTCTCCCTGCTTCTTGTTCTAACTGGTGAGATTTAACTAACTGTAACATTTCTGAATTTTCCTCAAGAGAAATTCCATCACACTGAAACCCTGAATTTTAAAAGTGTGGAGGTCATCTAACACCTTACTGTATCTCTCTCCCATGGAAAAGCTAAAGGGACAGGGCTGTGATTCAAGGTGAAATACAGACCCACAGTGCAAGTCTTAGTGCTGACACAATATTCTGCCAGTTGAACTTTAGTTTGACTGAAAATTAATCAATGTAAGGGCAATTTTTAAAACGCTTATAGTATACTTAAAAATAATATTCTTACATTAATATTTAGCTTGTAATTGGTCATCCAGCAAGCAAAGAGTGCCTTTCGTGATTAGACAGTTTTTAGGGTCAGGTGGACAATTCTTCCATAAACTTTTATATGTTAATTCATGTCATACTTGTTATTTATTTAAGGAAGAGGAAGGGAGGAGGAGAGAGTGAGAGAGAAGTTGGGGGGAGAAAGAGCATAAAAGGTGCTGAAAAAGTGTTGGACTCAAACAGAAACATGAGGTCCTTTGGGAAGGAAAATCATTTTCTTAAGTTCAAGTAGCTGAAGAAGGGAGAACTCAGTTTTACAAGTGCTCACACCTTATTGACAAATATTCCCTAGACTTTGTTGAACTACTCCACAATGATCAGAATTTCAAATATCAATTAGGCATATTTTGAGGTATTAAAATATACCATTTCCCAAAATTTTGAAATAATTGTCTACCACTGAATTTTCTTCCCTGTAAAGTATAAAATCAGTACCTAATGTGCTATCATAAGTTATGTAGCCTAAGTGTTCAGGTTATTATAGAAATTATAATAAATTAATAAAAGGATGAGTAAGGGCGCCTGGTTGGCTCAGTCGTTAAGCATCTGCCTTCGGCTCAGGTCATGATCCCAGGGTCCTGGAATCGAGTCACCCATCGGGCTCCTTGCTCAGCAGGGAGACTGCTTCTCCCTCTGTTTGTGTGCTCTCTCTCGCTCTCTGACAAATAAATAAATAAATAAAATCTTTTTTAAAAAAAAGGATGAGTACATGTGTGGATAAGGGATTTTAACTTGAATTTTTGGCAGGACCTGTGCTAACTTGCCAACATGTGAGGGCAGTGACTCAGACTGGTTGAGATTCACATTTGGGGCTGCTGATCTCATAGGTGGGAGCCATAGCTTGTTATATAAATAAGACTTGGATCTTAATCATAGGTTTAGATGATGTGTTATATTAATTTAAAATGAAGATCTAACTGCCATTTGTCTTATTGTGAACTCTGGCAAAAATTTTGTTAATATCACAATTTCTTGAGTACTTTCACAACATATCTTACCAATATCTTCTAAATATCCTTGGGTCTTCTCTGTGGCATTTTTTGAGTCCTAATCTCACTATCTGCGAACTCCTGGTTCTACCTCTCATTTTATTTGGGAGTTTGGAAAAACTACCTACATAAAACTATACTACTTTATTAAAGGCCGACACTATACTCACCTTTAACTTATAAAGAGCAAATGAAGTAATATATGTCTAATGCTAAAAATGAGATCTGGTCTCTAAGAATATGACAGAACAGCTATTATTATCATCACTAATACATCATAATAGCCTCTCAAAATCATACTGTCTTAATGGAGACAACAAATAAGTTAACTATAAACTCATCTGTCCCAGTGCTAATTGATCAATTGCTTACTCCTAAGATAAATACTTAACATAGGAACAATATATTATTTCCATTTTTTAAAAGATCTTTTGAAAAAAAAAGTCCTTTGGAATTATGGGAATTGCAATTTTCATAAACACCTATCTTATTGCTGCCTAGTTTATGTTTTACATGGAAGAAAAGAAACTATGCAATATAGGGAAGCATGAATTTTGACATAAACATGTCAAAACATCCCAGAAAAATACAAAATCTACACTGATATATTTTTTAAAGATTAAGTGATAATGTAGAAATTACAACTTATGTTACCCAAGATTAGAGAAAACCTTCAATTTCTTCTTTATTTTGTAAGGAAGATATTAGAGTTTGTTTCACTTATTATAATAGTAGAATAGATCTTATTGGAATAACTCTCCCACAAATAAATATAAATTCTTATAAATATTATATTTTTAAAAATCTCTTTAAAGCCATGAGAAAGCAAAAAAAAAAAAATGAACAGAAACTAGAAGAAAATTGAGCCTTGAAATAAAGGGATAGCAATGGGAATCATTTGCATTGCTACAGCATTTCACCTGGGCATATCTTATAGTTTGGTCATGGGATACTTGAAATGCAAAGATAAAGCAAGAGTATTACTGGATTGAGACATTAGAGGACTGACTTTAAGGCCACCAAATTGACTAGAAAATAAGGGAGAAATTCCTAGGAATGACCAAGACTCAGGAGTGAGAGGAAGAATGAAAATCTGTGTGTAAACTCAGTCTAGTTCCATGACTGACCCTGAAATACCCTTTACTAGGGGAAGTGTCAAGGGATCAAGTTCAAGTTACAAGGTAAAAGAATGAGGGAATTAAACAGAGGTTTCAGCTGCTTCCCACTATAGAAGCAATAGAGTTTGCCATTCAAAACCAGGTTACCTACTTACCAACATAATTCTACTATGTAACCTACAAATATTAGGTATACAATAAAAACTTACTAGACATGCAGAGAAACAGAAAAATGTGACTCAAAGACAAGGGATAAAAACAGTCAATAGAAAGTGACCTTGAGATATCTCAGCTGTTGGAATTTGCAGAAAAAGATTTAAGAGCATCTATTATAAGAACATTCAAGGATATATACAAAATAAAATAAGACAATATGTTCATCATGCAGGAAGAAATGTGATATATCAGTGCATAAATGTAAACTATAAAAATTCCAATCTGGAAACACTAGAACTGTAGAGTTCATTATCTAATAGAAAAATGAATAAATACAGAAGTCTTCGTACATGTTGACTAGTATAAATCCTTCCATTTCCCAGTTTGGTCCACTGAGAGGGCCTAGAAGTAGTAAAACCATAGTAACAATAAACATACCTAGAACCCCGATGTTGGTTTCTAAGTACCATTCTCTATAAAAGAAATCAGGGATCCTTGGAAAATGGCTGGTTCTAGAGCTGGGGAAAGGGGAAATATGATGATCCTGTAGCATCTACTAACACCAAAAAGTAAATGGATGCTTGGGGCTAGAGAAAGGATGAGCATATGCCAGAATGACAAAGCTGCACCAATATGAACAAAACAAGTACAGCAGGATTGGATTCTAACACAGGGAGTAAAACAAATATGAGTCCATATTGATATAAATACATGATTAAATAAATAAATAATGGTGGAGAAGGGATATATCTGCCTTTTTTAAGAATTCCAAATAATAAATGTAAAGCAATGAGGGAAATAAAAACTTATCACTAGAATATCTCAGTAATAACTACTGCAGGCAAATCCTCCAGGCAAAACTTTTAAGAAAAAACAGTATATTTTCATAGCCTACAAGTATCTCTCATCAACTATTAATTACTGGGGTGTCTTTAACTTTTGTCCACAAATTATTTGATATACCTCCCTGCAGAAAGTAGAGCTTAATTCCCTCCTCCTTGAGTGTGGCCTGGACTTAGTGACTTACTTCCATCAAATATAATATGGAAAGGGGAAAATATTACTGTAAGAAAATCTCTGAAGAAACTGGGCAGATCCCACCTTAATAAAGCTATCAGATTAAAAGTCACCAATAATAAGTCATGCTGAAATGATGTCAAAGGACACTGAAGCTAACCAGAAAAAAATTCCAATGGCCAAAGTGAGAGCAACATGCACAGCAAAATAAATAACATGATATACATGTGTACACATGTATATACACAATGTATATATACATTATACATATAATACACACACATATATATGCACACAATGAAAAGAGTACTCAACTTCTATGGCATTTCCCCCCATATATCCATAGCACCAGTTTAATCATGAGATCTACTCAGCCAAATCTACCTTGAGAGACGCTAAACAAAATACCTGACCATTACTCTTAAAAAGTGTTAAGGTCATGAAAGACAAGGAAAGCCTTAGAAATCATCACAGATTGGAAGAGATTATGTAGACATGATAATTAAATGTAATGTGGTATTCTGGATTGAATTTTAAAATAGAAATAAAGGACATTAGTGAAGAAAGTTTTGAAAGCCAAATAGTCTGCAGTTCAATTAATAGTGTTGTGTCAATATTAGTCTCTTAGTTTTGATAATTGTATTATGGTTATACAAGATGTTAACATTAGGGGAACGTGGGTGACAGATGGATAGGAATTTTCTGTACTATCCGTGTAACTCTTCTGTAAATCTAGAATGATTTAAAATAAAGTTAAAAAACAACAACAAAGTTACCTCCAAGAAAGATATCTTAGAACTGGTTAATCCTTCATAGGTTCCTGACTCTAAACCCTCCCTCTAAAGGAATTTCATTGAACAGCAATGATAGATGTATATTTTTCAAACTGTAGCACTACTTTTTATGAAGTGAATTGAGGGCTTCTTCTGAAGTCTGAAATTCTGACCAAGGAACATACTGTGGTTCCCATAACCTTACTTGTCCTTCCTCTCTGCCAACCACATACATATGTGGTGAGTTCATACATATGTATGTGGGTGTGTGTTCACACAAATGTTAGGAATGCTACAGAAACATGGGCATTCCAACTCTAGATTTTCACACTGAAAAAAGAATATGTTTAGTGATTAAGCAGCCAACTCTATTAATTAATTAACTGAAGGTAATTGAGTTCATGTCTCTATAATTGTCAGAAATAAATCAGAGCATGCGATAAGACTAAGCTAAACATGAATTCTGAGATGGAAAATTTACCTAGATTAATTGATAGTTCTTTCTAAGATAAGTAAAATTTAAAGCAAATGTATCTCCACCTCAAGCATGCCTTCAACAAATACAGACCGTTTTCGTAAACAAAACCACCAGAGCCTGGCCTGCCCTCACAGAGCATATATTCTAGCTGGGTGTCGGATTTCATGGAAATGAAATACAGAACAAATTTTTTAAATATGTGTATAAATTCAATTCAGATACCATAAAAGAATTGTGAAGAAAAAAAGAAGAGATCATGTAAGAAAGAGTTACCGTGGATGTATTGTTAGACTGAGTGGCCAGAGGAAAATCTCTCTGAGGAGACTACAGCTTTAAACTAGTTTCTCTCCACTTTGAAACCAGCCATCTACACTCTTCTTCATGATGTTGGGGCTGGAACTCTGCAAACTGTGTATTTGCTTTTCCAGCTGCTCCTTATTAGGCTCTGCCAGTAAGTGGCACTGAGAGTAGTCTGAATGTCTCTGGAAGGGAAGAGATATACTCCTTTCTGTTGCTTTCAGCATCATCTCAGCCAGAGTTTTCACCATGGTTATGGGAGTTCATCCTAGAAGCAACAGTTCATTATAGAATACAACAATTTTCTTTATTCCCCATATTCCCATGATGAGCCTCATCACATCCCAATAAGCCAGCACCAGCTGTCTGGCAACCCAGAGATTTTAATGGATGCAGACTAAACAGGCCCAACAAAATTTTGCTCTCTCTAGCCAAAGGACCATGGAAAAGACAGTCTAGCAAATAGAATGTTTTTAGACACTAACCATGCTACTGCAGCCAAATGCTACCAAGGCTAGGAAAGGCTAAGTGGAGAGCAGAGACTTCTACTTTCAATAGGCTCAGTTTTTCAAGGAAACTTCCTTGGATACAGTCGACAGCAAATGTCCATTCTTGGACAAATGTGCTATGCTGTATTTATGCCAGTTAAACCTTATCATTAAAGTATTTTTTCCATGTTTTCAGGTATTATCCATAATTCTGGTAAAGGAAAATATATAAACTTGGTGTATTTTTTATATAACACATTATCCTGGTAAGTTTATAACAAATGGCGTAGATGAACACACATGAAACATGGATGAATCCATACACAGACTATAAATTCTTTGAAGCAGAACCTGTTTTGCACCCTCTTATGTAAATCAGGATTTCTTAACTTTGGCACTACTGACATTTTGGGGCTAATAATTCTTGTCTGGGGGCTGTCCTGTGCATTATTATATGTTTAGCAGCATGCTTGCAGTAGATGCCAGGAGCACCATAGCTGTGATGACCAAAAATGTCTTCAGACATTGCCAAATATCCCTTGAGGGGCAAAATTGTGCCTCTGTTAAGAAACACTGTTGTAAACAAATCTCTAACGTAGCATTGTGGCCAGTATTTAAAACAGAAAATGGAGAGAGATTTGCATGAGCATTCTTCCATCTCAAGCAATGGTATATGCAGGAATGTTTGTCAGGATAGCTAATAAAAGTGGGAATGTTCAGGACACATTCCCCCAAAACATGACACCTAGTCATGTTTTAAGCTGAAGGAGTTTGAGAAGATGGCAGAAGCACGAAGTTCTCTCTGCCCGTCCCTCTGCTATTCTCCCCTGAAGCAGGTCCTAAGACTTTCATGTGAGAGGTGCCCTCTATACCCAGAGGAAAGTAGCATCCTTCTCTCCAAGATGGAGCAACACGAAGAAAGAGCTGAGCAGCAGACCTTGTGAAGGCTTCCACCTTTTATTGCACTTTGCTCATAATCTTTGTCCTATCATATGACTCCACGGCTGTCACCTCTTTATCAAACCTAGCATAACCATTCCCTTATGAAGGCTCCCATGTCACATAAAACTTAGATAAATGAATATAGTTTTCTTGGTGAATCTGTGTTTTTCAGTTTAATTTTCAGGCCCACCAGCGACCTTAGGAGGGTTGAGGAGAACTTTTTACCCCTCTACAGATCTTCTCCAGTGTCTCTCCAGGGCCTAGCGCATAGTCACGACCAGAAATTGCCTTATGGATAAATGAAAAAACAAATGAGCAGCAATGACAATCTGTAGCTTGCCAGTGGGACTTGATACTTGATAGTTGTCTTCAAATTCTTTATGGATATGTTCAATGGGAGAAAATGGGACTTGTTTTGTCTAATGAAAGAAGTTATCCCAGAACAGTAAGTATAATCTGAGATGGGAGAGTACAGTTCCAAATAAGGAAAAATGTGATCTCTGCTGACTCAATTTTCTCTCTCAATATATTCTTGCTTCTCTAGGGTAGGAGTTACATATTCCTTGATCACTGTTACATTTCCCCTGTTGGAAGAGTGACTGCTAAATAGGAGAGAGTTAAAAAAAATTACATATATTCACAAGTGAAAAAATTCAGACATTTTCAAATATAAAAGTAGTGAGTTCTCCATCACTGGAGTTATTTTCACACACCCAAATGATCACACATTGTGGATCTCATCCCAAGGATGCAGGCATCAGGTAGGGGTTGAACTATATGATATGAAAGACTTTTTGCCTAGTCTGACCATGATATTTTAGAATTCCATTAAATTTATGCACCTAATTTGCCTACTCTTGCCACGGTTGTTAGGAAAATCTGCCCCACCACCTGTGAAGCATTCCTCAAAAAATGAAGCTCCTTGGACCAAGTGAGATGAGAGAGGTAGATCTCTTATCCTGGGGCCATGAGATAAATCTTCCACAGTGGTTTAAAGACGTTAAAAAGCCTTTTTCCTTTATTCTCCTTTCAGATTATCTCACCCTATTACATAAATCTCAGAATTTTCAGTTTTCCCAGACCTGGGGTAGGAGCCCGCCTTCCTAGAAGCTAACCGAATAAAATTTTCTTCTTATATGGTGGCTGATTATTGGGCTTCTGTCGGGGAATACACCACGGAAGCCAGGCCATAATCAATAAAACTTATGTTGTTAAATGTTCCTGAAGTGTTGGTCCAAAGTGCTGTACAAATATTATGTATTGGGGTGTGTGAGCATTCTGTTCCTTGTGGATGCATTAGCGGAGTAAACAGAGAGCAGTAATAGCAGTGTCTTTAGGGCCTTCTAGCTCCTGGGGCACCTTTTTCTGGGAACAAAACCACACTGGTTGAAATTCTCTTTCTGGTGGAGATATTCTGTTATTGAAGGACATTCCCAGAGCGGCATCGTCTGTTGCCACAGAAGAGCATCTTAGTTTTAAAAATAGCACCTGCTGAGGTTTTCTTAATCTGCCTGGAAATGATTGTGTGCCATTTGGGCATTTGTCTGTTTATTTCATCTCTCATGCACATATTGCTCAATAGAAACATAATTTCCTGTTTTCATTTTTTTCTTAATTTAGAAATATTATCAGCTTTTGAGTGACTAGAAATAACCATTAGTGATAAATAATGGTTACAGAATGCTGAAAAAAATCTGCAAAGGAGACTGCAGTTGATTAGAAAAATGGTCACAATACTTTATAGTACCTCTGATTAAAAGATGGGGCTTGAATCCCCAGCTCTTTCTGCTGTGCTGTGGTATTTTGACTTACCTATTGCAGAGGTGACCTTGTGAACTTAGGTCCTGGGCCTACGCTTGAGATGCCTTGCAGCTTCATCTGTTGCTGCTTGTGGATTCCTGCACCCCTGTGTGAAGAAACTGAGGCTTGCAGGCCCCCCCCTATTGCCACAGCTGACGACCTGCCAAATGCCAGACTTGGGAATGACTGGAGCCCAGTTCACCCAACTGCTAGGCAATCTGCAAGCCAGAGCCAGGTGACTACAGACTTACAGGGACCCTGGCTAAGTTCAACCAGAGGAACTGCCCAACTGACTCATTAGTGTGAGCTAAAAAAAAAGGTTGCTGTTTTAAGCTACCAAATCTGAGTATGGTTTGTTACATAGCAAAAGATAACTGGTACAGAAACTGCTTCATAGAAACGAGGACATACAGTAACAGATGTAGATCTTATGCCTATTTTTTTACTCCTCTTGTAGATATAAGCTTAATAAAAGCAGCAACCTCATTTTTTCTTGCTCATGGCTGTGTGGCCAATAACTAGGACAGTACATGAGAAAGAGTTAATGAATTCAATTTAGTGGCAAATACTTTGAGCATGACACTGTGTTAATTTTACAAGATTCTGTCCTCCCATATACTCTAAGAAAACTGCTATCAAGGGGCAAACTCTATCCAAGTCAAACCAGAGGATTTCACTCCGGGGTGCAATTTGAATGTTCCTTTCATCCTGAGCTACAACCTCATAAAGAATGGTATCAGGCAGGCGGTCTCTCTCTCTCTCTCTCTCCCCCACTTCCCCTCTGCCCTCACTCCTCTTTGTCTATAAAGTAGAACTTAATATACCATATGCCTTATACCAATAGTCTGATAGTTAATCAGCCATAGCAACTGGTTACAACTGGTTTTAAAGCTGGGTTGCTGTCAACCATAATATTTAAAGATGCTTGTCTTTGGGGAAAAGGGCTTTCTCTAAGATGAAAATATGATAGTGATATAAGAGATACAGTTGTGGTTTAAAATAACTGTGTTTATAAATAAGAATAATACCATGCCCACTTTCGGGGCTAAGCTTCTCTTGAGTGGATTGTGGTTTGGGAGAAGAGAAGAGCTAGGTTTTATATTTCCTTGATTAGGTATGGCAGATAGCAAAATATTATCCTGACACATTCACAGAAGGCAACAGCAATCTTGTAAACTCTATAAACATAGAAAACCCTGACACATCTCAAGCTAACATCAGATGGCTAATGTCAATGTATACTCAGGGAAAATTAACAAACCAAACCAAAACAAAAACAACCTATAGTCTAAATAAGTAGGGGGAAGAATAAAATATACCTTAACAAAATGCTGAATTTAATTGATAATTTTGAATTACAGGCCACAGTTCACTAATTCATATTATAATTATATAAAAGAAAGGAAATGACATGTTAATGTTTTATTTAGTTAATAAATTGACATTAGGAAATTACTTGAAGTGGCTGATTGGTTAACTTCTATCATTTTCCTACAGAAAGATTTGAATTTTAAAATGTTACTGATATTTGCTAATATTCTAATTAGTAAGCCCTATGACCATACCACACACCTCTGAATTTGAATTCTTAGATCAGCAACCATTAGAAACGAAGACTTAAAAATTAACATTAATTATTTTACTACTACAGCAAAGACATATATAGGGTTAGAAAGGGATAATCACTTTTCTTAGTCCATTCATTTAGCACTTGTTTAATGACTGATGCCATTTAATTTTGGTGAGGAGGGTAGAAGAGAGGTGGAGCAGTTAAGGAAGTAGAATAAAGAAGCCAATTAACCACCATTCTCTCTGTTCTCTGTGTTGCCCAATACCAGAAACACTAGCTGATGATAAGGAGAAATTTAAATATATATATTAATGGACACTAAATAAAAATAAAAATTCAGTTCTTCAGCCGCACTACCACATTTCAAGGGCACAGTACCCAAAAGTTAGATTTTGTGAGGTTTTGTTATAGAAGGACTCCACTTCCAGGTACCAAATTCTATGCCAATAAGTGGTTGCTGAGTAACAAACTACTCCAAAACTTAGTGGCTTAAGTTATAAATATTGTGGGTCAGGACTTTAAGCAAGGATTGGCTGTGTGATACTTCTGTTCACATAGCACTGGTGTAGGTTAATGGATTATAGTTACCTGCAGAATGAGTTCATCTGCAGGGTCCAAAATGGTTTCATTCATATTTCTTGTACCTGGATGTGGATGGCTGGGATTCTGGGCTCAGGTTGGTGGGGGTGTTAAGCTAAACATTTATATTTTGCTTTTTCAGCATGGATTTTCAGGTTTGAATTTCTTACTTGTGGGCTTAGCACTTTCAATGAGTTCTTCAAGAGGCCTAAACAGAAGTTACAGGTCTTGTAATGACCTAGCATCAGATGCCTCAGAACATTCCTTCACCATATACGTTTGGTAAAGCAAGTCACTAATACCACACTGGATTCAACAAGATAGAATTAGATTCCACTTCCCTATAGGAAAAGTAGCAAATGATTTTTCAGCATCTTTAATCATAAAAGAGTTCCCTTCTAGACTGTTTTTCATGAGAATGTGAAGTGTAGGCCCACCCTGGGTGAAGGTGTCAATTGCAGAGAATTTTTTGTTTTCCAGACAATTTTATCTTCTCTAACCTATTTTTTTTCTCCAAAACCCCAGTGTTTTCCCAATGTTATACGTTTGTTCAATAATCAGTTGGATCCATTACATTATAAGTGACTGAATGGGGTGGCTGGGTGACGGACATTGGGGAGGGTATGTGCTATGGTGAGAGCTGTGAATTGTGTAAGACTGTTGAATCACAGACCTGTACCTCTGAAACAAATAATACATTATATGTTAAAAAAAAAAAAAAGATAGTAGGGAGGGAAAAATGAAGGGGGGGAAATCAAAGGGGAGACGAACCATGAAAGACTATGGACTCTGAGAAACAAACTGAGGGTTCTAGAGGGGAGGGGGGTGGGGATGGGTTAGCCTGGTGATGGGTATTAAAGAGGGCACATTCTGCATGGAGCACTGGGTGTTATATGCAAACAATGAATCATGAAATACTACATCAAAAATTAATGATGTAATGTGTGATGATTAACATAATAAAAAAAGAACATATGAAGCATATATACAGTTTGAAGAATAATTATAAAGTGACATGCTTGTAAGGTAATAAAACTCTGCTAGCACTCCCCCAAAAAAAAACAAAACAAAAAAACAAACAAAAAAAAACAAAACCAATATAAAACAAACAAACAAAAATAAGTGACTGAATGTCTAACTAAAATCAAATTTTCAGATACAAAAATTTTAAAAGAATCTTGGTAAAAAGAACACATTTTCTGACCCAAATAATGGAAGAGACAAGTCACCTGATTTTGAATGAAGATTAAACTAGAGGATCAAATGGTATAATCAAATCTCAGTGTCTCCATCTTCTGGCTCTATGTTCATTCCGTCTTTTTGCAATGGCAAAATTTCTGTAAGATTTTTTAGGTCTGTATATCCCCACGTTAAAATTCAGTGGCAAAAATGCCAATTTTTTCAGTAATTAAAAAAAAAAGTTCCCAGGATTAGTTCTGATTGGATCTGAACCAGCATTATGGACAGGAAAATAGAATAATGAGCCTAGATCACATGCTTGTGATCACATACACTCCTGGAGTAAAGGGTGTGTGAAGCTATTTCATTTCAAAAAGCATATGAGTGGGACAGGTATTTCTGCAGAAAACAATTATGGTATTTTTATCAAGAAACTAACAACTTGATGCTAAGAGGCAGATAAAACTTTCTGTCACACTTATGCTGTTCCTTCACATGAAGGACCGTCCTTACCATCTCAACCTGTCGAGTCCTACCCAACCTTGCAGTGCTGTCTAAAATGCCACTGCCTCTATGAAATCTATCTTGATTCATTAACCTCTTTTAATACCTGAACTAGATGTTCTAATTTAGGTTAAATTGAGTTTTAAGTTTCTTGTGTGGCTTTATATGAGCCTGTCTTACAGCTATTCTTGCACTTCTCTTCAATTCTCCACAAACACATGTAATTCTTTTCTTTTTAAAGATTTGGGAGGCCTGGGTGGCTCAGTTGGTTAAGTGGCTGCCATCGGCTCAGGTCATGATCTCAGTGTCTGAGATCAAGTCCCGCATCAGGTTCCTTGCTCAGTGGGGAGCCTGCGTCTCCCTCTGCCTGCCTCTCTCCCTGCTTGTGTGCTCGCCACCTCCCTCCCTCTCTCTCTCTCTGACAAATAAATAAATAAAATCTTTAAAAAAAATAAAGATTTTATTTATTTATTTTAGAAAGAGAGCATAAGTGGGAGGGGGAGGGGGAGAGGAAGAGAGAATCTCAAGCAGACTCCACACTCAGCATGGAGCCCCTCACAGTGCTCAATCTCACAACCCTAAGATCATGACCTGAGCCGACACCAAGAGTCAGATGCTTACTTAACCACAGTACCACCCAGGCACCCCATAAGCACATACAATTCTTAAGAGTAGAAACTTTGATACCTTCGCAGATGTAGGTCAGTAACCTGTACTTAGCAGATACAGTAGATAAAGATCTGCTGAATTAGATGAGTTCAGTGACCCCATAATTATCAGAAAGAAATTATGCTTCCATTATATATATTTTAATTTTATATAAGCCTCTTTATATCAGTTTGTACTACTAGTCAATGACATAGTATAATAACCACTCTATTTTCCTACCTAAGAATCAGTCCTGGGTGTTAACTTCTTCACATGTGATTTAGGGAGGAAATATTGCTTAGGGTAAGCCAAATTAGCCATTTTTTTCTTTTCTCGCTTTCCTTTTTTCTTTTCTCCTGTGATTAGTTTAAGGTTATCCATGTGACTGATGAAAAGATGAGCAATCTTCTGGAGGGCTCTCTGAGTAAAATGTCTTTCTCTTAAAAAGAAACACAAGGGAAGAGACTGTAGCATTTCTTTGGTTAGATCTTTTCCTACCTGTGTGATACATGAAACTCTAGCAGATAGTCTGTGACCATCAGAGGAGCTTGCCTGATGGATAAGAGGAACACAGTGAGGCTGGAGAGCAGAGATAAAGCACAGTTGTGAGGAGACTGTTAAGCTTCTGTCTTAATAATCCTTGAACTGCCCAACTCTTCACATGATAAATGTGTTCATTGTTTAAGCCAGTGGTGTTGAGCTTTCCATTATTTGTAGCCAAAAGCATCTTCATTAATGACAACAGTCAGGAATGGAATGTAGGTTTATTGATTCTCAGCTCAGGGATTTGTCCAAGAGATCTTTACACTTAGTGAGAAAGAAGAACTTTGCCTGGAGCATGGAAGCCCTGTGATTTGTGGGCCTGGCCTAAGTTGATGGAGAACACTGATCACTGGGATAGCTACTTCATAGATTTAATGCTTAGGAAAGGATATATTGGTATCTTTAGACATTCTTGGAACAATAGAACAACCTTCAGAACATAGGTTCTATCCTTAAGTATCTTTCGTTCTTACCATATGCCTGCAAACTGAACTGCCCAGACTCTTAATGCATACCATGGCAGATTTTTCTGTTTCTAATCTCAACAGTGCTACATAGGAGGTAAATGATAGGCTCTCAGGCACTTGATATCCACAAGGTGATTGGCTGCCTGTGTGACTCCAGAGAAAACAAATCCCAAGAACAGAGGGAGAAGAAGAAATGTAGGACAGAAAGAAAAATTTGGCCAATTCCTTTTCTGTGGTGGAAACATCATGCTAATTTTTACTCTGAAATACTGTCAGGGCTAGTTTCAGAAATTGGCAGTGACTTGCACTCAGAGTTCTACATTTCCACGTGGATGAATGAGGGGCATCTCTTATAAATTATAAATCATAAGGCAGAAGATGTTCTATGTAACTCTTTCTAAATTGCCATCGTAATGTGGTGATTATTTTGTGCGGGCGTGTCCTGAACAGATATTTAAATCAGAAAGCAGAGAAGAGATTGGGGAGAGACATGGTTGGACACCACTAGTGTTTCTTTTAGCAAGTTTTGGCTTCTTAGAGCTGAGGTGTGTTTCATAAACATAACACAGAATCAATTGTCACGTTTTCTAGGGATCTGTGGTAAAACAAAATGAAATGAAAAAAAGCTAGTCAGTGTCTTCTTATTTGTCATGGTTTATTTTTCCTGTTGTACTAATTAAGTACTATATTAGAATCCACCCTGACCTCTAAGTGATGGGCACATGAAACTGAATTTTAATTTAACTTCCACAGTTTTAATATGTGTTTTATTTCCTGGGGGAAAAACATAGCTCTGAAATCGGTATTTTCTTTTTTCCCATGAACTGATTATGACCTCAACTGACATCATTAAATGGACTCTTCTTATTGTTTGTGTTGTATTTGTAATTAATTTATTCATTAAATTTTTATTAAACATCTATAATGTGCTAAGCATCCCGCTGGATGGTGCATTGGTTTCCTACCACTACTGTAGCAAATTACTACAAACTTAGTGAATTAAAACAAAACAAATGTATTTTCTTACCATTCTGAAGGTCAAAATCTGAAATGAATCTTATGGAGCTAAAATGAAGGTGTCAGCGGCGCTGGTTACCACCGGAGGCTCCAACGGAGAATCTTCGTCTTGCCTCTTCCATTTTCAGAGGCTGATGGCATTCCTTGGCTCATTACTATGTTATTCTGGCCTTATTTTCTGTCCTCTATCTCTTTTTTTTAAATTTTTTTTAATTTAATTTAATTTTATTTTATTTATTTATTTATTTTTAAGATTTTATTTATTTATTTGACAGAGAGAAACACAGCGAGAGAGGGAACACAAGCAGGGGGAGTGGGAGAGGGAGAAGCAGGCTCCCCGCCGAGCAGAGAGCCCGATGTGGGACTCGATCCCAGGACCCTGGGATCATGACCTGAGCCGAAGGCAGACGCTTAACGACTGAGCCACCCAGGCGCCCCAAATTTTTTTTTAATTTTATTATGTTATGTTAATCACCATACATGTCCTCTATCTCTTAGGTCTCACTCTGATCTCCTTCCACCTCCCATTTCTAAGGATCCTTGTGATTAAATCATACTCACCTGGATAATCCAGTATATCTCCCCATCTCAAGATCTTTAATTTAATTACATCTGCAAAACCCATTTTTCCATATTAGGTGAGATTCATAGATTTGTGGAATTAAGAAGTGAACATGTGTATGTGTCTCTGTGGTGGTGGTGCCGGTGGTGAGGATACTATTCAGCTAGCCATGAACAAAAACAAGGAGATAGCTTTCTTCTTTTTTTTTTATTATGTTATGTTAATCACCATGCATCACATCATTAGTTTTGATGTAGTGTTCCATGATTCACTGTTTGTGTATAACACCCAGTGCTCCATGCAGAACGTGCCCTCTTTAATACCCATCACCAGGCTAACCCATCCTCCCACACCCCTCCCCTCTAGAACCCTCAGTTTGTTTCTCAGGGTCCATCGTCTCTCATGGTTTGTCTCCCCCTCCGATTTCCCCCCCTTCCTTTTTCCCCTCCTGCTATCTTCTTCTTCTTCTTTTTTTTAATTTTATTTTATTATGTTATGTTAGTCACCATACAGCACATCATTAGTTTTTGATGTAGTGATCCATGATTCATTGTTTTCGTATAACATCCAGTGCTCCATGCAGAACGTGCCCTCTTTAATACTCATCACCAGGCTAACCCATCCCCCCACTCCCCTCCCCTCTAGAACCCTCAGTTTGTTTCTCAGAGTCCATAGTCTCTCATGGTTCGTCTCCCCCTCCAATTTTTTCTTAAGAGTTATATGGTCTAACAAGGGAAATTAATATATTTAATTACAATCCTTTGTAAAAAGAGAAATACTGGGGAAATGGGAGGTCAAAGAGAGAATGATCATATCCATCTGAGCATACAGGAAAGATTCCCTAAAGGAGATTGTTGAGCTGGAATTTGAAGGATGGGAATATTTGGGGCTTCATCAGTGAGAATAGACATGTTTTAAGTACTTGGTAAGAGGCAGGGCACTTTAATAAGTGTTTTATGATTTCCTTTATTTGTTATAAATGTCTCATAAGGTAGGGACTACTATGATTCCATTATAACAAATGGCTAAAGGGAGACGGAGAAAGGTTAAGC
The DNA here is from genome assembly GCF_029215605.1 of Mirounga angustirostris. NCBI lineage: Eukaryota > Metazoa > Chordata > Mammalia > Carnivora > Phocidae > Mirounga > Mirounga angustirostris. The sequence continues at coordinate 133,244,018 of NW_026991714.1, read as the reverse complement.
TGTTTGCCCCAAACCACACACATCCTGAGTGGAAAAGCTCTTCCGCAGGACATCCCAGCCTGAGGTAAAAGCAACTGTTAGGGCAGATGCATAGTGGTAAATGGAAAGCGGCTTTGCTTGTCTCCCTTACACTCACCACAATAAGCCCTGTCACTGATAGAAATCTCAAGACCCTAACTAGGCAGAGGAGTTGGCTTGTGCAACAACTAAGCTCAGTTGGTTAAGCATCTGCCTTCAGCTCAGGTCATGATCCCAGGGTCCTGGGATCCAGTCCTGCCTTGGGCTTTCTGCTCAGTGGGGAGACTGCTTCTCCCTCTCCCTCTGCTGCTGCCCCTCTTGCTTGTGCTTTCTCTCTCTCTCTCTCCCTCTTTCTGTCTCTCAAATAAATAAATAAAATCTTTAAAAATACCCTTAAACTCTTAAAAATAGCTCTGCTTCTGTTTATCCAGCTTTTAAAAAGAGTGACTTGTAGAAGACAATCATCTTGCATAATTGAAACTTTGTATAGTGGTGTGGCTTTAGTTAACAGTACTGTATTGTATACCTGAATGTTATAAGAGTGTAATTCTTCAGTGTTCTATCATAAGAGAAAAAAAGAAAAAGAAAAAATGGTAACTATATGAGGTGACAGATATCTTAATTAGCTTGATTGTGGTGATTATTTCACAATGTTGTGTATGTGTGTGTGTGATACATCAAACATCAGGCAAGGTATATACCCCCAATATATATAATTTTTCTTTGTCAATTATACTTCAATAAAACTAGGGGGAAAAAGTGACTTCTAAGATTGGGGTAGAAGAATTGCTGTCACTGATCCATAGAGCTTCTAACGTGGGTCAAAACATCCTCATTTTAGAAGGAAATCCCGTAGACTACTAGACTACAGGAGAGCAATCAAAAAGAAACAGAACCAAATACACTGGCTACATCCACATAGCTATTAGGGTTGGCCCTGGAACAATACGGGATTGAACTGCATGGGTACACTTATATGCAGAATTTTTTTCTGATACAGTATAGTATCATAAATATATTTTCTCTTCCTTATGATTTCCTTAATAACACTGAGTATATCATATATTTAACACAAAATATATATATCAATTGACTTCTTTATGTTATCGATAAGGCTTCCAGTTAACACTAGGCTATTAGTAGTTAAGTTTTGGGGGAGTCAAAAGTTATATGCAGACATTTGACTGAGTGGGGGTTGATGTCCCTAACTCCCGTGTTGTTCAAAGGTTAAACTCTATATAGCAATGGAAAATTGGCAACATAACTTGTATCTATGCAACCATTAAGAACGATGATGTGAATCTGTATTTATAGACATGGAAAGATGCACCATCTTGTTAATTGAGAAAAATATGTTACAAAACAATCTCACAGTATCTCAACTTTGTTAAAAAAAAAATATGTGTACAATGCACAGATAAATGCTGCCAGAATAAACAACAAGGTGTTAGCTTCTATTTGCTTGACTAGGATGTAGATGATTTCTATTTCTTTTCCTTTTGGTTTTCTTTAAATTCTATTCCTTCACTCCTTTTTAATGGTGAACACGGATTTCATTTGTAATAAAAAAAGAAAAAGAAAAAGAAAATGATGCCAATAAAGACCTTTTAAAAGAAAGTTCCCCATTTTTACTCCCTTCCATCTCACCCCAAACACTACAAATATTTTATAGGATTATCTCAGGGTTATCCCTGGGGGCTCAAGCAAACAAAAGTTCCAGAGCAGAGAAGCATGAATGTGAAAATGTTTGAGAAAACAAAGAAGTTTTTTCTGCTTTCCCCAGCACTGATTTGTGGTTTCTCAGGGGGATAATTATAACTTTGAAGTTGGGGAGGAAATAGTACAATTATATTTAATTAGTTCCAGTGGCTGTTGGCTATTTTAACCCTAAACTATGAATATTATTAGTGAGCAGATTGAATCTTGCCACTGTAACCTACATTAAATAGGTTTTTTGTTCACTTTTTTATTTTATTTTTATTCCTTGTTTGGTTGTTTTCTTTTTCCTTGGCAAGCACTACTGGCGTAACAGATTAGATTACTGTTAAGTCTTATACATTATTTTAGCAGTGTTTATAAGACAGTAATAAAGAGAAAATTCAATAGTATTGGCATGATAAAGTGGAAACTATTAATAAGGAGAAATAATTCATCATAGTCATTAGATTTGAGGGTTGGAAAGAAGCACAGTATGTTAAGGGTTGGCAAAATTGCATTACAGAGTCATTTAATTTCTATATGGATTTTCATTTTTTTAGTGAGTAATTAGTATAAATAATTCTGACTGGTTTTAAAAACCATGGATACTGACAAAAATAAAGGAGTAGATGATGGGAAGCAGATGGATCATTTAATTTATTTCTCAATTACAGTTGACACATTGGGCACAGAAATCTGCAAGTCGTCTATTTCTTTATGGTCCATTTTGCAGCTGTGTTTATTGTCACAACACATAAATACATTATCTCATTAATGGAACACTGAATAATTTTTATTCCAAAAGACACATTCACACACAATGCTCATGCTCCAGAGAGAACACAAAAAAGGGAGAATATTTACCCAACCAAATGCAGCAGAGGAGTAGGGCTTGTGTGGGGTGAAGGCTTTAGAAAATAAGACATGGTCACAGCAGAGTGTAACCTGCTACCTTTTAGATATCATCTATTAGTCACTGGGACACTCTTCTTCTCAGATAGTAACACTACCTAATGAAGCCACACTTGGAAATCTGTGTGCAGTTCCTAGATAATGTGTATTGCATCTGAGATGCAGATGGATAATAAACTTTATTATAGTCTGTTTTAGGATCTCTCTTCCAGAAATGCCAGATAGAGTGAGGGAAATACCAGAGCCTACCTCTGGTGCTGTATTTAAAGTTGTAAAAACAATACACATCAGGCTGGGAGCAGATAGATCCTTTATTCTCAAGTGAACAGATGGATTGTTACATTCCAACAGCTTCCCCATTAGAGTAGTATAGTTGATGGTGGGGTTGTGTACCAGTTTAGGATATAGAAAAATGACTTATGTTTCAACAACACATGCTAACCCAATAAGACATAATTTCAAATTCTTTGCAACTCCATATTATGCTGAGGTAGGGTGCCATACAAACACTCAAAGTTCAGAAGGATTCCAGTGGTTGGACTAATGTTAAGACTTTGGTCTGATGATAGATTTGATGTCATTGAAGAGGTAAAAGTTAATCCAGCAAAAGTGATTTGGATGCCAGCATATTAGAATATCTGGTACCTCATTCATCATAATTTCTAAAACTCACAAACTATTGTGAATGGAGAGATCCTTACTGATAGACCTCTTACACACACACACACACACACACACAGAGGATGTCAGTGTCTCTTCATTGTTGGAGATCTGATGATGCATAACTATTGTGTTCTTATCCCAGGATACTCTCTGATGGTGAGTCCAGGGCAAAGTGAAAGACTGACTACACAAGAGAAAGGAGAAGTTGGCAAGGGACGGTCTGGATTCTGGGTCGTAAGCTGCTAACTAGGACCTCAGGAAGAAAATGTCTAATGAAAACCATCAAATTGTTTACTTTATGGTTTGTCACGTGACTGCTGATTTCCTCATGACCCCTACGTCTTCAGTGAAGTAAAATAAGTGAATTAATTGTGCAGTTGTGGCATTGATGGGGAATGCATTGGAGGATTGAGTTTAAAATCTGGATCAGTGTCCCAGAAGTAAACAAAGATACCAGCCCCAAGAAGCAAGAGAGGTCAAGGAAACTGAAGCCCCCATGAAATTCACAGAAATCTTTTGGGGATCTGTGGACCCCCACAAGCCATGGAATTATGTGTGTCCTACATTTAAGGCAATTTTGCCTAGATCCTTAGGGCCAGAGGCTCCAGCAACCATATGATTTACAGTTACAATTGTCATGACATTTACTTTTGAGAGCATGTCTCCTACATATGTTGTGTGATTAAAAGCATGGGCTCTCCAGACAGCTATGGGGAGGAAGGATGGCCACAGCAGTTACTGCCTCTATGTAGGCATCTTCCCAGAGGATGTTTTGATCTTTCACCAAATGATGAGCAAAGAGAATGCAGCTGTCTCCAAGTCTTCTCAGAAACACAATCTGTAAAACTCTGGGCTCTCTCTCTCTTTGCAAAACTCAATTTTCCTGAGTTGACAGCTCAACTTACTCATGAGCAAGCTCAGACAATTCACTCTCTTGATCCCTGCTCAGTGGGGGTGTTGCGTGAATAACGGTGACAGCTCAAGACAAGCAATCCTGGGAACAATTGCAAGAATGCAGGGGTGGTTGGCTGTGGTTTTCAAGAGTGTGAAAGGATGTGTGGGTTCCTTGAAGATGCCAATTCCATGAGTCTCAGGAGGCAGCAGTTGGAAGGGTAAATGAGGAAACAGAGGAGTTTAATTTCAGGCTAAGGTCTCAATTGCAGTGGAAAATGGGTGACAGGTGGTGGCTGCTTTCTCAGTGATTTTAAGCTCATTTAAAAATTATATAACTTGGCCATCAAGTGACAAAAACTAAGTCTGTAACAGATGACTTTTACTTTTTAGTCCAATGGTGCTTTCTTCCATCCATATCTCTCTCTCAAGTTGGAGCTGGGATTGGACATGAATTTGTGCATGTTTAAAAGACAAAATCTTACAGAGGATATTAGCAGTATCTGGCAGAGCAGTCCATGGGCAAGCCTGCATTTAAGTGATCACTTAATCCTAGCAAAGTGCACTGAAAAATTTATCATTTCTTCCTAGAAATGGATCCTGAGTCCTATATTAAGTTTTGGAAACAAAATGGAAAATTTCCTGTTCACTGCCATAGTTATACACGTATTCATTTATTCTCTCCAAAGCAATTAGTTCAAGCAATCTTTTAGATGCTGTCAGTTATGGATTTTATTAGATTGTATGTAACAGAAAACCTATTATAATGGCTTAGCCAAATGGAGATTATTGATGTTCGTCATGTAATAAAAACCCAGAGCTAAGTAATCCTGGGCTTGTGCAGCTGCTCAAAGGACCAGGCTCCGTCTATTTTCCTATAACTTAGCTCAGGGATTTCTTTCTCACCTTGCGAGTAGGCTTCTCCTTTTGGCTCATGTCAGTATTTCAGGTAGAAGAAAAGAAAGAAGCAACAAGAAATGGTAATGCTTGCATTAGAAAACTAAAATATTTCCAGAAATTCCCAGTAGATATTTGCTTACATTTCCTAGGAAAGTACTGTCATTTAGCTTCTCTTACCTTCAAGAAAAACTGGGAAATTGAATATTTTAGTTTGCTACATCACTGACCAAAGTAAAATAAAGCTTATATAAGAGAATAAAAGTTGAAGGGATACTGGGAAGAAAAACAGCCATGTCTGCTACATCTATGATAAGCTCATGCAGATGAGCTTCTGCTTTGGAGGAATCTAAACATGAAGCAAATTATATTAATTCATTCACATACTCATTTACTCATTAAGCAAATGTTGATTGAGTTATTATAATAGCGGTGCTGATGGTGCAAAGGTTATATACAATCCCTTCCTTCAAACATATTAAGGTCTAGTGAGAGGAAACAGGCGCATGGATGACTGCCCTGTGATGGGGTACCCCTTGTGAGAGCAGAACCAGGGTGCAGCTAAGGAAGCACAAAGGAAGGGCAGGTGGGCCCTCAAGAAGGAGGTAAGCAAAGACTTCTCACATGAGGTGCTTGATAAAGGAACACTTATACACTACATTTTCAAAGGATGGACTTGAATATCATGTCAATTAAAAGGTAGAAAATTTTAGAGTCCATGTGCCTCTTATTAACTATATGATCTTCCTGAGCATTGGGTTCCTTCCACTGTTTTTACCAAAATCATAGGGCTAGCATAAAGATCAAATGAGCTGGGGTGCCTGGGTGATTCAGTTGGTTGAGCATCCAACTCTTGGTTTCAGCTGAGGTCATGGTCTTGGAGTCCAGAGATTGAGCCATGTCTCAGTCTGAGCTCAGGGGCAAGTCTGCTTGAGATTCTTTCCCTCTGCCCAACCCACCCCACCCCCAACTTGCACTCTCTCTATCTCTCTCTCTAAATAAAATAAAGTTTTTATAAAAATATCAAATGAACTAATAAGAAATGAAATTAACTTGCACTAATAAGTACTAAATCACTGTTGATTGAACACAAGACTGAATGCAGATTCTACCACTATCTCCATTTCACAGCTAAGGACAATGCAGTTGACAAGGTCAGGTACCTTATTAATAGTCTCATAGACAGCAGTGAAAGAACTGAGGTCCCTAACCCAAGACATCTGACTCTAAAACCCACCTGCTTCATGCCTTCCCCACTTCCACCACAGGATTTAGAAAACATCCAATAGTGTAGTTTATGTTGTGCATTATAAGTTTACACAATGCCTGTGAAGAAAATGTGTTGGTCCTATAAAGTCATCAAATGAGGGTAATTTGGCCAATTTGGTGGAATGCTCTCTTTACTGGAACTTTGAGTTTTATGTGAAATTATTTTGCTTTCTATAAATGCCCAGTGTATTTATAAGTATCAGTTATTCCTCTTTCATTAAGGGCTTTCAAAAAACACTTAAAGTAGTGTTTAATAAAATGTACAGATACCAAAACAGGATAAACCTCACTAACTAAAAAAAAAACAAAACAATGAAAACAAAGCTCCAACAAAGCTAAATATAATCACCAAAGGAAAAGGAAGAATTAAGCAATAATGAGTAATATTGATAGAACTGAAATCAAAAAGTCTACATTTAAGAATTTTAAGATCATAAGATACATTTAAGAACTGTAAGATCATGAGACATAAAACTCACTAATGAACTTCCAGAGAACCAAAGCAAAATTGAAATAGGACATATGACAGAGGTCTAATTGCATAATAAAAGGAAGTGGCTCTTCCTGTATTATAAAAGGAACTGAAGCTAGATTTTCATTTGTTTTACCAATTTTGAAATCACAGGAGATTGTCATTTTGCTCTTTATGGAAGAGGCGCTTAATGTCCCGATTTAGAAGATTGTTAAGGTTACAGGTATTTTTAAAATACAGGTGACCTACTCGCCAATCTTCTCAAAGAATTGTTTTAAAATAGGTAACATGTCCATAAACATGCCTAAGACCAAAGTGGTTTGATGCTAGGATATGGAGTGGACAAAGGAGCCTTTCTGGGAGCTCATAACGCTCTGTTGCTCTGGACAAGAGGAGATCTGTAATTGTACTAATTCTTTAATATCAACAAGTCTCTAGCACTAGTGGAGACTTTCCAGGCAGCTGTCTTCAAAGAATAAACCAATTATATCCCAGAGAAAGGGGCTGAATCCTTCAGTCTTGCCTTTAAATGACACAATATTGCTTCTAAACATCTTTTCCCGATGTCCCTTGGTATTTGAGAAACAAAGCTTGTTTGATGTCAGTTTCATTGAAATGAAGCAAGAAGAGAAATACAGAAAACTCTGGTATATCCTTAGGTCAGAATTGTTTTCAGATAGTACTTAATTTTACCCTTCTGGACATTCTTCCTATTTTAAAGTTCATATTTACTCATTTTATTTGGAGCTCTGGGTGGGTGACAGCCAAGCACAATGTCTTTTCAAGGGAGAATATTTTCTAGGAAGAAAAGCCCAAGAATGTTGGGATGTGTTTGTTAAGTATACAGCATCTAGGTTTTCTTAATGGAGTGCTGGAATGTCATACCAGTAAAATGGGAATGGAAATGAAATCCTTTTTTGTGTGTGTAATGGGGGAACTGGATACTGCAGAGATTTGTCAGTGATCTTATCTGGCAATCAATTCCTGGAAGGGGGAGTTAAAGTAAGTCCATGCATTCATTAAAATCACTGAACAAAAATCTCAGCTTCATATGAATAGACATAGCATTTCTCCTATTTTATTTTTAATATATTTATGAGGGAAAAATCTCACTTCAACAGTTTCATCAGAGCATTTTTGAGTTACAATTGGCATGCAAATGTCTGGCTAAATTGTTGAGCAGATTCATCACTATTCAGCACAGAGGAGCACTCCTGAGGGAGACAGAGAGAGCAGAATTCCTGGCCTGCACCTTATTAAATCCACATAATCCAGAGATAGAAACTGCCTTTAAATGAAAAGTCAGGTGCAGGAGTTGGGAGGGTGGGTATTCTTTGCCACTCATGTGGAGATTAGGGCCCCGTGGCAAAACTTGGCTCTGTTTTTGGGCTCTGCTTCTCCAGTTCTGACCCTCGACCTCTTATGATCTCAACATCTTACCCAAGTGTTTCTCAGACTCTATGTCAATTTCATAATAATAATGAATTATAGTTTCCTGAAGAATAAATTCTTGTTTCATACCTGTAGCATTGCTTCTTTTGCCACTAGGCATGTAGATCAGACAGGCAGACAGCTGTAGAAGTTGGCTTAAATTCATACTGTATTACAGGATCCTGGAGTCCCACAAATAAATGCAGGGAGCCTCCACTCACTCTGTTTCAATGTGGCCATCCCATATTGCATTTCCATCAGCTTTTAACATCCTAAGTGGAAACAGAACTCTCCATAATGTTTGTAAACTTACTGTATGAGATATTTAAAGTTTACAGTCAGAACACTTCAAATGTTAAGCAACAAATACCATTGGTCTCCTCTGTGAAAAAGACATAGTGTTAGTCTCCAAAAGGCTTAAAAATGCATCTCTGCTATCATGGAGCTCAGAGAATATGGGGGTAACAAGACAATCATAACAAATTGATTCTACAAAATGGGGAATTAGGAAGTAAGAGCTAACAGTACCTGTTCATTTTTGATTCAAGTGACATTAATTATTCCTCTGACTTGGTCACTGTGCTTGGTCCTGCAACCAAATTAATGAATAAAACACACACGACTCTTGCCTTCTTCAACTCCCAGTGAAATGAAGGACCAAATACTAAATAATCAAACACATAATGTAGTATCAAATTCTTATCAAGGAATAGTCCGGACCACTATCAAAAACAGGGGGATTCAATTTATATTGGACTTCCAAGATATTCTGTCTGCAGATGTGAACTTTATTCTGAATAATGGAAACAAATGAAACAAGGAGGGGAAGGCCGGGGGTAACATGGAAAGAAGATAAAGCTTGGACCCAGTAGAGACATAATCTTGGTCCATTTAAGAAACAGAAGACAAATGTGACTAGCGTATGGTCCAAGAGCAAGTAAGTGTGGTCGAAGTTAAGAGAGGGGAGATAGGCTGAGGTTTTATGAAAGAGATAGAACTTGAGTCTTGATGCTTCTATGGAAAGTATTCTTCCTGTGATAGAGAACAAGCTTGACCTTCTCTTACCCATGCTTTCTCTTGAGGTAACATAAAGCCTGACAATGGTCTGTGATCCCAACAAATTTCATCACTGTCATCCATTCTGGAGAAATTTTCAAGAAAGTCTCTTGGAAAAGCAAAATGTAAAACAGGTAATATCAAAAAGTGTCTTGGAGAAGGTCAGCTGTTTGCTTATAAATCTTCCTTTGCTTCCCACATGAAATAATATTCCAGGGGCACCTGGGTAGCTCAGTCAGTTAAGCGTCTGCCTTCGGCTCAGGTCATGATCTCGGGGTCCTGGGATCGAGCCCCGTGACGGGCTCCCTGCTTAGCAGGGAGTCTGCTTCTCCCTCTCCTTCTGCCACTAACCCCCTGCTTGTGCTCTTTCTCTCTCTCTCAAATAAATAAATAAAATCTTTTTTTTAAAAAAAGAAATAATATTCCAAAAACTTTCTTCAGATGCTCTTGTGCACTTCTGTATTTGTGTTTGGTTGAAAGAAAGGCCTGCAGGGTTTGCGGAAGTTGACGTTTACAATATCCAATTTGTAAAGCTCTATGTAAAAGTGTCACAGAGATGATTCAAACTTACTTTCACTGGTCGTCTGGACTGGTGAATAAGCAAATGTCTTACATGCACTGATTGTTTTTAGAGTTTCCTTCAGGAAAGACAATGACTCTTACTATCTGCATCATGAGATTGTTCTTCCTAGAGCTCTTTGCAAGCAACTCACTATTTGAAGGCACCACAGTCTCCTCAGCCTGCCTGACAATGAAAGTTTTTGCATCTAAAACATAAATTAGAATGAACTTTAAGATTTCATATTCAAAAATAGTTTGCAGGTTTGCCACTGGAAACATTTTTGCTTTGATGAGAAAAACATGGCCTCCAACATGCCCCTGAACTGGCCTGCATTAATTAATTCTGAGCAGAAGCAAGAATAAGCAAGAACCAAGATTCACCCTTTAATAACAGAAAATGCATGCATATACATGTACATATATTAATATGTGCATATTTCATTTTATTTACACATAAAGAGAATTATGTGATATATAATAAGCAAGACCATAGGCCAAGCATAATTTCAATTATGTCAGCCTAGCTCTCCAGCACTCACAGATGATCACTCCCATATGACATCCACATCATTCACCCCATGGGCAGACTCTCCCTCTTACAAAGATATTTCAAATGTAAGCACTGTTTGTCTTTTTTTTTTTAAGGTTTTATTTATTTATTTATTTATCAGAGAGAGAGAGCGAGCAGGGGGAGCTTGGAGCAAGGAGCCTGATGTGGGACTCAATCCCAGGACCCTAGGATCATGACCTGAGCAGAAGGCAGACCCTTAACTGACTGAGCCACCCAGGCATCCGTGAGTGTTTGCTTTTGATTTTCAAGTCATCTTCTTCAAGAGTAAAGCAATGATAACTGCCATTTATTGAGTATTTACTGGTGTCAGACACTGGGCTGGGCACTTTACAATAATTTCATTTACTATCTGGAATAACTCTATAACAAAAATATATATTATGATATTCTATTTTTCATGTAAGCAAATTGAGGTTTATATAGGTTACTTAGCTTGCCCTGAAACACACATGTACAATAAATCAATATTAGAATATAGTCCAGAATGACCACAGAACATAAGCTTTGAAATGTCTATGAAAAAGTTGGTAATAATGTCCACAATAGCCAAACTGTGGAAAGAGCCAAGATGTCCATTGACAGATGAATGGATAAAGAAGATGTGGTATATATATATATATATATATATATATATATATATATATATATATATATATACACAATGGAATATTATTCAACCATCAAAAGGAATGAAATCTTGCTGTTTGCAACGATGTGGATGGAACTGGAGGGTATTATGCTGAGTGAAATAAGTCAATCAGAGAAAGACATGTATCATATGATCTCACTGATACGAGGAATTCTTAATCTCAGGAAACAAACTGAGGGTTGCTGGAGTGGTGGGGGATGGGAGGGATGGGGTGGCTGGGTGATAGACATTGGGGAGGGTATGTGCTATGGTGAGTGCTGTGAATTGTGTAAGACTGTTGAATCACAAACCTGTACCTCTGAAACAAATAAATCATTACATGTTAAAAAAAAAAAAGATAGCAGGAAGTATAAAATGAAGGGAGGGAAATCGGAGGGGGAGATGAACCATGAGAGACTATGGACTCTGAGAAATAAACTGGAAGTTCTAGAGGGGAGGGGGTGGGGGGATGGGTTAGCCTGGTGATGGGTATCAAAGAGGGCATGTTCTGCATGGAGCACTGGGTGTTATATACAAACAATGAATCATGGAACATTACACCAAAAACTAATGATGTAATGTATGGTGATTAACAAAACATAATAAAATTAAAAAAAAAAAGATAAACAGACCTAGATTTAAAGCCAGGAGGACTGAATTTAAATCCAAATTACCCTAATTTTCATGTGTGCCTCTTATTCAACCATTCCAATTCCTCAGATGTAAACTCCTCAGAGATATAGTTTCCTTATCTTAGAAAAGGAGACAAAAGATTTATGAAAAGTGGACAGTGCCTTACCTAGTATTAAGGGTAGAAACCATTAACGTGAACTTTAAAGTTATACCAAAATTCAGATAAAAGGCCATAATTTTTTTATCATGTGGTGCTGTTCTGAGGTAATACACTGTATTTTCATGAGTGACTAGCTATTTGTATCCTCCAAACAATTTGGAAATCCTGTCTTTGATGGTACTGGCTCCGTAAGTTTCCAGTATTTTGGATGGACAGGACTGGGTTTTGGAAATAATCACATGGAATACTGCGAGAGTTTATAGATGGCTTAAACTCAATAGGTAATGTTCTATTCCTTTGGCTGAGAGGTAGGTACAGATGTGCAGTAAGTTACTTGTTATGTGCTTTGACTATGGGAAAAAACTAACAAATGCAAAATTGACTACTGACAAATGAGCACTCTTAATGCCTATGATCTCCAGGCAGGACTCGATTATCTTTGTATTACCTGTGTTCTCCTCTCTTAGGGAGAACTCTCAGAAGGAGATACCTTTCTCCTTATGCCCACGATCCTTCTCTGGACCACTGCACTAAAATTCGTGTGAGGCTCATCATTGAATTGTTTCATGTGTGACTGTAATGTCTCCAGGTAGAACATCTACACCCTAAGGACAGGGTCTGTATCTTCCAATCTCGGGTTTATTTCCTCACAGCATAAAAATACCTGCAGAACCAAGACTGAAGGCCCCAGCTCTCCATTCTGTCCTGGCCTAGGTTTCCGGGGACTAGATGTATTGGATTTGGGTACTCTTTTTCTTCCCTATCTGACGTTGTATGATTCTGTGAATTCTCATATAAAAACACCATGAATAATCTGCAGGAAAAAAAAATAAAACAGCTCTCAAAATCTAGATGCTTCTCAAATCATAACGTAAACAAAGGAACTTACAGAACTCTGCAGTAATCAGGCTGAAAACTATGAAATTTTGGAAACAGAACTTCTGCCTTTGAAAGAAATAAACTAGTGATAACATTTCATTAAAATCATATCTATTTCTAAAGGCTACAGTTTCCCTTTCCAAAATCAGGACATTTAAGTACAAAAGCCCAGTGGCTTTTTTTGGATGTCCTATCATAGGGGACATTTACAGGGCAAACACACAGGTTTTCTTTTTCTTTTTTTTTTTAATTTTATTTATTTATTTGAGAGAGAGTGAGAGGGTGAGAGGGAGGAGAGGCAGAGGGAGAGGGAGGGAGAGAGAGATAATCTCAAGCAAACTCTGTGCTGAACACAGAGCCAAACGTGGGGCTCGACCCCAGGACCCAGAGATCATGACCTGAGCTGAAATCAAGAGTCGGAGGCTCAACCAACTGAGCCACCCAGGTGCCCCACAAACACACAGGTTTTTAAAACCCTTCCCTGCCAAGCAGCCATGGAGCTTCTGAACTGCATTTCCAAGCATCCTTCAGTGCAGTTTCCCAATTTCCTAAGCGAATGGAGTACTTTGGCATTTGGCCTCTAGCTAGTTCTTGATGCCCATTGATAAAACTGGGCTATAGGAAAAGCTTGTCCTGAAGATGCCTCGGTGTCTTTCCCACTCTGCATTTCTATCTCTTCTTTCCACTCTTCCCACTGCAGCCCACATACTGGATCCTCTGTATAGACTGCTGACATTTGAATGGCTAGGACTCCACATATGGCACTATTGAAACTGAAGTGCTGTCTTATCTTTTGACTCCCTCTGTACTCCCTTCATTGCTTAGAAAGGCTAAAATTCAGATAATATATTGGATTTCCGAGCCTACCTTGAGTTTAGTTTGGACCTAGAGTAGGTCAATGAAGCCTGGAAGAAGGAAGAGAGTATCTACCAAGAGAAAGCAAGTGTGGCCGAAGGGAAGATGGGAGAGGTAGACAGAGAACTGACAGAAGGGACTCGGGAGGACCTAGTTTCCTTCCTGCTGTGGAGCACAGACATGCAGGAGCAGGCATGCAGCCCGGGTAGCCAGCGTGCGATCTGTCAGGATCTGGAGAGTACAGGCGAGAGTTGCGGCCAGCAAACTGAAGATGGCTAACAAGCAAGATGGAAGCACATGGGTGTCACTACCGTGACACTTAATGAATCAACCCTGGGACCGTCTATATCTTGCTCAGTGACAAAAGAAACACACTTATTCTAAGCTATTTTGAATTAGCTAAAATCTTTCTGATTCAAGCCCAACATAGACTCTTTGGGGTTTTTCCACCCCACTGTCTTTTGTACCATGTTTGAATTCACAACCGTACTAGAAAGGAGATGATACATTTTCCTTAATTTCTAACAGTTGGAGGACATTTTTATGCAATAAAATTGGACTGTGAAAATGCATGGAATGACTAAATTTTAAAACATATGTCAGATTTATTTATTCTGCAATTGTATAAAAGCATACAACTTTGATGAAGGTAGAAAAAAATATCAAGGAAAATTTGAACACAGGAGAGGTGGAACAGGACTCTCCATGCCCCTGAACTGAGGGATATAAACATATCCTATTACAAAATGATAGTTTAGAACTGAAGCTAGTGACACCCAAAGTTCATACAACCCTGACATTTGAGTCAGGCCAACTATGAAGCCTGTAGTTGGTCCTCTGGGGGAGGCTGAGGGTAATTGAAATGTGGCTAAATAGGGAATCATTATTCATTGCCTCCTGGCTCTTGTCAGCAGCACTCAAAGGTCTAGGGAGCTGGAAACTTCATTAAATCTGTAATAACCGCATTTCCAAATTGTGGCCTTTGTCTCGGTTTAGTTACCTGTTTGCCACCAAATCATCCCTTGCTATTAGTGTGGAAATTGGCTGAAAGATGGTAACTGCTTTCCTCAGGATCTTCCTCAGAATAAATTCATGCACAGCTCTCCTTCTATTTGAGGACTGGGGGAATTTGAAAACAGCAAATCAGTTATCACTTATTAATGTTTTGTTCACTAGGGAGCATTTTTAATTAAAAAAAATTGTTTGAAAGTGGTGTTTGCCTCACATCTGCTGACATCTGGGAAACTAACTGTGACCCACGCTTCAGCTGTGGGTGACCATGTTGAATATACCGCCGTAGAGTATTAGTTTGATACCTTAAAAAAAGAAAGACAGTTTTACTATTGAAATAAAATTTAAAACTGCATTTTATTTCTGAGAACACAGCCTGGTTAAATGGAAATGAGGGGAATATAGTTATTAAATTGTTCTCCACAAATGCTCTGTGTCCCTTGGGCTGGGTTGCTATTCCTGGTGGCAGGTCTCGCTGCTTAATTGCTTTCATCGGCGTGTCAGACTAAGGTTGGAAAACAAACAATGTGTTTCAGAATGTCTTCTCTTTTAATTAATTATGACAGCGTAATTTGCTTCAATCTTAAACCAAGTCAGAACTTGACAATATTTTTCTTAAAATGTTGAGAACAAGTTCATAAAAGCATGGAATAAAAGTATATCTCCTTGTGCAACTTTTTTTAAAATGAGATGTCCAAATGATTTTTATAATTTTACTGAACTAGCTGTTATAAATATTAACTTTTTAGACTGACACAATCCTTATACTATCATTAATGAACTATGGAAAATGAGGTCTAAATGCTGAAATCATTTGGCAATTATTCAAATAGTTGGAGTATCTTTTCCAAGGAAGAATTATGAAAGGTGAAGTGTCAGTGTTGGATGGGAACATATTTTATACATTCATCGGTAATTGGGTAATCAGTGCAGTTATTTCTGATATTGGGAGTGCTGAGAATTTTTTTACAAAGAATATTGAGTAAAGGCATTCAATTTTACAAATACTAAGCCTTTACTGTACTTATGAGAACCATCCCTCCTGTCCTTACACACACTCAGTCAATCAGTTACAAAACTAAGATTATGGGTAGATTCCTATTCAATAATAAAAAACACTGTTATTTACTGAGGGCACTCGCGTCCAGTGCATAAAGTTTGTAATACTCCAAACAGTCCTGTGAAGTTATATAACAAGCCCATTTGACAGCCATGGTAAATGAAGACCAAGGAGTTTACAGATCATGCTCTGGAAGTTATTGAGCCAGGATTCAGAGAGAAGTTTATTTTGTTATTCTACAATTAAGCTCTTAACCCACTATGGAACAAATGGTGTGCAGATGCACACACACACACACACACACTCATGCACATTCACAGCGTGAGGAAGATGGCTGTAGTGCTGGTGCTAATTGCAGGGGAAAAAATGGAGAAAAAGAAAAAATCTCTAAAAAGAGAAATTCATGAGGACCAAAACTAGTGGCTTCATTAACCTTCTCCTGCCAAATTCTGGAAGTTTTAGGGGATTGTCACAAAGAACAGTTATGAGACATGACTGTAGGCTCCAAATTGAAAGCATGAAAACAAAGTTAGGATGTATGCTCTGTGCCAGAGAAATAGAATCTAGCTGAAGAAATCCCGTACAGACAGGACCAGCACAGAATCCTACACCTATTTGCTTTAAAATACTTGTTTCACTCAAGCTTTACTTCATAAATATAAGAAATGATTTTAGATACACACTTTATAGTATACTCTGTTTTTACTTCCCATTTGATTTTTAGAATGAATATGGTTAGCAGGAAATATATCATGCTCAACTTAGGATCTGTAAAACTCAAATATCCAGGACAATTTAATCTTATTTTTATTTTTTAAGTATTATTTAAAGATATTTTAAAGCTGGTTTGGGAATGGGGTAAATTATATTAGGTTTGAAGAGGACAATTGTAAAAGTAAATGTAACAGTAAAAATAAACAATGCCTCAAAGAGTACCCAGCACATAGTAGGTCTTAACTAAATATTTGGTAGATGGTTAAATAAAGGACAATGGCAATGTATTATATTATTGTTTTTGTAGCATATGAACGCTTACCATGCTACAAAATTTCATCTAGGGGTGCTTGGGTGGCTCAGTCAGTTAAGCATCTGACTCTTGATTTAAGCTGAGGTCATGATCTCAGAGTCATGAGACTGAGCCCTGTATGGGGCTCCACACTGGGCATGGAGTCTGCTTAGGATTCTCTCTCTTCCAATTCCTCTGCCACTCCCCCCCTAAAAAATTCATCTAGCATTGGCTAAATGTCATCTTGAGATTTTATTTAAAACATGTCTGAGATGATGTTTCATTCTGGGGAAAAAAAAAAAAAAACAGAAGGAGAAAATCTTGCATTTGAATCATATACTAAAATACCAATTTTCATAAATAATATAAAAATATTTCCAGTGGCCTGTTTCATTTTAGATTAAGCCTGAACAAATAAATACTATGAAATCCTTCAGAAATAGTATTTCTGTTCCTCAAGGAGGAAATAGATGTGAAGAAAGAAATGCCTTCTTTTATTTTTTTTTTCAAATGTTTTTTAGATTTTTCATTTTATAAAATTATTTGGGGAAAAAAAACCTCCTGTTTCCTACTTTTTATGTTCCACAAATGAAAGACATTTTTAGGAGTCTACAGCTCTCCAAGTAAAAAGTAATCATAAATTGAATTTTGCAAGACTCTGTTTTTTTTTTTTTAATACTGACTTAAAAAATATAAAAACAAGGAGGGGTTGCTTGAGAGAGATTCAGAATCAATCTCATTTTAGTGGTGACTGCTCATGACTTGCATAAAATAAATTAGTCTTGTTTGGAACAACCGGAAGTACATAATAGGATTGTAAAGTAAGACAGCATGGTTGCCTGTCTGGCAAAATAACAGAAGGAAATATTCAGCTCATCTTTGTTAACCCTTTTACAAAATCATTAATGTTTGTGGCAGAAAAGGGAAGGAGGTGTCAATGGCTAACTTCTCCAGGCAACAGCCTGGTCAAAGAATGAACTCTATTTATTTATTTTAAAGATTTTATTTATTTATTTGACACAGAGACAAAGTGAGAGCAGGAACACAAGCAGGGGGAGTGGGAGAGGGAGAAGCAGGCTTCCCGCTGAGCAGAGAGCCCGATGTGGGGCTCGATCCCAGGACCCTGGGATCATGACCTGAGCCGAAGGCAGACGCTTAAGGACTGAGCTACCCAGGTGCCCCTGAACTCACTTTTATTTAAATATGTTGTATGTGCATTGGGCTTAATGTAGTACAAATAAAAGATGTTACTTCTCATTGTCGAGAATAAAGTTTGGTATGAAATACATAATAACCATTTACTTAACTTTTTGTTTCATTTCGGACTTCTCAAATCTTCAGATTGTTTTCTGGATGAGTCATAATAAGCTAAAAAATCTAGCATATTCCATGTGCATATATGTTACCAAGAGACGTTGGAGTACTTTGTTGGAGTACTGTTTACATCCAAGTCACCAGGTGCACGAGGGATTGGTGCTCTGTGGCAGCTCCATGCTCCAGGAGTTGCTGACCTGCCTAATAGAAGAGTGACTCAAATGATGCTTCACCAAGTCTGGCAAAACAACTGCTCTTTGACCTCTGCTTCAGGAAACTGAGGCTTGGCCACTGTGACAGAATTGTCACTCTTTCTAGACCCCTTTCACCCCTTAGAAGTCTCTCATCCAAGTACTTGTGTTAGGGAAATTGTTATGCCCCTTGCCCCTGAATATTTTCAGAATTGTTCTCAGAAGGTCGTTTTGGTGTCATGGACTCTCTCTCTGTAATCAGGAGTTTAGATATTTTTCCCTGGATTTTTTCTCTCAGGAGTACTTAAGACAGGTTGAATGAATGCCCCATATTAGTGCACATTTGTGTTAGCACATTAGTGTTAGCTCCCTGTTAGCCCACTCCCGGTAACAGCCCATGTCCCATGTTAGTCTCTGGCATTTTAGGCTTCTTTCATGTCAAAGACACAAAGGAGAAGCACTTTTTACTCTTTAAAAGCAGGGTTCATTACATGGAAAAGATTTCTGAAAGGCCAAGGAATGAAGTGCATGTGCATTTAAACAGCTTCAAGTTTGAGCAAATGCAACTCCTACGAAGCTGGCTTTTGTTACAGGACAGTGCCAGAAGTTAAGGGCTGGGGAGGTCAGCCCAGAACAGGTAGCCATCCTGTGAATGGAAGAAGAGCCCAACGGAGATAAGGTACAAGCAAAGTCGGCTGGGCATGCAGGCTTCCTACCTCTTACTCTTACCTAACTACTATATTTTCCTCATTTCCAAAGTTCCAGCTGCAAAAGACCATGTGTGTAAGGACATGTTTGAGGATCTTGTAGACAGAATCTAGAGGCTGTGAAGGAGAAGCATTTGTGAATAACAGAATCAGGTGGCTAGATGAGAGGCTGCTCAGAATCCTGCACTATTCCATGATGCTGGGATCAGGACAGGTGTGAGTTTCATTGTGTTTGTTGTTTCCCATGAAGAATTCTCTGTGCTGAGAGTGGAATCACTTGCTTTTTATTGGTTTAGTTATTTTTAGAGAGGCAGGAGGGAAGGGCAGAGGGAGAGGGAAAGAGAATCTTAAGCAGGCTCCACGACTAGCAGAGCCTGATGCGGGGCTCAGTCTCAGAACCCCAACATTATGACCCGAACTGAAATTAAGAGGCACACACTTAACCAACTGAGTCACCTGGGTACCCCTAAAATGACTTGTTTTTTCTAGCGACATGCTAGAAGTTCATCCTTCTCCCTGCAGTGAATGGTGGCAGCGCAGAGATTTTCTTAGAAGCCCATCATTTTTTGTTTTTGATTAATTATGCGATTTCACTATTGAATTTTGCATCTTATTTTCTTCACTTCCTATTTGCCTATAAAGTTCATTGTTGGGATTTAGTTATAATCATTTCATAATTACTGTATTACATCATTAACTGATGTCCATTCAAGCCATTAACAATACCATTTGATATAAAATTCATCAAGTCTTAATGGTAATCTGTGGCATTCCTGTAGGGGCCAATCTCTCCCCTTCGGCTCTTTTTTTTTTTTTTAAAGATCTGAAAGTGCTTTTGGATCCAGAGATGATCTTAAATCCTACCCCATTAGTAAATCTACAACACCCATACACTCCTTATGGAGACTTTGTTCTCAAACACAGCTCTGTCTCCCTTCACCGTCAGTTACTATGTTCCTCTCTGTTCCTACCAGCTCGAATTCATTATATTTCTTCCCCAAAAATATCAGAAAGGAAGTGATAGTTTCAGAAACATAGTGCTATATTGTGACCTCCCTCAGGACTGACTTCTTGCCTCCTAATGTCAAACTGCATGCTTGTCATTCTACTCTTAAGGCTTTACTAGGTTTGAGTGTCCTTGTATTTTCTGGATCTTCAAGATTTCTATTTTATTTCCACCCACACTCTCTGTGGGCTCCTTTGGTACATTATCTTACCATTGTTGGACCTTAGTTTCCTCATCTGTACAATGTGGAAATGGGGCAGGATCATGGTCAAAATCGATTGCTATATTTTTTTGTTATACTCAATTCCAATTAAATATAATTATATCCTAATTGCTTGCAGGCTAAAAGAGCCCCATCACTAGCTTTTATGTGAATTAAAAATTAACTATAGTTAATACTGTGTTGTATACTTGAAATTTGCTAAAAGAATAGACCTTAAGTATTCTACACACACACATAAAAAAATTAATGCTGCCTATGTGAGGTGATATATTTTTAATTAAGCCAATCATGGCAATCATTTCACAAAATATAAGCATGTCAATGCATCATGTTACAATGTATAAATATATACAATGTATAAATATATACAATTTTGTCAATTATACCTCAATAAAGCTGAAGAAAAAAATGTTAGCTACTAATAAAATGTGTGCTTCTCAATGAAGAATGATTTAAATGGACTGAATATTACCTCTTTAGAATATGTTGGATCTCAGATCTGGTATACACCAAAGGTTCATCCACTTGGGACAATGGAACAACAATGATAGAACCCCTAAGAAAGTAACCCCCAAAAAATCCATTTTGTCTCAGCAGAGTCTGGGGAATAAAAATCATGAAGCAGGCTTGGGCAGGCAGATTCTAAGCCTCTAGAAGACAGCACAAGCATGGGAGGGACCTAGGCAAGTGGTACAAAGAAAGATCAGGTTTTAGTTTTATTATATTAGTTTTAATGAGGATGTGTTTTGTACCAATTTTGCTGAAATAGTTCCCTCTTGGACCAGCTTGGCACCAACTAGAATGCTCTAATCTCATAAGACATTCCTCCCATTAACACGTTTCTTTGGATAAGGCAACAAATTATGTCATTTTGTGAAAACTCAAACCCTAGCTATGCTTCATTTTGCAATATTTTCAAGCTTTGTGGGATTATTTGATCCATTTCAGGATGGAGGATCAGTCTTACTTTTTTGGAAGGTTTCTCTAATCATAGAATCCTTAATGTCTTTTGTGGGATCTTCTCTTTATCCCTGGCATTCTGAAATTCTGAAATATGTTCCTAGCTTTGAGTGTATTTTCATTTTTTGGGCTAAGCTAATAGTAAACTATTTTAATCACTGTCACTCTGTCTTAAGAAATTTAAAAAAAATGTGATGGAAGTATTGATACCTATCATGTTCATTGGAAACAAATTCGAATCTCTTCACACCATACTTGCTTCTTTGAGGTCCTGGAGACATTGTTTGGCACAGTCATGATTTCTAGGCTCATGCCTCGTTCCCCTCCACCCCTTACGTAGTCAGTCCAAACTTTGTGCCCTCTCTCACTCATTCAATTCCGTTAGTCACCAGGGCTTGGTCCAAATCCCATGTGCTCTATCTAGCAAGACCTCTGACAATTCCAATGTTCATGACTCTATTATTTACTGAATCCCATTGTCAATGCCGTACACTTAAGCACCATATTATATACACGGCCACAGGCATGAGGAACTGTAAATATATTAGCATTTCCTAATCTCTTCTATTTAAGTACCTATACTTTCTCTCTCTCTCTCTTTTTACTTTGTTGTCAAAAGAATATCAGGTGATTTTAATAGCAAAATAACTACTGATGATAGTCATCATAATAGATTAGAACTTTAGTTTCATAGGGGTGCCTGAGTGGCTCAGTTGGTTAAGCATCTGACTTCTGATTTTGGTAAGGTCATAATCTTAGGATCATGAGATCCAGCTCCATGTCTGGCTCCATGCTGGGCATGGAGCCTGCTTAAGATTCTCTCTCTGTCCCTCTCCCTCTGCCCTTCTTCCCCCCTCTCCCTCATACACGGTCTCTCTCTCTCTAAAAAAAAGAAAAGAAGAAGAACTTCACTTTCATAGAAAATGTAATGTTTTTCCAACAGCTTTCACTTGAAATCTTCTACCATTTCCTCTCTCAGATAAACTACACAAGTTCCTTTCAACTTTCCCAAGGAAGAATGTTACGCTATCGCGAATTACTACAAAGATTTCTTACAGGAGTAGAAAACAAGTTTTTTGACTGCTTAAAAAAATTAGCTAGAAAATTAAGCCCTTACTTTCTCATGGCGACTGAAATAAATGCATGCTCCAATGAAAAGGAGCATAAATCAATTTCAATATTCTCATTGAGCTGCAAATTTTGTTATTGTCCCTCTAGCACAATATAGTTGCCATAAACCATGTCTAAGTAGGCAGAAGAAATTACTTCCATGAGATATTTTCAATTGGATGAGACTTTTCGGTTTTTCTGTTCTACCTTATAAGTGCATTTTAATTTAAATGTATTCTTAATCATAGCAAAAGAAAACTCATCTCCTCACAAACTAACCAAAGAACATTAATTTCTAAAGTAATGGAATATTTTAAAAATTCATCCAAAATATCCTAGTCAAGATCTTTAAATATTCTACTGGTATTATTTTTAAAAGGTATTCCATTGCACTGTAATTAGATAGAACTTTTTTATTAGTGGAACACATGAGATGATGTATACTTTCCAGCTCCCATTTCCAGGCTTGTTATCAGAAAAACACATGAAATAACAGAGTTTACAAAAACAGAGGTACATACAAAACCTACTGCAGTACACATTCAACACATGCTCCATAGACAGATGCTTAACGATTAAGTCTTAGAAGACTTAGACAAACCTGTCCCTCAGTAGAACTCTGTTCCCATTGTGACAAACCAAAGGGATTTAAGTTCTTCGTTAGAAGAGACTTCATTGAATAATGTACTCCATTAGATTTAATGATTTTGGGTGGGGATGTCTGATTTTTTTTCCTCCTGTGGGAAAAAAATGTAGTGTCATTTCATTCTACCAAAAAATTTGAGCACACAATTTCAGGAACCAATAATTAATCTGAGGACAGAAAGTAACCCATGAATTTTGACCTCAGTTGCTTCCTGAGACTGGAACCTGACAGTGTGCCCACCGACGGCGTGGTGCATTTGAGTGACACAAAGTGCATATGTGCAGGCCATGACTATGTGGAACTTGTTCCCTAATTTAAACAAGGCAGGGTATTATCCTGGCACCTGATAGCATTCATAGCCATTCCATTTAAGTCAGCTAAAAGAGTAATCAAGTTTCAGCGAATAAAACTATTGCCTTGGAGGATCAGAAAGTGTTCTCTTTTCCTATGGTAAATTATTCTATAATTTTTCTGATATAGTGTTCAGTCTGGGGACAAAGTTGCTACATTACACAGGGTTGCTTTCAAATCCAAATACGTTATGCGGAAGACGTCAGGAAACCTGGAAAGTAACTCTAAGGTCTCTCTAGTTACTCTCTGGAAAGGAACTTCAGAATCATTTATTTTCGTAGTTTCCAACCTTCTTTTAGCTGCTGACGCTTTTTTTTCTCTCTCTACATCAACCTTGGACAATTAATTCAACACAAATAATACATAGACGTCAAGTGCTCTGATAAGAGATCCAAGTTTTTATCTTAGCTAAAAATGTTCCTAACAATGTGAAATTGAAAAGTCACCTAATTTCTCTGTGCCTCCCTTACTTTTAATCTTTGAATAGGAAAAATAATACCTGTCTTGCTTCATAGTATTTTAAAAACCAAACAGGTAATTTATGTGAAAATACCTTGGAAATATTATGTGTATCTAAGATATTCTTAGGGCATGAAAATAAAAGCATAAAGTGAGCACGTTTTTAAAGTAATAAATTGTGTTATAAACCAGGAGTATTCTAAAATGGAGAAAATGAAATATTATTGGTAGTGTAGGCAATGACCCTTTTCCGGAAATTCTGGATTGCCCAAGGATTAGGATTTAACATGTCCGGGTTTGGGGATAAGAGAACATGATTTTTCCCATGTAATGCAGAAGGGGGTGCTGTGCATTTGCCAACCCTCTCCTGGATTTTCTTCTTCCTTCTCTTCTTTTCCAAATTCTCCATTCTTCTTCCTTGGTGTTAGGACCCATATTGCTTCTCAGGACACATAGGGTACATTATTTACATTTGCCCAGTGAGGCTGGGAATCACACAAGATTTCATTAGCAGTCTGTTTCCAGTAGCCAGAGCCTTGCTGTTGTGAATTCTGACCAATCTGAATGGGAGTCTGGCATTCTCCTCAGTGCCTTTTCTGCATACCACATTCTCTTTAAATTACATAGGACTAAGTAATCACCTAAAATGATAAAATTCCATTGGGATCCATATCACTAGGGATGGACAAAGTTACCAATATAACAATGTAAATGTTTCTTCTCTCTATCACATTTTGAATAGAAAAGCAAGTGCTCTATGTAGGAGCAGGGCAGGTATCCTGAACATGTTCAGTGGACTAGCAAAATAAGAACATAGGCTTATCGGGGCACAGTGGGAACATATAACGCAGGGAACATATAACTTCCTATGCTAGGACTTGTTTATCTGTTTTCAAACCTTCTTGGAGATGGAACAGGAGTATAAGATACATAACCCCACAGGCTTCCTATAGATGTGATGAAACAAATTGCCTGCATGCCAGAGGCAGCCCTGGGGTCTCCTGATGACATGTAAGCACTGCCACAAAGTCAAGGGTCTCTGATATATCTGCAAACATTCTGCTGCTCAAAGCAGTAATCCAAATTATGCCAAGAGAGAGGTGGTGACAACAGCATTTCTATGTTTCAGTCTTGCCCCTATAATTGTGATGGCTCATGAAGCTACTGGTCTTTTTTTTTTTTTTAAAGATTTTATTTATTTATTCGAATGAGAGAGAATGAGAGATAGCACGAGAGGGGAGAGGGTCAGAGGGTCAGAGGGAGAAGCAGACTCCCTGCTCAGCAGGGAGCCCGACGTGGGACTCGATCCCAGGAATCCAGGATCATGACCTGAGCCGAAGGCAGTCGCTTAACCAACTGAGCCACCCAGGCGCCCCTGAAGATACTGGTCTTAAGCCTATCTTTGGAATCAGCAGAAAACAACCATTTTCCATTCTGAAGCAGGCACAATGACTGATTGGAGTAGGTATAAAAATCGCTTTCTGCTTTATGATGTGTGGATTAATGAAAGTATTAAACCATTCTAATGATAGATAAGGAAATTATTTCCACTGTAGCTGAAAGAAATAAAACTGCTCCATCTTAAATTAAGGAGGTCTAAAACTTTGCAAGCTCATCAAAAGTGCGTGGGCAACAAAGAGGTACAGGTTTATGACCCATTCTGGAGCACCTTAATTTCTTAACATCCATCATTTTTCTGCTTCATTACTGTTGGTGTGCTTCTCAAAAGCTTCTGGGAAAACTCATTTTTGCAGAAAAGGATAATAAATATGGGTCAGGCTACTATCTTTTTTTTTAAATAGGGAACACTGGGATTTCCCCATTTTATTAGCATTCCGCACTGTTAATTGTATTTCATTGACACTGTTGCCTTTGTAGCAGCTGGTCCTAAGCTTGAACGGCATGATTTACTACTCAAAGATTAAATCTGAACTAGGAAAATACCCAGGCAGTGTCATTCCTGAGAAGGTCACAGACTGTGTGCATACCCCCTCAAACTGGTGAGATTTGGTCGAGTTTTGTTTATAAAGTCAGCATAAACTTGTGGAAAATGGGAACATAAAGAGTGATGTCAAGAACCATGAGAGACGGTGGACTCTGAAAAACAAACAGGGTTCTAGAGGGGAGGGGGGTGGGAGGATGGGTTAGCCTGGTGGTGGGTATTGAGGAGGGCACATTCTGCATGGAGCACTGGGTGTTATGCACAAACAATGAATCATGGAACACTTCATCTAAAACTAATGATGTAATGTATGGGGATTAACATAAGAATAAAAAAAATAAAAAAAAAAGAGTGATGTCAAGATATACGTACCAATAATCTCCTGTGCAACACTTTTTCCTCTCAGAGGTTCATCTGATTTCAGAAACAGCTGTAGTTCTCACTTCAACACAAGACTTTGACCAACTTTATTCAAATTCAACCTCAGGGCCCAGGCCACTTGTCCTTTTCTTAATGAAGCTGTGGCCCAGGAAACTGATGGGAATTTATTTGGCATTCAGGCATGCACAATGTGGAAGTTCAGTCAATCAGTGACCATGGAGCTACCCCTTGACCCATGGGTTAAGAGCTTAGGAACACATGCTTTCCCCCTTTCATTCCCTGGGCAAGAAATTTAGAGAGCCATTTCAAAAGCTCCACAGAAGGTGCCTGGGATCAATCACCCCGAACAGTGGCCAAATCAATAACTTGTCCTTGTGTTGGCTTCACTTGATTTCCTCTGTCCCTCATATGTGCTCTATGAGGTTACACCACAAAATAAACTACCTTTTTCTCATGCTAAGCTTTAGGGGGGAACCATACTAAAACAACATTTCTCTTACTTTTCTTCAAAGGTGTTGATTATAAGTCACTTGTGCTGATGTTCTCTCTTCCATTACCCACCACTAATGAGTCATGGAATTCCTGCACCCAGCCAAGGAATGGCCTCACAAAACTTTCAAGTATAATGTCCATTTAGATTTATCACTTGTTTTAATTTGGCACATATCACCCTTCCTTGCCTGAGGTCCTCTGCTTCTGTTCCAGAGGGAATCCAAAGTCAGCATGGGCCTCTGCTTTTCTTTCTGGAACCAGCCACTTTCCATAACTGCATGAAGGACTAAGGCCTCCACCACTCAGTGTGTAGTTCTTCCATCCTTTCATGCATTTGGATGTTGATGCCAGGCAGTCTGCTAAGCTATTCCTCAGAGCAGTTTTCTTTCTTGTATATCAGCCAATGGTGTGTAGGATTCAATTTTCTGTCTCACAAAGAACCTGCATTTTTGAGTTCCTGACTTCAATACCTGATCATTTTTCTTCAACTTACTAACTTAATCTCTCATTTTTCAGTCTCTTTTTTACCAAATTAAACCTCAGAGATGCTTAACCATGTCTTCATTTCTTGATTCCAATTAATTTGATTTCATCCCTGGAAACCTGGAATAGTGTCCTTTACCTCAAGAATACAAAATTTGTTTCCAGAAGTAAGAATGAGAATATTATGATGGTATGGAAGTTCTGATACCTGTTTCCTCCCCAATTATTTCATAGCAATGTGAAGGTGAGCTCTAGCTCTAGCTAATTACTATGTCCTTCTTGCCTCATTGCACATTAAAGATTTACCATAAGTAATTGTTGAAAGAAATTATTAATGGATAAATCAATATTGGCTGGAGAAAAGCCACTAATCATGAAAGATGTGGAAATCATGACAAAGTGAAATGAAGAATTTCAGGCAACAGAGAAGAGAGTGGTTCCTTTACCTCCCAACATGTAGGCAATTGTAAACTCCTGAAACATGCCTTAGGAATTTCATTTATAAAGATCCTGGAGGGAAAAGCATTTGTCCCAGTACTCAATACATGGATGGGCAGGTATGCTCTATGGTATACCACTTTTACCCAAACTCACCATGTCTTAGATCATATTTTATTCTAGTCATTGCTGAGCAACCAGTTGCATGTAAGTGTAAGCTGACAGCACTTCTGTGGATCTAGACTTGCCTAGATTTAATAGTTAATTTGGCCAATATGTTACTTTGTGTTCTTAAGCAAATTTGGGTTATATTTCTGCTATTCCTGAGTGATCTGACCCACCATGGTATATACTTATCAGACCATGGTTGCTGAAATTGCCTATTTACAGTTAAACCTGGGCATGCAAATAGCCACAGATGTTCAAGTACATTATTTGGATGTCATAGTCTTCTATGTACCCATAATGAAGCAGCACCCTACCTTTTAATGATCAGGGTCAGTTACCAGTGTCTATATGAAAATGTCTTTCTTTGCTCACTGAGGAGGCAAAAGTGACCAAATCCAGCTACAGATTTCAAGATTAGTGGAACTCATATTATACTGTCTGGTTAGGATGAACAACCAACCAATTTGGCTGGGATGAAGGGGGATCCTAGGAGGGAAGACTTTCAGTTTTAAAATATGGATAGTCGTAGGCAGCCTGGGACAAGTTGGTCACCTTACCTTTGGTCAAGGGCTTCCCTAATTAGGAAGAAGTACCTCTATATGCATGGGCACATGATGCACAAATATTGCAAGTGGTTTACTGTGAGGGCTGGGAAGAAGGTCCACTCCTGTATTTACTCTTAAAATCCCAGACCTATATATTCTACCTATTAGAACCACAATACCATATAATCACTATTGGTTTAAGTTTTAAAATGTTGCCCAACATTCATTGATTGTCAGCTCAACCTGGTGCCTCAGCCGCACTTTCAAGAGGCAACTGTTACTATAGTTTATTACACTAAGCCTGGTCTTTTGAAGGGATGAATGGTTTGTCATAGATTAAGAGCCTTTTTGTGGGTTGGATTTAATGTGAACATTAGTGGATCTGAGCCACCCAAGGGATGGACTATTATCAGGTACTTCCTGTGCTCTGCTTAAGAGAACACCTGCAGGAAACTACTTAGCCATTTCTAATACCTGTGTCTGGAGGTAGAAAGAAGTTAGAACTCTGAGGGACAGTCTGTGGCCTATGGAGACAGAAGCCAATTCTCTTTTCCCATTCCTTGCACATAAAATATTGAGGCTCATTCTACATGGGTTTCCACAAAAGAGATTTTGTGGAAATCTCTTTTCTCCATTTTCTCCATTCTCCTAGTGCTGATTAAACTTAAAAACACACTGTTGGTTTTGCCTTCCCTCTTCTCCTCTTTCACCCCCATTGCCTGATATTATTTACCAGAATAAACTACCTGTTCATGAACCTTGTTTCAGGCTATGATGTATGCATTGTAGAAGTGAAGTTAGGGGATCAACTAGCCTAAAAACAATGTCTTGGCACTTTGTATAAGTTGGAACTCTTGCTTGCAAGTGACAGAAATCTAACCCAAACTGGTTTAAATGAACAATTTAATTCACTGGTCAAATTAACTGTTAAATCTAGGCAAATCTGGATCCAGAGGCTCAGAAAATTTTATTAGCATCTTTCCACTCTGCTTTCTTCTTGTGATAGCTTCATTTTGAAGCAGATTCCCAGACACAGTGACCCCAGGCAGCTACAGATATAGAGCAAATAGCTTTTTAGTTATTTATTTTATTTTATTATGTTATGTTAATCACCATACATTACAACATTAGTTTTTGATGTAGTGTTCCATGATTCATTGTATGCGTAGAGCAAATAGTTTTAAATTCAACAGAAAGAGATGTTTTCTTTCCTGAATTCCAACAAAAGGCTTGGAATTGGACCTCATATTGTTGTCCTAGATCAATGGGTTGTATCTACCCCCCGACCCCAACAAATTGTTGACTGGGATGATGTGACACCCTGACTGACACTCTTGAGCTACATTTCAATCCCTGGAATGGAGAGCAGGGGTGACACCACATCCCTAGCTCAACAGTTGCTTTCAGAGTAGGAAAAGGGGGGTTCACCAAGGAAAATGAGGAAGCAATGACCACTAAAAAAAATAGAGAAGTTGGGTAGGAACAAGTGTTCCTACACACTGCAACCCTCTCAATCTTACTTACAGTCCCTAGTCCCTTTTCAAAACAAAACAAAACAACAACAAAAATAAAAACAGCTTGGGGGTCTGTGTTCTTCTCTGCCCTAACCTCTACTCCTAAACAAAACACACAGCCTTCCCTCTAGGATCCCCACTTCTTTTCCTCTGTTTTTCCCAGTAAATGTGCATCCCTTTACAAACCCTCCATTAGCTTTTATATTTGCCTCTGTGTCCAGGTGTGCTGAACAGCTTCTTTAAGGTCTGCTGACATGTCTCCAGTGCTCTCCATGAGATTCTCCATTTCTTCATGAGACCATCATTCAGGGAAAGTCACTCACTTCATCATTACCCTTTAACACCATTTGTCTGTGTGTGAGAGAGCATGTAAGCAGCAAGAGAGACATACTGAGGTCATCAGAGCTTTACCAATGCATTTTGTCAAGTACTGGGGAGTCTCCATAATAAACAGAGAAACAGGCTGAGGCATTTTGACTGCTCAATTCATCATGGAAGAAACAGGATATGTGAAGTGGGATGATGGAAGAAATGCCAAAGGGATAGGGAAAAGGCACTGCTTAAAATGTCCAGCAGAGCCTCTTATTTTTTTATGTTCACTGCACACAGTTAGGGCTTGAAAATGGATCCATTTTTCAGAGGCTCCTACAACAATTCTATCTTGAATTTCAAGGAAAGGTGCAGTCTCTGTTCCCTGCTGCTTGTCAGCTGTGCAGTGGGGAAAACTCAACTATCCCTAATTGGAACAGATACTTATCTAGTAACTCATGTCAAAAGGACTGGATGATATTGCCTCAATGGTACTATTAAAGTTGTCCATGGTCAGTGCCCACTGCAATTTAAAATGAAGGATTCAGTTCCTAGGTGCCCTAGTTAAATTCAGTCCCTGTTCCTGGCTGCAACTAAATTCTTATTTAGGCATTTCATAAAGAGGCATTGCTTTGTCACAATGTGAAGGAAGGGAGAAAGCATATTTAGGTCAGTGCATATGGACCTATACTACTTTTAAGGGAAATCAACATGTATGATTTATTCATGATAAGTTCAAGAATGTCATTTTCAAAGTAAAGAATGCCTAGCAATTAGAGTATGATTCATGCATGGGCAGGTGAACAAGGTGTTCTGGTGGACTTGCCAGACCTCTCATCCCTTTTTATAGCTACAGAAAGAAGAGGTATTCCTGAAGTCTTAAAAGAGTTTGTCTTGGTTTCCTCTCTAGCTTGAGGTAGGGTCTTCATTAAATGGCTCTATCAGAAGGATTATGCCACCATTTTTCAGAATTCCAATTTCTGTATATCTAGGGACATTCATTCTTCCCAAACTACATTTTGCATCTATTGACATCAGATTTAAATACCAAACACTGTATACCTACCATGATTAAACATTTCTCTTGACCTTGCATTGCCTATAGGTTACATCCAAATTTTTGGCATGTCATGTTAAAAATTTCAGAATTTTGTCCCAACCGGACACTCCAACCATGTAATCACAATCTGGCCATTTCTTGAATACACTATGTTCATTGGTGCCATTATATATGTTTTTAATTCTCTCTGAAATGGCCTTCTGTGACTGGAGATAGCCTATATCCTATGAAAAGTTACCTTTCTGAGAAATCTTTCCAAATCCTTGAGTAGAGGTTAGCTTTTCCCTCCTCTGTGCCTCTTAAGAAAAGGAATCCCCTTTCAATTTATTATTATTATTATTATTATTATTATCATTATTATTATTATTAATTATTTGCTACTAGGTTAAGGTAGTCCCAGATGAGACAATTTTGCTCTGCTCCAAGTGATCCCGCATTCTCTAGTAAACCACCTCAGGCTTATCTCATGTCAGATCCAGTCATAGAGTCAGAAGAGAATAAGAAAAGGCCTCTTGAGCCCTAAGTTCAAAACTGGTACACTATCACTTCTATTGCCTCCTATCAATCAAGTGACAAAGGGATTTTTAATGGGTCTGAAAAGTGTGGCAATAAATTCCACCTTTAATGGTGGGAATAGGTGGCTGCATAATATTCCATTATATATATATATATCTCCCCCTCCAATTTCCTCCATACTATTTTCTAGAGTGGCTGCACCAGCTTGCATTCCCACCAACAGTGTAGGAGGGATCCCCTTTCTCCACATCCTTACCAAGATCTGTCATTTCCTGAATTGTTAATTTTAACCATTCTGACTGGTGTGAGGTGGTATCTCATTGAGGTTTTGATTTGGATTTCCCTGATGCTGAGTGGTGTTGAGCACTTTTTCATGTGTCTGTTGGCCATTTGGATGTCTTCTTTGGACAGATATCTGTTCATGTCTTCTGCCCATTTCTTTATTGGATTATTTGTTCTTTGGGTGTTGAGTTTGATAAGTTCTTTATAGATTTGGGATACTAGCCCTTTATCTGATATGTCATTTGCAAATATCTTCTCGCATTCTGATCTCACTGATATGAGGAATTCTTAATCTCAGGAAACAAACTGAGGGTTGCTGGAGTGGTAGGGTGTGGGAGGGATGGGGTGGCTGGTGATAGACGTTGGTGAGGGTATGTGCTATTGTGAGTGCTGTGAATTGTGTAAGACTGTTGAATCACAGACCTGTACCTCTGAAACAAATAATACATTATATGTCAAAAAAAAAAAAAGATAGCAAGAAGGGAAAAATGAAGGGGGGTTGGAAATCCAAGGGGTAGATGAACCATGAGAGACTATGGACTCTGAGAAACAAGCTGAGGGTTTTAGAGGGGAGCAGAGTGGGGGAATGGGCTAGCCCGGTGATGGGTATTAAGGAGGGCACGGATTGCAGGGAGCACTGGGTGTTATTTGCAAACAATGAATCATGGAACACTACATCAAAAACTAATGATGTAATGTATGGTGACTAACATAACATAATAAAATAAAATTTTTAAAAAAGAAGCAATTAAAAAATGGTGGGAATAGGAAGGCAGGGGAATAGGCAAGTCACTTTGCAAAATGTTGTGAGGTGGAACATTGGGGCATTTTGGTACTCAATTAGTCACTCACAGTGACCCTTCTTGCAGGTCTGGAATTGTATATGGCACATATATGTGTATATTATTTTTCAAACTCTTCTGAAAACCAAGACTTTCTTCTCTATAATTGCAGAAGATGGATTTTTTAAAAGGCACATTCTGAAAATTTCCCAACCACTGGTGTAGAAAACAGTAATCCATGAAATACATTTCATCAGTCACATATTAACTTGGCTTAAATTTCAAAAAATGAATGTATTCCCTATGCTCATAGTCAGTATGTGCAGCCTAGTACTTAACATTGCACAATGCGGAGAGCATGCTAACTGACTTATTGCCTCCACACTTCTGCCTTCTCCCTGTCATTTTGTCTACTGTCTCCACCTGTGTTGTCATAGGTTCAACCTTGTTGGAAGGATCTCTTAGAGGGTTTGGGGAAAAGGTAGAAACTTATGGAAATTTTTCAGTGTGATGTAATCCACAGGACTGAGACTCTAGAGCCATGCATGCCCGTAACTGTGTTATTGATACTCATATTCAACTTCTATAAATAAAGATGTTAGACTGTGTCTTTTCCAGTTCTAACATTGGTTGTTTCTTGGATTTAGTGCCTTTATGCAATTTGTTATGAAACTTTTTTGATGGATGTCAGAGAACTTAATAATGTTCCTAAAAAATCTTTGTGGTGTGTCATATTATAGGTGCAACATCTGGAATCATCACTGCCATTATTGCAATCTTTTACCAAGTGCTCTTGATGCATCAGACATACATTACCTCATTTACTCTCCCCTTAGAAAATTCAGTAAGAGATATATGATTATCCTAAATTTACACCTGACATTCAAACAAAACAAACAAACAAACAAAAACAACCCTGAACCTTGCAGGGAGCTTGCTCTGGGTCCCATAATTGGGAAAATATAGAATTTTGGTTAAGTTTGAGTCTATGTGATTCAAAGGTCATGTTCTTGTCCACTGAGCTCCATCCCCCCCATGAATTCAGAGTAAGAGCAATCGATGACTGAACACTTTCAGGATTCTTTACAAGATCCAGAAATATGGCAGAAATTGGTGTTTCCGTTCTTAAGGACTCCCACTCCAACCAATACATACCCACTATGTTCTTTGAAACCAAGCCTCTATATCTTACCCTTTCCAATGAAAATAATCTCAGAGACCTTATAATATTAAGATTTCAATATTTATAGCTTCAAAATATTTCCCTTACAAAATTTTTAGTTTTGAACCTTTCTCATTAAGAAACTACTGGCTATGACATTTATTTCTGTGCTAGGAATTTTATATACCTTATATTACACATATATACACATCTAAATATAGGTTTATAAAGATATATGTATAATGTGTTCATGTATATATAATCTGTACAGTTTTTGTTAGGTTAAAGCCTATGGATTTTACAGGATTCCCAATTTTTCAAATAAGAATAAGGTTAGCAATCCATAAATAAAATTTATGGACAGAGTGATCCAAAAATTAAAAGCCAAAACTCAGAGTGGCCAGCGTGCTGATGTTCTCAACTTTCAAACAAACAGTGGAACAAGACCCATGGACAATTTTCCCCTTACAGCAAACCTTCGAAAATGGAAATTAGTCATACTAACTTTTAAGATGCATTTCTTTACAAAATGTTGCAGCTGGTCATTTCCTTGTGGGCATCACAGAAGGATGAGGAGAACAAATAGTTCCACAGACAACTGCATAAGAATCTTAAATTAGTCTCCAAAGACTAAAACCAGAAGGAGGACTGCAGGAAGAATTTGCATATATTGCTTGCCTATGTTTATTTAATGTACTTCCAAATATTTCCTATAACCTTAACACATATATTCAAAAATCAAATAAAATATGGAGACTTCCACTCATTTTGAGGAATGAAGTTCAGAAAAGATATATTTATGGTGGCAGAATAACATTCTATATGTTATCACCATGGGAAACATGATAAAAGCAACAGAACCTATGTATTAGAATTAAGCAGTAAATACGTATATTGAGTGTCCAATGTATGCCATCTCTGGGCTTGAAAGCCTTGTTCTTGAGTAATTTGTCAGACAAAATTGGATGCGTGTGTGTAAGATTTTTAGTTGTGTATCTACTAAATGGTAAGTGCTTTAGGGACATTATCTCACACCAGGCACACCAGGTTAGTGTTATTATCCTCATTTGATAGGTCACTAAACAATTTATTCAAATTCTATGGTCTTTATCTACTCAGTGTATATAGCCTGCAGTGTGTTGGGTGTGGTGGATGATGAAGACAAAACATGTAGTAACATTGGGAAACTCAGTATGACATGAAATGTCAATAGACACAAAATATCCTATTTTAAGCACAAACTTGGATGTTCCAGGCTGTTAAGTAGGGGGAAATGGAGATCGGTGGAGAAGAACATGACCTTTGAATCACATAGACCCAAACTTAACCAAAATTCTTTATTTTCCCAGTTATGGGACCCAGAGCAAGCTCCCTATAAGGTTCAGGTTGTTTTCTTAAGGGAAGTCTTGTGAAAATAGGAAAGGGAAGAGCTTTTCCTGTATGGGCAACAGTACAGCAATGACATTCAGGCGGAGAAACACAGTAACAACCTTGCACGTTCAATGATGTGCATTATGTGGCATAGATCAGTATTAGGAAGGAGGGACTAGACTTAAGAGAATGAGGGTTTATTGGGGAAGAATTCTCCAGAAAATGACGTGTCCTGGACTGTTACTCTTTGGCCACTATTCTTCCCCTCCCTGTGATTGATTCTGCTATGATTGTTAATCAATGGGTATTCCACATTGCTTCTTGGGAAAGAAGATTTGCTCCAGGCCAGCCATTAACAGCTCCTTTGAAGACTGAGGTGGATGGTTGGGCCATCTCCATGCTCCTGAGTGTTGAGGAGCACTTAGAAATGAAGCTGCTAGAAGTCAGGGTGTTCCCACCACAAGATAGAATCTCCCTCAGAGAATCCATGCAGAGGCCACAGAGCCAAGACTGAGAGACAAAATCCTGATGGTGTCCTCGAACCGCTGGATACAGCCCTCCCCACAAGAATCACTACAATTCCCGTTGTTGTTTTTCTTGCAAGATGGAAAATTTGATGACTTTAACTACAATTGAGCAAAAGACTTTGGGATCTCTAAACAAAAGATAAATCAGGAGAACACGAATATTTATTACAAAACATCCAAAATGAGAGTTGTTCCACTGTGTCCTATTAGAAATATTAAAGTGTGTTAGGAGCTGGGAGAGGTGCATTTTTCAATAACCAAATGTCATCTATTTAACTTGCACTGTTGGTTTATTATTTCTTTTACGGGAGTAATTTCACATACTGCTGCTTCTGAGAAAGCTGCCGCCCCCCTTCCCTCACTGCCACCCCCACCGTCTTCTCTTCCTTCACAGTCACTCAGCCAGTCTGTGTGAGGGTTGCTCTTTTTCCCTTCACTTCCTCAGCATTTTCCATCTCAGAAAGAGAATCTTCTAACTCTGAACTGGGCAAGTGATAGACAACCCAGAAAATTATCTTCTTAAATGGATTTAATCATTTTTATATGTCCATTGACTGACATTTTCTATCCCTCACCCCACACTGAAAGAAAAAGCAGTGAAATGCCTGCCTTCACATCTTAAATGGAAGTAACCTTTGTTCACTACCTTTGGCTTCTCGTGATCAGAACTTGCACTCCTAAAAGTTGATGCCATTGGTGGGATAGAGGTAAATTCAGGTTTATAATGAGAATGATCCTTCATTATTCCCAACAGATCTTGTGCTGTGTGTAGGCAGTGATTAAATAAGCATCTCAGGATTCATGAAAACATATAGAAGTTTCCTAGTAACAGATCTTTATTGAAGCCAGTCTAGAATTGAGCTTAGAATAACTATGTAGCCTTTCTTGTCAAGGAACTATTTCAAGAATCAGGTAGGGAAGGGATAGGGTGAAGTATGTTGAGGCCCCAGTTGATAACAAGCTCTGTTCTGAAGTTTCCTCAGAAACGTAGAGAGGTCTTGTGGGAGTTATCACAGCTATTAAAGAAGGGCAAGTATATCTCTGAGAAAAGCTTCAGATTCAATATGAGTAGTTCTTAGGTAGGATAAATTGTTCAGTCACTAACCTTAATAAATACTGATTTAAGCAAGGGGGAATGAGGGGGTCAGGTACCTATAAGAAGTTGGGTGAGGCAGAAGTAAAACTTTTGAACCAGGTAGATGGGTAGGCTCTAGAATGGAGACCAAACAGTAGTAATTGAAGGACAGGAAAGACAGGAAGAAAGATCCCAGTGTATGCATCCATTATTCAGTGACCAGCAGGACAAGTGTCATCAGGTGGAAATGAACATCAACAGTATGGAAGGAATAAAAATCAGAAACTGAGCTATAAGGTAGCAACTTTCAGCATGGGAGCTAGAGTATGAGGCAGCTAGGAGAGGGATATGATACAAAGTCAGCCGATCTAGTTTTCTCTCAGTGTCAGGAGATAGCCTAGACCTGAGTGGTTTCTTGTTAATTGTATGAGTTCTTTGTTCCTTTTGTAATCTGTTTTTTTGTTTTGTTTTTTCTTTTCCCTTTGTAATCTGTTGGTAGTGGCACCTCTCTCTCTCTCTCTTTCTCTCTCCATTCTCCTTTCTGTTTCAATAAATTAGTGCACCAAAGCATCTGATGTTGAGAGTAGCATGAGGCTTGGCCAAGTGCTCCAGTTTGACATACGCTGATTATGCCTGAGAAAATTAAAGATCCAGCACAAATGATGTGGATTAGAACAACAGTCAGACAGATCTGCGTGTGATGTTCTACATTACACTGCATAAATGTTGTGACCTTACCAAGTTTATTAATCTCTCTAAGACTCGGTTTCCTTATCTTTAAAATGTGAATAAATGCATTCATTTTAGGATTACAGTGAAGAATGAAATGCAAAAGTGCTTAACATCATTCTTGGCATTGAATATTATAAAATCGCATAGGAATAAGGTAAACAAAGAATCCAAGATGAAGTTCTTGATACTGAGGAAGAGCAAGAGGCAATATAGACTTCTAAAAAGAGCTTTGGCTTAGGAGACTGGCAGCCCTCTATTAAAATTCCAGCCCTTCAATGTACCAATTCTTTGTATTGGATACGCCATTTTAATTTTCTTAGCTTCAGCTTGCCCATCTGCAAATGGAAAAAATAAATCTACCCTATGGCTCTTGTAAGGATTAGTCATAATGCTTAGAAAGAGCAGCTTAATGGTGAAGAGGAATGATTTATAGGAAATGAATATGGAAAGACTATGTGTCCTTCTTATGCTATCTCTTGACTTAGACTAAAAAGATTGGGATGATAATGTATCGTCCAGGTAAAGACTATCAATCCCTGATCAGAAGGTGAAGAAATTGCTTTGATGTGTTAATTGAGGCTTGAGGAACATCTCTCATTGGCAGTGGAATTGATGTCTAAAGGTTGGAGATGGTGGGGATAAAAACAACAGAGTAAACTGTTGCATGTTCAGAGCAGACAGCTACTACTCTGAGTGTCTGTAAAAAAGGTAGGGCAAGCAGAAAAAAATAAACCTATCAAGGAAGGGAAAAATGAAGGGGGGGAAATCAGAGGGGGAGACGAACCATGAGAGACTATGGACTCTGAGAAACAAACTGAGGGTTCTAGAGGGGAGGGGGGTGGGGGGATGGGTTAGCCTCGTAATGGGTATTAAAGAGGGCACGTACTGAATGGAGCACTGGGTGTTATGCACAAACAATGAATCATGGAACACTACATCAAAAACTAATGATGTAATGTATGGTGATTAACATAACATAATAAAAAAATAAATAAACCTATCAGATAATCACCTTAAGAAACAGTGTTTGCCTCTGTTAGATTTACTCTGACCTGTCTTCATGACTGAACCATGCAGCCAGATCTTCAGGAGTTTCCAGACCCCAGAATATTAAAACTTTCAGAAATCCAGGACATGGCTACTTAGCTTCTTAATATTCCTCATTCCTATTTCTCATGGTTTCCCTCTGGTTTTTCTCTCTCTGTCCCTCCCTCCCTCCCTCCCCCCTTCCCTCCCTCCCTCTCTCTCTCCCTCCCCTCATTATAGAACCCTTTTCTCTGCTACAGAGGTCATATAGTGGTAGAAGATAGCTTCCCTCAACTCTAAAATGCATGTATTTTAATTCCACATAGAAGCACAGACTCCCTCTGGCCACATCAGCTCCCAGTCTGCATTCAAGACACCTACTAGAAAGAAGGCAATATTTATCTAAATTATATCAAGTGCCAAAGGATGGTTCAATCAACTAAAATCAGAGAGTCGGGGTCATACTGTGGTCAAGAAAACAGTATGAACTAGTAGATCCTATAAAATGTAAATAAGCAAGAGTTGCCCAGAGAGATTGTCCCACAGTTTTCCACTTTACACAGGGCACTTAGTGACAATTTTTCTCACTTATTATTTTGCTTCAAGTGAAGCAACATGCTAGAAGTGGACATGCTAGAGGAGAAATGCTCAACTGGAAAGAGTCCGAAGGAAAAATATGGTGGACTGTAGTTTTCCTCAGCCTGTCAGAAGAAGGTATTAGAGATTTTCCCATCACTCTTTCCATATTTCAATTTCCCATCAGAAAACATTTGTTTTTTACATTAGGCTAAGAATTATCTTGGGGAGTCAGTGTGACAGACTTTTCCCATCACATCCTGTTCAAATCAAGGACCATCACTAGCGGTACTGCACTAAATCCCATTCACTTAAAAATAAACCTAGCTTTAATCTAGTAATTAACTGCATTTAGGGTTAATCAACCTTCCTGTAAGTGAAAAAATAAATTTCATAATCTTTCCCTACTTGTGAAGAATAACTGCCAGATGACATTCTCTGCATTTTACCTCCTCCATACCCCAAGTTGCACAGATAAATTCTACTGTCATTTTTATGGAAGCATCTATATGAACCTGAAACTTTTATTATGTTAGCTTTTCCATTGAAAAATTTCCGAAATTAGCTAATTTAAGGTCTTGTAAATCACAATGCTGGGTTAATGAAGAATGACAGGAAATGAATTTAACACAAGTTGCAGGCAATAGTAACCAGTCTTGGTCCTCTTTCTGACCACCTTAGTCAAACTCCTGTCCTCCCTCCAGCTTAACTCTGTGTCTGAGCTGCAGTTCAGCATTATGTCAGCACAGGGTTGGCAAATTTGTTACATCTCAGGCACTGGACTGGATTAGTAGTGCTGTCTAGAATATGTGTTGAGAAGAATTCTGATGGTTTTGTCTAGATTTTGGAAAGAAGGCAAGGATTGACATTATTGACTCTCCTGGAGTGGAAGAGATTACCAACATGTATACCTTTCTATACATACTGCTGCTTCTATCAAAAGGAGCCTGGGGGAGTACAGTTGCTTCCATACTGGCATTAAGTCCTTTGGAATATGACTGACACTCAACATCTCTGACTATGCTAACACAATCTCCCTCTCCCTCCCCTCTCCTCTCTCTCCCTCCACTAATTGCACTACAGAGTAGGTACTATTATCCTACTGGCCAGGAAGCTGAGGCAATGAGAAGTAATGTTCCCATGATAACATAGCTAGGGATGGAACAACTGGGAGTCCAGGCCAGACAATCTGAGTCCAGTGCTCTTAAACCCTGTGCTTACAGGCTCAAGAGGGTAGGGAATTAACACTAACTTAGACCCAAACGCTGGACAGTCAGCTGTTTATTAGCTCGATGATGTGCTCCTTCACAGCAACCTCACTGCTAGCTTGATTCAGATCTCTCATTGTCTCTTTTACCTCCACAACAATCCTATGGAATAGCTGTAATTACTCTTAAATATGCACCATTAGAACCGCTTGCAAATAGTAAAAATTGTGACCATTATAACCCTAAATAACAAGGAGAGATTCAAGTATATCCCACCCTATAGTTAAGATACTGGCATCTGGAGAAGGCTGCAATAGAAACACAAAGGCAAACACATTTGCAAGTCCCTATGAAGGCTCCACAATGGTTTATTTCAAAAAAGAATTTTTTTAGGGGACAAATTAAACAAGAATTCTGGTTGCAGTGGAGTGCTATATTTGTATATATTTATTGTCAAATAGTGTCAAATCCACTTGACTGCAGGTAAATATTTTATGAACTCACTTGTGTTTATAACTCATTGTGTATCTCATTTCTTGTCTGTCAGTTATTTATGCTTTATTTTAAAGGACAACAAATTCATAAAAATTACAGTATTAGTAAAACCTTCTATCAGCCACTTCTCTCTCCTCTAAGTAATTTGTGTCTAGAGAATCAGTTTCAGGCTGATTTATTTCTATAAAACCTTTGCTTGGAAAAGTCCCTTTTCTGCTTATGACCAGTACAAATAAATCTTGGATTCCTCATTCCCAATCCATTGCCTAGGCAACACGCACAGATGGTCAATAGTTCACACAAGTAGGCAACAGACCATGTAAACAAGCCTTCAAATAATTACCAGCACATCTCAGTAATAAAGTAAAAATTCTGCCTAAGAGCTAATTGCATGTATACACCTCCATGCCCATCCTCTTGGGAAAAGCAACAACTAGGCTTTCCAATGCTATGTGATTTCAGCCCATTATTAGCATGACTGCTTCACCAGATAGTGTGGACATCAGAGAAAGAAGCTTCAGTTGGCAGAAAAAGGGGTTCATTTTCTGCACCAGTTTTTTAGAGTCAGACAGGTTTGTATATAAGAACTGACAAGGGTATGTGTATATGCCAGATGGAAAGTTGGAACTGTACCTACAAACCAAATGGAAGACAAGGAAAGCAGCCTCTGTGATACAATGGAGTAGCAAGGGCTATCACAAATACAGACCCAGGATCCAATGCATTTACCATCTGTGAGGCTTCTGAGCAGGATACTTAATATCACAGACTATTTCTTCATCTGTGAAACAGAGAGATGATGATGGTTTCAGATTGTTGTGCCAATTCAATGAGATAATATAATGTCCACAACACTCTGGCTAAACATATGCCTCAAGGTAGTTGTTCAGCAAAGCTCAGTTCCATGAGTAATACTGTCTAGCACCTCCCAACAGAAACTAAGATTTAATTTAATCCCATACCCATCATTTCAGCAAAGACCTCTTGTTAATTGCCAACTGAATAACTCTATAGGAGGAAGCCCCTCTTTTGTTTACTACTAAGGTTATCAGGGCTGGTATTTCTGTGTGTGTGTGTGTGTGTGTGTGTGTTGTGCTTCACGTAGGGCTGTCTACTACTTGCAAGATTATTCTCCCTTCATCCATCTAGTACCCTCTGATTGTTTAATTTATTCTTTCTTCTGGGTGATTGTACTCTGCACCCTCTCTTCAATATGCTCTTGAGAAATCATCACTTTTCCCATTCTCTGTCCACTAAATTCAGGTTGGGTGAACTGTATATCCTGGTTCAGCACGTAACTCAGGCCCTGGACAGTGTAAGCATTCAGGGTTGCTTTTGTTAAAGCAAGTTCAAAGAAGGCCATTTTTTCTTTCAGAGATGATGGGCCAGAACCCAAAATATGAAGAATTTTTCTCCACAGTGAGTTTAACACTGGGACAGAGGGGGAAAAAAGACAATTTTTGTTGGCATGATTTGAGACCTTTGATCCATCTATGTCTGAAGAGTGAACTTTTGATATTAGCACAAGTCCTAAAGGATGATGAACACCTAATTCAGACTGAGTTTAAAGCCAGAGATGTCTTCTCAGAGACAAGTGTTTGATCATGGTCAGTCAGGACAAAATGTAGATAATGTGAGCCTTGAAAAGGAAGCACAAGTGCATCACTATGTGAATATGAAAAAGAAGATAGAGGTTTTGGCAATGGGAAGGACTTAAAGATTGGAGATACAGTTTGATGGGACAGGTATGTGGTAGAGCATTTTGTTATTAATACTTTCATTTTGTTGTTGTTGTTTTTAGAGGTGGGGGAGAGAGGGAGACAGAATCTCAAGCAGGTTCCACACCCAGCATAGAGTCTGAACTAGGGCTCAATCTCATGACCCTGACATCATGACCTGAGCTGAAATCAAGAGTCAGACACTTAACCTACTAAGCCACTGAGGTGCCCCTCATTATTTTTCTTTGTAGCTCATCACCCCTTAACTATGAATGTGAATGGTGGAAAAACTCCCGATAGTCACTTAAATAATAAAGACTATATTTTTCTGAGGAAGAGAAACTAAATAATCTGGATAATAAAGCAGTTCAAAGAAATAAGTTAGAACAAAACATTAATGAGGAAACAAATGAGAGTAGTATTTACTACCAACAGGATGGTTCAAAATGCCTACTAGAAGCAGAAAGGAACATTTTCCTTCATTTATAAAAGTGTATAAACTGGCTTCTTACGTGTAATGTAAAATATTCCTTCCTTCCATGCCACATCTATTCCCTCTTTTAATGTCTGCTTTTCTACTTCTTCAAGAAAATGCTGGTAAATTCTTCCCATATAAGCTCAGCCCACAGCTTACTCCTTCTCTTCCACCATTATGACTTTGACATTATCTTTACCAGAGTTCAATAAATATTTGTCAAATGAATGAATAATGATATAATGCCAAATAATGTCAAATGAATGTGCATTGAATAATTTGTTCATTTATTCAATAAGTAATTATTGAGCTCAGACTATTAGGCACTGGGGATATGGAAATGAAAGATCCATTCCTTATGCTCAAGGAGTTTACACATGATTGCTTGTCAGAGGAGAGTTTCCTAAGAGCAGGATTTGTTTCTCCTTTCCTCTTTCTTTATGCAAGAGCCACAAGATGAAATATCTAGAACATAAATAAGTATTTATTAACATACTCTGTCCATTTCATGCCTTATGAAAAGGGAAACAAGTAATTTTCATTGCAAGAGAGGTGGAGTTGTCCAGGAGGTGGGGTCAGGTTCATGATGTCTGCTATGAAAATGAATTGAAAGTCTTTTTTTTTTTTTAAGATTTTAGTTATTTATTTTAGAGAGAGAGAGTGAGAGAGGGAACACAAGCAGGGGGGAGTGGGAGAGGGAGAAGCAGGCTTCCCACCGAGTAGGGAGCCTGATGCGGGGCTCGATCCCAGGACCCTGGGATCATGACCTGAGCCGAAGACAGACGCTTAAAGACTGAGCCACCCATGTGCCCCAAATTGAAAGTCTTCTAGGGTTCCAAGAACCCTGATTTTCTCAAAGCTGAGCACTCAGTCTTTTTCCACTACAAAGTTTGGAAATTCTCAGTACTGAACTCCTGAAGTGGGGATTACTGCCAGGAGCAAGGGGACACAAAGGATTGGGTCTTGTCACCATAGTGTGAGCAAATATTGGTATCTTCATAAGATGGTCAATTGTTCCTTCTGTCTGTAGTGGGGGAAGATGTAGAATCTGGAAAGAGGGAAAGAGTTTTGCTTTCAGTGAAAAAAATCTTTAATGCTAAAGTTCTAAATTATCCCAGCATTAATAGATTTGTTTGAGTCATAATTCATATTTCAAACTCAATCATCTTTGAATATTTTAACCAGATATGAGCTGGTATTATGTGTTCATTGATCCATAAGATATTTTAACAGAATATTTTTGTTTATAGATTTCTTTTGTTTTTATATTTTCTAGTCTTTGAGAAAGAATATATAGCAATGTCATAGAAGACAGATGATGGGTTTTTAGTCCTTCTTTATCAGCTAGGAGGATTTTGATTGAGAAAAGACATTTAGTTTCTTAAATTCTGTGCCTCTATCACCTCACCTAGAAAATGGGGATAATGCTTCTAGAATATTGAGCTAAGAGTTTATTTAAGAATCTGTGAGTACACTGCCATGATCATTCCCTGTTCTTAACCTCCCTCTGAATCATTCTTTTTCTTATAAGTTGAATCTGAGATAAAATCCTTCACATTGCCTTTTCTTAGGATCTTATTGTAGTTACTATATCATAGCACAGAGTAGGTACTCAGTTAATGTACTTGGGAGGAGAGGGGAAGGAGGCAAAAATATTTATTCATTAACTC
This sequence comes from Mirounga angustirostris, assembly GCF_029215605.1. NCBI lineage: Eukaryota > Metazoa > Chordata > Mammalia > Carnivora > Phocidae > Mirounga > Mirounga angustirostris. Next base: position 133,199,433 of record NW_026991714.1, on the reverse strand, counting down.
ATTCAACAATTACATATAGGAGGCAAGTGCCATTTAAATACCAGGTATCATGGGGCGCCTGGGTGGCTCAGTTGGTTAAGCGACTGCCTTCGGCTCAGGTCATGATCCTGGAGTCCCAGGATCGAGTCCCGCATCGGGCTCCCTGCTCGGCAGGGAGTCTGCTTCTCCCTGTGACCCTCCCCCCTCTCCTGCTCTCTCTCTCTCATTCTCTCTCAAATAAATAAATAAATAATCTTAAAAAAAATAATAAAAATAAATAAAAATAAATAAATAAATACCAGGTATCAGGGGCACCTGGGTAGCTCAGTCAGTTAAAGCATCCAACTCTTGATTTTGGCTCAGGTCATGATCTTGGGGTCATGGGATCGATCCCCATGTCGGTCTCTGCACTGAGCATGGAGCCTGTTTAGGATTTTCTCCTTCTCCCTCTGTCCCTCCTACCCCACTCCCTGCTCGCACACACATACCCTCTCTCTAAAAAATAAATAAATAAACAAACAAATAAATACCAAGTAACATTATGACTTATAGCCAGTAAGACAATGTGACTTCAGCTCTCTGTTTCACCAACTGATCCCCATTGTGCTTTCCTGGGACATTGACCTGCAGGTATTATGTTCATTTGGTCATCCTATGAAGCTCTCAGACTTGAAGCAGTGGAACATATCTAAACATATACTGAATACATGGGAGAAAGGGAGGACCAAACTGGAAGTAAAGGACTGGTTTGAAGTGACACGAACTTTCCCCCATTCATTTCTTTGAGCATTAGTTTTCTCCACCTAATGCAGGCAGGATTCATTGACGTTTGGGAAGGAACTTCCCCCCCATGTTCCAGCCTGCCCTTTCTTCTATAGGATAAATGTTTTGTATAACACAAGTGATTTATGTATTGACTAGTATATATTTGTAAACATAGGTTATAGTGTAATGAATATATATTTTAGAAGTAACAGATCGCAGGTTCAAATCAAATCTCTACCATAATCTGTGATTTTAAAAAACACTTAATTTCTCTGGACCTTATTTTCTCTTCTTAAGTACAGGCTAACAATATTAACCTCATGGTAAGCATTAAATAAAATAATGCGTATCAATAGCCTGGTCTTCATGTAAGGTAGGTAAAAAGTAAGATTCTAAAATCTGAAGATTCTAAGATGCCAAGATTCAACAATCAAATTTGAATAAAATACACTATTTAACAAAGATTAGTCTAATTTCTCATAATCCTAGATTTTTAAGTGTATCTGTCTTTATTTAGTTCTTTTTTGGTGGGAGAAGTTCAGACTCATTTCAGAATCAAGGCTGAAACCTGACAACCTTCCCACCACCCAGAATCCAGTCTTGGTAGTGACCCTAGTTTCAGGAGCACCTGCTCTTCTCAATTGACCCACAGGATCATGATAAAAGGGTTCTCTATGGATGGATGACAGGATGTCTTTGATTATTTCCCAAATCAGGGAGCTGTTTCTGGAGTTAGGATGTTTTGTCCTGAGATTCTTTAATCACTTAGCATCCTTTCTTCACAGATTTAATCTTTCTTCCAAGGGACCTAATGTTGCAGATAAATGCTTTCTGCAGTCTGGGAGTTCATAATGGAAAGTAATTTATTACAGGTTAAGAAAATAAAATAGGAAATAAGGTAGTAGTTTTCAAGTTCTGAACAGTTAGAGTCAAGGGTTGGACCTCAACTAATTGGTTTCCTGATAAAGTTTTCCGCCAGGGGCTCTGAAAGACCTTTTATTTTAATAAGTATTTGCCAAGATTAGAGATTTCTCTAAGCTGCTGCCACCCTGCTATCATGAAGAAAGGCTGAAGTCTAAAGTGTGTTACAGGTTCCAAGATTTGCTGCATTCAAAAGGAATATCATATCAAAAATGACAGTGCAGTTGGAGAGTGATTGGTTTTCCTTCTGTAAGTCACCTGAGGGATCTTATTTGAATTTTATGACTGTGCAGAGTTGAGACTCAGGATAGATGGGATTTGCTCTGTCAAACGTTTCTAATTTGGAGTTAAGGTTTCCTGATCCCCAAACTTGAGCCTCTACCTAGAACCCCAATCTGCCAGGTAATTAAGAAAGCTGTATGTTTTTATCAATTATGGAATAATTTCTATTTTTATTATTAATGTAATAAGTGACCCTCAAATGCCTGAATTAATCAATGAGCTAGCCATTCAGAGATGTTCTTCTCTTTTAAGACTGCACTGTATCTTTCTCATGAGGGAGGTAGGACATGCACACGCAAAATGATACATAGTATTGCATGCTGTAAAAAATGTTGAAGAAAACAAACAAAAAAGTGTTGAAGAAAGTAGTTCTGACATCACTGGTGGCTTCTGTGGTAAGTGAAGTTTTCTCAGAAGAAGTGATAGTTAACTGTGATGTTAAAATAAATAGGACTTAAATGAGTAGAAAAATGAGGTAATCTTGGGAAATGGTATCTCTATTAATACAGAATCTTGAAAGTACAAATTATTATATATGTTTTTGGTGGTGCAGCACTTTTACATATCTTCAGTCAAGAGTTGGAGTCTAATTCCATACCCTTGAATATTTCCTGGCCTAAGTGACTTGCTTATAACAAATAAAATGTGGTAAAATGATGTTGCATGACCTCCAAGGTTAAATCATAATAGGTGTTCCAGTTTCAGTCTGGCTCTCTCTTTTATGGTACGTGTGACTTAGGAACTCTAAACTGCCATCTAGAATTCTGGCTGCACTGAAGCTGCCATGCTGGGGAGAACACATGGAGAAACTACATGGAGGAAAATGGAGATGCCTAAGGAGATCTGCTGATCCATCCCCCAGGTCTTCAAAGCTTCCTAGTTCATGTACCATGTGAATAAAGAAGGCCTCAAGCTGCCACCTCTCTTCAAGTACATGAGAAGACCAATCAAAGAATGCCTAGCTTCGTTCAGACAGCCCCAAGAACCATGACAGACAATAACAGTAAGGGATTGTTGTTGCTCATGCTTCTAATTTGGGGTGTATGATTACATAGCAATAGATAATGAAAATAGGAGAATAGATATGATTAGACTGGTGGGAAAAAAAAAATATCCTAGGGATAAGAGTGAAATATAACTGGAGAGCATGGTTAGGCTAGACCAAGTGGAAACTTGAATATTGGGCTGAAAGATCCAATATTTTCTCTTTGACAAAAGTAAAACATTTGGCATCTTCAGGAGATAATCCTGGCAGTGATGTGCAGACCATGACTTGGAAAGAGGTGACCAAGTCTGGGTAAGGAAATTATTGGAAAGCTCTAATGATTCACAGATAGCACAATGAAAGTTCTAAGAGAGGGGAGTGGCGGAAATGGATTATGAGACTTATTCCAAATTTATGAAAAAAATAGTCTCAGTTTGACTTCTGGCAGATCAAATGCTCTTTCCTTATTCTTGTTTTCCTGTCCTTATGTACCTTCCTCATGATGAGCATATGGTTGGCCCTTGACACATAGTCATGGGCAAGAAAGAAAGCATGACTTAATAAAAGTATTTTTGGATTGGGGCACTTGGGTTGTGCAATCGGTTGAGTGTCCAACTCTTGATTTCAGCTCAAGTCATGATCTCAGGGTCAGAGATCAAGCCCTGTGCCAGGCTTCACTCAGTGTGGAGTCTGCTTGGGATTCTCTCTCCCCTCTCCCCCTGCCCCTAACACATGTGCTCTCTCTCTCTGTCTAAAAATAAATAAATAAATCTTTAAAAATATTTTTGAATTAAGAGAAGAACTTGGTTTTAATTTTGGCTTCATGACTTACTGAGCATATAAAAATTGAGTAAACACCATGGGACTAATTTTCGTCTCTTGAAAATGTAATAATATTAACTGCTTCATAGGCTTGCTGCAATCATCTTCCTTTTAAATCTCTCCTTAACCAATTATATCAGTATCTGTGGTTTCTGCTGCCTTGTATAGGCAGACCCTCTGAACAAAATCTCTATCCCCAATCTGTCCCGACCCACCTGACATGTACATCTGAGTGCCTACAGATAACTCAAACATGTCAAAAATGTTCCTTATTCCAAATTCCCCACTGCCACCACAAACAGTTTAAAGAATGCTTGTTCAAAGGAGCCATGACTTAACCAAGAGAAACAATTTTTAGTGACAAAATCTGGCTCCAGTGTAAAATCATCAAGAGGAAAATATTTGATTTGAAAAACTGTCTAGAACCATTTCCATTTTCTACCATCATAAACAGCTATCCCTTCTAACCAAATCTAGCTTTGTCCAACTTACCTCTTGTGCCCTGCATTTATTACTATATATTAATGAATTAATGAATAGAAAACCTGATGTGCGGTGTATACACATGTAACTGATGGATTTAAAAGTCATATGCCCACATTCACATACTTCAGGGCACCTACAGCTGAAAAGTAAAACAAAAGATATAACCAGGATGCCCAATGATACCACAGACTGTTCGTGATCATAAATTCATTTCCTATTGACTCCAAAATAGCTCCTAATTTCCTTTACTTAGAAAACATGAAGCATATACAGTGACACCTGACTTTAGGGGTTCTCTGAAAACACAGGATGAGAGCTCAGATCACTGTTAACACACAGAATTCTGAAGAATATTAATTTAGACTTCCATTTGAAAGGAACAAGATGGCATAGTATAGTCTAGATTTTGGTACCAGAGTGCATATGTATCCTAAACAAAACAGAAGGAAGTAAAATTACGATCATTTTCCCCTACTAATCCCAAGTGGAAAGGGATTCTGAACCCCATCAAGTCCTCTTTGCACTTTCAGACCTCTCTCACTCTCTACCTCATGTCGAGGAGAACTCTTAGCTAGATTTCAAATCAATCTTAATTAAGATCACAGCTGCGATAAGAGTTTCCCTTCTGGTCTGAATAATTGAACTTTTATTCAGTGTAGGTTTTATTCGGTGTAAGTTTGATGCATTCTTTTACATAACAAGGAATGTGAAAGAAACTATAGCTTCTCATAAATCAGTGGGGTAGAGAGTTTTGAAGAGTTTCTTCTGCTCTTTTTCTTAGTGGCTGCTATTTTTTTTTTCTTTAGCAGCCTGAGCTGATTTACATTTGGCAGGTTGGAGACAGCTGGGGCAAAGCCCAGGTTTACTGAGGGTGACTGGGGAAGCATTGACTGCTGGAAAAGCACAAGCCAAACTAGAATTTGCATAAAAGGAAGCCAGGCTCTACACTACCAAAAATGCCACCTGTTTTCTGAAAGCCTAAACCTGCTTCTGTCTTGCTTTCCAGGTTATTATCTATAGGCAGGATCAGCTGTCCCTGATTTCAAGGAATAAGTCCTGAACATGATGATGTCAGCCACTTCTACACCCCAGATATATCACAAGTTATGGCTCCACCCAAAACCCTTAGGATCCCATTCTTTAGGAGCTAGTTAAAAGGACGCTAGATCATAATAAAAGTAATTCTTTTTTCTAGTGGTTATATAAACCAAACTCATTACCAAAAAATATTTAAGTGCAATTAGAGGCAAATGTTTATCAAAGAGAGCCATTTAATAACTACATTTGGAAAATTTTATTCATCTGAAGGATTACGTATAAGCTATACCCTCACTACTAAGTCACCAGAAATGCCAGAGATAGTATTTTTGTTTGCTTGTCTGTTTGTTTTTAAGTAAGGTCTCTGCCCAATGTGGGTCTTGAACTCAGGAGCCTGAGATCAAGACTCACATGCTCTACTGACTGAGCCAGCCAGGCACCCTGAAAGATAATATTATTTTTTAAAATTTTTTAAAGATTTTATCTATCATCTATCTTCTATCTATCATCTATCTATCATCTATCTCTTTATCATCTATCTATCTATCATCTATCATCTATCTATCTATCTAAGAGAGGAAGTGGGCAGAAGGGGAGGAAGAGGGAGAGAGAATCCTGAGCAGAATCCACAGTGAGCACGGAGCCCTATGTGGTAGCCCAATCTCCTGACCCTAAAATCATGACCTGAGCCGAAACCAAGAGTCTGATACTTAACTAACTAAAGCACCCAGGCACCCCCAGAGAAAAATATTTTTTAAAATACCATGTTTCTTGAATACAAGAAGGAGGAACTGTAGCAGATGAGAAACATAGAGACATCCTAAAAATGGTAGAAATCAAAAGGGAAAGAGTGTATTCCAGTTCCAACAATGCTAAAATAAAGTACTTTATATTAACCCCTTAAATAAAAATTTAGAACTCTGGAAAAATTATAAAAAATACTGCTCGCAGTAATAGAGAATGACAAAAAGGCAAAAACGCGAGGCCATTTGAGCTTTGAAGGGAGGAAATGGCATTGTGTGAGATCTGTGTTTTATGGATTTTATCCTTGGGGCACTCTGCATTATTGTGAAATGCAACTCATGTTGTAAAGGGCAGGGTTACTAGTTTGATGTGATAGCAGACGGAGGCTGCAGCTGAAATAGTGGCAGCAAATGGAGAGAATAATCCTAAAAAGGAAAGAGCCACAGTTGGGGCAGCCCCCCAATTTACATATCTCAAACCCACAGCTGAGGACCCCCGCATTTCATTTGCACAGGGAAAATTCTCAAAGAACCCAGCAGAAAGTAGTTAAGTGCAAAACTGAAAGAGCTGAGCAGAAATCTGAGCTGCTCATACCACAGAGGGTAGAGGGGGAGTTTGGGGTTTGAATCCTACTAAATCACGTATGTGGTAAAAACCTTGGCATTCTCATTGAAACTTCAGAGGGACTAAGCCTTAGGAATAAAGGCAAGATTCCCCAAACTAAGAATTCTTAGTTTCCATAAGACTAAGGGAAAATTTGTAGGAAAACAAAACACCCTTACGGAGTATAAACCTAAGAATGCATAATTTCAGTGTGATTAACTAATAATTGTTTATTAGAATAAAAGTGAACTCTTCTCAGAGGAAAATAGTTGAAGCCAGAATCTGCAATTTAACATATCCAGTACACGATTTTCTCCAGCATACCAAATTTTCTAGGAATGTGAAGAAACAGAGCAATTTTAGTGAAGGTTAAGATAAATAGCAGTCAACAAAAAAAAGTGTCAGTATTACACTAGTGCTAAGTTAGCAGAAAATGAGAGATCTCAAGGTAAAATCAACAGATAAATTAATTGCTTGTAAAAGAAGTGAATGGAAATTCTAGGATCACGAATTAAAATATATGAATTGAAAACATACTGATGGTGTTCAAAGCCAACTGAACAAGCAAAAGAAGATAGGGTCAGTGATAATGAAAACAGATTGATTAAAAAACACTCAATTTGAAAAAACAAAAAAAGATGGAAGATCTATGAGCAAAATATCAGTAACCCATGAGACAATATCCAGTGATTTACCATATGGGTATTTGAACCCCGAGGAAAAGAGGAGAGAAAAAGTAGTGGATAGTTTATTAATCCTTATGATAATTATCAGTAATATTTATTAAGCATTTACCATGTTCTAGGCATTACGCTAAGCTCTTTCATAGAGAGTATCACATTTAACTCTCTTATCAACCTCATTTGTTAGGTATTAGTGTACTCCCCTTTTCATAGATGTGTAAAATGAGATTCAGAGAACTTAACTGGTTTTCCCAAGTTCCCAGAGGGACAGAAAAAACCTAAATACTGCCGCAGATCTCTTCAGCCTGTCTGGTTTCTATGCTTGTGTTCTTAACACATCTTACCTTTCATTAATAAGAGTTTTATAAAATAGTTCAAGTGTTCTAAATCTACTCCTAAAGTTTTCATGGGGTTGTTATTCTTCATCCTCTACTGACAAACTGAGGAGAAAGTATTCAAAGCATCATCATGTCACAGCAACATTTTACGGATGGAGAAAAAAAAAGGTGTGATTTTTTAGAGACAGTTGCTATGAACTTGCAAGAGCCAATTATACACATCTCTTTCCAGGTCCGTGTTCAGTGGCATCAGGCTAATAGCATGAAATTGGCATAATAGAGCATTTACATGAGAGAGATTGCCAAACACTACAAACTGGAACTTGACTTTCACTTTCATTCCACTTCCTCTCCCTGCCTGGACAGCCAGGGACAAATATTTGCCAGCTTACAGCTGACACTTACCAGTATACACTAGATCCCACCTCAATGGTTTAAAATGAAACCTACTTTTTTCATGAACATACATAAAAATCAAAGATAAAATTTAGGGGCGCCTGGGTGGTTCAGTCGTTAAGCGTCTGTCTTCGGCTCAGGTCATGATCCCAGGGTCCTGGGATCGAGCCCCTCATCAGGCTCCCTGCTCGGCGGGAAGCCTGCTTTTCCCTCTCTCACTCCCCCTGCTTGTGTTCCCTCTCTCACTGTCTCTCTCTCTGTCAAATAAATAAAATATCTTTAAAAAGAAAAGATAAAATTTATCTTCATGTGTAGCATGAATCCAGTAGTACATCATTTTTTTCTCTATATATGCATGCTCCACTTTCTTCTCTGCATTGGCTCCATTCTCAGACAGGTTCTCACTTTATGATGAAAAGAAGGCAACAGAAATCCCAGGAGGAAAAGGAAAAACAAAAGCATGTCCTTCTCTTGGGCATCTTGATCACATCCTGAGACTAGTTTCATGGGTTCCAGGTTGGTTCCCTAACTACGTTTGCGTCCAATTTTGTGGCCAAGGGAGATGTTCAAGCCTATATTGCATGCCTCTCTCTGGAAGTGGAGTCAGCTCCACCAAAGCACACAACTTGAGATTAAAGGAGTTGCAGTTGCTCAGAGAGAAATGAGGGCTCTTTTTTACCAAAGAAGGGCAATTCCAAGTTGCATGGCTAAAATAATGACAGACATACACTCTATTCAGTGTGTACATGGATATTCTATTTTAAACTATGGTGGGAAATAACTCATGAAATAAGGCTGCTAATACCTCCCAAATTATGGAGACTTTTACCCTTGCTATAATATGCAGGTCTTTTATGCCCATTGGAGCCTTCTCTCATACAACACCTTCCTTGCCACTGAACTATTTGAGTAGGATCTCAACCAAACTCCGTAGCAGCCAAATCTTGTCCACATATGTCTTAGATGCTGTCCAGGCACCTGGCACAGTTCCAGGGCAGTGTGATCCACTGACCTTGTTCAAAGCTGGGGGAAAAAAAGGAATGGCAAAAACTTTATTTTTCTAACTTTACTAGAGTACATATATACACACACGTAAGAGCATGAGTTTAACCTTCTGTGTTTTTTTCCTACCGATCTGGGATTTAGCATAAGAAATATTAAATGCAATCTAAAACCTTGAGAATGAATGTGATTCTATGTGTTAGTCTTATTTAAAATGAATGAGGCTGCCAGTTCCCATTTCAGCAACAATATTTTATAAAATTGTGCTTTGTAGGTTGATCCTGCTGCACACATGGATTACCAGAGAGGTACTGCTTGGATTTCCAGAGCAGAGGAGTGGTCCTTTGAGACACAGCTAAAGAGACAAACAGTGACAGATAGATCTCTGACTTTCAACTTATTTTTCCCCTTTTCATTTCCCCTTGTTCTTTGAATAGGGTTACATTGCTGTCACAAATGATTCACTCTGACACGGATATGTTTACCATCCCCTTTTGCCCAAAGTGAAATTGGTCCATATATTTCCAAACCATGTCTTTGGTGGGGACAAGGGATTCTGTTGGTCAAATGCTCAGTCACATTTAACTGTTATAGAAAAACGTGTATGCTCTCCATGCTGGATCGAGAGATGACCTTTTCTCTAAAACCTAACAATGCACTTTGAAATTATTGGATCTCAGACCTCCCCATCACTACTTTTGGACATGCACAGAATTGTGTAACATTTATCCTCAAGACATTCTCTCAGCTCTTCGTTAGCCTAAGCCTATTTATCACCACTGCACATTTATTCATATTGTTTCTTCCCCTACCACAAAATCTCTTTTCTCTATCATCCATCCCATCTAAATCCTGACCACATTTTAAGACCTCTTATCTTACCATTTCCTTCCCAAATCGTCACCATCTATGTTCACTCGTCAATCACTGAAACCCTATATCATTTATCACTTAAATGAGCATAATTCATTTTAGTATTCTTCATGGGAGTTCTTTTTTTTCTTACATATTTCTCATGGTTTTTGTTTTGTTTTGTTTACATTTTCAGAGCCAAAGCAGCCTCCACCCCTGAAGAGCTGGGCCCACAACCTTGTATTCCTTATACCCAAGTTTCTAGTAACACTTGTTGCTGTGGTAAGCCCAATTCCTTCCTCATATGTTAGCATATTTCTCTAACTCCTAATGAGTTAATTCTAAAATTTGGTATATTTCAATATTATCTAGGGGGTTTGGAAATATAAACCCATATTCATGGAATTTGCTCCTGAAGTTTCAATTTAGAAGATCTTGATAGACTCAGGAATTTTGCTTTCATTTTCATAATACTAACCCAAATTATTCTGAGGCAGGTGAGGAAAAAATAAACTGAAAAAAATGTTTGTAAGGAACTTTTAGCTGATTCTTTCCAGAGTGTTCCTGAATCATTAGTAAATGCTGTCTTAAAAAAAAAAAAATGGCATCTCTGCTCATCCCACAGCCACACAGCCCTCAAAATCCTCTTAAAGAAGAAGACGGAGGAGGCGGAAGAGGAGGAGGAGGAGAAGAAGAAGTGGTGAAGGCTGGAATTAGAAGGGATCACTGTTGAGAATGTGAAGTTTGAAAACATCTTGCTGCCCTTGGGCATGGAAATGCTGAGCAGCACGGGTCTTTTATAAGTGAATTTTCCAAACTAATGATGCCACAGAAGAAAGCCATATCCTGGGTGACCATTATATCGTGCAACACTCTTTAGGATTTGTGAAAGTCATCAGCTGGAATCCCAAGCCATCATTTACCTAACAAATCATGTAATTTGATTCGCTCATTTCTGATTCCCTACCAGTTGCTGTGAAATGGTCATAAAAGAATTCAATCCTATTTAGAGCCTAGTCTTTTTATATGATCAGTGGGTCATCTCACAGATAGAGCCTTCTGCATATTTACCTTATAAGAAGTTCTGGGGTGGGGCAGATGGTGAGTAGTTGCAGGGGGTCATCAATGTCCATTAATAGCCCCAGTAAGGTTTTCTCCTGTGAAGTTTCAGAAACCATGGACTAGCGAGACACATGAGACAAGAGGTATAGCAGAATGGCACAGTAGAAATAGCCCCATTTTGGTTCCAGGAGCCACAGGTCCTTGTGCCCAGTCTGTACAAAATAAGGACACTAAGTTTATTAAACACTTAGCTAAAAGTTTTCATTCGTTTTTCTCATTTGAGTTTCTCAATTAATGTCACATTGTCCATTTTGCAGCTGAAGTAATCATGTTAAGGAAGATTAAATGATTTGCCTAATATCGCAGAGCCTGTCAGTGCTAAAAATGGAGATTTAAAGCCGGCTGACTGATTCTGGAAACAACTCCAAACTACTAAAGCTATGCCACTACTTCTTTTGTTAGGGACTTCAGCTAACTCAATCTACAAATATCTGTAACATATGTGTATGCACATGCCAATTCTGGGTATTGCATAGGGTTAACATACATTTCAAGTTTTAAAAAGTGCTTACAAGAGAATGTAAGGTAAAATCAAATGCCTACATTGTACAGACAGCTAGTGTGCAGTATGTAATTCCTGCTCAAATGAGTAAGCAACATTCACCTTGTCAACCAAGAAAGAATTCAATGAAAATTTAAACAAACATATATTGGGGTAATTAGAATTGCAATTCAGGAGACACAAATTCAGGTTAGAAACCTGAAGTATATTCCCAGAAAGACAGCAGAATCTTAGGGCGAAAGGTCATTTAGGTTCTCTGTGCAAAACGGGGATCGAAAGGATAGCTGGGATTGGTTGGGTTATATGCAAATGAGCAATTGAGACCTGTCAAATGGTGTTGGCTCCTTTCAAAGAATGCAAAAGATTCAGGTGCCCCATGAGGAGGGGGAGTTAAGTCCAGGCTGAGGGCATGCAGCTGGCAAAAGTTTCATGGGTTTATCCAATGAGGACATGCATAAATTGCTCCTCCCTTCCAGCCTCTCAACCCTATTTTAAAAAGACTCTCTTAGGCAGGCTTGTTTGTTCTCTCACTGTCTCTGTTTTGAAATCCTTTACAATCTCCAGCCTTTTGTTATTGTGTAGAACGCCAAGCTAAAATTGTAAGGTCTTTTAATTTTTCTTCAGGAGTAGTAGGTAACATATTTGACTTTAGAAATTTAACTAAGAAAAGGCTATGATGGGGTAACTGGGTGGCTCAATTGATTAAGCATCTACCTTTGGCTTGGATCATGAGCTCAGGGTCCTGGGATTGAGCCCCATGTGGGGCTCCCTGCTTAGGGAAGAGTCTGCTTCTCCCTCTCCCTCCCCCCCAACTCCTGTCCTCTCTCTCTCAAGTAAATAAATATTTAAAAAGGAAAGGCTATGATGAATAGAAAAACATGTCTGCAGAATGCTAGTCTGAGTTCTATGCAATACCCAAATGTAGTCTCATTTATAGAAGTGGCCTTTGTACTGAGACAGGAGGAAATCACTTAGCTTACTAGGATCTTTGTTGTTTTATCTCTAAAATGGGTCCAAGGGTAGAAATTTGCATTTGTTTTTTTAACGCCTGGAACTGTATCCCATTCTAAATCTTTGGGTTCTATCTGAATAAATCCTACTCTTGCTCTTGAGCAACTTACATGATGATTGAGGACATGGAGACCACATAAAAAAATCTGAGACTCTGCAAAAGTTTAAACAAAGAACATATTCCCTACGCATTTGAGAGAGAATAAGACATTTAAAAAAACTTCTAAGGGGGCAGTTATCAGAAAATAGTAAGGATAAGGCAACTGAAACTCCAGCAGTGGGAGTACATTTGGCAACATTTAGTCAACTGGAAGCTGGGATACTGGGACATGGGCTTTGTCAGGACGCATGGCCATATGACAGAGAAGACTCAGGAAGACAAGTCTTTTCAAATGACTTCAGGGTTTTCTAATGAGAAGAAGGGTTAAATTTTTCTTCATAACTCCAAGGCTTAGAATTAGTATCTGGAGGCAGCTTTTGTTTTTCAGAAGAGGAGCACTTTTCACACCTGTCAAACCTATCCAAGAGATAGCAAGTTCCTTATTACTGAAAAACCTCTAGAGAGAAGCTAGAAGATGAGTAGGGACGCTCTGAAAGAGAGATTTGAACTTTAAAAGATGGGTTTAAGGTGGCACTGCTACACAAATCCATCTGCTCGTCAGAATCCTCTAGAAAGATTTTCAACATGCAAACAGTAGAATCTGTTTCACTAGGGGTGGAGAAAGCCTGCAAACTTGTGTTTGGGGCAAGCAATGCTCAGTTGCTCTGTCGTCACCACCTGTTGTTGAAACCAATGGACTATGTTCCCCAAAAGTCCTCTTTCAGGCTTAGGAATCTCTAAAATAGCTTTTAAAATATTTATATTGAGTACACACGTACAGTGGGCTATGATATTTGCATTCCATTCATGGTCTTTTCTAGTGCTTGTCCTATCCCATGGGACTGGTTCTCTTTTATAAATGAGGAAAGTGATACTTTTTGAGGTATGCAGTGATGAAGTAGAAAACTACGAGTCTTACTGCCCCGTGCCTATTTCTTTGTGCCTAAAAATAGTTCCCCCTGGACTCAGAGAATCCAGGGTAACAGAAATAATGTGCCTCCAGGAGGATAGTAATACCCTGTGCGCGTCTTGTGAACAATGACTCTTTGTAAAGCCCTTTACCTCACACAGGTAAATTGCAGTTACTAGTTTTCCAACCCACACCTGAGTACTAAGTGCCTTCTGTAGCATATGCAATTAATTCAACGGACAGGGATAATGAGGAAGGGAATTGTAAGAGAAGAATCTGGAAAAAGATTTTTTTCCAAATGCAATGTATTTATCTGATTAATGCCTTGGCTTCCTGCCCAAATTTAATATGTATCAACACTTAGAGAAATACAGAATATTCACAAAAGGAGCTAACTGAGCAGGATTGTGGTGAATACATAAAGAAAACTGAATAATGTAAATGCAATCAAGTTGACCAGTTTCAGAAGAGGGGCAGTGCCTGTAGTATTATAAATGGTCATTTCTGATGCCTCCTCAGCTGCAGAAAGGCAGCATGGGCATTTTGTGATGATCAGATGGCTCCATTCACCTCTTTGATTTATTTTTCCCTTCAGGATAGGACAAGAGAAGTAAAGTCAGATTTTTTTCTCAACCCAAAGCAGACCAAATTTGGCTAAATTAAAATGATTCCAGAGAAGTCAGATCGTAGGGCTCTTCCGTGATTAACAAAAAATAAGCAACCCAGTGTTGTTGCTTCTAGCACTTTTTATCAAATGAAGATACTTGCCGAAGCCATCAACAGGACCCCGGGAGAAATGCGTTACATTATCAGAATCATAAACAGCTGAGGCAAGGGCCAATTATATGTATGCATGACATGTATTCATGTAAGCATTAAAATTATATTTCACTGTTTTAAATACCATTTACATTAGGGATAATGACCTTTCTGAAAATAACTGGGGTAATTATAGTGTATAATTATGCTTACTCAGGTGTTTTGTGTTGTTCTGTAATAAGACTGTAACAATGGAAGCCAGATGGCCTGAGATGTGGTATGACAGTTCTCTCTTGTTAAAATTCATGTGTAAGACTGATGAATCACAGACCTGTACCTCTGAAACAAATAAATCATTATATGTTAAAAAAAAAAAAAGGTAGGGAAAAATGAAGGGGGGGGGAATCGGAGGGGGAGACGAACCATGAGAGACTGTGGACTCTGAGAAACAAACTGAGGGTTCTAGAGGGGAGGGGGTGGGGGGATGGGTTAGCCTGGTGATAGGTATTAAAGAGGGTGTATATTGAATGGAGCACTGGGTGTTATGCACAAACGATGAATCATGGAACACTACATCAAAAACTAATGATGTAATGCATGGTGACTAACATAACATAATAAAAATTTAAAAACAAAATTCAGTAAATTTAAAGATATAATTGGCTTCATTAAACAATCTATGAATTGGGCAGCATCGTACCCAGCAAATAGAAAGGAGCTCTATCCAGCTGTAGAAATGGATGGAAGGTTTTTAAAGACAGGGAGTGGGGCGAAAAAGGAAGTTATTAGCAAAGAATGCATTGTTTTAGGCAAGGTCACCCTACTCCGGAATGGAAGGGGCTAATCAGTGAATTACCTCCAGCGTTGACCCAGAACATCCAGTTTGGCTAGTTAAAAGTTATATTCCTGGGGCAGTTGAAACTGCAGTTAAGTTAGGTATTAAGTTTTGGTTTACTGACGTGGGGCTTTAATGTAAGTGACTCCATTTGTGGGCCTGGGATTGACTTGAACAGAATGAAATCTACCTCAGTCTAATGACTTTAAACAATATACAGTGGTAGACATCGATGAAATTTGCTGTTGAAATAAGATTTGTACCATGTCAGGTAAATAGCATGTATTCAGGAAATGTTATTGAACGGATTTGAATTAGGAATTTGATTAGGCATAGAAGCTAAAAATTGTTATTAGGCATAATGCCTACATTGGGAGTAATCCTAGTACTTCCTAGGGGCCAGCTGCCTGTTTTTGTAAAGTTTTATTGGAACACAACCCTGCTCCTTTGTTTACATATTGTGCGTAGCTGCTTTGTGTTACAGTGGTAGTTTGCAGAGTTCTACCAGAGACCATATAGCTTTTAAGCCTACAAGTCTAAAATGTTTAATCTCTGGGACTTCATAAAATGTTTGCCAGCACCTGTTCTGCATATTTGTAATGGTGATGGTAGGAAACACAAAAGGAGGTCTGAAATTGGAAAGAAGGTAATGAATTGAATTTGAGCAATTGGCTTTGCAAACAGCTGCTATCACTGTAAGAAGAATACCCAAAAAAGGGCATAAAAATATAGATCATGTGTTATCAGTATTATATCAAAAGATTTTCTCTACATTTAAGAAATACCGAAGTTTGTTTTTTTGTTTTTGTTTTGTTTTTTGGACGGGAGGTTTGTTTTTTGTCTTGTTTTGTTTTGTTTTTTAGGCTACTAGACTCCTAAGGAAAGTCTGACCCTGTGATATGGTCAGGAAGTAAGGAATAAACAACAGCAAGACTTTATGAAGAAAATGGACAATGATTATCACTTTTTCCCCCACATCTTGAAACTATTTTATGAAGAATAAAAAAGATCAGAATTGTATATTAGAGTGCTGTCAGGAAATTAAAACCCTACTAGCTATTCCAGCAGTGAGTTTATTATAGGATTTTTGGGTGGAGAAAGGGCAGGCTAGGTTTCTTTGATACTGTAAGTCAGGATGTTTCTGAACAGTCAGAAAGATTCAAAATCTCCAAGTCCCTCCAGCTATTCCCACCAACTTTTCAGAACCTCACTCTGTCTCTATCAATGCCTTGTTTATGGCAAAACAAATGCAGCAAATCTGTGTATTCAACTTATGTTGTAATTCTGCAACACAAACTAATAGATTTTCTGCGAACTTATCAGTAAAGTCATCCCTGCAGTTAAAAGGAATTAGGGAATATCAAAGATGCACTCTAATTGCTTGATAATGATTTAAGCTGGGATTTAAAATTCAGAGCTTGTAATTTTCTTTTTGTGAGGTCTCCAGCATAGTCACAAATAGTCACACTGCTTTCACAGTTTTTTATAAAGCTAGTATTAAAACCACAGTAGTGAAATATGTCTCTCACTATGTCCTCCAAAGTTCCTGCTTAGTAAGTACATCATTACATTCAAGCTTACAACAAACCTCTGGATACTCACCTACCTTGTGCCACAAACATTTTACTATACTATGTATCCGTGTGTAAATCCATAACTTTCTCCATCTTATTGTTGATGTATTTAAATAAGTTACATATATCAATATACTTCATCCTAAATATTTACTCAAGTTCAATGTTTGTTTAGTTTTTGCCCTCCCCATGTAGGTAAGATTTATATATTAAAATTTATAGATGTTAACATCACTGAATTTTGACTCAAACCTGTGTAAATATTTGCTTCATTGTTTACAAGTATACTATAAAATATTATTGATTTTTATATAGTAATATCATTCTACAATCTTATTAAATGCATTTTCTTATTCTAGCACTTGTTTTGTAGGTTTTATAAAACTTCATGAAAACAATTTTTTTTATTTCAGTGATTGGGACCTCCAGTGTAATAATGAATAGAAGGGGAGACAGGGATCCTATATAATTTTTTTCCAATCTTGAGAAGAAAGCATTCAGTATTTCACCATTCAGTATAGGATATTAACTGTAGGCTTTTCACAGATGTCCTTGATTACATTAAGGAAACGCTCTTCTAATTTCATTTTGAGAGCTTTTATGATGGATAAAAGTTAAGCTTTTCAAATGTACTGTTTGCAAATAGGGAAACAGTCATATGGTTGAATAAATTTCTGCAGTATTATTTTAGCAATTAATTCTTAGGTCTATTTGATTGTTTGAAAAAGTCTTTCCTTGACTTATTTTGAAAAATATTTTTTATGATTATGGAACTCTGACCAGATAGCTTTTTTGTTCTTTGCTTACCTCCCCCAGCTTTCAGTACTTTAAAATTTTAAAGATGTTGCTTCTTTGTTTTCTAGTTTTCCAAGTTCTGAAAAGGGATTTGTAGGAATCCATATTTTTTTCTTTATTTTGTTTCTCTTTCCTCTGGCTACACTCAAGGTTATTCCTTTCTCTTTATGTTTCAAGAGTTTGACTATAATATGCCTGTGTGTATATCTGTTTGGTTTGGTTTGATCTTGTTTGGGGTTTTTTGTTGGTTTTTATCTTTCTTAAATTCTGAATAGGGATTTCTGAGCTTCTTGGATCTTTGTTAATTAGTTTTGGAAAATTCTTGGCCATTAACACTTCAAATATTTCTTGAGCAAACCTTTTTTCCTCTCCTCTTTTTGGGACATCAATTACATATATATTAAATGTAAGATACTCTCCCATGATTCTTAGATGTTCATAGGGTTCTTTCTTCACATTTTTTTTTTGTTTTACTTTAGATAATTTATGTTGGCCTATTTTCAAATTTGCTGATTGTTCCTCTGTTATCAGATCATTGAAAATGTATCAGATTATTGAAAAAGTTCTTTGAAAACACCATATATGTATCTGTGTGTGTGTGTGTGTGTGTGTGTGTGTAAACTGTGTTATTTCTATCATTTTTATTTCAATCTTTTTTTATTTTGTGGTAAGAATAATAGCCACCCAAATATGTACATAATCCAATCCTCAGAACTGGTGAAAATGTTCTATTTCATGGTGAAAGGGACCCTTGAAGATATGATTGAGGTTAGGGCCTTATACAGAGTGTCCTGGATTACCTGGGTGGGCCTAATTTAATCACACAGACCCTTAAAAACAGAATTTTCCCTGGCTGGAGGCAGAGGAGATATGGCAGAGGTAAAGTCAGACAGAGCTGAAACATGAAACAGCCTGACACACCAACCTCTCTTTTAAGAAAGTTTAAGGTGATGAAGAATTCAGATGGTCTTCAGGAGATGGGAGAGACACCTCACAGACAACAGGAAAGCAGAGATCTTAGTCCTAGGACCACAAAGATTTGAATTCTGCCCACAACCTAAACATTGTATAGCCCTTTATTTAAATCTTCTTGATTTGTTTTATCAGAGTTCTGTTGTCTTCAGCAAGCAGCTTGCAAATATTTTGCAGGATTATAATCAATCCATTTTTCCTTACTATTGTAAATGGTATTTTTTAAAATAATGAACTTTCTGAAAAATGTTTTTAGAGATTGCCCTAGAGTTCAATGCATCAAACATGTTTAATATATTAGATATTCAAGTATTTTTATGCCAATTCCCAACTGAATTATTTCAGTTGTTGTATGAAGTCCTTGTTTCTCCATTTTTGAAATCTACTTTCTCTAGGTGTAGAATTCTTGTTTGATGTGCTGTTTTTTGTGTTTTTCAACTCATCACTTTAGGTGTTATTTCATTTCCTTCTATTTTGCATAGTTTCATACAAGAAGTCTGCTGTAATTCTTGTATTTGTTACTCTAAATGCTAAGTGTCCCAGCTACACCCCACCCCCATGTCTTCTATTTGGTTTTTGTTTCTAGCAGTTAGAAATTATATGCTTAGAGATAGTGTTTTTGGTATTTATTCTGCTTGGTGCTCTCTGAAGTTCTCAGGTCTGGTGTTTGATGCCTGTCATTTTTGTTAAGTTTTCAGCTATTTGCTGAATATCTTTTCAGTGCCATTTTTCCCTTTTCCTCCTGTGATTCTAATTACACAAATGTTAGATCGTTTGATACTCTATTTACATGTTGTGATGCTTTATTCTACTGTCTCTGCTTTTGTTTGATAATTTCTACTGACAGATCATCAAGGTCCCTCATTCTTCTGTGTCCTGGCTACTGATGAGCAGTAGAAGGCACTATATATTTCCATTATTGTGGTTTTCATTTTCAGTGCTTAAATTTGATAGTTTCTTAGAGTTCCCATCTTTCTAGTGAAACCACCTATCTGATCTTTGGTGTTGTCCAACATTTCCACTAGAATCTGGATTGTACTAAGAGTTATTTTAAATCCCATCAGATAATCCTAATCTCTGTGTTCTTGGTCATGCTTCTTCTTGTTCTTTCACATCCTTAATATGTTTTGTTATTGAAAGCCAGATACTTTGTGGAGGGTAGTAAAGATGGAGATAAGCAGCTCTTATGTCTGGAAATGGGCACATTTTTCTTTCTGTTTGGTCTTTATTGATGGGCTTTGACTTAATGTAGTTAGAAATTTCACTGATAGTAATATTTTTTTGTTGCTATGGTTACTGTCCATGCGACACATTTTTCAGATAGTGATGTCCTTTATTTGAAAAGGTGGCTGGTTTCCAAACATTTTGTTTTGTTTTCACTGCTGCTCCCCCTTCAGCCTCATCAGTGCTGTGTCTTGGGTCTGGGGGATATAGCCTACACTGTATAGCCTACAGGAATAGGTCCTGCTGCTATCTTGGCTATGGTTTTGAGCCCACCATTCATTCCTGCCTCACCCCTACGATAGGATAGGGACCTTTTTTCCCCCATTCTCTTCCCTTAGTTAAAATGGATCTTCATCAATGCCCTAAATACAACAATGTTTTTATTGATTTATTTTGTTAAATAATTTATTTGACAAGAGAGAGCACAAGTGGTGGGAGTGGCAGGCAGGGGGAGAGGGAGAAGCAGTCTCCCCAAGGAGCAGGGGGCCCGATGCGGGGCTCAATCCCAGGACCCTGGGATCATGACCTGAGCTGAAGGCAGACGCTTAACGAATTGAGCCACCCAGATCCCCCACAAACTTTTTTGTTTGTTTGTTTGTTTTCATTTTACCCTTCCCCACACAGCTGAAAGCTTTTGTTCCCTGGAGGAGATAGGGGAGAATTCTCTCTTCTGTTTAAACTCCTTGTACCCTCCCCAGCTCTGTATCATAAAAGACTTCTTAAATTTTTTCCCAACCTTTCTGTGAAGATCCAATGAGGTTAATGGATTACAAAATATATAAAAATCTTACACCCTTCTAAAGGTGTAGGATTCCTCAATTTCTGTGGCTTTCAAGAAGCTTCATGGTCTCTCAACAGACATGACCAGTCTCCACCAATTTAACCAACGATCATTGCTGAGATAATAGCATAACAATTTCCAATATATGTGGGCCTAAAAAAGGCTTAATAGCACATTTGACCATATTTCATATAAAATATTGGGGGAATATATAAATTGAAGGAAAAATAATCCGATATAGTTGTAGGAAAGAGAATAAACATAAATATAGTCATGGTTATATTTTTATACAGTATGGAGGTATAATATCTTTCAGTATGGTTTCATTACTTTGTGATCCTAGTTAAGAAAAACCTGGTACACATGTGTGTAGAAGAGTCCAGGAATACAAGTGTATGTATGTTTCTCTATTCTTATGCTTCTCATCATATTTGAACTTAAACAAATCTTGTATGCACATTTACCCCAAATCAAATCAATTCTCATTCATTTTGTAATAAAATTATTAAGTCAAAGCAATACAACAAATCATTACAGTAAATAAGTATCAAACATAAAACAAAAAAATAAATAAAACAAAATTAAGGTAGTGACAGCTTATTAAAATTACTGTGCAAGAGGTCTCCTTTTTTCTAAATGGTTTATCTTTCCTAAAGAAACATTATATGGGAACTCAAATGCAACATCATGGTGCCCAGTAATAAGAGTAGAGCCTTTTGAAATTCCTCATTCTATGCCTCCATATTCTTCTTGTATAAGCCATAAAAATATACTAGCGATGGTGATTCCCTCTACAGGAAAGGAGTCCTTTTACAGGAAATAAAAGGAATCAGAAGTGGTTTTGGAATAGTTAAAGGTTATTTATAAACCATGATCTCTAGCAAAAAGACAAACAGGAAAAATTGGTTGTACTGGAAAGGTTTTAAGAGATAAATAAGAGGGAAAGCAAAGAGGTAGATTTTGCCAATTGAACTACAAATTGGCAGGCAGTTCTGGATTTCTCTCAAGCTCCTGTCTACAAATAATTACATCACTAATTGCCAGATAACCCAGAGCATTCAGGAGGAAGAGCTACAGAAATAATTTGGAATCAAAAGCAAAAAATTATGAAATGAGACTTGGGCTAAAAAATCCTGCTCTGAAATTTGGAGATTCAATATGTATTGTTAAAATTCTGCCCCTCTAGTTCATTCCCTGATTGATGAGCAAGTTCAGGGGATTTGAATAATAAAAGATAGGAGAAGACAAGATAATCTCCTCTATAAATTGTAGATACTGTCTCAAGGTCAAAGAGCATATTCTTAACACCAAAAATAGTGATTTTTTTTTAAGAAAGATCAATATGGTCAAACTACTATAGGACTCACTTGAAATCCTGCATGATTAAGTTGGGCAATTGGTCTCATTCCCATTTTTTTTAACCTGGGGGTTGGGAGGGAAGTCAGATTCAACAAAATGTGATTATCACTTTTCCATCAGATGTTGGTGATAAGTTCCTAGAATTTTGGTTTTTCAATGTTGATATCTTTTATAATCAACCTATACAGCATTCCTTGACTAATGGGTTTGGAATCAACTAAATGGTTTAGGATCAAAGCTAGTTGTCCTTGCCTTGAACCAGGACTTGGGTGGATCACAATTTATTTCAATCCAAGATTCTTGAGGCATGCCTGAGTTACCAGTTCTTATGTGGGTCAGTTCTCAGCTGCCATGATATAACCTAGAAGCTGATTGAATAAATAACTCCACTGTGACAAACTTCAACCTCCTAGCAACATCCTCATCTATGTCTATGTATGTTCATTCCTTCAAAAGTTGGAGCCTGATCTCCCATATCTTCACATGGGAAACTCCTATTCACTGAACATCTGCAGTGGACCAGACACTGGTATGAGGGATTCAAAGCTGAATGAAGCACAGTCCTTTCCTCAGGATGTTTATAGTCTTCTAAAGGGAGATAAACCTATTTAGAAAGGGAGGTGGAGTCCTAGATTCGGTAACAAACGCTACAATCAAAGTATGCCCAGTGTTTTAAGGGAACCCATTGGAGGAACAAGAATAGAATAGGATGGTAGAATTCCAGGCCAAAATGGTCCTTGAAGATGTATGGTCAAAGTCTTAAAACATGAGGGCCTTCAGAAATAGAAAAATGAGAGGATAGAAATATTAGTATCAATAATTAATATTGTGGAGTGACTATACTTATAACCATGCTAATTTATTTACATGCATTACCACCCTAAATACCCTAAACAACCCTATGGTGTAGATGACATTACTATTTTCACTTTACAAGAAAGAAAAGGGCAATTCAGTGGCATGAAGTGTGAACTCAACATTCAGAATCAGGGTATCTAACTCTCAAACACATGCTCTTGAATATTATGATCCTTGCCTCCCATATTGCAATGGAGCAAGATCACTGGAGGCAAATAATAGTACCTATAATAATAGGGAGCTGCGCAAGAACATAGAAAGTCAAGAAAATGACTATGTAGTAGAGGGGCAAGAAGGAATCACATCAGAGAAGACCTTGATGCCACAGTTTGAAGCATGGGTTTTTAAATGGAAAGCAATTGGAGGCCATTGACATTTAGCTAGAGGGATGCCATGGTTGGATTTGCAATTTATTAACCTCTCCCAGCAGAGTTGCTGATAAATGGATTACAGACCTATGAGACCAGGGACAGGGAGACAAGTCTAAAAGTTGTATAATCCAAATTAAAAATAAAGAGGATCTGAAATAGTCAGTGCAGTAGAACATAGGGGTGAAACAAGAATTAAAACCCACCTAAAGGAACAGTTCTAGATTTTGTTGAACAACTGTGTGCAGAAGGTGAGAGTAGAAATCTCACATGCCTACATGGATATTAGGCAACTGGATAATTGATTATGCCATTCATTGAAATATAGAATACAGGGGGAAAAGAGACAGTTATACAGAGGAGCTTACTTTCTGCCCAGGCAAAGAGGGGTTTCTAGGTCTTCTATGTAGGGCTAGTTGCAGGAATATGTGGACCCAGAATTCAGTTGAGAGATGACTCAAGATGAATTATCTTTGAAGAGATTGCCTTGGTGGAGATGCAGAGATTGAATTTAACCATCTGATGGATGTTGGGGTTATATGCCACAAATATTGACTGATAATGGTCTAAAGGCTAGGTTGCAGTACCAGAATATTTAGTAATATATCTGCTTACATTTGTACCTAATAAATAATACATGCAAGGTTTAAACAAAATGACTCTAATTCTCCACTCTTCCCTGCATTCACATCCTTTGAGGTGTGTGAATACCTTTACAGCTCCTCTCATCATTATAAATAGTTGGTGTATATTTTCCCAGCCCTTAAATTTGGGCTAGCCTTTGACTTGCTTTGGGAAATGGAATTCATCAGAAGTTGTGAGCCAGCGTCTCAAGAGGCTTTGTGTGCTTCCCTCTCTGTCTCTTGGAACCTCACCACCGTCATTATAAGGAGTCCTAGCTAATCTGCTGGGACATGAGAGATGACATGGAGGAAAGTCTCAGTTGTTCCAGCCAAGGCCAATCCAGAGCAATCCAGCTGATACAGGAGCTCCAACACAACTGAGTCCTATGAAACTTCCCCGACTTGTAGACTCATTGGTAATAGCAAATGCTTGTTGTTTCAATCCACTGAGTTTTGAAATATTTTGCTGCCCAATAAAACCTTTCAATGTTTAAATTACCTTTGGAGTTTTCTACAGGAATTCAAAGAAAAAGTAATGAGAATATAATTTCTAAAAAGATTTTAGTGATATTAAATATTCAGTTACATGAAAATTTGGCTTTTGTTTTATTATGCACATAGATATTTCTGTGTGACCTACTCATATATTTTTATGGTTTGTACTAGAAAGAACATGAATACCACCATTCTAAAGGGAATATTTTTTTTCCTGCAATCTGAATCACTTGTCATTTAGAAATACATTCCAAGACCCTTGGAAGAGGCAGATCATGGCTAAAAGCTACGCTACACGGTCATTATTATCATGACCCAGAGCAGGAGCCCCTTTGTTCTCTATTATCCTCTGATTTTTTTCCTCTCTTTTCAGACCTCATGTGATGATTTCATTTTATAATAGTGGGAAATCTCCTTAAAGAACAAATACATTCAGATGAATTTTCATCAGAATAGTCATAAAAGGATTGTACTATGTCTCCTATATCTATCTCTTCAACATCCTTTAATTTTTTTAATTAACATCTTTCATCAGAATCCTTTTTTATGTGATCACACATAGGCTTCTCTGACCTAGAGCCCCTGAGAGCAGAACTATCTATTCCAACCCCTGACAGCTTCCACATGCTCTGTTTCACAACCATTTGGACACATCTAGCTGACTGGATAGAAGATACTTTTAATGAAAAGATTTACAGGCCCAAATCAGTCTACCAGTCCTTTTATTCTTAGCCTAGCCTTCTAATTGGTATTTGAACTGGACTGGGCCTTAAGTATCATTGCTATCCCCCCAAACCTGCACTGTTCTTAGACACTCGGCAGTTGCATGTTCAGGGAGGAAATTATTGTTTCCTGCAACCACAGAAGGGGCTCCCTTGCCTGAGCCCGGGTCTGACAGGCCTCAGTCTCTGGGGCTGGTGAGCCTTCCTTACTGAGGACAAGGGACTCTGGTCTGATGTCACTATCTCTCTGGCTCCCAGGTTTTCCTGTATCTGACTTGGTTCTTTTGCTCTTTTCTACATCTGCCTCAACAGTCCTAGTTATGACTGACAAATTCACAAAGATTACCAAAAAAATATGAATGGTCCCTGTGCTCATGGAGCTTGTTTTTTTGGTTTTGGTTTTGGTTTTTTTCCCCCTCCTTTATCCCTTCAGAGCATATTTGCTAAGAAAAAGAACATTCTTCTATATAACCACAGTGAAGTTATCAAAATCAGGAATTAAATATTGATATAATATTCTTTAGTTTCACCACTGTTCCAGTCCTGTCCAAAGGACATATTTAGATCATTTGCCCCAGTCAGTTGTCCTATTTCTTTTTTTTTTCATTTTTTTAAATTTTATTTTATTTTATTATGTTAGTCACCATATAATACATCATTAGTTTTTCTTTTCTTTTTAGTTATCCTATTTCTTAACTTGCATTTAATCTGGAAGTCTTCTTAAATTTTTGTTTCATGACATTGATATTTTTGAATAGTCCAAAACAAGAATTTGTGGAATTGTTTTATAGAATTTCCCTGAATTTGGGCTTGCTTGATGTTTCCAAATGACTAAATTCAGATCATTAGTGGCTGGAATTCCATATCCGTGATGTGCTTCCCTTCTCAGTGTATCTTGTCCCAAGGCAGGTGATATTGATCTATTGCATTTCTGGTGATATTAACTATGATCACTTGGTGTCTCCAAACTATACTTACTATGTTGTCCCTTTTCCAAATATCTTGATAAGATATATTTAGAAACTTTTATGGACTGACAGTGACCCTCCCCAAAATTTATATGTTGAAGAGCTAAACCCCAGTGTGATGACATGTGGAGGTAGGGCCTTTGGAGGTATTAGGTTAAAATGAGGGTGCAGCCCCACATGATGAAACTAGTGTCCTTATAAGAATAGAGACAAAAATTAACCCCCTTTCCAATCATTTCTCTTCCCCCCATCCCATAGATCCCTGGTCATGCAAGAAGATGACCATGTGAAAGCCAGAAAAATGACTCTCAACAGGAAACAAATTTGCTGGAACCTTGATCTTAGAATTCCTAGTGTGTAGAACTGTGAGAAGTAAATGTCTGTTGTTTAAGCAATTCAGTCATTGCTATTTTGCTGTGGTAGCCCCAGCAGACTAAGACAGAAACAATGCAAATATGCCCTTACTCATCAATTTTTCACCCACCAGTTTCAGCATCCATTAATGATTTTTGCCTGAAACAATGAGTATAATGATTGCCAAATGGTGTTTTTCTAATTCCATCATTCCTTCTACATTTACTATTGAAATTTTTATTGTAAAGAAGAATTTTATTTATATCCAAATGGACTCATGGATAATTGTATGGATTAAAAACTCTACTACTATTTATTTAGATGTGCTCAAATGGTACAAAATTTAGCATGTGATGCCCCTTGACGCTGACATTCTTCAAGTACCTCTTTACTTTATGGCACAAAATAATATTCCAGGCACATCTAGTTCTCTTCCATCCTATCCCTGAAATCAGCCATTTCTCTCAAGTATCCTAGATTCTTTAAGTGGAAGATGGTATGAGAAACCAACATATGACCACTAGGTGTGCTCATTGCTACTTAAGTTCTAGTCTTTCTCAGTGCACAGTTAGAACTATATGTACAAACAAATATGTATACAGTAATATATATATATTGATGCATGCATATACATACAACCATATACACATATACATATATGTGAACATATATACAACCCAAAATATAACTTATATTAAAATCACCTGTTCACACCAGTGCCTCCAATTTCAACTAAATACTAGACAGTTCATAATGTCCTTCTCCTTCTCAACATTTGTAACTTCCTTTTATGACACTAATAAACCTGGCTCCCATTTTCTTCAATATAGATATTTATTTGCTTTGATCAAGAATACACAGAAAATAGTTTTCAGAATTGTTAACACCCATTACTTTGTGAAAAAGAAACGTACCAGAGTCCAACATATTTTAGAATTTTGTCCCTAGCCTGAAGCATATAATGTACTGAAAAGTTGAAAAGTTCTTTTTCTTAGCTCTGATTTCTTTTTATCTTTCCCTCCAGTGTGGTTACATTATTTCTTCAAATACAGTTTATAAAATGTGCTTAAACTATGTTTTAGTATTCCCCTTGTACATATTTGTATTTTCCTTTTTTGAGGATTTGGAACATGAGCATAGTTGTAAAAGTGAAACTATTCAAAAATGGTTCATCAGAGAAACATTATTGCCCACCCTATACTTCCATACTTTTCATCTTTTTCACCCATGTCCTGAGAGTACCCAGTTTCTTTAAGCTCTAGTTTATCCTTCCTGTGTTTCTACATGTACAGTTAAAAGATAGAAGTGTATCTTCTCATTTCCTCCCTCTTACACAAAGAATAGCATACTTTGTGTGACTTTTGGTATTTGATTTTTTACTGAATTACTTATCCTAAAAATTATTCCATATCATAAAAATCTTTTATCCCCATTCTTTTATTCTGGCTGCATCATATTCCATTATGTAGATATATGATAATTTACTGAACCCCTCTTCAATGTACGAATATATAGGTTTGCAATATATTTTCATTTATAATTAATAAAATGAATGAATATTCCTAAATATGAATTTTTCTATTTTTGGAGATACATCTTCAGAGAAATCCCTAGAAGTTAGATTTATTGGACCTAATGTGTACATACATGTAATTTTGTTGAATATTGACAAAATCTCCATAATTTATTGCCAAGTACATTCCAAAGAGCATCACATGAGTACAGAGTGACTGTTTCTCCACCTTTTTACCAACAACATGTCATATTTTTTTTTCCCAGTCTGATATATGAGAAATGGCAATCTGGTATAATTTTGTCTTCTGTATTTCCATTATGAGAGGGATTAGATATCTAGACATGGAAAGACTTTAGATATTATGACATTAGCCCTATTAAATAGGTGAGGGAATTGAGCCCCAGAGAAACTGAATTGTCCAAGTCAAGATACACACACACACTCACTCTCACATTATGTTATATAAACTAAGCCATATAGAGAGATATTTAAATAAATATCTCAATATCATATAAATGACAGCAAGCTAGTTGTTTCTGGAGATACAATGGGGAAGATAACCAGGCATCCTACCTGTAACGAACTTGCACTCTGGGAAATGTATTTTAAGGGGAGGTTACAAACATTAATCAAATATAGAAAAATTATAGCAAGTTATAATTTAATTTCTGTATTGTTAGAGCATATAATAGAAATGATTGACCTTGTCAGGGAGGTTACTGTGAATATTCCTAAAGGAGTAAGAAATGAGCTTGCATAGAGGAAGAGTGCATGTTAATTAGGTGACTGAGCGCACTGAGGACCATACAGAAGATGCTGTGTGTGTTCAGGGGGTACAAGGTGTCAAGAGCAGACCTGTGGTTGTCACAACAGAAAAAAGGACAGTGGGGGGGGTGCGCTGGGTCTGTAAAGAGAGAGATTGGCTAATTGATGTGATTCAGGAAGATCAAAAATTTAAATTATTCAAGCTGAGGATAGGGAGATGACATGATCTTATTGTTTTGGAAAGTATCCAACTTAGTGGTAAAATGGAGAATTCATACAGTGAGGCAAATTTGGATTGAGGAGATAATTCAGAAACTCTGCAACAGGCCATGCTTTAGTGGAGTGTTGATGATAGAGACTCTTTTAATTCAAAATTACTGAGTTTCCCTTATGTCAGGCCCTGAGTTAGGGTCTGGAAAGAGGTAAATAGATATGAACAATACTTAAGAGTTAAAATAGGCAATCCATGTTGGTAGTTTGGGTATGAAGTACAAGAGAGACTAATTTAAAGATAACTCAACTTTCTGGCTTGTGGAAAACAAAATGTATAGTGATTTTGAAGGAGACCTATATTTGGGGAGGAAATTCAAACATTTGGGCCAGACATTTTGAGAATCTGTGAAGACTTTGAGACCTCTTTTGGAAGCTGTCAGAGGTTCAGTTGGTCAGGGGAGTTCAGAGCTCAAGGAGCTGTCAGTCAGAGATGCAGGGCAATTTGTGAGTTGCCTACAAATAGATGACATTCCATGTGTAGGTGTAGGTGAGGTCCTCTAGGGAGAGTTAATGGGAGGAGGAAAGAGCAGAGCTTGGACTGAGCCTTGAGGGACACCAGCATTGAATGACTGTGGGTGGAAGGGAATAAATTTAGCAAGAGCAGTAGGAGGGAAATAGAATGGAACAGAATCATGGAAACTAATTGACTCTGGTTTTTAAAGAATCAGGGATGCATTGATAATGTCAAATTCTTCTAATAGAAAAGGACTAAAACTATTTGGTTTAATGACAAGGAGCCTCTTCTTGATTTCAGTGAAAACTGGCCAGTGATGGAGAGGTGAAGTTGTGGAAGAGGAGGAAGTTCGGCTGTAAAGAGTTAAAAAAAAAAAAAAAAGAGATTGGAAGCTGCGTAATATTTTCAATGAAAACGTGCAAGTTTGCTCTGGGTCTGAGATTCTACGTTTTCTTTCTTTCTTTCTTTTCTTTTTTTTTTTTTTTTTATTCCCTTTAGTTCCATGCTTTATCAAACTGTGCAGGTGTGGATCTTAGGTTCTCATAGGAGGTGCCCCCAGGGATCAGTTAAAAAAAAAAAAAAAACCCACCTGGGATTCTGAAAAACACACACGAAGATCCCCCACTAAGCAAATCATCTCAGAGAAGTTCCCAGGTTGCTGTAGGAAGGGTTACCGAGATAGGAAGATAACATCTGACAACTAACATAAGGGTTTTATCTTTATTAACCAAAGTGCAGCTCTGGGGAGCATCCAATATGAATAAATGATGTTTTTACTAATGCAGCCAACATTCAAAAATAACAAATCCACTGCTTTACATAGCGAGCAATAGTGATAGTTCTATTTTCCTAAATAATCTGTCTTATTAACAGGAGCTGTCTACTTTTTAAGCATTAACTCACTGAATGCTGCCACTTGGATAGACACAAACTGCTTGCAACAGATATATGCTTTATGATCCCCCAGAACCCTGCATTTCTATGGCTCCTTTTTTTTATTGAGTGAATTTTATTGTGACAAAAAGTTTGCAAAGTGAGACTTGTCACTTTCCGGTAATTTAGCATCTAACAAGCAAAACTCATAAGCCCTGGAGAAGTGTAGTAGCTCAGGAACTGATGCTGGGGTGCAAATGGGGTTGACTTTCCAAAGCAGTGAATGTGAGTCAGAAATGGAAATGAGGCTGGGAAAGCATTCTCCAGTATGGATGTGAGAAGGAACAAAGAGGAAATACAGATCAGATTACTAGAAGATGTTAAGCCAACTAAAAAGGGGCAGCTGATGGCATGGGAGTAATGTTAATAAAATAATCAGGATATTGGTAATAGGCTTCATCGATGGAGTGCCATAAACTATGGAGTCATGCAGTATACCATGGGCTTCACAAACACTACCATTTCATTACTATGTTATAAATTCTGCGAAAGTCTTAACTTCTTGAAACTCTATTTATAAATCTGAAAAAAATGAAATAAAAATGACTGAAGTCAAAAGCAACTTCAAGTCCTGGAAATAGATTTTAAGTTTCAGTTCATTGTTTAAACTCTTAACCATCATGTCCATCACTGAACAAGTAATAAGGGTCTTTCCACTTATGGCTGCAGATCAACTATGTGACTCAGTAAGGTGGAACTAAGTAAGAAGTTAACATATGAGCTGCCCCACATGTAAAATAAGGAGACTGAATTAGACAAAATCATCTGATCCTATTCAAAATTAACCATTTACCCTTTTTATTGCCAGAAACTTATACAGAGAAACTGCCCCTTAATTCCCTACTAAAGCCATTAGAGGAAATAAAACCTAAAGAGACCTTCACAGCTGAAGCCCAGGATGCATAAATGAAGGATTAAATGGGTGAATGCATGAATGATCAAAGGACTATGTCCACAGCACTATTTTAAGTACCGTGGAGATGCAGTGATAGATAACGTGAGGCTCAGAATGTGTACTGTCTCCTGTCCCTAGGGGAGGGTATTTTTTTATGTAAGAATTCTTAGGTTGGGTGGAATGCTCAGATGTCATTCAAAAAAACAAAAAAATCTCTTTAGCATTTTTTTTTTTAAGATTTTATTTATTCATTTAAGAGAGAGAAAGAGAGCACAAGCAGGGGGGAGAGGCAGAGGGAGAAGGAGAAGCAGACTCCCCGCTGAGCTGGGAGCCTGACATGGAGCTCAATCCCAGGACCTAGAGATCATGACCCAAGCCAAAGGCAGACGCTTAACCATCTGAGCCACCCAGGAGCCCTTCTCCTTAACATTCTTGATGCAAGAATTTTTTTTTTTCCATTTTGATTTCCAAATACATAGTGTCCTTGGAGGGTACAATACTCTCCATGAGAGTAAATATGGGTATTAGTATTATGTGACCATAAATACAAGAGAATTCCTGTCTATACTTATTTTATTATCAGGATCTCTGGAACTAAAAAGTGTGAGTATAAAACTTGCAACTTCATAACACATATATATTGCAAAACCTTAATATTCAAATCAATTTTTGTGATACCAATATTAATATACCAGATTTTTGCTTCATACTTATTTTGCTAATCTTCCCTCTATTTTCGTTAGGTATACCTCTTGTTATTATATAAAAGGCTTATTTAAAAATCTGAGACCTTTTTTAAACATACAAGTATAATTAATTTACACTTACTATTGTGTTTATATTTTTGCTTTATTACTTTGCTTTATCATTCTCACTTTTTCCTTCTCTTCTTCCTGCAATCTGTTATCTTTTACCTTCTTTCCTTCCTGCACTAAACTGTTACATTTTTTCTACAATTTTCAAAAACATTTCATCTATAGATTTTTGCAAATCTATAGATGTTTACCATTTTTTATTCATTTGACAATTTTATAATTTAGTCTTTTATATTTTTTTGCTTTTGATTTATTAAGATATGTGATTGGTTATCTCCTATAAATCTTATTTGATTTTTTTTTCATCAATAATAGCCCTAGCATTTTTTGTTTTATCTCATTTTAATCTCATCAAAAATGGCCATAGGGTTGTGGAAGCGACCCAAGTGTCCCTCGATGAATGAATAAACAAAATGTCACATATACACTCAATGGAATATTACTCAGCCTTAAAAAGGAAGGAATTTCTAACACATGCTACAATATGGATGTATTTTGAAGATACTATGCTAAGTGAAATAAGCCAGTTGCCGAAAGACAGAAACCATATGATTCCACTTATATGAGGTACTTAGAGAAGTCAAAATCCTATAGTACAGAGGAAAGAGAATGGTGGTTGCCAGGGGCTAAGGGTTAAAGGGGAATGGGGAGTTAGTATTTCACGGGCGTAGAGTTGCAGTTCCACAAGATGAAGAGTTCTGCAGATAAATAGAAGTGATGGTAGCACATTGTGAATGCATCTCATATCACTGACTATACAGTAAAAAAGGTTATGATGATAAACTTTATGTATTTTACCACAATGTAAAAAAAAATTGTGCATAGCTGGTCCATGCATACATGTGTTTCTGTTGAAGTTGTAACATTTTTTTTTCCTGCCAGGAATCCAGGAATTAATTCATCTTATGAGTTCTGTTAATGTCTCAAATAGAAATTTCAAATTCACGGAACTCATGAAAATCTAAGTCACATGTCCTATGTGTTCCAGACATAGTTGTAATAGTTTGTTTTTTTTTCCTCCCAATAGCTCTTTAAGTCCAAATACTACCACAATCACTAGTTATTTCAGCAGCTATTAGGATAGGGAACATCTCATCAATTTAACAGAGAGATGAACGTTGGAAATAAATTAACCAAGCCTATTCATAATCTGACAAATGAAATAGTTTATTCATATATTTGTTGGTTCATAGTTAATGTCTTTACATATCTTTTTTTATTGAGGTATAATTGACCTACAACATTATACTAGTTTCAAGTATACAACATAATGTTTTGCTATTTGCATACATTATGAAATGATCCTCACAAAAAGTCTAGTGAACATGGATCATTGTACATAGTTACAGAATTCCCCTTCTTGTGATGAGAACTTTTAAGGTCTGTTCTCTCTGCAACTTATTTTTTTAGAGATTTTGTTTATTTTAGAGTGAGAGAGAATACAAGTGGAGGGGAGAGGCAGAGAGAGAGGGAGAAGCAGACTCCCCACTGAGCAGGGAGCCCGATGCAGAGCTCCATCCCAGGACCCCAGGATCACAACCTGAGCCGAAAGCAGATGATTAACTGAGCCACCCAGGTGCCCCTCTCTGCAATTTATAAATATGGAATACAGAAATATAGCCACCATGCTGTGCATTACATTCCCATGACTTATTTTATAACTGGACATTTGTACCTTTTGGACTCCCTTCATCCATTTTCCAGTTCCCCCTCTCCCACCACTGGTGAACACCCATGTGTTCTCTGTATCTTTAAGCTTGGTTTTGTTTTGTTGTTGTTGTTGTTTAAAGTCCACACATAAATGAGAACTTATGGTATTTGTCTTTCTCTGCTTTAGTTCACTTAGAATAATACCTTCAAGTCTATGTTGCTGCAAATGGCAAGATTTCATTATTTGGTATGACAAAGTAATACATACATATTAATACTTCCTTTATTCATTTATCCATCAATTGGACACTTGGGTTGTTTCCACATCTTGACTACTGTAAATAATGCTGCAATGAACATGGGGGTATGTGTAACTTTAGGTATCTTTACACATTTGTATATCAACTCATGGAATAAGCTGAAGCTACAGACAGCATATGGTAAAGAAAGAAAACTAAAAATATCAATTAGGTTGAAATTTCAATTTAAATATATTTTATACCTTTAGATCCAATAATTCCACCCTCAGAATTTACTCTAGGGATGTAATTAGAGAAGTGTGAAAAGATGTAAATATAAGAATGTCCATTGAACACTGAGTAATGCATAGAATTGCTGAACCGTTACTATACACCTGAAACTAACAACACTGTACACTAACAATGCTGAAATTAAAATGAAAAAGTTAGTAAAAAGAGTTTGTCACAGCATTGTTTATAGTATTGGAAAATCTGCAACAATATACTTGTCCCAATAACTGCTTAAATTATGACTTCTATACAATAGAATCTGATAAAGCTATTAAAATGATGTAAGTATATTAAGGTAGAAATGGATTCAAATTTAGTTGCCTTAAAAAGGTACAAAGTAGAGCATAAGTCCATTTTCTTTTTTTCTTCAAGATTTAGAAGTCCATTTTCAAAAGAAAAAAGTTGTAGAGTTAGAAGATTATTTTTAGATGGTGGGTTGATTTATTTTTTATTCATGCTTATCTTGAATTTTTATTTTCTCTCTCTAATTTTGTGCAATGAAATAATTTAATATTATAAATATTGAATATTAGGAAATAATAGTAATAAAATATTAGGGAAGATTTTGAGCATTTAAAATATTTTTATTTGGGTTTGTTGGAATTATTGCTTCCAATTGGCTAATAAATATGAAATCTAAGATTTTGCAATTTTTTTTTTCCAACTGCGTGCCAGTTAGCCAAGATGACATCCAGACTTTAGAATTAAAATGTGATCACCTGAATAATTCATAAATTGTTTTTTTATGCTTCCTTGCTGGGGTCATAGACCAAAACTGGAGAGAAAGTAGACGATGTGTTTTCTTGGACAGGACCTACAGTAGGGATGTCGCATTCATTCTCATCATGAGTCATTCTGCACCCACTCCTGCCTCCTTCCTGATATAGAGCAAACACGGGGGTCCTTCTGTGATGTTCTGACTTCAAAAAGTATTCTTTAAGTCTGTTCGTCTATTAAATATGGCCTGGTCACATGGAGGAAATAGGACTCTGAGCATCTTACCTCCAAGAGAAAATCTCCTTGCTCAAATGGACACTGCAGTCTCAGGGCCCTGTGTTTCACTCTCTCACTTTGAGTCACTGTGAGTAAAGACCTGACTGACAGTCAGACCTCAACTTATGTTAACTGATCGGAGAATCCTACCTACTTAATGCTAAACTGTTAGAAAACATGCATCATGGCTGTAAGTTAATTCATTAATATATGTAATATTGCATATTGAATTGAACTGATTTGACCATGCTCAATGCCATAAATAAACCAGTAGATCAATCTTAATGTGAATTATTATGTAATGATGAAAAGGCTGAGACCTTAAGACACTCTTTCACCTTGCTCCCAAACTCCCTGTCTTAGTTTCTGTTTTATAATTCTCCCACATACAGATTAGACAGTATGTCTGTTGGGGAATTTATTTCCCCTGTCCCTGTACTTTTACTTAAGTCATTTATCTTACTTGGGGTGCCCTCCCCTTCCACACTGCTTATGTAGATCCTATCAAATATTTCCTCTCAGAAATTTAATTACCTTGCCTCCAATATACAGGCAAGAGTCCTTTGTTTTCAGATAAGTAGTATGTCTGAGTGCCTGTCACATATGTCCAATGTAAAGTCAGACTTCATGGATGCTAACTGCATTAAAGAATCAATGGATAGATTCTAACATATAAAACATAAGACTTATCTGTATCTATCGTCTATCTATCTCTAGCACTTTCTTTTATATCTTAGGTTTACTTGGACACACACTTCTTTTTTTGATGCTAAGCCATTTTAGCCCAGGGACTGTGTCAATGGTAACTCTGTACTTTGCCTCTTTTTCTCTAACAGTGACTGGCACTGTTCTTCACATAGATTAGAAATTCAATATAAATTGATTAAATGCAGGATTTTATACACTAATGAATAAAATTATTGCCATCATGCATGTTTTACACTCATCATATAGTAATATTCTCATGTTGCCATGTATTATTTGTTAGCCATTTTCTTTTTACTGAACAGGAAATCAATTGAAGAAGGAACCTACATCTTGCACATATTTATACATGTATTACCTTGTTCCACTTCTGTGTCTGAAGCTGAAGAACTCGTGTCTCCCACTCATGTGTTTGTTGAATAAATGAATTTGTTGAATAAATCTTAACATAAAAAGACACCATCCCATCCTTCCAGGTTTTTATTTATTTACTCTTGTTATTTGGGGTACTCCCTCTGCTCCAGACATTAAATTATTCACTGCATATCACAAACACACAGCACATCCCTGCTTAAAGTCAACTGTGTGCGTGTGTGTGTGTGTGTGCAGATTCATAGAAGAGTTCATTGTTTAGAGAGGGTAGAAGAAGTAGGTGTTATGCTTATACTTGAGAAGAGAGCTTATATTCTGCTTTCCTACTATGATGATGATAATACTGAATATGTGCAGAGGACATGGTGAGAAATTCAGTTTCTAGCAAGAAGGGCTAAGCTGCTCTAACCACAGACCCACACTAGGGGTTCTGAGTACACACCCAGATTAAAGGGGTTGGGAAAATTTTGAGATGTCTTTACATCTGTAAAAATAGGGGTGCCTGGGTGGCTCAGTCAGTTAAACGTCTGCCTTCAGTTCAGGTCATGATCTCAGGGTCCTGGGATTGAGCCCCACGTCAGCCTCCCTGCTCAGTGGGGAGTCTGCTTCTCCCTCTCCCTCTGCCTGCCACTCCCCCTGCTTGTGCTCTCTCTCTCTGTCAAATAAATAAATAAAATCTTTAAAAAAAAATAGAGAGAACTAGAAAGCCACGGTCCAGGCAAAATGCGTACTTGGGACATTTAGACAGCAAAAGGAATCCAAAACTAGAGCTACTCAGAAGTGAAGGGCCTCAGGCATTTGGCATGGTGGAAATCTATTTCTGAGCCATGGATCTTAGTAAAGCTTTCATTTTAAGGAGTTAAAAGAACAGCAAACCACACTCGAAGAATGTTAACAAAGAAATTGTGAAACTCTCCTGGCATAAAAAATTTTCATTTAATAAGATTTAAAAAAAGATTCAGTTCTTTGATCACAATAGTAACACAATATTCTTCACCAAGATTTATGAAAATGAATCAAAGAAAAATAGAAAAAAGAGATCAAGAGATCAATGTGAAGATTATATAATGGTAGATCATTTCAGATTTATACAGATATTAAAATAATAAATAATATGAACAATATTATCAGTGGTGAAATACTGAATTTCCCACAGAAAGATAGAAAAAGGAAACTAGGCCCTTTATAATCACTTTATTTAACATTGTACTGGATATCTTAACTATTTCAATAAGATAAGCAAATGAAAGACTGATCAGTTTGGGAAAGTTTTTTTTTTTTTTTTTTTAATACCTGTCAATTTTCTTGAATGATGACTATGCCCTTAGTATATCTAAATACTAAGAATATAGTATTAAAGTACAGAAAATTAATAAATTTAACAAAGCAGTAAAGTTCATATGCTAATGTCAATTTTATATATATAGCCAATGAAGAAATAAACAAATTAAAAAATCAGTCTGCTTTTATTTGGCAACAAATAGCATCAAATACTTGGGAATAAATCTTTTTAAAAATGTCCAAAATTCGGGTGCCTGGGTGGCTCAGATGGTTAAGCCTCTGTCTTCGGCTCAGGTCATGATCCCAGGGCCCTGGGATCGAGTCCCACATCCGGCTCCCTGCTTAGCGGAGAGCCTGCTTCTCCCTCTGCCTCTGCACCTCCCCCTGCTCATGCTCTCTCTCTCTCTCTCTGTATCTCTGTCTCAAATGAATTTAAAAAAAAAGTCCAAAACTCTATACAGAAAACCACAAATATTATTGATATAAAATGTTTAAGGTTACAAGAGTGTACATATTTGCCACATGAACTAGAAAAATCAATAATGTGAAAAATTTAATTTTCTTGAAAATGTTTTATAAAGTGAAAACAATCTCACTGTAAGTCCCATCAGGATATTTTGAAATTATAAACTGATTCTAAAGTATATTTGGGAATTCTAAGAGGAAAAAAAACAGCCCAGACAATTTTTTGGAAGAAAAAAAAGCCAGGGAATTTATACTATCAAATAACAATACTTGTTATTAAGCTACAGTAATAGAGGTAGTGTGGGTATTGGCACAAGGACTGACAAATAGACTGCTGGAACTCAATAGAAAAATCATCAACAGACTCACAATTATATTGTCTTCTTTCTCTACAAAAATGTTGTGGTATAAATGGAAAAGGATGGATATTTCAATAAATTAGGCTAATCTATGGGATCTCCATATTGGATCTCTACCACCCAGAATATTTTTTTAAAAAAATTGCAGGCAGATTACAAATTTATATAGAAAAATAATAACTGTCTTTAAAAAGCATAGAATATCTTTGTGCTCTTAAGTTAGGCAAATACTTTTTTCAAAAAGTAACTATTACTAAGCCGGACTACATTCATAATATTTTTTTAAATCAAAAGAGGCATGTAGAAGGTGAAGGAGAGTCAGTTTTCCATATCCATATATCTGTATGAGTAAACATATAGATATATAGGTAGATAGAAAAACAATCCCTCTTTACACTATGTTTTAAAAATATTAATTTGAAATGGTTCATAATTTTTTTTAAGAAGTATTCTTCTAAAAAAATAGAGAAATAGGATCACACGGAAAGCAAAGATTACCTAAATGTAAAACAAGGACAAACCACAAAAAAAAAATACTAATAATAGATATATTAAAATGAAGTTTCCATTCAACAGCATTAAGAGAATGAAAAAGGGGGCACCTGGGTGGCTCAGTCATTAAGCGTCTGCCTTCGGCTCAGGTCATGATCCCAGCATCCAGGGATCAAGCCCCGCATCAGGCTCCCTGCTTGGCGGGGAGCCTGCCTCTCCTTCTCCCACTCCCTCTGCTTGTGTTCCCTCTCTCACTCTCTCTCTCTGTGTGTCAAATAAATAAATAAAAATCTTTTAAAAAAAGAAAAAAAGAATGAAAAAGAAAACCACCAGACAGGGAGAAAATATTCATAAAACATTTATATAATAAATGACTCATCACCAGAACATACAAACAATCCCTTCAAATTAATGATTGAGAGGCTAAAACCCAATAGAAAATGGATAAAATAATTAAACCACCTCCACAGAATGAGGTATGTCAAATAACTATATGAAAAGATGGTCAAATGCATGTCATCATGACATGGAAATTAAAACTACTGTGGGGGTGCCTGGGTGGCTCAGTCAGTTAAACGTCTGCCTTCCACTCAGGTCATGATTCTGAGGCCCTGGGATTGAACCCCGTGTCAGGCTCCCTGTTCAGCAGAGAGTCTGCTTCTCCCTCTCCCTCTGCCCCTCCCCCTGCTCATGTTCTTGCGTTTTCTCTCTCTCTCTTTCTCAAACGAATAAATAAAAAATCTTTAAAAATGGGAGCCTGGGTGCTCAGTCAGTTAAGCATCTGCCTTCAGCTGGGGTTATGATCCCAGGGTCCTGGGATCAAGTCCCACGTCTGGCTCCCTGCTCAGTGGGGAGCCTGCTTCTCACTCTCCCTCTGCTGCTCCCTCTGCTTGTGCTCACTTGCTCTCTCTCTGTCAAATAAATAAAACCTAAAAATGTATATATATATATATAATCTTTAGAAACTGTGAAACCTCTACAAATCTACCCAAATTACTAAAATGATAAAGACAGATGAAATTAAGTGTAGGTAATGAAGAACTGGAACACTGCAGTTATGAGTGTGGTGAGTGTAAATGTACTAAAACACATTTAAAACTCTTTGCATTAGCTAAAGCTGAATATATGCATACCTTATGGTGCAATGATCCTACTCCCAGGTATCTACCCAGTAGAAATTCCAAATCTCCTAAAGGTCTACACAAGAATTTCCAACAAGAGTTAAATAAACTGTGGTATATTCTTATCTGGAAATACTAGGCATCAGTGAGAATGAGTGAACTATGAACTGCGTAAACAGTGTAGATGAATATCCCAGTCTAACACTGAGGAAGAGAAGCCAGACACAAGCAAGTACATACTATATATCTGAGATCATTTCTATCAGGTTTGAACAGAGACAGCAATAATCTATAGTGTTAGAAGTCCATGTATCAGTGACTTTTCTTGGATAGAGGGTGGGGAATCTAGAAACTGGAGAGAATGGAACTATTTTGTCCACCTTTCCTCTTCTTATAAGGACAGCAGTCAGACCATATTAGGACCCACCCTCACAACCTGGTTTTAATTTGAGCATCTGCCAGTAGAATGGTTGAATAAAGACAACCTAGCAAGACAGTTTGAGGGGAGGGGGATAAAAGGTAGGGAGCAAATATTCCTAGAAGAGCAAGCAGCCTGAATATAAACCAAGGATATGTAGGATATTATTCATGTTACCAAAAGTGGTTCAAGTAGCATTGGTTTGAGTATGAATCATTGAGTAGTGAAGGAGAAGGCAAGAATAGTTAGGCTTTTGTCCAGTTATGAAAAATTGGGATTACAGATGGTAATAAAGTATTTTGCCTTTTGATGGGGAATTTGATAAATACTGTATTTGTCCCATATGAAGGTTGATGGTTGGCAGACAATTACTATAACTAAGAATCATTTTAACTTATGAAGTGGCCTAGAAACCATCAAGCCATAACTCACTCCCAAATTTATTTTAATCCTATTTAGATTGAGGAAAATGAATTTTATGTTCTATGATTTAAATGTCAAGTGTGCCACATTTAAAAAATTCTCTAGAAAATTCTCAAGAAAACTTCCTTGCCTTTCGTTGTCCTTCTTTTAACACCAGCATTTCAGCTGGGTACGTTCAGGTGTGTAACATGGCTTCATTTCCCACAGGACTGCAACTCAGGACATCCAGCCACGGCGTGGATCTCACCAAGTGCACAGACCTAGAGGCTCAGCCAGAGGCAGGGCTAATTCTTCTTGGAGTGCCATGTGAGGCCAACATGGTGGTTCTGGTCCAGAAAATGAAAGCCCTTTTGTTGTTTTCTCTCTCCATGCTTTTTTCTTTTATTTATTTTCCCTTCAATCTCTCTATATTATTTTCTTTTCTTCATTCCTATTTTTCCTTACAATTTCTCATTGGATTCTCTGTTTTCTCTATCTACCCCTGCCTCCATCAAATACTTTTATCATTTGAAGTTCATGTGCTGCAGATTTCCCAGTTGAGTCCAGCCTTTCTCTCTCTCTTCCTCTGTCCCTGCTGAGAGTGCCCTCAGTCCTTGCTTCTATTTCTTTGGTCCTACGCAGACTGCATGATCCACTGAACCCTCATTCCTGCTGCGAATCCTTTCCTCAACTCTCCAGCTGACACCTCTCCCTCCTCTGAAAGCCTGTCCTGAGAATCTGTCCTACCCGCTTGCCACTTACCCACCATTGCACAAATGATAGATGCACCTCAAAAGATGTATTTGAGGAGATATATATATACCCAGAAAATAATAGATGCTCATTCAATGCTCATTGATCAATTCTCCTGCTAGTGAGAAAGAGAAAATGGGAAAACAGAGACATATACTTAAACAGGCATTTTAGTGACCCCTCTCCTATCCTTCTATAATCTTTCCTCTGTACACTTTTTCCGTTATGAGTTCCCCTCATCCTTTCTTGGCCTCTGTTTTATTTTCCTACCTGTTTTACACTCTCACTTCCTCTCATTCTTTGACAGGTGGTCACATATTTTTCTCCTATTCCTTCTTTGAAAGATTTCCAAGGCCACTGTGTAGACAGCATGGACTTTCTCTCTCTCTCTATCTCTCTCTGTTTCCCTTCTGCCCTCCTCCTTTTCTGCCCTTCTCTTCCTCCTCCTTTTTCTACTTCTCTTGCCAGTCTCCTCTTTCCTGTTCACCCACCCATACACTCTGAATAATTCAAGTTTTATTTAGAACGAGTCAAAATAAAATTGCTTGAGGGCTCAGACCATGTAGGCCAAGCTTTGCCTGGAGACAATATTTACAGCTGAGTGATAAATAGGGATTGCTATCAAGGGGTTGGTGGCCTGTTAACTAAAGCAAGCCTAGAAATACTGCCATAAGAATTGCTGAATGTGGGAGAGTTCATAGTTAATGGCTCCTGCACTAAAAACAAGTTGGCAAATGGCAACCAGCACAAAGAGAATTACTGTGGTCAGTTTGGAGATAGA
This sequence comes from Mirounga angustirostris, assembly GCF_029215605.1. NCBI lineage: Eukaryota > Metazoa > Chordata > Mammalia > Carnivora > Phocidae > Mirounga > Mirounga angustirostris. The sequence goes on along the minus strand of NW_026991714.1, from coordinate 133,157,232 downwards.
GTTGTGCTATGAGGTTAGGCTTGTCAGAACACACTTTCACCTGACCTAGAGACATTACCTCCAGGATAGGACAAAAATTTCTTGGGAATCCAGGCTGACAGTTTGCAACATCTGAGAACTGGCCTTTGGACAAGTAGCGGCAAATGGGTCTTTCTAAATATATCAGAGTCTCTGTCTCAAAGTACTAGAACCATAATACCGGCTGGGGCTCAGACATAGAAAACAAAAGAAGTTCTTCTTTTGGACTGGAGCATGCATGGCTTTTTTTTTCCAGGAACCAGAAGTCATTTATTAGTTTCAGTGAATGAGGTCCAAGTTCTTTCTATGCTCGGAGATGCACTGCATCATCAATTTCCCTACAGTAAGGTTTAGCTAAGTTCCTAAGTTGTAACAAATAAAATACAGGTTTAAGTCTTATACATATCTCCAGCCTGCCCTATATGACTATCCCATGCATGCTCCCAATCTGCATTTCTTCCCCTAGCTGTGACTAGCTGAAGAAAACTTTCAGATGGTGAGTCTCAAGACAGAAGAAACCTGGAAGCCTGAGTAACACCTGAAGGAGAGTCATTGAGGGGAAAAAAAAAAAAAATGCAGACATATGCCCAATTACAAATGCCAGTAAAACTTTGGTCAGGCTGTAGAATATTAAATAAATGTGGGTTTTTTTGTAAGATTTATTTATTTTAGAGAGAATGCATGAGGGTGTGGGAAGGGTGGAGGGTTGAGGAAGAGAGAAACTTAAGCAGACTCTGCACTGAGCACAGAGCCTGATTTAGGGCTCAATCTCACAACCCTGAGGTCAGGACCTGAGCCAAAACCAAGAGTCAGATGCTTAACTGACTGTACCCAGCAGGAGCCCCAGTGTTCATTTTATGAAGAAAATAAACAACAGACAGAAATTAGTCTACCATGACAAATATAGGATCGTAGAATAGTTGGCAACAAGATTGATCAGAATGAACACAAGTTGGTTGTGATCTTCCTGCTTTGCCATTCCTAATTTTTTAAAGCCCCTCATTCTTAGAAAATAATTACTATTCTCAGTTTATATGGTTTGGTTGGTCCCAATGTTCTCCATATTCAGAGGTGGCATATGACTCAGGTCTGGATAATCAACATATTCATTATCTTAGATTCTTGCTCATATATGGATTCATAAACAAAAATGGTCCACTGAACATGAATCTTGAGACATGCTAGGGCCAACTGGAAAGAAAACTCGCTAATGGATATGTTACAAGGATGTCAGTCTGGGTCTTCTGGGGGTGTCCATGAGGGAAAAACTCTCTTAAGAATGAAGCCAGCATAGTACAAAGCAAAAAGGAGAGGTAGACATAGTTTCTTGATAACATTGTTTGAACATCCAAAGACAGCTATTCCTGAAATGAAGTAGTTTTGAAATTTTTATTTACATAGACTATAAATGGACTTTTCCTTTATGAAAGTCCAAGAGGGATTTCTGAGAATCAGAACTAAAATAATTATTTTGAACCCTTCTACCTGACCTCTTATTACCTTGCATCTGTAGGTCAGGTAAAGCGGCCCCAAATAAAAGTAAAAATGGGAAGAGAAGATGTGTGGGTCAGGATATCTTCCTGTCTGGTCCTCATTCAAAGGAACAACTAATACTGAGCTTAGTAGACAGAGAACACTCAATAAACGTTTTTGATGGATCAGGTAAATATTCTGTACCATGTAAATATCTGACTCTTCTTTGATTTCTTATGAAATCTTATCATAAAACTTCCTTATGACTAGTATGAAAATATGATTTTTCCTCAAAACTGACTCTTTTGAGAGTAAAAGAAGGAGCTCTTAATAATTACACCAAAATAACATGCATAAACTGGGACTTTCCTGGGCAAAGCTGGGCATATATTTTTTCTACATGTAAATGAGCATTTTTGATACAAGCTCATATATAACATAAGCCTATTTATTCAAATCCCAGGAATGATACCCAATTCTGATTTCTTCTCTCTAGAAAATAAAGAATAATAAAAAGTATGAGTATGTTTAAAAAAAAAAGGCAAGAAAGAAACCATAAATAAGAATTATCCAGTAAGATTTTTGTTCCTAATATAAAAAAAAATGTGAATATATATAAAACATTGAATTTTTATGAGGGCCATAAGAAATTCTACAGTCATTGTGATCTTCTAGAAAATAATTCTTGCTCAATGCACAAATTCTTACCAGGCAGATCTAAGGCTTGCTACTTCTTTCCTTCCCTTTTTTTTTTTATTCATCCAGTCATTAAGGAAATATTGACTGAATCTTTTAATCTTCCATTCACTGTGCTGAGACATAGATTAGTCTTAGGCGTTTGAGCTGTAAAACAAAACAAAACAAACTAAAAACCATGAAGTTCATTGAAAGGAAATAAAAAGATGCATTATGTTTGAAGAAGAAGGACATGTTTACTAGGTAGGACCTAAATATTGCATAAAGTTAGAGAGTACTCAAAGGAAAGAGGTAGCATGGGTTCAGATATTGAAAGGCCAAAGATTTGGGAGTTTTGCCTTCCTTTCTCCTGACATGACCATAAATATGCTTTCAGATATGTGAGTGATAAGGTTCTGAAAACTGTGTGGTAGCTAAGATACCATGAGGCTGGAGTCCATGATGAAAATAATAAAAATGATGGTAAACATTTATAGAGCTCCTACTATTTTCTGGGCACTGTTACAGGTGCTTTACATGTTTTAATTTATGTAATCCTCATAAATCCCAGTAAATTAGTTATTCTTACTAACCCCATACTCCTTCATTGTGAACTCAGCTCCTGTTAATCTGATTGTTTCTGTACAGCAAACTGCCTGCCAAATAATAATGCTCTCCATTTGTTTAAATGCTTTATAATTTAATTTTTTTCCATCTGAGTGATCTGATTTCATTCTCATAGCAGCAGGCAGTGTTCCCTTTTTCATAGATGAAGACACTGAGGCCCAAAGCATTTAAGAAGATATTTGTCTGAGGGAACTTAGCAAGTGAGTGGCTGAGTCAGATCCTAAAGCTGCTCACAGGTTAAATTCCATCATTGCTTCTCTCAGTGCTTGCCATGTGGCCATTCATTCTAGAAAGGTCCATTTTATAACTATCTTTTCTGTCAATAGCACACAGACAGGGTTGTATAAGTTTTCAAAGGAACACATAGTTGACTGAGAAGAGAAGGAAAAGAATATTTAGGGGCCCAAGGATAAAGCTGAAGGAAGATGCCAAAATGGGATGCCCTGGGTATCCAAAGTCCAAGTCTCAAGGAGCAGCATGTGGGCAGCAGGTCCCTGGCAATAAGGTCTCTGTGGTATAGTCATAAAGTCCTATAGCAAAAACTTGTCAGCCTTGGCATCTAACAGAGATGTACTAGATTCAAGCCCTGATTCAGCTAACTAAAGACTATGACCTTGGGCTGTGTACCTACCTACCTCAGTACCACTTTTTCTATCTGGGAAATAAAGAAACAATCATGCCTACTTCATGGAGAGGTTGGAGGAGGAAGTAGTTAAATACATGGCATTGACTTATACAGCATGTGCCACTGAAGAGAGAGAATGAAATCAGGATTCATGTACAAATGGAGGTGGTGATGTTTGGGGGCTGGTGTGGAAAGGAAGTATACAGGAGATTGAAATCTAGCTCTATCTTCTACCCTGTTCCCAGTACCAATTGTGAGTTTAAAATATCAAATTCATTCTACTTTCCTCGGTCTTACATTGACACTGTCCATGACAACTTAGCACATTCATAGAAATTTCTTAAATCTTCACAGGCTCCAATGGGAGAGATACTGAAGGGGGATACTTCTCCACACTACCCATGTTGTATGATGTGTGAGGAACATTCCCATGGAATCAATGACAGGGGAGGGCCAAGAAATCACTTTTTGTTAGCCCAATATACTCATATTGGCAGGACCCCCCCCCCCCCAGCCAACCACAGAATCTGAGCTTAAGGAAAACATTGGAAGTCATCCATCCATCTTCCACCCAAATCAGGACTTCCTTGTGGTGATTGTGGTATTGGGGATCTCCCCACAAACTTAGGCACCTCTTTCCTTTCTTGAAGATTTCTTTGTGCTCAAGCATGCCTCCAGACCCAGATGCTACCACTAACCTATAAGACTATTCTCTCCTCCATTCATCTAAATAGGAGGAATCTGCTCCAACCAAGAGGATCCACTCACTGTAGAGACCAGAGCCCTCCTTTCCAAATCCTGTTCCATTCCCTCCTACATGTGCCATGAATTTTCTTTCCCTTTCATCTAGACCACATGTATTTCTCCTATAAGGTCTAACTTAAATTGTTCCCCATAAGTGGTCCCTCCATAGCTCATACTGATCTCTCTCTCCTTTCAATTTGAAGCATATATTATTTATACAATCTATTTGACAAATTATCATAAATAGAGCAGTCTGTGATGCCATTAACATATATTCATACCTTACTGTACTACCCTGTTGCCTGCTCCTTAAGAGAAGGAATGGTCATTTTTATTTTTTGTCAGCTATGTTATATAGACTGGTACTTAGCACATATCAAGAATTTGATAAATATTTGTTGAGTCATAAATTTAAAAGGAGAATGCTTCTTGGAATTGTGATTAACTTACACAAAATTAGTGCCCCAGGTAAATAATTATGGTAGTTCCCATGTATTGGGCCTCATTGTTTGACAAATACTGTTCTACATGTTCCAAAGGGATTATCTGATCTTATAATTGCAATAACACAAAGTATGACAAAAAAAGGAAAGAGAGGTTAGGTAAGTTGTTCAAAGGTACACATCTGGTAAGATGGTGGAATTGAATTTTGATCTCAGATGGTTTGACTTCAGCTCACATTTTTAATCACTTTATATTGGTTTTCAGTACTTGGCTGAGCCACCTAGGATTTCTTTACATAAAGTAGTAAATGAGTTTCGTTCCTGGTCATAGTGTTGGCTTGCATGACTCCACGGAGGGAAGCTATTGTCACCTCAGATTCCTGGAATGTAATTGTATCTCAATAGATTTTCAATCTGATTTAGATTCTTTCATACCTACAGTGAAAGAAAAAGTGATGTTGAGTGTATCTACTTTTTTATACCTGCTCCCACCAGCTAGGTCCAAAATATACTTTCTATAATTATACATATGTCTTTCTTACAAAACATGCAAATGCCCAAATAACCTGAGTGGAGTTTCATTTTCCATGGCAGTTCCCTTCTAGCCAAAATAGACCAGCTGGCAAATATCTCCAAAACATAGTTAAAAAATATATTTTTATCTGTAATAGAAATGTCACTTGTCCTAGTATCCCCTTTAGCAGCAGGAAGGGGAGAGTGAGAATGAGAGAGAGAGAGATCTATTTTGTGTGATTCTGCTTTTAAAATGCATGGCACTTTGTCCCTTTCAAACAAATGTTTCAATCTTTGAGGAGTTTTTGGGTCCTGCGCCCAAGATTTTTTTTTTAATCACTTTCAAGTTTCTCTATAGTCTTGGCTTATTTGGAATTCAGAGTCCTATTTTTAAAAAATAAAGGAAAAGAAAGAGAAATGGGCTTTCTTATCCTGTTTTTCTCTGGAAGGTCAAAGGCCATTCCTCTCATCAATTCATGTAGCTCTGCAGGACCCCAGAGGAGCAGCCTTGAAACCCAGCTCTGTCAGGGCATGCAGCCCTGGAAAGGAAAGGTTTACTGACTTAATAAAAGCTCCAGAGTGGGAACAAACTAGGAAGAGCTGTTCCCATGTTCTCAGTGTCAATCCACTGTGTCAGCTCAGTCTTGAAACTGAGGACTGAGAAAATCTTTGACTCTAAAGAATGACCGAGTGATACAGAGAATGGACCAAAGGGAGTTAGACTTCTGTACAGTTCCTGTAGTATGTTACTGCCTTAACCGTTTTGTCCCCTGGTCACTGAAACAGTTTCCGTGTCTTTCCCCAGGGTCTGAATCACACTGAAGTAAGCCTTCCCTTGACCATCCCCTTTCACTGGATAGTCACTCCTCACCCTCCATATTTCAGCTCACTCACTGCTTTATCCTATTTTTTACCATCTCCTCTGAGTCATTTACTATCCTAGATGTGGTGGATAGAGCCAGGAGCAGAAACAAGGAAAAAAAAAAAAAACAGTATTCAAATAAGCAAGCACGTACATAAGATTTCCAGGGTTCAGAAGTGCTGTGAAGAAAAAGGAAGCACGGTAAGGCAATGAATAAGAGCAAGATAGGAGGGAGCTATGTTGCTTTGGGTGTTCAGGGAAGGTTTCTCTAATATGGTGACAAAAGAACTGAGATCTGCAGAATGTGAGGCTGAGACAGGCCAATATTAGAAAAGCATTCTAGGTAAAGGGAACAGCAATCACAAAGACACTTGGGTAAGAGGACATGAGAACTGCAAGAAAGAGAATGTGGCTGAAGGGGGAGGACATGGTGGAGGGAGGTTTGTGACTGATCAGTCAGAGCAATATTTGGGGCCAGATTAAAAGCGGTCTGCCGGTTGTGATTTGGGTTTGGGATTTTATTCTGACTGAGATGGGAAGCCAGTGATGATTTTTGAGGTGAGATGTGATATGATGTGACCTTTGGTTTAAGGAGGCACCATGGGGCAAACAAGTTGACCATGGAGTATATGTGTGACCATGGGTCCTCATGGAGTGACGATGGTAGGTGGACCATCCCTGTAACAGTAGTACGATATTTCAGATGAGAGAGATCATTGAATCCAGAGTGGTAGAGATGGAGTTATTATGAAGCGATTGCATTTTGTGATACACTGTGAAGTTAGTCTCTTCAATAATCAAGGTTTTCATGTGGGGTGAGAAGAAGAGAATTAAGAGTGATTTCAGTTTTGGGTCTGAGAAAATTAAGAATAGAAAGCTGAAATTGCCATTTACTGAAAGAATTATCAGCAGAGATGATTTTGGATGAAAAATCAAAATTTTGCTTTTGAAGCTATTAAGTTTGAAATGCCTATATCAAAGGGAGAACATCCCCTTGGTTCCTCTTACTGCTGAATAAGGTTATGTAAAGACAAGGTTGGAGCAAATGGTATCTCCTCATGACTGTAAAACCAGTCTTCTCTAGGAGTTTCCAAACCTGGCAGCTCATAAGACACAGAAGACAGAAAAAAAAAAACAAAAACAAAACACAGAAGACAGGTTTCTATTTCTTTGTCAGCAATGTGTCACTACTTATGGAATCACTTTTGACAAAATTTGTTTCAGCTGCCCCATGACCACCACAAGCATGGTGCTTCTCTAGGATTCCAGAGACTCAGCATATAGTTTTATGGTCAAGATATATTGCAACAACACAGTAAGAATGCACAACTGTGTCAGTGAGGGGAAAAGATATATCAAGCAGTGACTCGTGTCTATATTCATGTGTAGGCTTCTTTTGCTCTCCTTAAAGAGACCACGCACAGTATATTCTCCCTCCACCCTTAAAATGCAGAAGGAAATGCATGCACTGATCTTCTGCCCAGGTATGCTCACTGGAAACTCAGAGGCCAGGATTTTCATCAGGAACTGGTTACATGGACATGATGGCTGACCATAACTATCAAACTCCAGACTCCTAGAAGGAAATCAGGTGATCGTGACTGGTACGACAGGCAGGCAAAGTATTCTTATCACTTAGAGAACTTGACAAGATCCAAATGTCTGGACACCAGGCAAGGGCCAGCCTGCACACAGACCTTTCCAAAGATTAGGCATGTTGTATTAATTCTTTCCTGCCTAATCATAGATTTCAGGACAGGGACACTAGCATAGATTCAGATATCACAAGCTATGGGGTGAGACTTAGCTGCCGGTTTTTAAAAGATTTATAGCTAAATCTGATGATCACCCAGGTTTAAAAACTATCACTTGTAGTTCAGCTACATGAAATTACTTTTCCAGTGAACACGCAGTCAGGCGTGGAAGAGGAGGTCGGAGACTCTCTGTCAAAATTAAGGTTTTGGGGCGCCTGGGTGGCTCAGTTGGTTAAGCGACTGCCTTCGGCTCAGGTCATGATCCTGGAGTCCCTGGATCGAGTTCCGCATCGGGCTCCCTGCTTGGCGGGGAGTCTGCTTCTCCCTCTGACCCTCCCCCCTCTCATGTGCTCTCTCTCATTCTCTCTCTCTCAAATAAATAAATAAAATCTTTAAAAAAAATTAAGGTTTTAGGCAAATCACCTCACCACTCTGTTTCTTTATCTATAAATGAATGGGGATGGATTTAAATGATCCCCAAAGCCCCTTCAGTTCTAATATTCTTTGGTCTAGATTAGGGAAAGCAGGTGAAATGGAAAGATACAGGCATCTTGCCCAATGCTCTTCCCTACTCCCTCTCTTCACCTTCCTTGAAATCCAGAAAGCAAAGGCCATTGTCCCCTCTCTATCTCTTGAGGGATGCCTGAGCTGAGGCATGCCATAAGATCAAGAGAAGCAAAGACTGCCTTTAACAGATTTCCTCTCTACATTAATGTCACAAATGACAAGACAACTTTATAGGGGAAGAAGGATGTGTACTTAGTTTGTGGGAATGAGAGACAAATTAAAATTCTGAAGAAGCACAAGGGCCTTTTGGGGAATTTTAAAGACAAGTCTACTCTAAGACAACTCTACTGATAAATCTAAATTCCCAGCCAGGGGTGGGGAGGGTGTTCTTTAGTATAGTTTCTGTCTGTAATCTTTCATGGGCTTTATGAGAAAACTGTGCATGCCTCTTATCTGCAGTAACCAAGATGAAATGAGAAACACAAGTTTGTAACTCTGTCATAGAATTAAGAGATCTTGATGGCAAGCCTCTTTGTTTACATTTAGGGTCTACAGAGGGATTGAGTGGGTCTAGGTGCTCCACTAAGGTGTAGTTTGGGACTAATAAAAGGATTAACACCTGACATGTATTAAACCCCTTTTAATAGAGCAGATCAATAATAATATACAATAAAGGCTCTCTTAAAAGTCTCAGTTTTAAAGAAAAACACCCCTCCTTCATTTATCCTCTCTTTTTTACTAGCTCAAATTCTTCCTGTCTCCTGAACTGTATCCATATACAAGCATATATTAGTATCCCCATCATGGTAAACATGATATCATCTCAAATTTTTAACCTCCTATTCACTACACACCTACTATAAAATGAGATTTCTCCCCAACTGTTTCCATGAACACTGCTCTCATCAAGTATATCAACAACCTCCACGTTGCTTAATCCTGCAGTTTTCATCTCCCTCAATCTTTTGACCACATCAACAGAGTTGACCATTATTCTCTCCAACTTCTGTGATACTGTACTCACCCAGTTTTTCTCACAACTCATGGTAAATCCTCCAGCTACACACATGTGTGTGAGTGTGTGTGCATGAGCTCACTTGTGTATAGAGAGTAGGGACATTATGCACAAGAGTAAATAATACTTGAGCTCATTGAATTTTTACATATGCACATATATGTATAACTACCATCCTGATAAGGATATAAAATATTTTCAGTAGGTTCCCTCGTGTCACCTCCCAGGGAACACACTCCTGCTCAAAGAATTCAGTGCTATTCTGACTTCTGTAAACATACATTGCAGGGCTCCCAATAGCAGCAGGAGGTGGTAAGGCCTGCTGACAAGCAGTTTGCTTTTCTCCGTGTGAGAAAATTTATTTTCTTTTAATATCCCATTGGACAAATTAGGTAACGTGGATAAGCCCAGATTAAGAGTAGAGCAAGAGACTTGCCTTCTTGTTGAGAGGAGCTGCAAAGTCATGGTCATTACAAAAGGATGTTCTTGCTATGCTAAATACAGAGCGAGAGATAGAGAGCAAAATTTGAGCATATATCCTCTACTCATCTACCACCACTCCGAGTCAAATCACATCATGACAGGAGAAAAGCCTACTGCCTTTCAATTCTTCCCTAGAACCAAGTCCACTGTAACATAGATATTAATAAATATTGTATTAAAGGAATTAATGATTAATAGTTTTTTAGATCCATGTTTTATAACTCCCATTTGATGTGTAGAGAATGATCTTAGAGCATGGTGGCTATAGATTTGCAGAAGGATGAACCCAGGGCAGGGTACAGGTTATCAACATGGGTGGATATTATAGATTATGCTGAGGTGACAACATTTCCCCATATCCCCATGTTCCAAGTCAAGGAAAGATCTATAATTTTTTTTACCGTTGTTGCTGTTCTTTCAGAACCTCTGTTTCTGTTTCGTTTGCTCATTAGTTTTCTGCTGGAAGAATTGTTTATTGTCCCTTCTGCTTTCAATTACTTTCAGTAATAAGGCTAATGATAATAACAGCTAATATCTGTTGAGTGCTTAGAATATGGCAGGCACTATGATACACATCTTTAATTATTACATTTAATTCTCAAAATATTTTTGTAGTAATATTTTTATTCCCATTTCATAGGCTAGAATCCTGACACTCAGAGAATTAAGCAACATTTCAAGGTATCAAAGAAAATGTGGTAGAACTCAAACACAAAACTATCTGATTCCAAGCTCATTATCTTAAGCAACATACCATCCTGGCTCTCATGGATATATTTGTTTAGAATTTTTAGAGTTAAAAATTTAGTGGAATTTGGGGCGCCTGGGTGGCTCAGTCGTTAAGCATCTGCCTTTGGCTCCGGTCATGATCCCAGGGTTCTGGGATCGAGCCCCACATAGGGCTCCCGGCTCCACGGGAAGCCTACTTCTCCCTCTCTCACTCCCCCTGCTTGTGTTCCCTCTCTTGCTGTGTCTCTTTGTCAAATAAACAAAATCTTTTAAAAAAAATTAGTGGAATTTATCTACATAAATAGATTCTTAAGGTTGTACACAACTTTAAATGTCATCTGGTTCAAAATCCAAAGTTTGAAACTCCTCTCCAATATACTTAGCAAGCACTCACCTGGTTATTTTTGCAATCCCTCTAGTATTAAGGTAGCTAATGGCTTTATTAGAAAGCCCATGACCTTTCTAGGGTATAAAATGTATTTCATGATCATAATGAAGTTGAAACCCAACAGATTATCTTGAATTGTTAGGTATGCTAATATTATAATCCACCATCTCATTGCCAGTAAACTGGTAACAATCAAACACGGGAACCCCACGGAGATTAGATTGACAGTGCATTCATTTTATTACTGGCAAAGCTGGACTGGAATTGTTTATGGCTTCCTACCTCAGACCTTGATTTAAATTGAAATGCCAGATCAGAAATGGGGAGACTGTGAATGGGAGATTTACTTCATTGGGAAGAGGGGAAAAGAGCAAAAGGATCTGGTCCTGTCAAGCTCTGTAATGTGAGGCAAATATTCAATAGTCAAGAGAAAAAGAAACAGTCAGATGAGCCCCCATGCCAGTATTTCAGGTCAGTATGCACACCTTCTCGTGGGAGATAATTCTACTGATGTCAGATTCTCCCCCAGTATCTCTTATCAGATTAGGAAATTCCTCTTCCAGAAGGGACAGAGAGGGAAGGAATTGGCAAATGAAACAAAAGTACTCACTCAGAAATGCCAAATTTGGGGGCGCCTGGGTGGCTCAGTCATTAAGCGTCTGCCTTCGGCTCAGGTCATGATCCCAGGGTCCTGGGATCGAGTCCCACATCGGGCTCCCTGCTCGGCGGGAAGCCTGCTTCTCCCTCCCCCACTCCCCCTGCTTGTGCTCCCTCTCTCACTGTGTCTCTGTCAAATAAATAAATAAAATCTTAAAAAAAAAAAAAGAAATGCCAAATTTGGAATGCACATGTGTGTCTGTGCACATGTGTATATGTACACATGTGCATGGATCAAGGAAGCTGAAATAAAAATCTCCTCAGGGAATCATGGGGAAGTAAGTGAGAAGTAAGTGCCCCTCCCCCACCCCAACAGCTACACATCATCCAATGGGAAGGAGTAGGGTTCCTCTGTCTTAGCAAAGCTGATGTAATGATGGTGACTATAGGGGAAATGATTAGTGTTATTTCTGTAGATAAATTTTCTTCCAGATCTGTTTCACAGAACATTTTCCCTGTAGTTTGTCCCTTAAGAAAAGTGTTTATTCGCCTCCTCCCCTCCTTTGGGCCTAGAACTCTGGGGAATGCAGTTATCCTCCTGTTTAGAAATCTATAAAACCCATTAGTCTATGAAAGGATATGGCAAGTACAACAATCAAAACAAAGCAAACACTAGTTAAATATAACTATCAATCACTCATTTCCCCATATAACATTTTTGTTAGTCTGTAGAACTACTGTCTGAGAAAACAGAGGTCACCACCTACCAATGTTCAAGTTCTACACTGCACAAGTCCAGAGGATGCCTTTCACCTTGTTGTTCTAGATTTGTGTAGCTATTATTTCAATTTCCCGGCAGATGGCAATAAAGTTTCTTAAGGAAGGGATGTCTTTTCTTTCTTTTTTTTACTAATTCACCTGAATTCACCCTTTACTGAAGCTAGGAGAATATCCCCATGCATCTCAGAGCTATGCTTTTCACTGGCACTGGAAGAAATTGTGTGATCTTACTACTTTAAGGTAGTAAGTGGAGTTGTACTCCTTCAGGGTTTTTAAAAAACATAAAATTGGTGTTCCAGGAAACATTAAATTCAATTTCCTTCAAATATCCAATACCTTCAACTGGAGACACAATTTTTTTTCCCTCTTCAGAACTTAATAAAACCAGTCAGCAAACAAATGGGTTTCATCTCTGACCTGGGACAACGAGCCACGTGAAACCGGAGTTCTTTGCCCCAAAGCAGTCGCATTTGTGGACTTCATTAGTCACAGGGATTCCAGTTACCTGTGGATTTGTAGGAGTCACCTGCAACAGGGGTTAATAAATGATCTGGTAGACACGGTGTCCTGGTTCCAATTCTGCCTTTGTGACACATGTGATTTTCACATATGAATGGCTGTCTACTCCCATTTCCTCATATGGGAAATTGAGGTGATAATGTCTGCCATTCCTGCCTTTTGGAACTGTGGAGCTGAACTACAATTAACAGATTTAAAAAAAAAAAAGTGAAAGGACATTATAAACCATAATGTAATATATAAAATATAAAAGATTCTAAAATTTCCATTTTCTCCTTAAGGCAAAGGTCACAAGCTCTAGTCTTTAAAGGGCGAGGTAGGTAGTTCTATCAGTTATTAAGCTATTGACTCTCAACTTCTTTTTTTTTAATTTTATTTTATTATGTTATGTTGATCACCATACATTACATCATTAGTTTTTGATGTCGTGTTCCATGATTCATTGTTTGCATATAATACCCAGTGCTCCATTCAATATGTGCCCTCTTTAATACCCATCACCAGGCTAACTCATCCCCCCACCCCCTCCCCCCTAGAACCCTCAATTTGTTTCTCAGAGTCCATAGTCTCTTATGGTTCATCTCCCCCTCCGATTACCCCCCCTTCATTCTTCCCCTCCTGCTATCTTCTTCCCCTTTTTTTTTTTTTTAACATATAATGTATTATTTGTTTCAGAGGTACAGGTCTGTGATTCAACAGTCTTGCACAATTCATAGTGCTCCTGGGTATTTACCCCAAAGATACAAATGTAGGGATACAAAGGGGTACATGCACCCCAATGTTTATAGCAACAATGTCCACAATAGCCAAACTATGGAAAGAGCCAAGATGTCCATCAACAGATGAATGGATAAAGAAGATGTGATATATATAAAATGGAATATTATGCAGCCATCAAAAAAACCCCTGAAGTCTTGCTATTTGCAACAGCGTGGATGGAACTAGAGGGTATTATGCTAAGTGCTATGGTGACTCTCAACTTCTAACACACCCTTCTTTATAGTATTTCGTACATGAGCTTCTGAAAACCCTTTTGGCTTAGCAAACTACTGGAAACTGCCTCCAGAGGGCGCTGGAGGGAGACTGGGGGCTAGAGGAGGGAGGAAGAACTTGTGGCTTTCAGTCTCGCTTCTTTTTCCTCTTTGATTTCTGTTCCTGTGTTCCATTCTGTTCCTACTTCACATTTCTTTTTCTATCACTGTGAGCATCACATTTCACCACCCCTGTAAAAGCAGTCCATTCCAGAACTAGCAGTTCATCCTAGTGTGCCAATTGTCCAACCTTTCCAGGTTAAGCCTTATTGTGCCTTTTCAATGACACACACCCCAACCAATGCCCTTTTCTGCAAAAGCCCAGGGTGCCCCTCAGAGTATTCCTTCTCAGAGACTTATTTCGGCTCTTGAGGGGCCCTCCCAAGACCTTCGCATTTTAACAGGTACAACCACTTGCCTGTTTTTCTCCCACTCCCTGAGGTGACAGCAATGGCTTCCTCAAGTTGTGTGGGTTCCATCAGCTCACTGTCTCCTGACTAATACAGAAACAGAAACGAAGCAGTCTTGGGATAATTGTTTTTCTTACACATTTACTCTCAATTTGCATAGTAAACATGTAATAGTCTCCACTTCCACAGATTTATGTGTTCTTTTTCTTCTCTTTTTTTTTTTTTTTATTGAAGCATGTAATGCTCTTACACTAATTTACATGTGCCTGCTAAATGTGTGTGTCCAATGAATATTTCACTTTTCCATTAACATTATTGGAAAATCTGAGTACAATTGCAACAAAAAAAGAACTGTCGGGGCGCCTGGGTGGCTCAGTCATTAAGTATCTGCCTTCAGCTCAGGTCATGATCCCAGGGTCCTGGCATCGAGCCCCGAATCGGGCTCCCTCCTCCGCGGGAATCCTGCTTCTCCCTCTCCCACTCCCCCTGCTTGTGTTCCCTCTCTCGCTGTCTCTCTCTGTCTGTCAAATAAATAAATTAAATAAATAAATAAATAAATAAATAAATCTTTAAAAAAAGAACTCTCACTGGAACTCAGTATTGAGGGGAAATAAGGAGAGATGGGGACAGTGATGAAGCAAAGAGGACATACTGAAGGTGAGAATTGAGGACTCTAGCTGATTGTTACAAGGGAGGCATGTGAGCTCAGCATCACTAGAAACTCAAGTTCTTCATGAGAAAGCAGAAATCCAGAGTTTTCTGTCCTGAATGTAAATGCTCATAAATTATGGAAAAGGACATTAAATATTGTGCTGGCTAACACTGGGTGTTGCAAACAATAGCCGTCAGTGGGTCAGAGCTGGTCCAGTAGTTGTCAAAGTTGCTTTACAGCATCAGATAGTGTTTATATAAGCCAAATTTTCATCCATATACTCACTCTTGGAAAATTACTTTGCAACAGAAGGAGAACATAGACCCTGCAGCCAAGAAGAAAAGCCCAGTTATTAATGGAAGTCTTTGATCACATAATCATGATTTTAGAAAGTCCTATTAAGAAGTAAGTGCTCTTTATTACTGAAACAATTTAGGAAAAAGTTGATGTTGAAAGGTTTTGTGGAATAGAGGCTAGCTTGGACAGAAAATCCTCTAAATTACCTTTTAAAATCACTTGAATATAATTGACATTTCTATCCAAAATAGAAACCTCAAAATAGTAATAGCAAGTTCCAGACCCTTGAATGGTATTAGCAGTTCTTTGTACAGAGCAACTGCTGTTCACTAGGGGACCTCTGAAAAGTTTTAGAAAATGTTGATTGTGGGTTATCATCTTTCAGTAGCATATGATTTTGGAACTTTTTAATGGTAGATAATTGGGCCAAATTTGTAGTTTGAGATATTCTTGCACATGGTGGTGGACTGAACATAGTATTTACAGTGGGAAAATTCCAGTTTTAGTTTACAATCAGTTAATTTGCCAATGACTCATTCATTTAATGGGACTAGCTGTTCATTGGTTGAGAAGCTGCGAAGAAAGATTGTCTACTTCCTCTTCACTTTCGCTCAACCTGTTTAAATTACCTTTATCCCTTCCTATCTTATACTATTTCCGGCTGCCAGAATATTACTGAATTTTCACTTCCCACCTACCTAGATAACTTTTTTTGAAGGCCTTATCTTTTTAGAGCAGTTTTAGGTTCACAGCAAAAAGTATAGAAATCTCTCAGAGATTAATGAACCTACATTGACACATGATCATAATCCAAAGTCCATAGTTTATAGTTCACTCTTGGTGTTGTATATTCTGTGGGTTTAGATAATGTACAATGACATATAACCATCATTACAGTATCATACAGAGTATTTTCACTGCCCTAAAAAATCCTCTGTACTCTACCTAGTCATCTCCCCCCTTACCCCAACCCCCTGACATCCACTGATCTTTTTACTGTCTCCATAGTTTTACCTTTTCCAGAATGCCATTTAATTGGAATCAAAAGGTGTATAACCATTTTAGATTGGCTTCTTTTTTCTTATTAATATGCATTTAAGTTTGTTCCATGTCTTTTTTTGTGGCTTGGTAGCTCATTTCTTTGTAGCCCTGAAAAATATCCTATTGTCTGAATGTGTCACAGTATATGTATCCATTCACCTACTGAAGGACATCTCAGTTGCTTCCAAGCTTGGACAATTATGAATAAAGCTGCTATAAATATCCATGTACAGGTTCTTGTACTGACACAAATTTTCCACTCCTTTGGGTAAAATACCAATAAGTGTAATTGCTGAATCATATAATAAAACTGTTCAGTTTTTGTAAGAAATGGCCAAACTGTCTTCCAAACTGTCTGAACCATTTTGAATTCCCACCAACCATGAATGACAGTTCCTGTCAATCTACATCCTTGCCCAGCATTTGATGTTGTTGCTGTTCTGGGTTTTGGACATTCTAATAGGTATGCTGTGAAATCTCCTTGTTTTAATTTTATTTCCCTGATGGCATATGTCCCGTGGAGGAGCATCTTTTCATAGGTTTTTTTGGCCATTTTTGTGTATATCTTCTTTGATGAAGTGTCTGTTAAGATCTTTGGCTCATTTTTTAAACCCGTTGTTTTTTTTTTTTCTCTTATTGTTGAGTTTTAAAGGTTCTTTGCATATTTTGGGTAACAGTCTTTGTCAGATACGTCTTTTGAAAATATTTTCTCCTGGTCTGTGGCTTGTTTTCTCATTCTCTTTACTCTCTTTTGGGGAGCAGAAGTTTTTAATTTTAATGAAGTACAGCTTATCAATTGTTTTTTTCATGGATCATGCCTCTAGTGTCATACCTAAAAAATTATCACTATACACAAGATCATCTAGATTTTCTTCTATGCATTATATTCTAGGAGTTTAATAATTTTGCATTTTATATTTTTCTGTCTCATTTTGAATTAATTTTTTGTGAGAAGTGTGAGGTCTGTGTCCAGATTCTTGTTTTTTTTTTGCATGTCAGATGTAGATTTCTTTTCAGAACCATTTTGTTGAAAAGACTTTATTTGCTCCATCATTTTGCCTTTGCTCCTTTGTCGAAGATCAGTTGAGTATATTTGGGTCTATCCTGGACTCTCAATTCTGTTGAATTGTTTCATTTGTGTGTCACAAACACGACATTGTAGCTTCATAGTAAGTCTTGACATCTGGTAGTGTCAGTCCTTTAACTTTTCTCTTCTCCTTTAATATTGTGTTGTATATTTTGCATTTTTTACCTCTCTGTGTGATATATAACCTTTTAAATATTCTTCATTGATTTCTTCTAAAAAATGATGTTTTGTTTCTCTTCTCTTCCCTTGTTAAGCTCTTTGTATAGTTGGCCTCCATAATTCCATAATTTTTCTTCTAAAATTACTTCAAGTGAGACTCTTCTACCACCACTCCTTAACTATTGTATATTCAAGATTTAATATTCAGCCCTTTTCCTTCTTTCCCCATATCCTCATCCTGAACTATTTTATCTACACTCTTTGCTTGAATTATAGTCTGTTATGATAGATCCTATAGTGTAGGTTTGGTTCCAACCTCTTTCTTGATTTCAGACAAACCACGCTGCATGACTGTTGGGCCTCCCCAACTGGCTGCCAAATGGCTCTCCATCCCAATATCATCACAACAGATCCAACTGTCTTTTCCTTTCCCCTTGTCCATAGGTTTCTACCATATCTCTTAGAATTAAAGCAATTAAGCCTGGGCATTCACTCTCTAACTTATCTCTCAAGCCAATGAGTCATGACACTTCTTTTTTTGGCTTGTAGTATTTTTAAAGTCTCTTTAACTTCTCATTTCCACAACAACTATCATCTCAGTCAAGATCTAAATTCCTCTTATCTATACTTCTGCTGCAACCTATGAACAAACCATTCAGGTTCAAGTCATGCCATAAATCAACCCATTGTCCATATTGTGGACAGTGAAATTTTTCCACAGTGCAATTACAATCTGCTTTCCTACTTACAAAACATGCATTGGCTTAGTTCTTATAAGTATTTTGTCATCTGTCCTGTGATTAACTCTGCAGCTTTCTTTCTGTGTTTCCCTTGTGCCCTTTCCTCCTGTGTCCATATAGGATCATTTTCTTTTCACTGAACTTACCTTGATCTTGATCTTTGCAGGCCATTCTCAACCTCTTTCCTTTTCTTTTATTATATATTAAGTATTCTCTTCTAACCTTCTTTCCTTTTATGCAGTTTTGAATTTACCTATTGGCTTGCTGGTGTCTCCATTTAGACAAAGGAAAATATAAAGATCATGACCTACATATCAAATCCAATTAGTTGGTAGATGTTGTATGAAGCTCTGCATTGAAAAGATTTCTGAAGATTGGTTGGACTCATTAAGGAAAAAATGACATGATTGATTGTTATTGTCTGCTCCAGAGAAGACAGCAACTGACACATATTTTTATTCCTTGCACTAGAAGGAATAATATTTATCTGAATATTATTGAATATTATTGGATCATATTTATCTGAGTACCCGCTATATGTAAGGCACTGTGTTAAGACCAATTTGTCTATAATTTTATTCTTATAATCATTGTTTGTGGAACATAATCCTATGTGTTCAAATGAGAAGAACTAAATTGTTAAGTTGCGTTTTTGTATAAGGACACATAATACATGGCAAAGGCAGGATTAACCCTGTATCCTCTGACTCAAACACCTATAGGTCTTTGAGAAACGCATGCTAAACCCAATGTTCATAAAATTAAATAGCTTGGTGGAAAAATCTGATATATTCCCAGTCCTGTGCCAGATATTGTTAGAATAAGAAGGATACAAAAGAAGATATTATACTTGCCTTCTTTGAGTTCATGTGAATGTGACAGAAAATATGAAGTAGCTGGCAGAAAAACTAAGGATTAGACCTCATTCTGCATCTCTGCTTATTTGGGAAAAGCAAATGAGAGAAAGGAAAAAGAAACATTTTATAATTGCTAGGCTATAATGATGTTAGTAGAAATGTAGATGCTATGAAATCTCTCATGGAGAGTTAATTACTCCTTATTAAGACAAATTTCATTCTTTAGAAAAACAGACTACCTTATATCCATTAGGCCTTGCTATTTTGGGCATCCTTTAGCTTTCTTGAGGGAAGTTAGAATGGATGATGCCCTTATTATTGGAGCTACAATTAGGTGCTGAGAATTATCACCTTTCCCAAGCACAAAAGGCCATGTAAAGTACTGGAAAGAACTTTGATTCAAAGTAATCCAGGTACTGATGGAAGTTTCTGTCTTATCACTTAGTAATTTTATAATTTTGTGTAAGTAACATATTTGCTCTACATCATCCATAAAATGAGGATGATAAGACCTACTTACCAGGATTTTTGTGCTGATGAAATGAAATAATGCATACAAAGCACCTGACAAGAGGTAGGTGATACAAAATGGGGATTGTGATGGTGGCAGCCATGATGCCTATGGCGCTAATGACAACAATGACAATGAGATGATGACGATGTCATAAGGGAATTTGGTTGGGATGCAGACCCGGGATCTCCCAACTCTGTATTCCAAATCTAGTACCTGAGGCCTGACTAGTCTAAACTTAGTCGGCCTCCATTTTCTCTAGGAGTTAAACTCTGCTTGATGTATTCACATACTCAGGGGTAACAACCACACTTCAAATTTTATAATATTTGACAGTTCACAGATATTTTCTGATTAAATCAATTAATATTACAGAACACACTTGAAAGGAACCCTGGTATGTAATAAGTCCTATATAAATTTTAGCTGTTACTAGTATTATTATTATCAATATTAGTCAGTGCATTTAATTCTTATATCAATATACTGGGAAGTAGAGGATTTTTTAATTCCCAATAAAGAGACTAAAATACCAAATCTCACAAGAGTCTGGTGATTGCCAGCATTTAGCTCTGTGCTCAAGGGCCAGTAACTTTGATGCTCAAGATGACTTCTCCCAGCACCTGTGCATAGCTGCTCACACAGCAGGTGCTTGGTCAATATTGTTAAATGCTTATGTAGCTGATTTATAGAGGCCATAGGAAAACATTGGTTCAGAGGCCTATTTAGGTCTAAGTCAAGGATAACCTCCATATTAATGTCAAAAATAACAATAACTTGACTCAAACATTTATATGCAAATAAAACAAAGAACTAATTAAATATACATACTGTATAAACTGCACAAAAGCTTTGCTTAAAATCACAAGGTCTTGTGTATCCACTGACCCTCTAAATATCCTCAATTGACTAATTTCCTTGCTTTTGTTACCTTTAAGAAAACTCTGAAAAGGCCTGGTGATCAATACTGTACTTAGAGAGCTGGACAAAAGAAGTAAATGTCCAGGCCCTTGATTGGGGCAAAAATGACTGGGAGATGCTCCCTTGCAATTATCTCTTAAGATAAAGTTCACTTACTGAACCAAGGTCCTTCTTCTTTATAGAATGTAAAGAGGCATAGACCTAGAAACTAGCAACCACAACAACTACTTGTTATAGAAACATACTTAACTTCAGTCAAGAAAAACATAAGTAACTTGATCCAACGGATGAGGTAGCACTTGAAATTCTCAACAGGTCACCAATATGAGACAGGCTTCACACTAGGTGAGATGGGGAGGAGGTTTTGTGCTACACAAATAAGAGAACTCCAGTATTTTGTACAACAACAATGTTCATCACTCAGTATGTAGCATTATTTTCACAAATGTACCACAGTAATTTAAACTGATAACTGGTGAAGGAGAATTTAGCATACTCTCTGTATTATTTGTACAGTTCTTCTATAAATCTAAAATTATTCAAAAATAATATTTTAAATGTCTCATCAATTTCCTATGTTAGGGTGGTATGAGGGTACAGAGGATGACTGGGATAGTCAGGAGCATTTTCATGCAAAGATGGTAGTTAAACTGAAAGTTTAAAAAAAAAAGTGAATAGGGGTGCCTGGGTAGGGGTGCCTGGGTGGCTCAGTTGTTAAGCGTCTGCCTTTGGCTCAGGTCATGATCCCAGGGTCCTGGGATCCAGCCCCCATTAGTCTCCCTACTCAGAGGGAAGCCTGCTTCTCCCTCTCCCACTCCCCCTGCTTGTGTTCCTTCTCTCACTCTCTCTCTCTCTGTCAAATAAATAAAATCTTTTTTTAAAAAAATGAATAGTGGTAAATAAGGTGAAACAGGTGTTCGGAAGTCCATGTTAAGTAACCTAACCTTATTACCAAATAATATTTCACAAACATCTTTATATGTCAATTACTAAAGATACATATCATTTTTATTGAGTTCATATTTGTTTCTGAAATGTACACTAATTATTTCTTTATGAATATTCAAGGTATGACCATTTTTCTATCTTTTTTAATCAAATCTATAGGAAACTTATAATTCTATTTACACTTATATTTTAAGTATCTGTTTAATTTTCTCCCAGGAAACTGTAATCTACCTAAGGACAAAAGCTGTGTCTGTCTTGTTCACTTAGTCCCTAGGACATAGTATGCTATTCAATAAAACTGGATTGAATTAATGTGGATGTATGCTGTGCAAAGACAGGCAGAAAACACAGTAAGGAATGTAAGAGGGTTGCAAGTGGTTTTTCTACAACTGGAGTAAAGGATTCCTGTTGTGGAATTTGCGAGGCAGGAATTGAATTTTAATTCTCTCTCTAATATAATCAACAAAATGTTTATTTTGAACCTAGTCTGTGTCACACATTATAACTACAAAGATAGAGACCTATTGGCTCACTAGGGAGGTTATGGGATTGCAGCGTCCATAATATGAAGAATTTTTTTTCTCCTCATCATAAAAACTACAAGACATCTCTGAGGTATTTTAAGTAGGAAACTTAGAAAGATCTTTGAATCGGCTATTCTTCTGCAAAAGGAAATAGAAGGAGGGTCAACGTTAGGGGACAGAAATTCAGATGTCTGTTTCAATTGTCCAGGCAGAAATGATGTGTTTCCACTCCATTAGTTGTGTGGAGACCGAGGAGTGGCTGGAAGGGTAGCTGAGATTAGGAGGATGCGATATGGTGGCAGCTGTGAGAGGAGATTCAAGAGGAAGAAGATGGATTAAAATCAATCTGAAGGGTGGTACCTGGGTGGCACAGTCAGTTGAGTGTCCAATTCTTGGTTTTGGCTGAGGTCACAATCTCATGGTCATGAGATCGAGGTCCACATTGGGCCCTGTGCTCAGTGGGGAGGCTGCTTGAGATTTTCTCTCCCTCTCCCTCTCCCTCTACCCCCACTTAAATAAATAAGTCTTTAAAATAAAATAAAACCAGTTTAAAGGTAGTAAGTATCAGCTGTACTGTGACTGATTTGATGTGAAGGAAGATGAGGAAAGATGGAGTATGATTCTCAATTTAATGGCTTGCATAACTAGGTGGGTAGAAATAGCACATAATGGGGAAGTAAGCTAGAAGACAATGCAACCTGTCGTAGGATAGAGATGGGCTGTTAGAACACACCGAGTTGGAGGTAACTCGAAGACTTCTCGGTGAAGGGGCTAGTTTGCAGTTGAGTGAGTATACCAGTCTCTAGGGAGAGAGCTCTGGGCTAAAGATGGGGATTTCCAAGTGAACAGTATATGAGTAAACATTGATTCCAAAGATCCTATCTCTAACCCTTTCTTTATATAATCATTGTAAATGAGACTACTCAAGGAGACTAAGTAGATGAGAAGTAAAGAGAATCCACGATAACCTCTAGAGAACACCAGCATTTAAGATAGAAAGAGAAGAGCATGAGAAAGAAGAATATTTTGAAATCATGGTCAGAGTGGTGCCAAGGGTAATAGGTGAGAATGATTTAGAAGAGTCCATTGAATTATTGTTCAGGAAGGAGGAGTAATTCAACATTCAAGTGACAAAGCTCTCATAGGATTTGCAATCAGGAAGTCATCCATGGCCATAATTAGAGCAATGCCCGGCACTGAGCTGATTGCTTTACATGGAGAATTGCGTTTAATTTATACACAGCTGATGAGGCAGATAATATAATCCTAATTTTACAAATGACAAAACAATAGGTTAACTAATTGACTCAGAGCCACACGACTAGTTAGTGGTAAAACTCAGATTCACACCTAGGAAAGCTGATGCTGAAAACTGCACTATGAATAACTAAGCTCTACTGTGCCACCCACTGACACATCTAATTATTTTCAACTCAGCACTTGACGGTTCAGAATTATGTGGGAGTTTTTGTCCTCCAGTTTTTCATAAACACAAATATTAATTCTCCAGTGCTATTCTGAAGCATCCTTAGGACTGAGATATACCATATGCTTCTGTGTGTTCCCCAAAACAAGGTATACACATAGGTATCATATCAATAAACAAAACTGAAGAAAAATGAGCATTTAAGGTGTTATTATAAAGGCAAACCAGCCAGACTGTCCTCCAATGACACAAGTAACAGATAGAAAGAGCAACGTAACTTTTGACTGTGCTCCTTGCTTCTAAGCACTAGATCATTATACCTCTCTAATGATTTATGTGTGAAATTTTCAAGGTGATGAGAATAGGCCACATATAGACCTTAATACAACCATAATGGGTTAATAATACATCCTCCATTCTTAATGCATGAAAAAGCAAGCCATGAGAATTGCACAAAAGAGGTCAAACTCACATCTCTGGTGGGCAGTTCCTTTGAGCTTAGAGTCTGGAACAAACTATTGTAGAAGGATAATACTCTTCATCTTCCAGCTAATAAATAAATCACCAGTTGTTTTATATTTTAAAACACCGGAACAGTATCTCAGGGCTCTGGAAAGGCTTTATTCCCTAGTTCCATTGGCACGCAAGCCATTGTCTTAATTGTGTACATAATCTCCTACATAAGCAATGCCATGGATTTTGCACCCTTCTGAAAAAGAGGGCACTATAGATATCTCTTGCATAGAACTCCTGCCATGGTTCAATTAGAGAAGAAATAAATTTTACCATCTTGATGACAGCCCGTGAAACCAAAACTAGGCAATATAGCTGGCTTTGAGAAAATGGAATCTTGTATTCTTTGACAGTGTAATTATTACTCTCTGTCAGCTTATTCTACTTTTTTATAAAAATCACTTAAATCTTCACAAAGATATTACTTTTGCCATCAAATATCACTTTGGGAACTGTCAATAATTTAGGAACTGCTATATTAAAAATGGCTAATTCACTAAATGCATGAGATGCCATAACCTGAGAATCCCCCCAGCCTGAAAGTTCTGTTTTAATAGTTTGCTCCCAATGTAGGACATTAGAGAGAGCCAGGGGGCTGCATTGAGGTTCTACAGTCTGGTATTTGGAGCCCAGAGAGTCAACGATTCAACTGCAAAGAATTTAGGAAAGTATTGCAAATATTTTTAGAGGAAAGAGTTTTACTCTGTAGCAACAGACTTCTATGTTATTATATGATTTTTTAAACTTAAGCCTAAATAAAGCCTTGTTTTTAGAGACTTTTCTCATTGAGCTGACGTATTCTGACAATGGGAAACTTGTAAGCATTTTAGTGGACTTTTTAAATGCATTTAAAAAAAGTAAAACTTGCTCTTTCTGATGTAGACCAATGTGAATTTTTACCAACACATTCAGTCTTGTGTCCACCACCACAATTAAAATACAGAACAATTCTGTCACACCCCAAAATTCCTTTGTTTTGTCCCTTTATTTGTAATCAACCTCTCTCTCCTTCCCAAGCCCCTGGAAACCACTGATCTGTTTTCTGTTCCTAGAGTTTTGCTTTCTGCTCTTGTATAAATGAAATTATGCAGTGTGCCACCTTTTGAGTCTGGATTCTTTCTCTTAGAATAATGCACTTGAGATTCTTCTACACTGTGTGTCATAGTTTATTATTTGATGGATACTATTCCATTGTATAGAATAGTAGCTTGTTAATTCTGCAAAAATGCATATGTAATGCTACCCTGGCAAAGATAATAGTGACATATGGCATCATGTGGGTGCTTATTGTGCATCAGGCATTGTTGTAGCTCTGTCCACACACTACCTAATTAAATTTTGTCATCCTAGGAAATAGGCAATATCACTGTTCCACTTTATAAAAGACAAAGGAGGAGAGGCTACATGAAGTCACCTTCCCAGGATTATACCATTTGTAAATGTCCTAGTCTGTATTAGAATCTGGGCAGCTTAACTTCAGACCCACCATTACAGCCACCATCACAAACTGCTTCCCAGTAATAGTGACCAACGCTAAGCATTTACCCTTGGGCCATGGAAAGCATTTCCTCACTTTATTTTCACACAAATAAGGGTGGGTTGAGGAACCGGAGGTTTTACGGAGATGCAACATGCACCAAATCACCGTGATAATAACACCTAATTTTCAACCAAATTGTGAAAACTGAGTCCCAGTACCTTTAAGAGTATTTAGTTTTGATGGGATTCTGGGTTTCAATTTCAATTTTTTATTGTTTCCTCCTATGACACTGAATTTTCAGTTCATCTCAACATGCATAGAGCCTTTTGCAGTTGGAATAACTTCTTGGGCCTTGGTACAAATCATCTCCCAGCCTTTAAGATTAGATAATAAAATAGTACAGAAGAGACCTAGTCGCTATCTTGATTTATCTCTGCCTGTGGGGGAATTGAAGGGATGAAAAAAATTCATCCTGAACCAAACTACATGAAGTTGACATGTAGAAAACATTCTTAGATTCATTTTAACTTCAGGTTGTTCTTCAAGTGGTTAAATCTTTATTCGAGGAAAAAAAGATAAAAATAAAATTTGATGCTAGATTGCATGTGTTATCACCTTATCATAAACACTGTAGACTTGGAAGCAATATCCTCCAGTAGAGATGAGTAAAGGGAAAATGTGATTTTATTTTTCAATTATATTTATAGTAATAGTACTATACTCAGCTCACATCTGTAAGAAAAAGGGCTTGAGGTACTTAATGTATTTTAATTAACACTTACTCTACTAAGGACATAAATAGTATACCAATTTTATGAAGGCATAGAATAGGAGGAAAATTTGAGGTCTTAGGGTTGAAGTCAGGCCCTGCTGTTAGTAACGTTTCATGGTGGAGACAGATTTACTAAATGAAAGAATTGGAAACAACCCAGAAAATACTGTGGGCTGACATTTCAGCAAAAAATGCATTCTTGCACATCACAGTAGTCCTTGGATTATTGATTTCCTCAATAAGTTTCCATAAAAGAAACCTATCTTGAATACTCTTTCCTACCTTCCTTTCTGGATTCATTTACAGGATGTAGTTGTGGAGTAGTGTGGAATGAGTGAAGTATGGAAGGTGTATCTCTTTTCTGAACAACCTTAAGCATTCTGGTCAACTTTCAAATGATTCCTAGTTAGATATTTGGACAGCTATCCTTTTGAGACCCAGATACATTTGGGGCATTATAGAAACTATGCTACAAAACAAAAGATTTGTTCTGAGGTGGAGCTAGGACAAGACCAGTCTTGATATGGGACAGGATTATGGCCTTGTTCTTAGGTCTTCATACTGGTGGTAATTGCCAGCTATTTGCAAATTTCCGCTCAATATAAGGGTGAGTTTTTTTCAGAAAACTGGAGCGGAATATCCAAAATGAGCTAGTTTATCTTGAAGACAGTGAATTGAGAAGATTCCTGAATCCTGTGGGTGAGATGACAAGGCGCAAAGCAAGAAACGAGCTAGGAAAATAACTTAAACTTTAAAAAATAGCTTTATTGAAATGTAACTGACATACAAGAAGATGCACATACTTAAAATATATCCTTTAATAAATTTATTTTGCCATTAAGCATGCAGTCCAGAAGTATTAAGTATGTTACACTATTGTGCAACAGATCTCTAGAACTTTTTATTCTTGCAAAACTGGAACTCTATACGCATTAAACAACTCTCCATTTCCCCCACCCTCCAACCCCTGTAATCACCATTCTGTTTTCTTATTCTATGAATTTGACTACTTTAAATCCTGCGTATAATTGGAAGCTTAACATATTTGTGTTTTTGTAACTGGCTTATTTCACTTAAGGTAATGTCCTAGGGGTAAATCCATGTTGCAGCAGGTGACAAGATTTCCTTCCTTGTTGAGACTGAGTAATACTCCTGTGCATGTGTGTGTGTGTGTGTGTTTTGTTTATCCATGTACCCACTGATGGACACTTCAGTTGTTTCCCTATCTTGCCTATTATGAATAATGCTTCTATGAATATGGATGTGTAAATATCTCATTCAAAACCTGCTTTCAGTTCTTTTGGACATATAAGCAGAAGTGAAATTTCTGGAGCATATAGTAATTTTATTCTTAAGTTTTTGAGGAACTGCCATACTTTTTCCATCGTGGCGGCCCCATTTTATATTTCCACCAACAGTGCACATGGGTTCCAAGTTCTCTACATGCTCACTGACACTTGATATGTTCTTTTTTTATTATAGTAGTGATCCTAATGGTTTTGAGTTATAAATTTATAACTAGAAAACTTATGAATCAAAAACCATACAATTTTCCAAGTTCAGAATATTTTCCTTCTGTTACTAATTATATACCTGACCTTATACACATCCACTTCACCTCTTCTTTCCATTTTTCTAATACATTAATTAGAATAATACATATCCTAAAAACAAGGTTTTTAATATTATATGTGATATGATTATATGTGATATATAGATATGGTATGTAGAGAGATAGGGATATAAATAGAGATGATTATATGTCATGGATGATTATATGTGATTGAGTCCTTATGTATAATAAGATATAGTAAACAGAGATAGGATAACTTCCTTGGCAAATTTCCCCATATAGCTGCCTTCTTTCTCTGTCTCACTCCCCATTTCCCTGGGATCACCTCTCAAATTAACTCCTTCCCTGGAGTTCTTGTCTCAGGGTCTGCTTCTAAGGGAACCAAACAAACACAAGTACCTAATCATTCTTAATTATACAGAAATCTTATTTATTTAAAGTTTAAATTAGAAGGAGTATATTTGATGGGCCTGGCACAGTTCTTGGCAATTAGATTCTGTTTGCTATACTCATCATAAAGTGTAACAAATGATTCATAATCCTTTATCACTCCCCACCACCATCTCTCCTCCTGGAGGAAGAATGATAGCCCTGGAGAGAGCCCTATGCAAACGGAAGTTGAGAATCTCAGACCTAAGCGAGACCCACAGCAGCACAAGGACCATTTTCTCCATGTCTATTAGCAAATATAAGGGCTATGTTTGACAGTCTCATTTTTCCCTCTGTATTTACTCTTCTAATCATCAGAAGATCAGCAGTGATGAAAAATAAGAATAATAGAAATTGGAATTAATTCTGTGTAGGTTTAAAGAGTGTTTGACCTCCCTGAGGCTAACTCCTGAAATGAACTGTGTAGAGGGTGGATTTTTCTGTTGGTTTGGATGGAATGTGGACTCCTTAAAAGTCGAAACCACACTTTTTTCTTCTTTTCCTTTTCTGGGATCCAAAACAGTACTTGGCATATGTGCATGGGTAGAAGTTTTAAAATCCAGCATTGAATCTATAAGCTGTTTATTTCAGTGACTCAGAGTAGCAGCTGACATTATTGACTGTTTACTCTGTGCTGGGCACAATGCTAAATATTTTATAAACTCATGTAATCTCATAAACACTCTGTCCTTTATATGTGGCTGCAAAACAAACCATCCAAAACTAAGTTGCTTAAAACAAAAACAACTAAGCTTCTAAAGCTGGTCATCAGAGGGCACTGGTTTGGGCATATGCAAAGTCACCTGGGCTGACAGTGATTTTAGCAGGTGTCTCTCTGTCTCTTTCCTGATCTCTCTTCCTCTGTTTCTTTCTTTTTTAAAAAAATTACTATTATTTTATTTCTTATTATTGAAGTATAGTCGATATACAATGCTATATTAGTTTCAGTGTACAACATAGTCCATTTGACGATGCCATACATTACACGATGCTCTCCTGATGTGTAGTTACAACATTATTACAATATTATTGATTATATTCCCTACATGGTACTTTTCATCCCCATGACTTATTTATTTTTATTTATTTTTTTATTATGTTATGTTGATCACCATACATTACATCATTAGTTTTTGATGTTGTGTTCCATGATTCATTGTTTGCATATAACACCCAGTGCTCCATTCAGTACATGCCCTCTTTAATACCCATCACCAGGCTAACCCATCCCCCCACCCCCCTCCCCTCTAGAACCCTCACTTTGTTTCTCAGAGTCCATAGTCTCTCATGGTTCCTCTCCCCCTCCGATTCCCCCCCTTCATTTTTCCCTTCGTACTACCTTCTTCTTCTTCTTCCTCTTCCTCTTCCTTATAATGTATTATTTGCTTCAGAGGTGCAGGTCTGTGATTCTTTTAGTATCACACCACCTGTTAATCTCCACTATTTGCTGGCTGATTGTCCTATTGTTACTGACAATGCCCTAGGGCATAAATTGCTACTTAGTCTGGGACAGTTATATTTGAGTCCTTCTACTGAGCAGCTTTTAAGACTAATCTTTGGGGTTTGTTCTGACCTGGGGGGCAGTCTCTGCTTAGTTGTTTCTGGGCTCTCTGCTCTGAAGGACTACCTCCATCCCTGGGGAAATTGTGAGAGCTACTGATGTGGAGCTGGAGGCTCAGGATCAGTGTTCAGCTCCTCTGGTAGATATATCCCTACTTTATGAGAAGGGAGCTGTGTGGGGACAGTAGCTTTTGGTCTTCCAGGCTTGTCTGTCCCAGTATGGAACCTCTGCCCTATGAGTGAGCTGCACAAAAACAATTGGGGCCCTATTATTCTTAGCCAGCTATGCCCGAAGTGGAGCCTCTGCTCTATTTGTGGGAGGAGGGAGAAACACAGTTTTGGCCACACTCACCAGAAACTTAGATGCTGCAAGACACAACTCGAGGTGATGGGGGATTAGAAATGAATACTCCTCTTCCAGGAAAAAAAAAAAAAAAAAAAGGCCAAAGTCATGCCTCATGTCCCATGATGATGCCACTGTGCTCAGGTTCTTAACAGTGAGCTGAACTGTCATTGCTGCGACCACTGCTGCTCTGGACCCTGAAAGTGGCTCTTTCTGCCGCTGCCCTCACTAAAATGGACTTTAAAATGCTCTTTCCTTCCTGATTTTTGCTTCACTAGCTTTAGAACCAAAGTTGAGTGTGGGTGGCTCTGATTTACAGAATCTCGGTTACATACCATAACCTAGCTATAAGAGACGTTGAAGGAGTAATCATTTCATCCCTATACTACGAAGTGAAATTTGCCTTCTACCAATAGTTAAGAGTCTGCAAGCTCCTCGTAGATAGTAGATAAGGAGTACAAATGCTCGTTATATGGATCTTTGGAAAGAATATGTTGAATTAATGCATAACAGAACTGGGAATAGTTCCTGAGAGGTTATACTTGCCTGTTAATGTGGATTTCCCTGAGGTTTCTCTCAAGGATGAAGAGTAGGATCACACTACCCTCATCTTCATAGGTTACCAATGAGGAGAGTGACCTGTTTCATTCTTTTCATGAGTCTTTGTCAGATACCTTCTCTGTGCCAGCCATTGTGTTAGGTACTAGGATCAATGGTGAGGACAAACAGACATGTGCTTGGATTGATGGAGATTATAGTCTATTACAGGATAAGCATGTTAATTTAAAAAAATGTAAACATGTAAGTATCTCATAAGTATGAGAATGTGCAACAGGTATATGACCTAGGAAAAGGATTCAGAGAAACTTATCTGAGAAGGAATGGCTGAACAAAGATCTGAAGGATAAAGAGAAAATAACTTTATAAGAAGGGAGATAGGGATGGCAAATAAAAAGTATTCCTCACAGCAGAGGGAAAATACTTGCAAAGGTCATAAGTAGGTTGAGCAAGGGAGCGCCTGGGTGGCTCAGTCGTTAAGCGTCTGTCTTCGGCTCAGGTCATGATCCCAGGGTCCTGGGATCGAGCCCCACATCCGGCTCCTTGCTCAGCAGGAAGCCTGCTTCCCCCTCTCCCACTCCCCCTGCTTGTGTTCCTGCTCTTGCTATCTCTCTCTGGCAAATAAAATCTTTAAAAAAAAAAAAAAAAAAAAAAAAGGAGGTTGAGCAAGTTCCCTCTGAAATACTGAAAGGGAGTAGTTGTTGGATGCCAGAGAGGATTTTGTGCAATTTCAGGATGCAAATGGATAGAGAGATAAAACAATATTGAGATTTAGAGAGCTTATTAAGGATAGGCACTTTTTTAAAAATTTTTATTATTATGTTAGTCACATCATTAGTTTTTGATGTTGTGTTCCATGGATAGGCACTTACCTAAACAACTATGGGAAGTCATTATGGGAAGTCATTGAGGGGTTTCCAGGGGGTTTTCAGAAAAAGAGGCCTGAGTGCAGAGTCAGTCGGCCTACTGCCTATTGTTAGTACTACTATGTCTGCTCCTCATCTTCCCCCTCAAGGCTGTTCTGGGAGTCCCAAATCCTTTTTTTTTTTTTAGTAATTTTTTTTTTAAGATTTTATTTATTTATTCATGAGAGAGAGAGAGAGAGAGGCAGAGGGAGAAGCAGGCTCCCAAGGAGCAGGGAGCCCGATGCGGGGCTCGATCCCAGGACCCTGGGATCATGACCTGAGCCGAAGGCAGACACTTAACCATCTGAGCCACCCAGGTGCCCCCAAATCCTTTTTTTTTATAAGCTGAAATTTACTCTTCCTCTGTTAATCACATCTGTGTTTTGAGAAGGAAACTCTAGTTCCAGTGAGGAGAATGGCTTAGAGGGTGCATGAGGACACCAGCTGGGGAGGCTGTCAGACTAGCCTCGGTAAGGGAGGATGGTAGCTCCACCTGGAGCAGTGGCAATAAAGATAGAAACAAAGAACTTGGTCCTAAGCTGAAGCCAAGGGTGATGCTGGACAAGTAGGTGGTGAAGGAGGACAGACACCAGCTCTGTATTCACTGAAGCCCAAATTAATTCTGTGCAAGGGGTGGTAGTGAGAATCTAACTAGATCATACTTTCCCTGAAATTCATTATCTGCTGCTGTTGATTTTAAGCAAAAATATATTTAGGTTCTCATTATTCTTCTTTAGTAAAACTCAATGTCCAGTTGATTCAGTAAGATTCTTAACTTCTTTGCATTTCTAAACTTGAAAAGTCATCATCTTTTAAATATTTCAGGTAAAATAGTTATTTACTAGGAATCATATTTTTTGAATCCACAATTATCTCATTAAATATCACTAGCTTTAACATGTTCAAAATCTAAGATCTGTACAACAAATAATATTTTTGGTTTAATAAGTATAATAATTTCCTCTAAATTATTTAAGGTGTAGGAGAGAAATTTATTTGAACCAAAAAGCTCTGGTCTTTATTTTTAGATGACCTCTCCTCTGGTACAAGTCAGACAGAACTTATCTGTTATCACGAAGTGAGGCAGCAATCGATTAAGTGCCTTGTTTCCTGTGGAGTATTAATATATGTGAACATATATGTACGTTTTTAATTTGTGCATATGGTGTGTGTGTGAGAGAGAGAGAGTGTGCGCATAGAGAATGGGGCTTGTCATAAAAGAAGTGTGTTTCGCCAACAAGTAACCTAAAGTTAAATAATTATACATGTGAGTCTCAGTGGCCAGGAGATGTAATGAGTTGTTGTCTTTGTGGCATGGATTCTTTCTACCCTGATCCCATGCCCCATAGTATCCCTATCTGGTCTCTATCTCAGTACCTGAAATGTCTTTGTGTTAAGTAGAAATAGTCCTTAGAGAGGTGTCACAGGAAATTTGGGCCAAATCTTAGATGCTTGATGAGATCATAATTACCAGATCTTCTGTATTTGCCAGTGGTGGAGAATAAATCACAGGAGCCATGGGAGCTTTGAGGAATGACATCAAAATCATAAATTTGGGGTCCATGGTTCTTCTGGGAACTACAATGGACAAGTATAGGGTACTGGACACTTGTTAGTGAATAATGATTGTGAGAACAGGTAACCAAAAACAAACTTAGCTAATTTCTCATAATTGTGGGGGCCAGCCCTGCCTACTATCTTGAGAGTCTTCCAAAGCCTTATCAAAGCTCACCCTTTTAGAAACAAATGTGTGTTCCTTCAGAGGACAGTGCTTTTCACAGTATGGTCTCCAGACCATCAGCATAAACATCACCATGGAACAACATTCACCACACGCATTTGGAAGTAAAATATACTGCAGAATATTTTAGGGAAATCGGAAAAGAGCTCCGAGTACATAGTCAGCCATCTTTGGAACCTCTGTACTTCTATGTCTGCTCCTCATCTCCTCCCTCTGGGACTATCCTGGGAGTTCCAAATTCTTTTCCTTTATAAGCTGAGCATTACTCTTACCTGGCATCAGGCACTCAGTCTCACTTTCTACACCTAACCCCTAATAAAAATGATCCAACTATTCAGTCTCCCAGCAAGAGGGAGGCTGATGCTTGCTGTCAACGTAAGCAATTTACTGTACTTCATTCCATTCTCCTACTTCCTTTCCTAGATTCAATGCTACCTGAGAGCCAGGACTGTGTCTGCCTTACCCACTCCTCTATTCCCAACAGTATGTCTGGCACATAATTCTGGGAATAAATTGTTGAACAAGTAGATGAATAAGTGCAAAGTTAATGGTTAAATTAGGGGAATATCATCCACCTATGGAAGTGACTAGAGTCTTTGGCTTTATGATATTGTTAGTCAATAAACTCATGGGTTGGTCAGCCCTGCAGGGAGATCATTCAAGGTAATGAGGGGGGAAGGAAAGACAATGCACATGTGAAACAGAAAATGGTGATGAGCTAGTAGAGAGTAAGATGTGTACTGGGAAAATGTGAGATCCAAGAGCAGACAAGTACAAACTGTGGTTGCAGATGCCTGTGTCAGAAGACTGAAGGCAAAGGAATTTGGGCCCATCCCTGCAAGTGTAATAAGCCACTATGGAATGGCATGACACCAACGTTGGCTAATTCTTATGAAGTACCTCCCATATACCAGACATGTTTATAGACCTAATTTATACCTGCCAACTACCTTGTGGGTGGAGCTTAGATATGTTTCAAAGGTAAGAGAACTGAGGTTCAGAGAGGCTATGTAATTTTCCCAAGGTCATGGAGCAAGTGAAAGACAGACATGAGCTCCATCCCAGAGTCCCTCACTCCAAGGCCACTGCCCTTGAAAGAAAGATTAATCAGTCAGTAATGTGTGAAGAGGCACAACTTTCAGAAAAAAAAAGTTACTGGTCCTAAGGTGGCCCTCTCTTTCCTAGTAAGTGGAAGGAAATGAGAGGGGTAGGTGTGAAACTCTCAGTAGGTTAAGACTGCACATAGCAAATGCTCAAAAAAGCTCAGGCTCCCAGTCCACTATGAATTGACTGACTAAAGGGCAGTCTGTGATCCTTTCTATACTCTTACGGCATCTCCCTTCTCTGGACTGAATTGTGTTGCTGAGAAATCACAGCAGGGAAGGCGAGGTGGGAAAGGAATGTTTTGTCCCTGAGTGTGAGCCAATGCTGACACTCCAGTCAGTCCCTAATGATTTTCTTGTTTGAGTTTATACCCACTTGGAGGCTTCTTGATTCTTGATGGTCTCTAACCAACACATGGTCCCAGAGTGCAATTGTGACATTAGGGAAGGGTGAGGTAGCAAAACAAAGAGAAAAAGGAGGGAAAAAAGAGGTAGCTATCCACTGTTCAGTGACTTGATCCACATGTTTATATGGATACACAGCAGGGATCCACCTCTGGTGGTCAGACATTTCTATGGGACTCTGCACAGGCCCCAAATCAGTAATGATTAGAGAACATGTTAGGGGCCCCATCAGGTCAGGCTGCCATTTTTAAAAATTTGAATATAGTTGACACACAATGTTACATTAGTTTCAAGTGTACAACATAGTGATTCAACAAGCTTATACATTATGCTATGCTTACTTGCGTAGTCACCATCTGTCACCATACAATGCTATTAAAACATTATTGACTATATTCTTTATGCTGTGCCTTTTATTCCCATGACTTAGTCATTCTGTAGCTAGAAGCCTGTATCTCCCACTCCTTCATCCATAGTGCCCATCCGCCAACCCCCTGCCCTCTAGCAACCATCAGTTTGTTTTCTGTACTTACAAGTCTGATTCTGCTTTTTCTTTGCTTATTCATTTTTTTTCTAGATTCCACGTATGAAGGAAATCATGGTATTTGTCTTTCTCGGTCTGATTTCTTTCACTTAGCATAATACTCTCTAGAGGTCCATCCATGTTGTCACAAATAGCGTGATCCAATCCTTTTTATGTCTGAGTGATATTCGTGTGTGTGTATCACATCTTCCTTGTCCATTCTTCTATTGATGGACACTTAAGTTGCTTCCATATTTTGGTTATTGTAAATAATGCTGCAGCAAACATAAAGGTACATATTTATTTTTTAAATTAGTATTTTTGTTTTCAGGCTCTCATTTTGATTCAAAGAAGGTAAGAACCACACAGAGGATGTCTCTAGATGTCCACTTTGTCTGGTTAGTCTCTAATCAAGCATAGCTTCTGTTGACAATTCCATGAGGTTTCTTTCTTTCAGTATTCCCAGAGGCATTGCATACTCATAGTTTCTTGTTTACATGGAATATATCACTCTGTCAGCTAAATCTCTCTGCTAGAGATGAGAAATGGCCCTTGCCACTGTTTTAGATGGGTGCTAAGAATGGGGAATATTAGCTTCTACTTGAGTTTCAAGGATAGAACTGGGATATTCATGGAAGCAATGGAAACAATTATATTCACATTATTAATTCTAGATGTATTTCTCATTTACCAATGCACTTTTATGAGCCAGGTACTGGGCTAAATTATTTTTACATATTATTGTTAATCCTTACCACACACTTGTAAGTCAATGTTATGTTTTCCTGTTTTTCAGTAAAAGAAACTGAGAATTAGAGAACTGAGCTGACTTGTCTAAGATCCTTCAGCTCATACATGGTAAAATTAGGATTAAGACTTCAGTTTATCTGTCTGAAATCTTAATACTTCCTACTGCATCACTCACACTGAAATTTCAATCAACAAAAATTCAGAGGTTGGTTCACAGTGAGGCTTTATTTGAAGTCAGGAAAATTCAGTGTATTCTGTGTGTGCTGTTTCCAGATCATAAAGTGTCGTGGTTGTTTTTCCATAATTGTCATGCCTGATTATTTTTCCACAGAAAAAGTCACATAGAGCAAAACATTATATAGCATTTCTATCATATGAGTTAAGAAAATTATAGTCAGGTTTTTTTCTTTCATATTTTACTCTTTAGCCATAAAGTACTAAAAGGTGTGTCTATCTTTAGGATAGTTTCCTTCTCAGAGAGGAGCCAGACAAGGAAGGAACCCAAGTGAGTAGAAACTGGATAATCTTGGCCTCCATAGTATAGACATAAAATGGTGTCATTCCAAAGATCAGAGCATTCCTTATTACATTTCAGTGGAAGAGAAGATCAGCAGAGTGGCTACAAGGTGTATCGAAATGGAAATGACCAGGGCATCAGGAGGCCAGTGATCTAGCCGTAAATTTTCTCCTACCTCCCTGAGGCGAGGGAGGTTTCTTCTCTTTGGGTCTCCTGGAGTCTCATGTAAAAAGAATAGTGTGTCGGGCGCCTGGGTGGCTCAGTTGGTTAAGCGACTGCCTTCTGCTCGGGTCATGATCCTGGAGTCCCGGGATCGAGTCCCGCATTGGGCTCCCTGCTCGTCAGGGAGTCTGCTTCTCCCTCTGACCCTCCTCCCTCTCATGCTCTCTGTCTCTCATTCTGTCTCAAATAAATAAATAAAATCTTTAAAAAAAAAAAGAATACTGTGTCTAATTCACATTTATATATTTAAATCTCAGACAAAATGTCTAGCAAAATTAAATCCTTATTTGAAAAAGACTAAGCATAGGGGCAACTGCATGGCTCAGTCGGTTAAGCAGCTGCCTTTGGTTCAGGTTATGATACAGGGGTCCTGGAATCGAGCCCTCTGTGGGGCTCCCTGCTGCTCTCTCCTTCTGCCCCTCCCCCCCACATGTGTGCACACTCTCTCTCTCTTTTTCTAGCTTGCTTTCTCTCTCAAGTAAATAAATAAAATCTTAAAAAAAAGAAATAGACTAAGTATAAATACATATGAAAATAAATAAAAATCCAAATCTTCTGAGAATTCTTTATTTGTAGGAATTACCAGCTGATATAGGAACTCTGGAGACAAAATTAACTTTTAGTAAGTAAAAGAATATCAGTAATACCCTCAGCTCTGAAATAGGATGAGCTATCCCAGGCAGTAAATTTTTAAATGACTAGTTAATATAGGTTTCTCTTTGAAATATAGCCTGACTACTACAGAAATAAACTTTATTCTGAACACTAGAATATTAATAAATTGAAGATAAGAAGTCCTAAGTTGAAACCTAGTTAGTTACAATGACCACAGAATCTTAACAGCACTATTATTGCTTGGGGTGATGTAATCCCACAGCATAATGGAACAGGATGTTAAGAATGTCAGACAACAGGAAGACCAGGAGCCATGAACTGGATCCCACACAGTCCTATTAACACAGACTACACTTAGATAAACACATTTTTTTTGGTCTTAAAAGCAAAATGTCAATTATATTAGAAACTGTATATTAAATGAAAAATCTCTGGTTTAACTGCGTGGCTCAATTAAGCATCTGCCTTCAGCTCAGGTCATGATCGCAGGGTCCTGGGATTGAGCCCAGTGTTGGGCTCCCTGCTTAGCGTGGAGTCTGCTTCTCCCTTTCCCTCTCCCTCTGGCCCGCCCCTTGCCCATGCGCTCTCTCTCTCTCTCTCAAATAAATAAATAAAATCTTTTTTAAAAAAAATAATAAATGCAATATCTCTGAATAGTTGATGGTCAAGGGAAATGAATTACTGCACTGCAGACACCAAGCAAATATGGTAGTCTCCGATCATGCAGATGTAGTGGACGAACAGCAGTGTCTTTGGATCAAGTTAGGGTGGAGCCTCTATTGTTGAACAGACAACAAAGGATTGTAAAGGGCATTGAGGTACAGTACTTGGGCAAGCTTGACAGCAAGGAATATCCACTGATAGAAGTCAGTGTCCAAAATACCAAAACAGGGTGTTAGAAAACTGAAGTTTGTAATATGAGAATTCACAGGAAAGCAAATTATACAACAATTTTTGAGTGTCACCTCATAGTTTCTTAAAAAGTCAGGGATAATAAAACCTGTTACTTGACAATTATATTTTGGGAGTACCCCTAGAGAAACCTGCCCACATGTGCACACAAAGACATCCGTGAGAGTGTTCAAAATTTATTTAAACATTGAAGCTATCTAGATTTTCATTAATGATAAATGGGTAAATAAATTGGACTATGGCCACACGATGGGACACTCTTCAGCAGAGAACACAGCTTCAGTAGAAGAGCATATCCAAGGTTGGGGGTTCCCCAGCAAAGAGACCCCGAGTCACACATTTTCCACAGGAAGTTTATTAGGGATTGCTCTTGGGAAGGAGATGTTCTGCCATGATGCAGTCACAGCAAAGTCCTTAGTTAATCCCATGTGGAACTCTGACGTGGGTACAGCTTTTCAAAATTAACCAAAATTCAGACAAAGGGGGCCACACCTTTGTATCTTAATTAGCTGTTCAGTGGATAGTTGTTCCTGGGGAAGGGTCACCAGGTATACGGCAGATCCCTTTGCCCTTGGAGAGGGCATCCCCTGGAGAGGGTGCCTCCTGCAGAGGGTCTCAGCTGAGAGCAATCAGCAGCAACATATCCAGTTGCTGAAGGAAGGACTAGCTAGGTCAATTCTGGAAGTTCTGAAGGAAAATCTGAGCAGCATACCAGAGCATCCAGAATTTGCATGTAATAACATGATTTATTTCCTAACATAATGTTGATGCAAAAAGTTGCTTAAGAATACAGAAAAATGCAATGTAATAACTGTAATAAATTACAAGACCTCCATGAAAAAGAAACATTCCATATAATAGTTACTAATGAGCACAAAAGGAGATGTATTTAGATGTTCACTACCTAGGTGTCAGGATGGCACATTTAATGATTCGTACTATTCTACAAATGTTTATACATTGGATATATTTCATTGGAAAATCTTAAAAGTTTAAGTTGAAAAAATAAAATAAGATTTCTCATATTCATTCATGCATTCATTCAGTAAATATACTTTTTTTTAAGTGAGCTCAAACTTAGAAATAAGCCTTCTTCTAAATGCTAAGAGAGAAATAAGAGAAGTACAAGGTATTTGTCTCTTACAGCTCAATAAATCTGGAGAAAATATGAACTAAGAGAAATATCAGATATTATCAAGTTTGGGATATCCTAAAGAAATTCTATTAGATCATTTCATCTGAAGGCTATTATTAATGGTTGTCAGTCAATGATAAAGGAAGGATTCTGTGAAGAAATGAGCCTAGGAGAAGTTCAGTGAAAAAATATGAAGTACGCTTCTGTGCTGCAGGAATTTTCAGAGCCTTTAGAATATTAATGGTTACTCTCTAAGCATAGATATAGGGGATGTTAGAATACATTTTCTCAGGTTATTTTGATCACTGAATTCTTGTGAGTATTGCTTTGTCTTGCCAAACACATTTTGGCAAACACTAGTCTGAGCCAATGCTATTAATATGTAAAACAGGAAACTAAAGCATGGCAATATGGAGTGATTTATCCAAGGTCACTCAGCTGATTAGTGAGTGATACCAGAGAGCCAGCAAAGAGGAGAGTGCTCATTGAATAGCATTCGCCCAAATACATCTGAAAAACAGGCAGCCATTTTTTACAGCTTGCATGATGCTAATGAGAAAATGTACCCATCCGTAAAACCAAATAGAGAGTAATGTGCAATACATATGACTTTTTTTCATATTTTTAAAGATGTCCATCATCATTAAACAACAGACAGAAAACCCTGAAACAGATTATGGCAACAATAATACTATTCTTTTGTTAAATGCCTTTTAGACATCTGGAACTCATAGGAGTAGCTTAACATTGCTAATGGGATTATCCTCTTGCATGTACATTACTTAATAATATGCATGTTGCTGTTAAATTATGTTCATAGATTGTCAAAGGAGAATGGAACCTTAGGGATCTCTTACTCTAAACTTTAGTCATTTTTCAGAAATGGAAACTGAGACCCAATGTGGGTAAACAACAAGGTCAAATGACTATTTTGTGGCAACACTGGGCTTGAGACCCTGGGTCTCCATAGTTCTCGAGAAAAGTGCTTCCAATCATGTATGAGTGTGTATAACGATGACAAATTACTGGAGGTTGTTCACAAGGTGCCACACTGAGTTTTGATTTAGACTTCTATTAGGTTTTTCATGAAAGATAGTGATTCTAGAAATAAGGTGACTTGTCATCCCCTGGAAGCTAGGGCCCCTGTTTAAGGAAGCCAGAATGTGAGGACTTTGGCCTTTGCCATCTGGATGAGGCGAGAGGTAGAGAATAGTTGTTTATTGCATGCATGAGTCATCAGACACAAATCCCTGCTGAAGAAATATTTCCACATAGATCTTGCTTACTCCCTTCAGGGGGAATAATAGCTTTGCTTCTTATCTATAAATGTCAACAGTGCTGCAAAGCATAAATAAGAGCAGTAATCAAAAGAAATATGAAGATGATCCAGCTCAGAACAAAAGAACGGCAGATGGCAGATTCAGCTTCTCCTTAGAATATACAGTGAAGGGAAATATTGAGGTGCATATTGTTATTCTGATTTTTGACTATAGGGGAAAGGCAAATCCAAGAGTGTTGCTCCTCAGCCACTTAAACATCTGTCTTTGGGGAGGCGTGGTGTCACTGAGAAGGCTCATAATGTAAGAGGAAGAACCCCATTGACTCTATTAACTGCACAATAACTGGCTGCAGCTGCCTTACCACTAAAGTCCAGAATGATCCTGATTATAATACTTCCTTACTTCCTTTAATAATAAATGTGTCCATTTATCTGTAGCTCCTAGATTCTATCACCTTGCCTCTCTACTACCAGTAAAAAAAGAAAGCCCATCTCTAGCTGGAGGACTTTCTCATGGTCATGCCTGGCCTACAAAGGAAAGAAAACATAGATAACTTCAAGGTTGAAGATGCTCTCCTTACAAATATATTTATCATTTTCTTAGTGAAGGAGAGGTCTTCTGAGCCTTCCCAGGGAATGTAGCTAGGTTATGTCATGAAGAATATTAAATATAATGCATTAAGCAGATCAATAGCCAAATTTTATGTACCCAAGGTCAGGCTGATCGGTTACAGTAAAAAAAGAAAAGAAAAAGAAAAAAATCCTGCCTTAAACAATTATGCATTTGGGAAACAGGAAAGGACTACTGTGTTCCAGTGCAAGCCAGGAATACATTGATTACTTGACCCTCAGATGCTCTTGTTTTATCAGAGGTCTAACGATACTTTGTTTTTCCTAATATCTGAGGTTATCTGATAAGCTCAAAGTTGTGTTACAGCATCTTTTAAATGATTTCAGTTTTCCCAGAATTACAAGTAGACATTTGTGAACAAGTCAATTGACTACCTATGACAAAAGACCTAGGTGTGGCCTCTATTGCTATAAATTTTTGGAGGGGACATGTACTAGTTAGGGTTCTCGAGAGAAACAGAACCAATAGGATGTCCAAAATTTGCAAAGTGCACAAGCAGGCTGAAGATCCAGGGTGAGGACCCAGTCAAGAGCCGTTGTGGTAGTTCAAGTATGAAGGCACTCTAATGGTAAAATTCCCTCTTGCTCAGGGGAAGTCAGTCTTTTGTTCTATTCAGGCCTTAAATTAATTGGATGAAGCCCACCTACATTATGGGGGGGTGGGTACAATCTGTTTTACTCAAAGTCCACCAATTTAAATGTTAATTCCATTCAAAAACACCCTCATAGATACATCCAGAATAATGTTTGACCATATATTTGGGCACTGCACCCTGCTCAGTTAACAGATAAAAATTAACTATCACAGCCTTTTGGCATTTTCCTTCCCTTTACATCTGTAAGGACAGCCCTTGGGATGTAGGCAATGTTGGGGTTCAGAGCCAATGGCCAAGAAAGAATTCTTGAGATGTCTTCGGTGCAAAAATGTGGTTTTATTAAAGCATGGGGACAGGATCCATGGGCAGAAAGAGCCGCACGGGGTTGTGATGCGTGACTGATTATATACTTTCAAGTCAGGACAGGGTTAGGGATATAACAGGGTCCTCCAAGGTATTTTGGAAACAAGGTTTCCAGGATGCTGAAGGGGCTAGCTATTGTTAGGAAAATGTCATTTATTGCTGTTTAGCAAAAACTCAGTCATGGAACCCTTCAGATGTATATTGGTGGGCCATAGGATTGAGGGATGATTACCAACATGTATCCTGTGGGGTAGAGATAAAGGAAGTTTCCAAAGGAATATTTATATGTTAAAGTAAACTCACTGGGATCCTGGGGGCATCGGGCTAAGATTGCCTCTTGCCCTTAGCAAAGTATCAACATCAAGGCAACGGAGTCCCTAGAGGAATGTCACCCTGCCTGTTTCAAGGACTTGTTGATGGGCTGTAAGTAGTAAGGAAATTTAATTTTTCTTTTGTCTTTGTTTCCCACATCACTTGTATCTAACAGCTCTTGAAAGATCTGGAGATCTTGCTCTCTTACATACAGTTAGATGGGTAATTCAAGGAAAGTCCTGTTTTAGAAAGAATCACTCTAGTCCTACTAGCTGTGCTATTGCATGTTTGGTTTTGCTTTGTTTCTTGTTGGTTTTGTCTATCTTTCAAATGATGTGTATTTTGTCTGACAACTGACTCTGATTTGGAAACCAGGCAAGGCATCCTGCCTTTTATTGGTGTGGCTGATGTTAAGCTTTTGTTAATCCATTTTTAATCTCTTTTAAGGATATATATATATATAATCTCAAATCCTTGTCAGCTGCCCATCTAGCTTAAACCCAAGAATACATCACTTTTAAGTTATCTCTACAAATCCTTGCAGATCAGAGTCCACTGAATGTTCTTTACCATAATGATATCCACCTTACTTTTCATGTTTATGTGCTATCACCTGGCTTCTGCTATTCCAGAGTTCTATCAACCCCATTGATACTAGGGAGCCCAATTTCCTAACAGTATCTCCTACCGTCCTCTCTGGCTTGCAACAAATACCTGTGGCTGAACTTCTCACCAATGTCAATGGCTTCTTCACCAGCACATTCCTTATCTTAGCAGGGGGAATATCTTTGGGGCCCTCTTGAGGAGCATAGCTAGATGATGATTTTTCAAGTTTTATATAATAGTTCCATTCTACCTTTCCAATTTATGAGTCTTTTAATCTCCACCCAGACACTATGCCAAAGCAGTTCTGACATCTCTACTATACTTACTATGGGCTGCTATTTTTTTCCAACCTTCTAAGAGTCATTATAGAAGCATATTAGAACCAGTTCCTGGGATGCTGGCCTGGGTGTGAAGACTTGAGATTCAAGAGAGTGCCCCGATAGACACAAAATCTACTATTAGGTATAATCTCTCAGTTCCTGCCTGGATATATGATTCAGGTCTTCTTCAGTGTATGATCGCTGAGTATAATCCCTCTCTCTCCTTAGCTGGCATGGGATGCCCCAGTAAGGCCATGTTGAGACTTGCTCTTAGTTATTATTCTGATATCCAGAGGGAAAACCCTGCAGGCGTCTGTCTCACTTGAAGTCTCCCCATAGTCTTTGGCCAAAAGATGAGCTGTGGGCCTGTAACAAGGGGAAGCAGTCTGCTTCTCCAGGCCCAGAGGCTCCAGGGCAAC
This sequence comes from Mirounga angustirostris, assembly GCF_029215605.1. Lineage (NCBI taxonomy): Eukaryota > Metazoa > Chordata > Mammalia > Carnivora > Phocidae > Mirounga > Mirounga angustirostris. The sequence continues at coordinate 133,113,295 of NW_026991714.1, read as the reverse complement.
CTGGAGTTTCAGTTTACAAGTAAGTGTAACCATATGTCCCAACCCAAGTCTAAGTTTTCCACTTACTCCCCATCAAGGTGCTGATTTGGGCATTAGAGACTTACCAAGCCTACAAATTCAGCCTTCTCTCAGGTTTGACTGCTTCTATAATTAAATCCAGTCCTTGGTGGTCACTACAGTTTGTTCTCTTGCCGCTGGGGAAGGACACTTTAAATGCTGCCATGTAAGCCACCAAGATTTCCTATATTACCTTAAATTGTTAATTGGTCACATTTGTCATGTTCTTTCTTTAGTGCTTCAGTGATGCTCAGCAGCAATCTCCCAGTTCTACTGCCCTTTATAATTTCTACTTTTCCCTTACCACTCAGATTCCAGCAATACCCCACAACCCATCCTATCAGTACCCTGCCCCAGCTGAGCAGAGATAAAAGCCCCAGTTATTGCAGTGCTACTGAGTGCCTTGGGTTACCAACATTCCCTTTCTACCATAATGGGTTCTTCATTGCCTGCTGGCCAATGAGTGCTCTAACTCCAGAATCCTTTTCTTAGAAGTATCAGCTGTCTTAGGTCAGATTTTCTAAAAGAAACCTGCAAAATTAGAGTGCCTCTTTGAGAGGTTTAGTAAGGAAATGTTCCCGGGAAGAAACTAGTAAGTTTCTTACTAGTGGGGAAGGTACGTTAATAAAGAGAAGCCAAACTACGACTCAGTTTCAGTTGAAAACCCATCCTTAATCTGAACTCATGAGAAGTACTAGATTCTAAAAAACTCTGATTTGTCCTAGGTTGACAAAAGAAAGTTGAGCTTTTATCCCCCCCCAACCTTATCAAGTATTTACTGGTTGCGAGCTGCCGCAGACCAGGCAGAGTGGTATAACTCGCTGGAATTTCTAGATCTCCATAAAAGCAAATGCCCCTTGTAGCCCAAGAGTATACTCTAAAGAAAGTTATGGGTGGAAGCCCTTTGCAGGAAAGCTAATACATGCATGATTGCAGAAGAGTAGTAAAGGGGATCCAAACAGACCTGGGAAGAGCACAAGCAGCATCTGCTCTACTTTGAAGGTTTTTCTGTCACCCAGAGAGCACTATGGCACCATAGGCTCGGGTTAATACTGATGCCTGGGAATTTGCATGACATTACACATGTTTTACATCCATATGTCTTTTGTATTCATTATATCCAAGTAGGAGAGGCAGAAGGATATTATCTCTTATGATTGATGAAGAAACACAGTTACAAGTAATTAAATTAGTTAAGAACCACAGAAGGGCCAAAGCCCCAATCATCTGACTCTGTCTATGTCTCTGGTTCTCCCATTACTGAGTTCACCATAGTCTATATTTGAGCATCCCCCAAACATATTATTCACTTGTCCAAAGTAGCTTTCTCATCTAAAAGTCCTTTTACTTGCCATAAGTCCATTTTCAACAAAATTTGTGTTCCATAACACACCAAATATCTAATATTAGTGTGATCAACACTACCCTAGGAGACACAGGTGACACAGAAGAGGACAAGAGGAACTTTTTTGTCTATAAAGAGCTTATGGTCTGTTACTGGTTGAATTGTTCCCCTAAAATGATATGCAGAAGTCTTAAACCCCAGTACCTGTGAGTGTGACCCTACTTGAAAATAAGATCTTTGCAGGTTTAATCAGGTTAAGATGAGGTCATTAGGGTGGGGCTTCATCCAATCTGACTGGTGTCTTTTATATAAGACAGCTGTGAAAGGATGCGCTGGGGGAATCCCATATGATGACAGCAGTGAGGGAGGTGAGTCAGCTGCAAGCCAAGGAACAACAGCAGTGATGTCCTCCACTAGAAGCTAGGAAGAGACAGGAAAGGATGCTCCCCAGCCTTCCGAGGGAGCATGGCTCCACTGTCACCTTGATTCAGACTTCTAGCCTCCAGAACTTGGAGACAACTGAGTATCTATTTTTCTAAGCCTTCCAACTTGTGGCACTTTGCTATGGCAGCCCTGGGAAACCAGTACATGTTCTACGTGGAGAGACAAGAATAACACGCATGCCAAGACCCAGCAGATGATGAGCATAAGGAGGGAACATTAAAAGACTTACTGTAGAATCTTGAGTGTCCGTGAGGTGTAGGTGCGAACTTTGTGTAAGTCATTTGCTCTCCTTGAATCTTAAGTTGCTCAGGTAAGATGTCCTCTTCCCTCCCGCAGATGTAGCACCAAGTCAAGCAAAGGAGCAGTTAGGCAATGGAAAGTGAGCAGTACTTCCCACCTAACTTCTGTTTTAACTTGAGGGGAGAGACTTACATTATTACTTTTTAATTCGGGTGCAAAAGCAAGTCGCTTTCTGTTTCTTTAAACACATTTCAAAAGCAGTCCAAAGATACAAAATGCTCTCTGGAGTTGGGCTACATTTAACTTCTCTTTGCATATTTCCAGGAACTCACAGGCATTTGGTTTTTAAGATTCTTTACTTAACTGACAAATATTCCTATACCTGTGCCATACTAAAGGGAAGAGGGAGAGAAATTGAGAGGGGAATATTGTTACAACAGTTGGATGATGACAACTCATAAGGAAAAAGCGACACCACATTAAGAAGACTAAAATCGGTGCACAATTGTTGGAAATCACTAATGCCACTGGAATACTTTACCAAGTTCCCATGCATAAAAGAGAGATATTTGGACACAAGCCCTCCCTGAGAGTGAGAAGTTCCAAATATATTCACAGTTGTCTCCCCTCAGAGTTTAGGTTTTGCTCCAGAGCCAGTTTCAGAGGCTTATTTCAAATAAAAGATTTTACTCAATCTGTAATGAATTGAGATTCCAGCAGGTAAATCTCATTGAGGGAAATTGCTTCCTGCAATGATATATGATTCATTCATTCACATCTCTGAGCTATTTAGAGGAAATTATCCATGGGATTGTATCATTAGTTTAAAAGCTACTTCAATTGTTTTTCTGTCAGTATAATTTTAAAACATATTAGTGTATTTGTGGGGAAAAATGTGTTTGAAAACCCAACTAACTCTTTCCATATTGTTAAAATTGGGATATCAGAGATTTTTTTTTCATTTGTAACCAGTTTCATGAATAAAATTGACAAGAGTTAGCCTTCTGCTATGTATATCACAAGACGTAGTCCCTTGTTAATTCTTCTATTAGAAAAACTTTTCTGAACTCTGCTTTGAGATTGGTCATCTGGATATATCAATTCAGTTTCTAAGTCCCATATGGAATTTGAGCTACCATTCCAAATTCCAAATGGAATAGTTTTCCTCTGGGCTGCATATGAAATTATTTTTGCTAATAGGACAAAAATAGAAAATTATATCCATGAAGGAAATATTAAGACACAGGAGAAGTAAGCAATGGAGACATTAGGCCTACATGGCATGTCATCTGGGTTTTCTTGATGGAATTTTAAATGTCAACAGAAGCAAGTAAATAAATATGTAAAGAAATACCCCAAAGAAGGAAAGGATGGAATATTGAAAGAAAACTTAATTGAAACATATTATGTAAGCTTTTGCTTCCAATAAGCAGAACATGTTTAGCTTTTATTCTGTTTGTAACTCCCACCTTTATTTTCTATTTGGCTTATGTTTGCTGACTTTTTTTTCGCTTTTTATTGTCCTTATTTGAATTAATATATTTTAATTTACTTTAGTAATGTGTTATTTTTTTATAATTTTTATTGGATATGTTGGAATGTGTTATTTTTTTATAATTTTTATTGGATATGTTGGAAACAACAGAATGCAATATAAAGCAAATTGCTTTATATATGTAATCCTTGACTGATTACAACCTAATGAAAATCACTACTTTATCATTTGCTCTATTAGAATATCAACATTTTTAACAGAATATACATTTTTTAATTATTTTTTCACTGGCTATCTCTTTCTAAGTTAGAAATTATTTTCTTTCACACTTTGACTACTTTCTCAACCTAAGGTATCGAGAAATTAGTTTTGTTGTTGTTCTATTGAAGATAATGACTTTTATTCATTTTGTGTTGCATTTAATATTATTTCTTTCTTTTTGGTTTTCAGCATTGTTTGCATAATATGCCAAAGTATGTATTGTGTGTGTGTGTGTGTGTGTGTATCATGTCTAGTGTTTGCTGAGCTCCTTGAATTTTTAGGTTTATATCTTTCATTAGTGTTAATATTTTTTTCAAGCATTTTATCTTCAAATATTATCCATTCTCTCTTCTCTAAATGTGACTCATTCTTATAACTTCTTGGTATGCCTCAAATATCTCTTACATTCTGGTTTCTTTCTGTCTTCTACAATTTATTATTGTTTATAAAATTCTATTTTGGAATTTGTTGGAATTGGTTAGATTTTTGAGTTCATGAATGCTTTGTCCAGTTAGCTGATAAATCCATTGATTGGTTTTTCCTTTTCTTCCTTGCTTCAACTCAGGTACGAATTATATGCAATAAAATTCAACAATTTAAAGTGCATAATTCAATGGATTTTGATGAATATATAGTTTTTTAATCACCACCTTAGTCATTACATATAACATTTCCACCCCCCCAAAATATTTCTTGTGTAGCGTTCATCTCCCCTTTCAGTCTTTGACTACTACCAATATGATTTCATTCATTATAACTTGGCCTTTCCTAAAAATTTGTATTGATAGAATCCTATATTTGTATTTTATATCTGGCTTCTTAGTATATTCTTTTTAAATTTTAATAATCTTGAATATATCAGCCATTTATTTTTTATTAATGGGTAGCAAGCTCTTGTATGGATATATAACAACTTGTTTATCCATTCACATGCTGATGAACATTTATGTCACTTTCAAATTTGTCTATTATGAATAAAGCTATTATCAACATTTTTGCATTTTTGCATGAGTCTCTGCATGGATATATATTTTCATCCTGCTTAAGACAATAACTAGGGAGAATGTCTGGATCATTTCATAGGTATATATGTAACTCCTTTTTTTCAGCTTTATTGACATATAATTGACAAATAAAATGATAATGTTTAAAGTGTACAACGTGATGCTTTGATATGAGTATACACCATGAAAAGGTTTCTACAATCAAGTTAATAAACATATCCATCACATCCCTTCACACATTTCCTTCTTATATTTTTTTGCTAATACTTAAATTCTGCTCTCAGCAAATTTCAATTAAACAGTACAGTATTATGAACTATATCACCATGTTATACATTAGATCCTCAGACCTTACTCATCTTGTAACGGAAAATTTGTACCCTTTTATCAGGCTCTCTCCCTTTACCCCACCCCCAGCCTCTGGAAACCACCTTTCTGCTCTGTTTAATAAGTTTCCTTTAAAAAAAAAAAAGATTCCACATATTTAAATTCAATTAGCCAAGTTATAGTACATCATTAATTTTTGATATAATGTTCGATGACTCATCAGTTAAATAAATAAATAAAACAATAATGATTCCACATATGAGTGACAGTGTGCAGAAACTGTCTTTCTCTATCTGGTTTATTTCACTTAACATGATGGCCTCAAGTTTGATTCAGGATTTTCTTCTTTTTAAGGTTGAATAAGATACATAGTGTGTTTGTATGTGTGTGTATATATCTATCTCTATAAAACTTGTTAAACTTCTTAAAAATTGCCCAACATTTCTAACATGGTTTGTTCTATTTGATGTTCAATGTATGAGAGTTTCAGTTACTCCAAATTCTCACCAACACTCGGTATTGTGAGTCTTGTTAATTTAATACATTCTTACACTGTGGTATTCCATTATGGTTTTCATTTCTAATAGACAATTATGTTGAAAATCTTTTCATATGCTTATTGGACTCCCACATATCTTCTCTGGTCTTAAAATTTGTAACTAATTTTTAATTGAGCTGGTTTCTTATTCTTGGATTTCAAGAGTTCTTTATATATTCTGATGTAAGTCATTTATCAGATAAGCAAATATTTCATCCCAGTTTGTGATTTATATTTTCATTTTCTTAATAGTGTCTTTTGAAGTCCCATTTATCAATATTTCCTTTTATGGATCTTGCTATTGTTACTATACCCAGGAAAACTTTGCCTGAAACAAAATGTGCTCGTATGTTTTCATCTATAATTTTTATAGTCTTAGGTTTTACACTTAAGTCTATGATCCATTTAGAGTGAATTTTTTTAAAAGATTTTATTTATTTGCCAGAGAGAGAGTGAGAGAGAGAGAGAGAGAGGAGGAGAGAGAGTGCAAGAGCACAAGCGGGGCAGGGGGGCGGCAGGCAGAGGGAGAAGCAGGCTTCCCGCCGAGCAGGGAGCCTGACGTGGGACTCAATCCCAGGACCCTGGGATCATGACCTGAGCCGAAGGCAGACACTTAATGACTGAGCCACCCAGGCGCCCATGATTCTTTTTTTTTTTTTAATTGTCTTTGCACATTTATCAAAATCAATTGACTTTATGAGTGTGAACCAATTTTTAACTTTGTACTTTGTTCCTACTTTATCTATTTTCTAATACTAGACTGTTTTGGTTGTTTAGATTTATTTTAAAAGTCTTGATATCAGGTAGTTTAGGTTACCAATTTCTGTTTTGAAGTTGTATAGGCAATTCTAGATACTTTGCATTTCCTTATGAATTTTAAAACAACGCTTGTCAGTTTTCTACCAACTAATGCCTGCTGAGATTAGGTTTGTGTTAAACATATAGATAATTGTGGGGAGAATTGACATCTTAACAATATTGAATCTTCCAATCCATGAATATGACGTAAATTTCCATTTATTTAGGTCTACTATAACTTCCATAAGCAATATTTTCTGGTATTCTGTATACAGGTTTTGTGCATCTCTTGTCAGATTTACTTCTGAGTATTTTGTATTTTATTTTAAGTGGTATTTTTTAACTTGAAACTTTTATTTTTCATTCTATTGAAAACACAATTGAATTTTTTGTATGTTTATCTTGTATTTTGATGATGTGTGTCTGAACTTGTCAGTTTTTTCCTGTGTTTTTTTAGTTTCTATTACTATGTCTTTAAATTTACCAATCATAATTTACCATTAATCTCTTCCATTATAATTTTTACCTCAGACATTATCATTTTCATCTCTAAAAATTTGATTTGGATATTTTTTTGTATCTCCTATGCCTTTACTCTAGCACCTGGAATATACACAATATTTTTGTAATAGTAATATTTATAATAACTGTTGCAATGCCATTGTCTATCAAATTTGTCATTTGGGTCATTTCTGGGTGTGTTTCTATTGATTAATTTTTCTCTTGATTATGGGTCTTTTTTACTACCTCTTTTCATGCCTGATAATTTTTTATTGAATATCATACTATACAAATTTTTACCTTCTTACATGCTGGATGTTTATAGAAGGGGAGGAAGATAACTCATCAGCCTTCCCTGAATCTAAAGGAGGTTATGTGATGTAATTCTGATAGTAAAATGTAAAGATCAATTTGATATGAAATATATTTTGCTCCGTAATAAAATGAGATTTACAAAGGAAAACCCTCATTTTCTCCCTGCCCTCATTTTCCAGTTCTAGACTCTATTGCATGAGAAACTGATGCTTGGAGGAGGGAATCATTTTGCAAATATAAGAAGTAACTTCATCAACATACTGAGGATAGAAGAGTAGAAAAAACTAGGTCTTATATGACGTTGTAACACCATATCATGCCTACAGGTGTCTAATTTTGAATTTAAGTTTAACTTTAAATGCCATTATAGATTAGGCCATTATTCTGTGTTATGGTTGTATTGATGTTACATACATTCTAAAATCCCCTAAATGTTTTAGGCACATGTTATTTTATGGGATAGAAATGGGCTCAGGTCTGCTGGGGCAGCAATCTTTGGTATTGAGAGGTCTTACTGTGTGTTCCTGGAAAGGAAGTCTAATTGATCATAGATGCAAAAAAAGTTTAATTTGATAATTCTCTCATGGATATGCTGTGAATCATATTATAGAAACACAGAATTGGAAATTAGATGCCAAAACTCAAATTATCCTCAGAAAATATAGCTCAGCCTCTCCTATCCTTGAAACCTCTCCATAGCAATCTACAATACCTCATACATTGAAAAATATCATGAAAGTCTAAAGATATTTCTAGCTGTTCAGAATACTATATAAGTATAATTTCTATAAAATCTTTAACTATAATTATAAATATGATTATGTTATCTCACTGAGCAAAATTTGCAGAAGCCATCCCTAAGTCCCATTATATATATATATATATATATATATATAATATGCTATATATATATATATATATAATATGCTATATATATATAATATGCTAAATATATATATTCCATAGCTTTCTAAGTGTGATGGCTTTCTTGGTAGTTCATGCCTGTCTTCTTAGAGCTTCTTTGGTCATGAATCAGGAAACAACATCACAATTTCCACTTCTACCCTATTTGATAAGGTTTTATGTAGAACAATGGTATAAAGGTTGGATAGGTGAAATTGGTGGCTTATAAAATCCTGTGAGAAGTATTAAGTCCTGGGCGCCTGGGTAGCTCAGTTGGTTAAGCGACTGCCCTTGGCTCAGGTCATGATCCTGGAGTCTCAGGATCGAGTCCCGCATCGGGCTTCCTGCTCAGCAGGGAGTCTGCTTCTCCTTCTGACCCTCCCCCCTCTCATGCTCTCTCTCTCTCTCTCTCTCATTCTCTCTCTCAAATAAATAAATAAAATCTTAAAAAAAAGTATTAAGTCCTATTTCCTATATGACTTAATCATACCTAATACTAGAGTTTTGTGTACTAAATAAGATGTGTAAAATAATTAAGATCATATGTGTGAAATACTTATACAGTGTCTGGCCCATATTATGAGTGTTTAGGAAAGAATAGATCTATAAAGAGGAAAGAAAAGAAGAGAATGCCCTACCCTAATTATTTTTATTTCACTTTTTTTCCATTTTTCGATTTAAGAGAAAAATCATTCCCAAGATTCTAATTCAAATAGTCACAAAATTCAACATTCTGTCCAGACTAATTTTTAAAAGGACAATTTCATGGTTTGCTTTTCTAACTATTTGGGAATACAGTATACGTATATGGAATCTGTTCAGGGATAACTCCTTCAAAGCATTTAAGATTGAAGGACCAAACAGAATGGAGATCTAGTGACACAGTGGTAGTGGCTATTTCTTTCCTTTTCCTTGACACTTGGGAAGAACATGACCGTCGCAGGGAGAAGGCAGAACAAACAGAAACAAATGTCAACAGGAAGATAAAGGAAAGTTTTTTTCCCCTATCTCCCAAAACACACACACACACACACACACACACAGAGTTATTCCCCTGTGGCTCTTTTGTCTGGACTCTGGACACTTCTCTTCCCTCTAAGGCATCCTTCCTTTTCCACGAGGCATGGCCTGTGTTTGCAGCTGAACAGCCTTATTCCTCCTTGCAGAAGATTGGGAATTCGGAGGACCCTTTCCCTTTGAACTACTCTTTGGAATTTGTGTCGTCAATATGGGGGCTGTGGGACACCATGCCTCATATTCTTGGAAATGCTCTAGTTCTACCTGAGAATGTTCACACAACAGCACTATAAGTTTGACAAAGGATGTTGCAACCATACGCTGGATGTATATTACCCTAAGACTGAGTCTTACATGCAATAATCAAGATTTTATCTTTACTCTGGTGTCATTTCTTACTTTAAGAACCTTTTGCCAGTTGGAATAGTTAAAACTTACAGTTCGGTCCATTCCCACAGGATTCATCATTGCTTTCCTCCACTCTATCTGTATCCATTTTTGTCCATAGTGAGAAACTAGGCTCCCAATGTTATCAATACTTTTGCTCATTTGTGCAAATGGATAGTACAGTGAAATAGTTTCATGATTGTGTCAGTCATACCACTTAAACTCAAAGCAGAGTTGAGTTTACTTCCTCCCATCCCAAATGAGCATGTATAATTAAATTAGTATAAATCTGTGTATAAAAAGTTACCTAGATTAAGTTTTTTTGCTTTATTTATTTATTTTTAAATATTTTGTCTATTTATTTGACAGAGAGAGACACAGCGAGAGAGGGAACACAAGCAGGGGGAGTGGGAGAGGGAGAAGCAGGCTTCCCGCCGAGCAGGGAGCCCAATGTGGGGCTCGATCCCAGGACCCTGGGATCATGACCTGAGCCGAAGGCAGATGCTTAACGACTGAGCCACTTAGGCACCCCAATTTTTTTGTTTCATATTTTCATTTTTCCTTGAATATAGCTATACTATCCTTTTGAGACTGAGTTGGGTCCGTTTGTCTTGGTATGATTTGCTTTAGCTCTCTTTCCTTTACAGATTTAGTAGGGTTTTGTATTTGGCTTTTCTTAGAATATCAACGTTTCTGTAAATTAAAATAGATATTTATGGCATCCCTCGGTATAAGTGTATCCTTTTCGTATTATATATCACTCATTTCCTTACCTCTTCCATCCATCCCCCAAATCCTTGTGAGGTCTCCGTTATTCTGAATGGGTGCAAAACATCAAGATGCCAAATAGAGGAGAAGCTGAATTACAGGCAGAGAAGAATTTTGAATTCTTGGGAATAACCCAGAATAAAATGGAAATAAAGGTAGAATTGATAGAAGAGAGAAGAGGCAAAAAGTTGGTGAAAGTTGTGCAACACAACACAACTTAATCCTGTCTCTTTCTGGTCCCCTGTGGAACTCAAAAAACCATCTGACACTTCTACTAGCTCCACGAGAACATACTGCATTTCATGTCAAGTTGAGAGTTCTTACGGAGAGAGAGTGCATCACAAAGATGCAGAAAATTAGTGATTCTTAATACAGAATCAGAATACAGAATCAGAATTCTCATGGTATTTTGTTGAACTTTTGGAGGACACATACATCCAATCGGAGGTTTAAATTAGTAATTAAATTTGTTTACATTATCTTTACCTGGGCGCTGAGAGTAGTGAAGCCCTCAGTGGCCATCTGACTTGCAACAATAAACAGTAAAAAATAAGTAGCATCATACAGAAGCACTTTGACATACTAACTTAAAAATGGGGGGGGGGGTGCCTGGGTGGCTCAGTCGGTCAAGTCATGATCTCATAGGTCATGGGATGGAGCCCTAGGTCAGGCTCTGTGCTGGATATGGAGTCTGCTTGAGATTCTCTCTCTCCCTCTGCCCCTCCCCCTACTCTCTCTCTCTCTCAAGTAATTCTTTTTAAAAATGGACTCAAGGATGGTATCACCCCATCATCCAGCAAGCATATGCTCTTAGGAATGTATATGTGAAAACATGCGGGATGAAGAGAAACTGTAAACTGAGGGAGGCCAATTTACACTACCATTATTGGCAATTATATAATAATAGCTAATAGTTTTATATATAAAACCCATAATAATAATTTGGAATAATTTAAAATAGCTACTATGGATTTGTCTGTGTATGGGTACATATCAGGAAATCAATGTTCAGAGGGACAAAGTAACTTGTCTGCAGTGAGCTAATAAATAGCAGAATTAGGACTTAAAATATTGACATTTGATCCCAGAGCACAAGTAACTAACCACTTTTCTGGTGCGTCTCAATGTGTTACTACATCTGGCTAGATGGAATGTGTGACAAGCAGAGATGACATTTGGAGAAAGACTATGCAAATAAAAAAAAAGATCAAGGGATAACTGAGAAAACCTTTCAGTGCTTCTATTTTTCTGCCAAAAAAAATAAAAGAAAGAAAGAAAGAAAAACCTAAAACAAGAACAAAAAAAGAATATCAGCCAAGAAATAAATCACATGTGTAGGTGACACTTGCAGTAGTCCCTTGAACAGCTTCTATGTTCCAGAAGGTCATCAGTTTGTGTCTTTTCTCTTGTCTAGGACAAGAGTTGCTCTTTCTAAAAGAACTAAAGAAAATGCATAAAAAAGAAAAATAAAGCCAATCTTTACAAAACATTTATAATATCTATTCTGTTTTAGAGGAAAAAACAGCAGGTAATTTTATTTTATTTTTTTTTCAAATTTTGCCCCCAGTGGCTATTGTTAGCTCTAAATCACAGCCACAGAATCTGTTAATATTGTGGTAATTAATGCATGCTGTATAATGTCTCATTATTTCAATGTATTTTATTGCCAAGATATGATAAAAGAAAATTAAAATAACCAAGGAAGCATAATTTGTGGCTTTTTTTCTAAAGCATGCTTTTAAATAACATTTAGTCAGAGCAGTGTAATCCAAGTCATTTGGAAATTACACATTGTATTAATAAGTAGTTTGGGTAAGATAAATTATATTAGGAGTGGCAACAGAAGTGACATACATATTTCATAGTGTGAATGTCTTCCTGGGGAGGGTGAGCTCTTGTTCAACTATCAGGATGTGAACCCTGGGTAGGTCATGGAAGAGAGGTATTGGGAACGCATCAGGAGATCTGTGGAGATAGGGATCAGAAACCACTACTACCCTCAGATTCAAGTATACTTTGACTGAAGAGAGAGAGATGAATCTGCAAGCCTGTATGTGGGGAGTATAGCCAGTGTCCACTTCCCTCCTGCTCCTTGAAGAGAGTCATGGTCACAAAGACACTGTGGTAGATAAATTAGTTCTCTGTCTCTAGGATGATTCTCATGGCTCTGAGGTTCCTTACATAACTCATCGCTTCATTTGGGGCTACGTCTGGATATCTGCTACATGCAAAATCATGTTTCCCCATGTAGAGGACAGAACAAAGAACAGGGGAGTAGAGTGGTATATGGGAAAGAAAAAATAACAGGGCCTAAAGATAATGCAATTTCTTTCAAAATTTGCAGAGCTAAGAAATATGAGGTACATGAGAGACTGGAAAGAAAACTCAGGCCAGCATCATGGAAAAAGAGGCACCAGCCCCTCAGAGGACAGATGGTGGTGGTGGACAGGGGGCAGAATAGAAAGGGGCTTCTTTTCAATAGTGTATCTGATGTCTTAGTGAGTGCAGTAAGGCAATAATGTAGATAGAGGATAGACATACAAGAAAGGCCGACATATAAAATCTGTGAATATCAGAAAATAAGAAAACTCTCTTAACCCATTAATCTTGACTATGTTGAAGTTTTTTCAATCTACTAACAAACTATGAAAATTACAAACAATTTTAACAAAGTTTCTGAGTACATATTCAACAACAAAATAAAATATATTTCTACATAGTAGCAGTAAAAAATAATGGAAAATAAAGTTTTAAAAATTACATTTACCACAGTATAAAAAGAAATATTTATGAATAAATCTAAGAAAATACTCCTACAGTGAAAATTATAATATATTGCTGTGAGAAATTAAAAGACTAAATAATTTTGAGAAATAATTGAATCGAAATTCTCAACAATATTAGGATGTCTGTTTTCTTCAAAGGTATATATAGATTCAAAACATTCCTCTCAGAATTATGATACTGACTTATAAATATGTGAAAATTAGTATGTTGGATCTGAAATTCATAGGGAAACACAAGGACTTATAAGACCCAAGACAATCTTGAAGGCAAAGAAAGTTAGAGTAATTATGCTACCAGATGTCAAGGCTAATTATAAAACACGATAATTATTTCAATGTTATATTGGCAGAAACATGGACAAATGGACTGATAGACTATAATAGACTCCCAAAATAGAACAACATATAGAGGACACTTAATTTATGACTTAATTCATCATTTATTAAAGTGGTAGAAAGTATGGGCTTGGCATTAAAACATGGGGAAGCAATTGTATATTTATAAGAACAATATTCTTTTTTAAAGATTTTATTTATTTACGAGAGAGAGAGGGAGAGCAAGCAAGAGAGAGCATGAGCAGGGAAGGGAAAAGAGGGGCAGAGGGAGAGGAAGAAGCAGGCTCCCCACTGAGCAGGGAGCCCAGTGCGGGCTCCATCCCAGGACCTCAGGATTGACCTGAGCCAAAAGGCAGATGTTTAACCGACTGAGCCAGCCAGGTGCCCCTATAAGGACTATATTCTTAAGTCCTAATATAAACAATTAGACATGAATCATAGACCTAAATATGAAGATTACAACTGTAAATTTTTCTAGAAGATGTAAATAGATATCTTCAAAACCTAAGGATTTTTTAAGCAAGTAACAAATGCACTAATTTTAATAGATACAGATAAATTATGATGATAGATAGATGGGAAATAGGCAGAGAAATAGGTAGATATAGATAAATGATGACTTAGAGGATATTTTTGGTAACAGAATATATCTGGAAAAAACCCTATATCCAGAATATATAAAAAATTTTCAAATATCAGTAATAACAAAATCAAACCACCTGGTTAAAATGTGGGGGAAATTTTTTGAACAGTCTCTTTATGAAAGAGCATAACCAAATGGGGAATAAGTACATCAAAAGTTGTTCAACATCACCATGTATCATGGCAATGCAAATATTAGCATAATGTTATACCACAGCAATCACGCCAGATGAATAAAATAAAAAGACTTAAAATACTAATGCTGGCAGGAATGGGAGCAAATGAAACCTTTGAATATTGCTGGGAGTGCAAATTAATTCTGCTACTTGGGAAAGCTACTTTGTAGAATTTATTAAAGTTAAATATACCTATAGTGCAGTCCAAGATTTCCATTCCTTGAAACATACCCAAGGTAAATAAATAAATCCACCAAAATACGAGTATAACTTTATTCATAATGACCCCGAACTAGAAATATTACAAGTGCTCGTTAACACTGGAATGGGTAAATTGTTGTATATTCATAAAAAGATCAAATTATTGATATACCTAACAACATGGATGAGGCTCACAAACTTTATGTTCAGCTAAAGAAGCCAGAAACAAAATAGCATTAAGTCGTAAGATTCTGTTTATATGATGCTTAAGAAGAGGTTAGAATAATCTATATGTTTATCTAAGTTTTAGCCTAAGAAGATTACTTCTTTGGAAGTATTAACTTGAAATGGTTATCAGGGGACCTTGTGGGGTTCTGGAAATAGTCCATACTTTGATGTTATCATGTTTACCCAGGTGACTACATATGAAAAATGCATTGAACTTTGCATATAAGATTAGATTACTAGGCATGTTCAGTTAATTAATGTTATCATGTTTACCCAGGTGACTACATATGAAAAATGCATTGAACTTTGCATATAAGATTAGATTACTAGGCATGTTCAGTTAATTAAATGGATGAATAAAGGAAATAGAAATATATTAATGAGGGGCGCCTGGGTGGCTCAGTCGTTGAGCGGCTGCCTTTGGCTCAGGTCATGATCCCAGGGTCCTGGGATCGAGCCCTGCATCGGGCTCACTGCTCCACGGGAAGCCTGCTTCTCCCTCTCCCGCTCCCCCTGCTTGTGTTCCCTCTCTCGCTGTGTCTCTCTCTGTCAAATAAATAAATAAAATCTTTAAAAAAAAAAGAAATATATTAATGAATGAATGATTGAATAAATGAATGAATAAAGCAACATGTGCTATGTTGCCTCATCTTGTATATATTAACCACCTGACCACAGCCTGTTTAGTGAATACATATCTGGAGTTGCCCATAATGTGCTGAATATTGTGTCCATATCACTGTGAAGGAGATACAGAAAATGCAAATGACCATGGAATCCATTCATCCTACCACATATACATCTCTCAGACACTACCAGTTAATGCAATATTGAAATGACCTCCTAGAAGCTTATCTGAGGCACGAGGTGAGGATGATTCTCTGAGGGCTTGCAGTGCTATCCTTTAAAAACTTGTTTTATACTTTGAAATGACAGCCATTATATGGGGTAATTTCCCTAATAAGTAAAAAGCAGGGGTGGGAAACCAGAAGGTGGACTGAAGAATGGGTCTACCTGCCATTACTCTCAGTAATCCATTTGGGGATTTAGGGATTTGCTGAATTAGAAGTTCAGTTTTCCAGGATGAGAATGTTTCTGCTGAGGGATAAAATAAAAGTTCTATTAAACTTGAGAATATAGCTGCTGTTGGTCATTTGGGCTTTTATTGTTATATGAGCAGGCAAAGAAAAGAGTTGCTATTCTGGTAGTGGTAATCTTCCCAATTATCATGAGGTCTGGTTGCTGCTACATAATGGGACAGAAAAGATGTCTATAATTTAGGGTATTCACTGGGATATATTTTGGTTCTTCTATCCCCAATTATAACCATGAATGGGAAGTTAGAACCAGAGTTTAGTAAGGGCATGATAAATAGATCAGACCCCATAGGGATGCTGGTGTGGTTTATGACACAGACTAATCAATCTAGAGTAGCCAAGGGCTGGACGAGTTTGAAGGGGATATTTAGAATGCCGGGCAGAGGAGAGAGACACTGAAGAGCAGGGAGTACCTTAGCAGCAACCACAGCTGCAGAAACTCCTGTGATGGGCTAGCCATTAAAATGTCCATGACAGGATGAAGCACATTTAAGCTGCTGCTGAGTGGATGCATGGTACAGAAGCTGGACTGTAGCAGAGGCCGTGCTGCCCAGCCTCTGCCCTCTGAACCCTGCTGTCCTACTGTCCCATGCATCTCTTTTCTTGAAAGTGTTCTTTGGATACTTCCGCCAGCTCTGCCTGCATATCTCGTACACTGAACATTTCAGTCAGTACCAATCAGGAGGAAAATTCAACAAATGAGTAATAGTAGTAATTGCAAATGATTTCTCATTCTCCGGGTGAAGTAGCTCTGAGATGCATATAATACACTGGCTTCAAGAGTTCTCCAGAAGGTTTAAGCCTTGACCACTAAATGGCATCTTGCTTGACAACGCATCTTATTGACTGCCTCTTCTTCCCTATATCCTCTCCTCACTTAGCTACCAATGTGTCCTAGAATCACCTCCCAATAAAATTCTTATGCCAATGTTGACTTCTGGAAGACCACCAAACAGAGCACTCTATGCAATATTGCCCAGTAGATTTTTGAAAACAAGACTACATGTCATTAAATAAGTCTCCTTTGCATTTTGGGGTAACTTCTAAAATACTGCCTGGCACATTAAGGGCTCAGTAAATACTTTGTTGAATAAACTTCCTCTCCTACCTTAAAAAAAAAAAAAAGACAAAACAGAAGAAAGAAAAAGCAAAGCATTGAGTTAAGGAGATGGGGACTAACACCCCAGCTTTAGTTACTGAGTAACCTTGGAAAAGTCACATAACCCCTCTGGACCTCGTTTTCTACCACTATAAAATGAACTCTTAATGATGTAAAACTGGTATTATGTAATTCAATTCTATGCACTGTTCTACAGAAGACTTAAATCTTACATTTTTCCTTCCCATCCTCTTTCCTCTGTTCTTCCCAGGCATGACCTCTGCACCATATTATTTTCAAATATATGATACAAATTATATTTTTCTCTAGTTACTATGGTGATCCATGTAACTCAAATCCTTAGATAGAAGTGCTAAATTTTGTTCCCATCAAAAATAATACTTACGGTTAGTGTAGCCTCTTGCGAGGAGTAGAGAAGCCAGAGAGCCGATGGCTGGTAGGACTGGAAAACTGGATGCAGGCTGATATCCTCTGCAGCAGGGGCAAGAAGAGACACACAAGAAAGAATCCAAAGTAACAGCACACTTAACAACCAGAAGATAAGGTTGTACAGGGTCAGGGATTATCTGTGAGTATTTTATATAGTATTTTTTAAAACATTTTCAAATCCATATTCCACCTATAAAAATTCAGAAATTCTACATAGCTTTTGAGCCCTCCAGTTTGTCCTATTCCCACCTCTCCCTGTTGTCTCCCAATGACAAGGCCAAGACATTGTCTTCTCTCTCAGGCTATTGGCCTTACCCTTGACCAGCTTCACCTATTTATGTTCCTTCCCTGGTCCCTAGCAGTTTTTGAGATTACAACCCATGTCCTTCAAATATCTTTTTTTTTTTTTAATAGATAGCTCATCATCCAGAGATACTCAGAGAACACATTGCTGTCTTTTAGCACAATTCAAACATGCTTGGACATACTCTAAAACTTGAGTTGATTATTTCATCTCTATTTTTCTAATGGCTCAATTATGTATTAGTATTTCTTTATCCCCTACAAGACCATCTCACACACACACACACACACACACACACACACACACACTGAGACTGAGTCATAGACATTCACTGGATCATCAATTCACTCTAAATATAAGATTTGTAAAATGTGGACTGAAGTAGGGAGGTTACATGGAGTAAGCATAAGAGAATGGAAACAGCTCGTTTAGAAAGGTATGGTCCTGCTGATGAGAATAGAAATTTGTAAAGATACTTTGGATAGCAGTTTGAAGAAAAAACAAGGCTATGTTCCTAATGATCCATCATTTTCATTTCTCAGCATCTACCTTGGAGAAACACACTTGTGGCTCAACAGGCATGCACGGTGATGGTGATGCTCATTTTAGCATTTATTCAGACTGCAAAAATCTGGAAACAAACTACATGACAAGGAATGGAGGAATAGTTAAATTGTGGAATGTCTATATTATGAAATATTAAGCAGAGTTTAAAGAATAAGGTAGATCTTTACCTGCTTTGTAAGACCTTTGTAACTTAGCAATTTAAAAGAAAAAGTAGTAGAACAAAATATGCAACACAAAAATATTACATAAACACAAATAAAAATGAAACTATATATGTAAGTATGTTAGTGCATGCATTAAAAAAGAATCTGGAAGGAAACACACCAAATTTGTAACAGCGAATCTCTCTAGAAAGTGAACAAGATTTCAAATGTCATCAAAGGAGACTTTAGCTATTTATCTTTTTTTTTTTTAAGAGAGAGAATTACAAATACAGAAAAAAAGGAGAAAATAGTAAACATCCATATTGCTATCACTGATAATTAACCACTGTTAATTATTACTTTTTGCTTCCATTTTATCATTTGTAAAAATTAGAGTTGTTTATTATAAATATTTCAAAAGTGTGGAAAACTACATAAAAATAAAAATAACACCTCTTATCATGCCACCCAGAAAATAGCTATCTTTCATATTCACTGGGCATTATTCCAAAGAACTTTCTTAAGAGTATATAAAGAGAGATAGTTAGATACATATACAGATGATTTTCTAAGTATGATTTCATACTGTACAGATGATTTTTTAAATATAAAAAGTATTAATTTTCCATCGACAGATGAATTGATAAAGAAGATGTGACATATATACACAATGGAATATTACTCAGCCACCAAAAAGGATGAAATCTTACCATTTGCAATGATGTGGATGGAACTGGAGGGTATTTCGCTAAGCAAAATAGGTCAATCAGAAAGACAATTATGATATGGTTTCACTCATAGATGGAATTTAAGAAACAATACAGAGGATTATAGGGGAAGGGAGGGGAAAATAAAATAAGACGTAATCAGAGAGGGAGACAATCCATAAGAGACTCTTAACTCTAGGAAACAAACTGAGGGTTCCTGGAGGGGAGGTGGGTAGGCGGATGAAGTAACAGGGTGATGGGCATTAAGGAGGGTGAGTGATTTAATTAGCACTGGGTGTTTTATGCAATTGATGAATAACTGAACTCTATCTCTGGAATTAATGATATACTATACGTTAATTAATTGAATTTAAATTAAATAAGAAAAAAGATAAAAATATTAATTTTTTTACTCATTTTATTTAAAAATGAGTAAAAATACTTATTTAAATAAAATAAATTTTATTTAAATTAACAGAGGATAGTAAACTAAAGTAATTCTTGAATTTAAAACATATGATGCATTACCACAGATATTAGTTCCAAAATTATAACTTAAGGGAAAATTAAATTAAAAGACTAAGGGGGAAAAATGGGAATAAAAACATAATGTGTCTCTTTAACATTGCATTCCAGTTTAATGCAATATCAATTTACTCCCATGGTGGTGGATGAGGGTAGTGGACTGCTCACCATGCCTTACCTTTTCTCTTCCCATGTTTTAAGTTACACTATTATTTTCCACTGCCAGCTTTCTTTAGCAGCCTGTTCTATAAGCATCATTTGATATAGTTTTATACAGAAACTTATTAACTGCCCACCATCAGTCCTTTCACAGTTTGTCCACTCCTGAGAGAGTTTTTACAATATCTTAAATCACAGGTTTTGAACATTACAATGTTTGAATTCAAGAAGGAGTCATGGGTACTTTGTTCTCTGAGATATTTCATTTTTGAGACCGCTTGCCTGTTGCCTTTGTATTTGGATATTCTTGGATCACTGTTTTTTGTCTTCAGAACATTATTGCTATAGAGAAATCTGAAGACCTCCTGATTTTTTTTTTTTACCTTATAAGCCCTTTTTTCCCCTTTTCTTTCTTTCTTTCTTTTCTTTCTTTCTTTCTTTCTTTTTTTTTTTTTTTTTTTTGATGCCTGAAGTGTCTTTAGGGTTATTCCTGATGCTGAGAAACTTAACTAGCAGCTTGTATGTTTTGTATCAAGTTCTCATGAAATATTTTATAATCTTTCAATATTTAGATATAGTGCTCATTTTTTTTAAATTCAGGATATATTTTATTACATAATTGAATGAATTTCTCTTTTGCATTTTCTCAAATACTCCAGTTATTCCTCCATTGGAATGCATTTATCAAGTTGTTTTTCTTTCTTTTTTTTTTAAGATTTTATTGATTTATTTGAGAGAGAGAGAGAACACAAGCTGAGGGAGGAGCAGAGGGAGAAGCAGACTCCCGGCTGAGCAGGACCCCGGGATCATGACCTGAGCCTAAGGCAGATGCTCAACAGACTGAGCCACCCAGGTGCCCCTGTTTTTCTTTTTCATGTATACTTCTGTTGAAATTAGTTTAAACTGGTCCTTTCTGTCAATAATTTTCTATTTTTTTTTACCGTTTTTGTTTCCATTCATTTTTTACTTCGGCTATTGTTCTGAATTTCTACCTAGATCTACAGGCTTCTGTCCCATCTTCTGTCTCCCTTTCCTCTAGTCTTTCAGTCCTTACTTCTTTGAATTAAAATTAGTTTTATGTACTGACATAAAATGAAGAAATTATAAATAAGTTCCCTATTTTCCTTGGAATATGTTCATCATTTGGATCTGGTTGTTTTCATTTTCTGTGATGTCTTTCTCTCCTTCCTTCTTTCTTTTTCTTTCTTAGTTTACTTTGATGAGGGAACTCTTGGACAGTATATCAGGTCTGCAGGTCAGTGTATCACCCTGAAATCTCAGCATTTGTCAGAGGCAGTCTGTTCCCTTTTTACCAGCTTGCAATTCTCTTAAGTCAAAAGAGGTGAAAACCATAAATATTCATAGTGCTTTTTTCCCAGTTAGGTGTACTAGGAAGAATTCTCAGAATGTTTTGCAACAAAGACTGTTTGGGGTGGTGGGGATCCAATTAAGAATCAAAGTGTCACTGTAGCTCCCTGTTTCCCTCCAGAATCTTCTGTTTCTTTTCTGTGTACCTGTTTTTGAAATGTATCAATTGCAGTTCTAAATCCTAGGTGCATATTAGACTCATTTGGGAATTTTTTTAATGCAAATACCTAGCTCCCATCTCTCAGAAAATCTGCTTTAAAGGGTCCAGAGTGGGATCATGGCATCCTTATTTTTTTTTAATTACCTAGGAAATTCTAATAGGCAGACGAGTTTGAGAGCCACTGCATTTTACTCTGCCTCTCCCTTTGTTTGATCACTATTAATAATTACTTTTTAGGAGGTGAGGTTCAATTTTGCTCAGCTAATGAAGGGTAGGAGTCTGAGACACAGGATCAATTTATGTTCTCAACCTTGAAATAGCAAAATAGACTATCTCTGTAGCAAATGGTCCTCAGTCTCCAAGTCCTAACACAATAAAGATTTCTTTCTCTTACATCCTAAGTGAAAAATCCAACATGGATGTCCCTGACTGTGTAAATCCCCTGAGTGGCTCAGAGGTCACAGCTCTCTGGTTATGGTCCCACCATGTTCAACACATGCTTTGGAAATTACACTGTGATCATCCAACTGGCAAATGAGGGAGCAGAAGATGGAGAAGCACATGCACTCTTCACTGCCACAGCGTAGAAAATACCTTACGTGATGTGAATCCCATGCCAGGTATTCAGCCATGAAGATGAAATAAGCTTAGTGAGCAACCAGCCAGTCTCTTCCACATAGGCTTGTTTAAATTTCATATTTTTCTGCAGCAAATATTCATGTATTATTTTTTATAACTAAATTTAGCTTTTAAGATAAAGGGGAAATGAAAAAGAATTTGACAAAGAAATCTGGCAATGAAGAAACATGGCTGTCCAGAGGAGAAGGTTTTCTGAAAAAGAGGAGAAAAATAATGATGGATTGGACAGAACAAACAAACATGAAAGAAAGAAAGGAAAGAAAGGAAAGAAAGGAACAAAGAAAGGAAGGAAGGAAAGAAGGAAAGAAGGAAAGAAGGAAGGAAAGAAGGAAGGAAAGAAGGAAGGAAAGAAAGAAAGAAAACAAAGGAGAACCTAGGCTTACAGGCAGAGGATCCTAAACTGGATAGAATTGGCAGCAAGAGCTACAAGTTTCTTGAGCAGGGACGGAAACAGTACACATCAAGCCAACTTGAGTTTCAGTGCAGAAAATTAGATGAAATCTTTGCCAAATATATATACCAAAGATATCAGAAAACAGTCATATATATTTAGAAGCCATAGCTCTTCTTGTCCCAATTTGTTCCTGACTTTCTGGCAGAACAGGTAGAATAGAACTCTGTTTTCTATGCTCCCAAATCTTTTCTTTGACCTTCACGTACAAAATTAGAGAGGCAGGCATGTTTACAGGAAAATGAAAAACCATCCAGAAAGCAAAAACCATATCCCAACAGGAGGCTCCATTTTTTTGTGGAGAAGCACTAATAAAAGTAGAGAAATAAAGATCCATGTAATCTGCAGAGGGAAAAATGGCTCTGTTTCCTACAGGTGTTTGGAACAGAACTGTCTGTTGAAACAAAGTGTCACTGACTTCTCTCCCAGACATATTCCCAGAGCCTCCTGAAGAAGAAGCTGGTAGAGTTATTAGCAGAATAACACAATCTCTGTTTCCATCCTGCCCTGCCTTATATTAATCTTACAGAAACACTGGGTGGGATGGTTTTCTGAAACATTGTGCTGTGTCCTGTAGGCTGCGCCCACTGGGTGGCCCCTGCTCTGAGCAGAATTAGGACACTGCACAAAGCTTCCCTGGACACAGAGAATAGGGCTACAATTTAGACTATATTTACTCTTCTTACCAGGCCATGAGTCATTGCCCCTGCTTCCCAAGGTGGACACCCTTGAAGATTTTTTCACACTAAAGGGGCAGAGTCTTCCAACTGCTCTCCTAAAAATGTGATCTTTTCTAATTTGCACCAAAGGCTCCATTCAGGTGAGGTATAAACCATCCCAAACAGAAGCCATTTCTGGCTGATACTTGATCAGATGTGAATCTGGTCTTTGAGATGTATGACAGGTGCTCTATCCTTTTATTTTGCTGGTCATGGACAGATTAGAAGTAGGCTTCCTATCCTCTGTCCCTTTATGTGGTATTTTCTTGCCAAGGATGCACACATAGGACTTAACATATTTTCTTCTGAGGCCTATCAGTCCATCGTTGAACTCCATTGAGAAGGCAGAAATTCAATTCTCTTATCTGTATCCAAGGAAAATAATAATAGTTAATATTTTTGAAGTCTTTCAGTAGACCACCTTCTGGCTTAATCACTTGCTATCCATCATTTAAGCCTTATAAATAGTCCGTAAGGTAGGTATTATTGTTCTCCATTCAAGAAAGGACCCACGGAGAAGTTAAGTCACAAGTGCATGGTCATGCTTCTGACGGGGGTGGGGGGCAGAGGTTTAGAATTGGAACCCAGGCTTCCGTGACTCATAGGCCCATATACTAATCCAGTTTTCCCTACATGCTTGCTACAGAGTTCCACTGGTGCTTCATTAGCTAGTATTTGCAGGACATGCTGTGTAAAAGGAAAAGTAGTGCCTATTCACTGGTGCTGATCTTTTCTTCCAGTCTGCATCAGTGGTGTGATATGAACCTGTCACAAACCTCTTTGAATTTAGGTCATTCTACTCTAAAATCAGGATGTAATCCCTCTTTTCTTCTTAACATTGTTTCTGAAAGGCCCAGATTTACTTATTCACTTATGCTTACATTCCATTAAAATATGTTAATGCTCTTATGTGTCAGGAATTGTTCTAAGTGCTGGAGATACAATGGCAAAGAAACAGACGAGAACATTGCCCTCATGGAACCTACAATCTAGTGGGGCAGTCCAATAAAGAATTAATAGAACAAGCAAAGCCAAGGGGCACTCTTTAATTTAAGAATAACTGTCTCTCCAAATCATAAGAGACTCTTAATCTCAGGAAACAAACTGAGGGATGCTGCAGCGGTGGGGGGTGGGAGGGATGGGGTGGCTGGGTGATGGACATTGGGGAGGGTATGTGCTATGGTGAGCACTGTGAATTGTGTAAGACTGATTAACCACAGACCTGTACCCCTGAAACAAATAATACATTATATGTTAATTAAAATTTTTTTTAAAAAAGAATAACTCTGTCTCTGATGAGGTGCTATCTGAGCAGGGACCTGAAGGCAGGAGGCACAGAGCTGTGCTAAGCTTCCTAGAGAGACGATGCTAGTTCACATCGACATACATTCCAACGTGAGAGAAGAATGAGCTTAATATACCCAAGAAACCATAAGTTCACTTAAAGTCATGTGTGCAAAATTTTTATAATGTATTATTTCTTCTGAATTATAGTTAATCTTTATTATTTATTCATTGTTTTCATTAAAGAAGCAAGTGGCAAAATTTGGGAGGATCTTCTGCAGGTTAGGGACTCAGAGTGATCTGTTTACCCTTTTGGAGAATTTTATTCCTTCAGAATAACACTACTTAGCAAGGAGTTGTGAGAACACCCTGACCCGGGATAGAATGGTGAAAGAAAGGGGCTGTTAGGGTGAAATATAGAAGTGGATGGAAGTGTTCTCACATATGTGGTCTGTGACTGCCCTGTGTGTGTGTGTGTGTGTGTGAGAGAGAGAGAGAGAGAGAGAGAGACAGAGACAGAGACAGAGACCAAGACAGAGATAGTGGGAGTAGTCAATTTGATGACAGGAAGGACTTTCAGTGCCCTCTAACAAAGATAGAAAAAGTCTGGGAGAGGTCCATTTTTTAAAAAAAAATTTTAAATTTTATTTATTTATTTATTTATTTTTAGAGAGAGAGTGTGTGTGAGTGGGTGGGGAGGAGCAGAGGGGAGAGAGAATCTTAAGCAGCCTCCACGTCTAGCACAAAGCCCAACCACGGGCTCAGTCTCACAATCCTGAGATTACGACCTGAGCCAAAATCAAGAGTCAGACATTTAAGGGTGCCTGGGTGGCTCAGTTGGTTAAGCGACCGCCTTCGGCTCTGGTCATGAACCTGGACTCCCGGGATTGAGTCCCGCATCGGGCTCCCTGCTCAGCAGGGAGTCTGCTTCTCCCTCTGACCCTCCTCCCTCTCATGCTCTCTGTCTCTCATTCTCTCTCTCTCAAATAAATAAATAAAATCTTAAAAAAAAAAAGAGAGAGACATTTAAGCAACTTAGCCATGCAGGCACCCCAAAGGAGAGGTCCATTAAATCTTATCTTGGGGGGAAAATATCCAGAATACAGGAATCAAAACGTCATAAATTATAATATTGTAATAGCCAATCATTTAATTCAATTGCACCAATACCACCCATTGATATGGTCTATTGTTGTTTATGTATTATTATTTTATTGCATCTGTTCAAAGCTGCACTTCTTTGTGGGATGTAACCCCCACCCTACCCTCACCCCCACCATCAGCCTCATGGTTACCATGGAATAAGCACAATTTTGTGACACACTGGTCTGATTCAGTTGATTGATTTAGGATGGACACCAAAAGGAAACAACATTAATCTGTTCCTCTCATTTTTTGCACTAAGAATATAATAGTTTTCTTGTGATTCCAATTTCTAGGGGAGAAATAATACAGATGGCTACCAGATTTTCTGTGGATCAGGGAAAGGCAAGGGGAAATTCTACATAAAAAAGGAGGGGGGGGGATGAAGGAAAGGATCCTGGTGGTGTTAAAGCTTCAGGTTCCACTCATTTCTTAAGGCTGGTAGAGCCCCTATCCTTGAATTAGATGAGACAGTCCAATCTCTCTTTTTTTGTTGTTTTAAGATTTATTTATTTATTTGAGAGAGAGAGCACAGGGGGAGGGGCAGAGGGAGAAAGAATCTGAAGCCGACTACACGCTGAGCATAGAGACTGAGGCTGGGCTTGATCTCACCATCCTGAGATCAGGGCCATGAGATCATGACCCGAGTGGAAACCAAAAGTCAGACGCTTAACTGACTGTGCCACCCAGTTGCCCCCAGACACTCCCGATTTCTTAATAGCATTTTCCATTTTATTAATTTAAGGTATTTGGTGTTGGGTTTCATTTCCTTGTAATCAAAAGTATCCTTTCTAGAATATTCCACATATTTCTAGTTGGATCGTCACAATACCTGTGTAAAATGTATATAATTTCTTCCATTTTATTGATAGGAACTCTGAATCAGAAAGTTGAAGTGAAGAGCATACAGTCACACAGCTCCTGAAGAGACGATTCCCCTTTAGCATGATCTTGAGCACAATACACAAGCTGCAGAAGAGGAGGAGAATAGGTGTATGTGTTAGGGTTGCGTCTATAAAGATTTCAGTGAATTTATTATCAGACAAATCAGAAATATTTCTTAATGGTAGGTGTGGCACTTACTGCTGGCTGTGACTTAGGTCTTCCAGGTTAGTTTTCACAGAACTGATGTTGGTTGGTCATATGAAACTATACACTGAGGCGTAATGTAGGTGGAACTGTGCCTTGTGCAAGAAATCCCCTTGTAAATTATGGCCCATCACCAAAGTATCTTCTAGCTCCCAAATCCGGAAGAAAATAGAAGCCTTTAAAAAGTGTCAACAGACTAGCACAACACCCAGCCTATGCTCTCCATTGATTTTTCTTTTCTCCTCTGCTGTTCCAGTGGGAAATGTGTCCAGTCTCCTTCCAAGGCAAATCATTCCACCTATGTGTTTAAAATCTTTCTCATCTGCCTCCTTCCAGGGACCTTATTCTCTGGTTATGTCTCCACTCTGTTGTTTTACCCACCCCTCCAAATATGTTTTAAAGTATTGAAATACCTTCCCAGGATCTCATAGCCTCCTTTATCACCATGTTTCTTAACCACTCTTCACAAAGAAGGTTCTTGAAAAACGGGTCCGTGCTTGTCATAGCCACATATTCTCTAACCCATTATAATTCAGCTCATTTCCCTCATCATGTCACAGAGACTTTTCACACTTTGGACAAAAATGACTTTTTTTGCTAAAACTCAATGGACTCTTTTCAGTCCTTATCCTTCTTGTATTCTGGCACTATTTAATGTTATTGATTATTCTTTCTTTCATAAACTGGTCCTTTAGGTGTTTTTCCCCTTAAATCTTTGACCATTCCTCACCTTCTTCTATAGGATTTCCTCCTTTTTTTCCTTTTGTCCATCCCTTACCCATTGATGCTCTGAAGGTCGATCTCTCAGCCATTTTCCTTTTCATTCCATAGTGATCGATTGGTTGTCACTTCCACTGTTATGGCTTCATTTACTATCCATACTCCAATGATCCCATAGCTTATGCCAAAAGTTTAACTTCCCACTGCTGAGTGGATATTCTCTTTGGGTGTGTCACTATAACTGAAAACATTGTTTTCCCCACACAGTGAAAACCATCAACAAAGGTGCTCAATTCAGAAAATGTGAAGTTACCTTTGACTCCACCCTCTATTCATCCCCATTTCCAGGTAGGCAAATTAGGGCTTTGCCTTCCTAAATATTTCCCAAATATTTTCTATCTCCACCATGGTAACTCCTCTTCATCTTTTGCGATGCCCCCTGACAGCACTCTTGTCCATCTATACAGTTCTCCACCATGAAGCCTGAAAGAGCCTAATAATATGCAATTCTGACCTTGTCAAACTTTTACTTTAGACCCTTCAATAGATTCTGATTATATTTACAATAATGTTGGATATCTTAATGTCTTCCCTCTTATTTTAGGGACGGGGATTATGTCTATCTTGCTCACAACTGTATCCCCAGGGCCAAAGTACAGTTCTTGGCACATAGTAGGGATTAGTAACATAAATAAATTCATGTTTACCTACTTTGCCTTTTGGTAAATATTCCAAAAAGAACTGCATGATAGAAATACTTGTAGCCCAGAGAACTGAGTCCTAATTTCCATTCTACCACCAACTTAAATTGTGTCCTTGGATCACTGAGAGTTTTGCAACCTGGGGAACCTGCTGGTCTCCCAGGTTCCTCAACATCTAACATTCTGTGCTTCTTTGTTTAATAATCCTCTTAGTCTGTGTCAGAGTTCATGAATGAACAAAAGAAGAAAATTGGGGGGAAAGAAGAGTCAAAGTTTACTAATAAACAGAGTTTATAAAAATAAAATGGCTTTTTCTAGTGCCTTTTTATTACATGAACTTCTAGTAGTCATGTGTTGAGAAAACAGAAAGTTGTTTTCATCCCACCTTCTCTATTAAATTGTGCAGATAGAGCACACATTCCCATTAACTGGGACATCAAGTGTGAAATTAATTCATGTTGTCCACATAAATCAAGGAAAAGAGAAAGAAAAGCTAATGTCTCAATGTTTGTTAGCTTGTGAACATCAGAATACACTATTATCATTTCATGGAGTGGCCACATTAATCCATACATTGTCATCTGAAATGATCACCTCTGCCAAAAGAGTTCATCAAGATTGTAACACTAATGTTTTTGTGTGACAATGTTAATCTAGAAAAATAAGTGCTAATTGTCCTTAATTGCATGCATAATCTCAAAATAATGCATATCAATTTCTAAAAGAAAAATCTCTGAGCAATGCTTGATAGTTAAAAATATTCAGTGAAATGATTCACCACTTCAGATTATAAAATCTTCTCTGAGAAGGAAAGCTCAATATGTTTTCAATGAGGCAAATTGGCTCTCCTACATTCATAATAGTTTTCTTTTCCTATCTGAGTAATGTTTAATGACATCAACAATACTGACTTTGGCTTGTTTTCATTCACACTATCATAAACAACCTTGGAATATTTCAAGTTTTGTACTCAGTTGCAATTAATTATCACAGACTGCCAATGGAATATTACAGAGTGACATATTGTACTCTGGGTATCCTGCCACCAAAAGTAGCAAATGTATCAACACTATGATGAATATCTTAATTATTAGTGATTAGATTAACTACTCATTTGATTGTTATGACAGATGTATTCAGTAGCCACATACAGAAGCAACTAAATGTTGGTTGCTTCTTGGAAAAATATAAAAATCTCACTGTTATTTTTAATAATCTAAAATGATCTTTTTGGTTTACTTTTTACCCTAGAGTCAGATGCCAGCAGTAAAATTAAGAAGGAGCTAAGGTTATTTTGAGCATTTTCCCAGTCTCCTTTCAAACCTTCTCTTCCACATGCAATCACATGCATACACATCGCAGTCAAATATTGCCTTCATGTTTTATTCTGGACACCCAGAGAGTATCCCTGCACAGTCCAGCCCTCTCCAATTGATATCCTGGTACAGAACATTACCGGTTCTTCCATACCAACATACTCTTTTTTAGTTCTGTGTCCCTTCACTGCCTTCTTCTTTTAGATGGGTATCAATTGAAAAGGACTGGTGAATTTCATTGGAAGTACTGTTTATCTTGCTTTTTTGTTTTCAGGTATGGGGAAAAGCTAGTGAAAATACAGTTCCCATCCTGCATGGCTCTATCCTTCACCCTTTTTTCAACATGAGGAGTGATTTATCTACCTTGGTAAGTCCAATATTCTGTCCTTTAATTTCCTGCCTAGCCTACATGATCTATGGAGTGAAAAGCCCTGGAGATCTTCTTTGGCTGTGCTGCCCATTTGGTAAGCAGATCAGGCTAGACCTGATAGAAACAATCCACCATTCTCCCAGGTTCCTATTGTGTCACTGGGTGGGGGTTCAGTCCATTTCAATAGGGAAAAAATAGAAAGCCCTGCTGGTCTTCTCCTCTAAAGCTGAGTTCTCCCTTTCAAGTTTCCTTTTAATGGTGTCTCTCTCTATGCCTCACTGAATTTGAGAACCCAGAGGAGAGGAGTGAGAACTCAGAAATACCAATATGCAAAGCCATCTATGGAGCGTTTGCAGAGAAATGGGAAGTTATATTTTAGTTATCACAATGAAAAACAACTTAGAAGAAATTTTATTATCATTGAGAGACCAATGTGGAAGATATTTGAGGCTAGGAGACTTCTTCAGTACACTGTAAGCATAGGAAAACTATTATGTCCCCATCTATCTATTCCAAAGAAACATACTGAAGTTTGATCATGTCATCATATTTTATATCATTTTGTTTATAAACTCTGGATTCAGTGCATTCAGCTCCTGCTCTCTTCTCACCTTTCTAATAGATCAGTGACCCAGAGCAAGTTACTTAAATTTTCTATGCCTCAGTTTGCCCATTTGCAAAATGGGGATAATATGAAGCTCATAAGATTGTTATGAGGAGTGAATGAATTAATGCTTAAAAATTCATAGAATAAAAAAATTATGGTATAATACCTACAATATAATAAGCAAACTCATTATGATTACAATGTTTAATCTAATACTTGTAATTTACTCTGGTTTTAGTTTTCAGGACTTTCTCTGCTATCTTTTTCCTTCACTCCCTTCCTCCTTTCTGCCCTCATGAGTTTCTATCCTTCATGCTTGCTACAATACATTGACTACATTCATTTCTTTCTCCTTGGAATGTGTTCTCTTCTGGGGTTGGGGGGAAGTTGACATTCACAGTTCACAGTCAGTAATGTACTGAAAATGAGCTGGACACTTGGAATATTCTAAGCAACCTAAAATGTTGGGGACATTTAAAGGCATTCAAACTAATTGTTCCAACTGGAATTTATCCAGAAGAGCCATGGAAAATGCATCGTGAAGATTTTATTGACTATAAGTGGCAAAGACCTTGATTTTATGTGTCCTCTAAATGACAACACCTCCCTTCTCTCAATTGTCTGCCAGAAGTAGAAGAAAGCAAATTGCATTTCTTGACAGAGATTACTTTGACTTAAAATGTCATAAAGCCAATTTTTTTCAGGGGTAGCAGCAACATATAAAGAATGTGAGAGGCTAGGTGACAGAGACTCAAAGTCTGGGTTTCCCTGATTTCTAATCTCCAGCCTGCTAATTACTAGCTGTTAAGCTTGGACAAGTGACTTATTGCTTTAGAGTCTTGGTTTCCTCATTTGAAAAATGAGAATGAAAACATCTGTAGGACAGGTTTGCTCTGAAGAGTAAAGGAGGTAACAATACAAATGTGCCTTGCACAGGGCCTGGATTAAGTAGGCAGTCAATAAACACTATTTTTACCTACCTGGTTTCAAAGCCTTCCCTTGTTTCAGATTTCACTTAGGCTGCAATCTCAGGGAAGAAGTTACCTCTCTAATACATCAGTATTCAAACATAGAATAAGTAAATGATAGCCCCAAATCTGAGCTAAAGTTCAGAAGGCTCCCTTTTCAAGTCTTCTACTGCTCATGAGATACCCTTATACCCAGTCAATAATCAGGATGTTGAGTTATTATTCATTTATTTGATGCATTAAATAAAGGATTTTTAACACCTGCTGTGGACGAGGGACTGTTCAAAATACTTAGTAAGACAGTCAGTGGTCCAGCTCTCGGAGGCTGAGATCCTAAAGATGGAGAGTCAGAATGAATAAACAAACAAGCAAGATAATTACAGAAATCCAAGAGTGCTATAAACTAAAACAGGAAACTCTAAGAGACAATGTCTGGGTGGGGGATATAATTTTATTGATGAGTTTCTTTGATAAATATTTCAACTCACTATTTCTAAATGATGAGGGAGTCCAGCTGCGAGACAATCTCTGGGAAGAGCCTTCCAGGCAGAGGAGAGAGGAGTTAATAGGCCCAGAGGTGACAATGAGATTAGAATATTTAAAGACCAGAAAGAAGGCCAGTGTTGCTGAAGCAGAGTGACCTTACAGGGGAGTGGTAGAAAGAGAGGCAAGAGCCAGATTAGGCAAATCTGGAGATGATGAGTCATACTTGGGTTTTATTCCATATGCAGTGGGGAGAGACTGAAAAGTTTTAAGCATGAAAACAGCTTAATCTGAATGCTGATAATATTTTCAAGGATGCCTTTGTCTGAGAAGTGGGTAAAGATACAGACTCCTTGAGCTGGAAAGGGCTAATACATCTTTAACCTTAAATTCCTCGTTTTAAGATAAAATTGTGGCCCCCCAAAATAATTTATTCAAAAGCTTACATAGTGTTACTAACTACACATGGAGGATGGGTTCTTGGCCTATGTCCTTTCTACGCTAGTACCTTAAAGTCTGCTTCATATCACCCAAGTCCTCGATGTTGCTTAATTGTAAGAAAATAAAGTAGACCAAGGGTCCCATCAGGGCCCTCCCAAGGATCTCTAAGAGTCTCCAGAGATGCCCCATATATTAGCTAGCATGTCTGTTCTAATCTTTCTCTCCTCTTTCATCTCACTCTTGTGAGAACCCCAGTGTCTGTATCTGGAGTGCCAGCTCCCATTCTTCAAAATCCATCAGTCCTGAAGGGGACAAAGGAGTACCATAAAGCATTGGGGAAATTGTCCTTTTCCAGCTCCACAAAGCATGTTGTCTTCTCAGCCCCAAATTGACACCTGGGCCACAGGTTCAGAGCCTCCATTAAAATAGCTCCTTCACTGTCCCCCTAAGCTCTTTCTGGCCAGGGACCATAACAGAAACATGTGACTAGGAAAACATATACACCATTTATTTCTCTCTGTTCTCTTCTCACTTTGCCCATACTTCTTGTATCCATCAACAATCAAATATACTTCTGCCCAAAACAAAACCTACATATTTCAATTTATGCAACTGGGTACTCTAAGGAGTCATTTCACCATAGTTTGGTTTTTCAAAGACCCTAACTCTGGATGGCAGTCTAGATCACTCAATATTCCTTCCTAAGTGAAGCATTACTTATAATAGCCATGATATAGAAACAACCTAAGTGACCACTGATAGATGAATGGATAAGTGAGATGTGATACATATACGTGTGCGTGCGTGCGCTCACACACACACACACACACACACACACACACACACTGGAATATCACTCAGCCATAAAAAAGAATGAAATCTTGCTACTTGTGACAACACAGATGGACCTAGAGGGTATTATGCTAAGTGTAATAGGTCAGAGAAAGACAAATGCTGTGTGACCTCACATACATGCAAAATCTAAAAAATAAAGCAAACAAAATAAAACAAACATATTCATATATACAGGAAACTGTTAGTTACCAGAGCAAAGAGAGTTTAGAGGTTGGGCAAAATAGGTGAAGGGGATTAGGAGGTACAAAGTTCCAGTTACAAAATAAGTAAGTCATGGGGATGTAATGTGAAGCTTAGGGAATATAGTCAATAATGTTGTAATAACTTTGCATGGTGACAGATGGTAATAGACTCATCATGGGGATCATTTAGTAATGTATAAAAATACAGAATCACTGGAAGGCACAACTGAAACTAATAAGATATTGTATGTCAATTTTACTTTAATAATAATAATAATAATAATAATAATAATAATAATAAAGATTCTTTGCTAAATGAGAACAGTGGGAAATATGGCTGCTGACTGAGGTTGCTGACCCTGCCCAAAGTCCTCCCTGATGTGGCTTTTGCAAGTAAAAATTTGCATTTTAAGGTGTCACCTCAGGAAAGGGTAGTCCTGTATTTCTCTGTGACTTAAGCAATGCCATTACTGCCTAGAGAATGGAGAAAGACAGGATTTACTGCTTGAAAGACTTCTTAATAAGTCATTGGTCTCAGCAAAGGTGCTTTTCCTTAATTTATAGAGGAAGTGATCAATCACTAGAAAATACGTCCTGCTCATTAAAGTGAGCTGTTGGTCTCCTGCCAGCTCATCCCACTGAACTGGAGGGTCTGGGTCGAGTGCACACAGACAGCCACTGCCATTGGTTTTCAGGGGATGATTATGAATTTTGTCATTGCAACCAGATCCCCCAAACCTATAAAGGAGTAGGGATTTGTAACAAAGTTATGTGGGATGAGATAGGAGGGAAAACAAGGTTTACGTTTCATGGGGCTGACTGAAAAAGTCGTCTGACCCTCCCTGAACTTAGAAATGACCCTCTGCCTATGCACAGTGATCATCTTTAAGATTTAGAACCTGAGGCTGGTGGTCAAACCAAGGGATTGTGAGATGGACAATGAGCACTGTGTTATCAAACACCTAAGCCTCTCCTTTTCAGAATGCAGGACCAGGGCGGGAGGAAGTTTGGAGGACAGCAGGAATGAAAGAAAAATCACTGGCACCCTGAGGAACCCAAAGCAGCAGAGGAAGTTGGAATGTGGAGTCACAATATGTCTGCAGTTGTTCAACACTCTGGAAAACTGGGCCCAAATTTAATGTCACTTATTTTCAAACAATGCTCAGGAG
The DNA here is from genome assembly GCF_029215605.1 of Mirounga angustirostris. Classification (NCBI taxonomy): domain Eukaryota; kingdom Metazoa; phylum Chordata; class Mammalia; order Carnivora; family Phocidae; genus Mirounga; species Mirounga angustirostris. Next base: position 133,078,810 of record NW_026991714.1, on the reverse strand, counting down.
CTCGAAGAGATACCTGTCCCTGTGATTTAGGGAAATGAAAACCAGATGCCAGGAGGGCAGCTCGGCAGACATTCCATGTCACGCTGGCCTGAACTGGCTGCTTCTCTGGACCACATGGCAGGAGCTTTGGGATTGCTGCTTCCTGACCCAAGGGAACTATCCGTGAGCTCCTTGCCCTCCGAAGAAGAGAAAGGGTTTGGCCAAGAGAGAGATTTTGCTCTCCTGCTTTTATCAAGGCATTTCTATAAGGGCCATCACAGGCCAAATTATGAAGCAGCCCCCAAGTATTTCTGTTTCCTTCACTCCAGGCTCTCATAGGAGAATTCATCCCCTTCTCTCCCATACGATCTGTTCTCAGAGATATCATTTATCCCAAGATGTCATGCATCTTCCTTCCATCTGTGTTTAAACTCTTAGTCCAAAAGAATCAATTACTTAGAGTGGAATTTGGTTACTTTCTAGACTTACAAGCAGTTTGTAATCAACGGAGCCCACTGAAACCACCCTTGAGACCAAATCTCTAAGATCCTAACTGATCTGGCCTACTCCAAGGTTTCTGACTTATATTCTGCCACCTGTGATACTCCTCTTCCCTCAAATCACCATTTCACCAGCCAAAGGGCCTTTGTACACATTCTTCTTTCGTCTGGAACTCTCTTCTGTACTTCATATAGTTATACCTAGCCTAGCCTTCATATCTCAGCTCAAATGTCACTCTTTCAGGGAAGTCCTCCCTGCCTCCCCAGACTGGGTCAGGCCTCCCAGCTCTTAGTGCTTACAGCACTTATGGTTTGTTTCTTATTGGTATCATTTCTTCAATGGCCAACTCTTCCCCAGCACTGTAAATGATATGAGTCTGGAGGTTTGCATGCTTTTTATATATATTTTTTTAATTTTTAAATTTTTAAAGAATATTTTATCTATTTGAGAGACAGAGCAAGCGGGGGGAGGGAGAAAGATAAGCAGACTCCATGCTGGGTGTGGTGGCCAACATGGGGCTCAGTCCCACAACCCTGAGATCATGACCTGAGCCAAAATCGTCAATCAACTGAGCCACCCAGGGGCCTCACATGTTTTTAAATGTTGTTTTCCCAGTATTAAATGAAAATCTAGAAGGAGAAAATTCCAGACTGAAAGAAAGCTATCTTAAAGGCCCTAAGATGAAAATAAGCTTGACCTGTTCCAGTCAACAGAGGAGGCTCAATATGGATGACCAGTGGGCAAGAGGGAAGAGGAGCAGAAGGTGAGATCAAGGAAGAAAACATGGACAGAACCTGTAGGAACCTCAAGGTTTAGTTCCAGATTTACTGTGAGAAGACAAATCATTAGAAAGGAACTCTTATATGGATATTTTACTTTTCAGTTTGCAAAAACAGTATAGATTTCCTATATACCTTTCAAGCAGGTTTCCATAATGAAAACACCTTTATAAGTACATTATCAAAATGAAGAAATTTACAATGATACAATACCATTAACTACAGGGTGGATTTCATCAATTTTACATGCACTGTGTGTACATTACTGTGAAATCATATCACATGTATAGATTCATATAACTAGCACCACAATCAGGATATAGAATCATTCCATCAAACTACCTCATGGTCACAACTACTGATCTATTAGCTATCACTATAATTTTGTCATTTCTAAAGTATCACATAAATGGAGTCATATACTATGTAACTTTTGCAGTTGGCTATTTTCACTCAGCGTAATGCCCTTCCTTGTGGTCATCTTGCAGAGATGAAAAGGATGCCTGATCCAAAATTCGGCCTGGATGTCATAATTTAGTTTGGATACTACATACCCGCCAAGAGGGTATGAGAATGTTTATTTCTTTTTTTAAGATTTATTTATTTATTTGAGAGAGCACAAGCATGAGGGACAGAGACAGAGGGAGAGAGAAACTCAAGCAGACCCCACACTGAGTGCAGAGCCCGATGCGGGACTTGATCTCATGACCCTGGGATCATGACCTAAGCCAAAACAAGAGCCAGATGCTTAACTGACTGCACTACCCAGGAGCGCCAAAAGTGTTTATTTCTTTTATAACAAGGCTCTGTGGAGAAATCTGAGTATGCTCACAAGCAGATCCAAAAGTGTTTTGAGAGAGCAAGGAAGGGAAAGTACCTTTGTCTTTTATCGTGGTCTGGAAGTGGGACTGTGGTGAATGTTCCCAAACGCAGCCCAGGGCTTGTGTGGTTTAAACTTTCCACCAGCACCAGAGGAAAGAGAATCCAAGCTTTCTTATCAGCTTGCCCACATATGAGACAAAGGGGGGGAAAGGAAGTGTGGGCTTCAAAGAGGCAGATGTCAAACATAAAAAATGGTGTCAGACATTTTAACATACCTTGAGATCCATCTAATCGTTGCATGTATCAATAGTTTGTTTTCGTTGCTGGGTAGTTTTTATTGCATGGTTGTATCACAGTGCATTTATCCATTCACCCTTTAAAGGATTTGTGAATTGTTTCTGGCTTCTAGCTATTACAAATACAGCCTCTCTGAACATTTGCATATGGGTAGTTATGTGGATATATGTTTTCATTTCTCTATAATAAGTACCCAGGAGGGTGATTGCTCAATCCTGTGGTAAGCATGTCTAACTACGTAAGAAGTTGCCAAACCATGGGCAAGTGCCTTAACCATGGTTAAGCGACTGCCTTCGGCTCGGGTCATGATCCTGGAGTCCCTGGATCGAGTCCTGCATCAGGCTCTCTGCTCGGCAGGGAGCCTGCTTCTCCCTCTGACCCTCCCCCCTCTCATGGGCTCTCTCTCTCTCTCTCATTCTCTCTCTCAAATAAATAAATAAAATCTTTAAAAAAAATAAAAAATAAAAAATAAAGACGTTGCCAAACCATATTCCAAAGTGGCTATCCCATTTTACATTCACTAATGATGCATGAGAAATTGCATTAGAGGGGTTAAGTATGAGAATGACATAAACTCATTTACACTTTTAAAAGGATCACTTTAGCTGCCAAGTGAAAAATGGAAAAGAAAGAATTAAGGGCAATAGTAGGATCAGGAAGACTAGGAGACCATTGTAATACTCCAGGTGAAAGATAATTATTTGATGTATGGAATTATAGTAGTAGAAGTAGAAGGGGAGTAGATAAAGTCAGCACATTAGTTCAAAAAAAAAGTTCAATGGATTTGGTAATGTGTCTGTAGTGGTAGTTGAGAGAAAAAGAGAAATTAAAGAATCAAGATTTTAGCTTGAGTAATTGCATAAAAAATGATGGCTTTGTTTATTGACATGAATGCAGTGGGAGAAGAGCGGTTTATGGAAGGAATCAATTATTATAGTTTGGTCATCTTAAGCTTGAAGTGCCCTTTACCTAAATGGAAATGCTAAGGAGGCTGGTGAACTTGTTAGGGAAGGTCAGAACTGGAAATAAAGACTTTTTTCAGTAATTGACAAGAAGGTCTAACCAGGACTGAGCTTTTCCATTTGAGTACAAAGAGGGGGGAGGGATTGAATAATTCATTGTGTTTGTAGGACAAAATAAAATGGATCATAGAACCTATCAGGGTAGAAGTGGTGAGAAGAACATGAAACAGTAGGGATAATGAAAAAATAACATCAGAAGATTAAAGACTGCAGTGAGTTGTATAATTGGTAAAATGGAGGTAGCAGGTTAATGATCTGGAAGGACAGAAGTCTAAGAGTGTAATTCAGGAATCAGATACCTTCTCTGCAGAACCACCCTTCCCGTGTATTCCCAATCTTAAACCTTGACTAAGGTGCTGGTGTTGACATGATCTAGGACAGTGTTATGGTTCATTTTCCATGTCAATTTGGCTAGGCCATGGTACCAATGTTAAACTATTCTAGATGTTTCTGTGAAGGAAATTTTTAAATAAGATTAAAACTTAAGTCAGTTTATTTTTAGTAAAGCAAATTACCTTCTACAATTTGAGAGGGATTCATTCAGTCTGTTGAGACCTTAATTAAAAAAAAAAAAAAACTGACCACCCCTAAACAAGAAAGAAATATGACCGCCAACTGTGTTTGGACTCAAATTGCAACTCTTATCTGGGTCTCAAGCCTACCAGCCTACTTTGCAGATTTGGGACTTGCCAGCCTCCTCCATATGAGCCAATTCCTTAAAAGAAGTCTCCATACACGCACACGCGCACACACACACACACACACTTCCTATCAGTTGTGTTTTGTTTCTCTGGAAAACAAAACCTAGTGAATACAAACCCCCTCCCTCTTTTTTTAGGTACAATTTAATCCACATCCTTTAAGCCAATTCTGAAGCTGTAAAACAACTTGATATTCCTAGGGGCTACGCACACATCTGCAAATAAAGGAGAGTTGAGAAGACTCCAAAGATGTTTATGAAAATCTTTACAGAATACTTCTTGTTTGCTGCTCTCTTGCTTGGTTCCTGAACTCTAGGCTCCAGATTTTTGGTTTCACCATACACTTGGCTTCCTGCCGCAGTTAGCCCCTTAGACCTCAAACCCTGGCCTAGAGGGTAGTTCAGCTGGGGGGAAATGGATGCCTTTGCAAACTCAACTCAACTTTGCAAACTTTTCTTCCTCTGCATCTCTACCCCATCTTCTCCCAACACTTGGAAATATGTTCCACTTTGACTACTTTGGTTATCATACCTATTTTATCTCATTTGAATATTTTGATGAAATACTAAAATATTTTGAAATATTTTGATGAAACAATGAAATACTATTCAATCATTAAAAAATAAGTAAATCCTGCCATTTGTAACAATGTGGATGAAACTGGAGCACATTATCCTGAGTGAAATAAGCCAGACACCGAATAACAAATACTGCATGTTCTCACCTTTATATGAAATCTAAGAAATGCCAAACACATAAAAGCAGAGTATAGAGTGGTGTTGCCAGAGTTTGGAGGGTGGGGAAAATTGGGGAGATGTTGGTCATAGGGTACAAACTTTCAGTCATAAAATGAGTGTGTTTGAAGATTTAATGTACACCAGGGTGACTACAGTGAAGCACATATATTATATACTTAAAATTTGCTGAGAGAGTAGGTCTCACATCTTCTCACCACAAATGAAAAAAGTTGATGCATATATAAGTTGATGTATATTTTAATTAGTTTGATTTTGGTAATTATTTCATAATGTATACATTTATCACAACACTGCATATACCTTAAATAAGCAAAATTTGTGTCTATTTATCTCAGCAAAAATGGAAAAATCACAGTTACACAATAAAAATAACATAGTGTTAGTTGATAAAAATGACCAATATTTTTTCCTTTTCTGTTCCCATACCTTTATGTTAATGTCTCTGGAGATATTTGTTTTTGATGGTCTGAAGCTTGTTTTTTAGTAGAATTCTGGAGGAGACTCATGGGAACAATATCCTCTGAGTTAACAGTTGTTAGTGACAATTTATCTTCCATCTTTATACTTGGAAATTTATTTGGCTGGATATAACATCCTTGGATTCTATTTCCTTCTTTGGAAATACTGAAAGTGTCACTACATTTTCTTGTAAAATAAAGTGTTGCTATAGGAAGTACTGATGATAAACTGATTTTCTTACACTTATATGTGTTATAATTTTGCTGGGGTACCCAGAGTTGTTGTTGTTGTTGTTTTGAAGTTGAGAAATTTTACTAAATATATCTCAGATTTGGTTATTCTGGTTTCTTAAGGATGTAATGGGCCTTTTTAAGATGTAATTTTAAGTCTTTTGTTTGTTTGTTTGTTGTTTTCAGAAAAATTACTTAGAATTATAGTTGTTTGTATTCACTCTGTTTCTATATTTTGTTATTCTTTTCTGGAGACACCTTTTATATCATACTGTATCTTCTTACCTATGTTTAAGGTTGCCTCTCAAATCATTTTTTTAATTCAATCTTCGGTTCATTCATAGTTCATTTTCATTTCTGAACTAATTATTTTTAAATTTGATCTACAAGTCTTTATTAAGATCTAATACAATGCAACTGTTTCTAATTATAGTTTGTTTTGTTTCCTATCTTCTGCCATTATCTTTATGTAGTTATCTTCCCTTGAAATACGTTACAATTCTCATCTCTTCTGTGGTCATGTTTTCTGGCATGCTTTCCTTGATGTGGGACTATCATTCCCCTCCTTACTCTCTTTTTCTTATAGGACTGTATAAAATTTCACCTTAATCTTCTTGTTACTTGTAACATAAGAAATTAGGGTTTTTTCCCCTCACTTCATGGCTCTTGAGTACCCTCTTCTGTTGTTTTGGTGTGATGTTCAAAATATGTTTACTTTTTGAAAGCTCCTTCCCCTGTTCCTCTCCTCCACTTTGACATGGACTGTCTTTTGTCCATGTAGTACGTCCCTTCAGGGTATGAATTTTCCTGAAAGAAAGCTTCTCCTGACTGATTTAAGAGTTCATGAGCTTCAAACTGCTCAGCCCCTTTAGAGAACCTATCAACACCCTGCATTTCATCCCTTTTGGAGTTGGCAAAGCCTCTCCAGTTTGAGCAACAATTTTCAAGTTGGTTGTCTGAAGTTTCCAGTGAGCGCATGTAGATTCATGCACTTTTTTTGTTGTGTTTTGGGGACTTTCAAGTCCACTAGATGCCTAGTTATTTCCCTTTGCTTTGCCCTGCAAAGTTTATAATAATATAATGACTATGACTGATGGTGGTTTAATAATGACTATGACTGATGGTGGTTTATCTCCACATTCTATATGGTTCATGTTGAAAGAAAACATTTTAACTGGTGTTAACGTAAACCTTTTCCAATTTGGTTATGTTGTTT